>NC_054485.1:73128568-73858568 GCF_017639515.1 Carcharodon carcharias
ACAGCGCAGGGGGAAGCAGGGATGTCACTGAGCACAGTGCCTTGTACACAGCACAGGGGTCAGCAGAGTGACTCACTAAGCACAGTGCCTGGTACACAGCAGAGGGGCAGCAGAGAGACTGATTGAGCACAGTGTCTGGTAGACTGCTCGGAGGGAATCAGAGAGACTCACTGAGCACAATATCTGGTTCACAGCACAGAGGGGTACAGAGTGACTCACTGAGCACAGTGCCTGGTACACTGCGCAGGCAGCAGCAGAGAGACACACTGGGCACAGTGCATGGTACGCAGCACAAAGGGCAACAGGGAGACTGACCGAGCAAAGTGCCTGGTACGCAGCACAAAGGGCAACAGGGAGACTCACTGAGCACAGTGTCTGGTACACAGCGCAGGGGGAAGCAGGGAAATCACTGAGCCCAGTGCCTGCTACACAGCACAGGGGGAAGCAGGGAAGTCACTGAGCACAGTGCCTGGTACACAGCGCAGGGGGAAGCAGGGAAGTCACTGAGCACAGTGCCAGGTAGACAGCTCAGAGGGGATCTGAGAGACTCACTGAGCACAATGCCTGGTACACAGCACAGGGGGCAGCAGGGAGACTCACTGAACACAGTGCCTGGTACACGGCACAGGGGGCAGCAGCGAGACTCAATGAGCACAGTGCCTGGTACACAGCACAGGGGGCAGCAGCGAGACTCAGTGAGCACAGGGCCTGGTACACAGCACAGGGGCAGCAGAGAGACGCACTGAGCACAGTGCTATTACAGAGAACGGGGGGCAACAGGGAGACTGACTGAGCACAGTGCCTGGTACACAGTGCACAGGGTAGCACGGAGACTCACTGAGCACAGTGCCTGGTAGACAGCTCAGAGGGAATCAGGGAGACTCAGTGAGCACAGTGCCTGGCACACAGCACAGGGGGAAGCACGGATACTCACTGAACACAGTGCATGGCACATAGTGCAGGGGGCAGCAGGCAGACTCACAGAGCACAGTGCCTGGTACACAGCACAGGGGGAAGCAGGGAAGTCACTGAGCACAGTGCCTGGTACACAGCACAGGGGGCAGCAGAGAGACTCAATGAGCACAGTGCCTGGTACACAGCACAGGAGGCAGCAGGGAGACTCACTGAGCACATTGCCTGGTACACAGCGCAGGGGGAAGCAGGGAAGTCACTGAGCACAGTGCCTTGTACACAGCACAGGGGTCAGCAGAGAGACTCACTGAGCACAGTGCCTGGTACACAGCACTGGGAGCAGCATCCAGACTCACTGAGCACAGTGCCTGGTACACAGCACAGGGGGCAGGAGGGAGACTCACTGAGCACAGTGCCTGGTACACAGCACAGGGCTCAGCAGGGAAGTCAATGAGCACAGTGCCTGGTACACAGCACAAGGGGCTGCAGGGACACTCACTGAGCACATTGCCTGGTACACAGCGCAGGGGGAAGCAGGGATGTCACTGAGCACAGTGCCTTGTACACAGCACAGGGGTCAGCAGAGTGACTCACTAAGCACAGTGCCTGGTACACAGCAGAGGGGCAGCAGAGAGACTGACTGAGCACAGTGTCTGGTAGACAGCTCAGAGGGAATCAGAGAGACTCACTGAGCACAATATCTGGTTCACAGCACAGAGGGGTACAGAGTGACTCACTGAGCACAGTGCCTGGTACACTGCGCAGGCAGCAGCAGAGAGACACACTGGGCACAGTGCCTGGTACGCAGCACAAAGGGCAACAGGGAGACTGACCGAGCAAAGTGCCTGGTACGCAGCACAAAGGGCAACAGGGAGACTCACTGAGCACAGTGTCTGGTACACAGCGCAGGGGGAAGCAGGGAAATCACTGAGCCCAGTGCCTGCTACACAGCACAGGGGGAAGCAGGGAAGTCACTGAGCACAGTGCCTGGTACACAGCTCAGGGGGAAGCAGGGAAGTCACTGAGCACAGTGCCTGTACACAGCACAGGGGTCAGCAGTGTGACCACGGAGCACAGTGCCTGGTACGCAGCACAGGAGGCAGCAGGGAGACTGACTGAGCATATTGCCTGGCACGCTGTGCAGGTGGCAGGGGAGAGGCTCACTGAGCACAGTGCCTGGTACACAGCATTGGGAGCAGGATCCAGACTCACTGAGCACAGTGCCTGGTACACAGCACAGGGGTCAGCAGGGAGACTCACTGAGCACAGTGCCTGGTACACAGCACAGGGGGCAGGAGGGAGACTCACTGAGCACAGTGCCTGGTACACAGCAGAGGGGCAGCAGAGAGACTCAATGAGCACAGTGCCTGGTACACAGCAGAGGGGTCAGCAGGGAGACTCAATAGCACAGAGCCTGGTACACAGCACAGGGGGCAGCAGCAAGACTCACTGAGCACAATGCCTGGTACAGAGCACAGGGGGCAGCAGCGAGACTCAGTGAGCACAGTGCCTGGTACACAGCACATGGGGCAACAGGGAGACTCAGTGAGCACAGTGCCTGGTACACAGCATAGGGGCAGCAGAGAGACGCACTGAGCACAGTGCCTATTACAGAGAACGGGGGGGCAACAGGAGACTGACTGAGCACAGTGCCTGGTACACAGTGCAAAGGGTAGCACGGAGACTCACTGAGCACCGTGCCTGGTAGACAGCTCAGAGGGGATCAGAGAGACGCAGTGAGCACAGTGCCTGGCACACAGCACAGGGGGAAGCACGGATACTCACTGAACACAGTGCATGGCACATAGTGCAGGGGGCAGCAGGCAGACTCACAGAGCACAGTGCCTGGTACACAGCGCAGGGGTCAGCAGGGAAGTCACTGAGCACAGAGCCTGGTACACAGCACAGGGGGAAGCAGGGAACTCACTGAGCACAGTGCCTGGTAAACAGCACAGGCGGCAACAGGGAGACTCACTGAGCACAGTGCCTGGTACACTGCACAGGCGGCAGGAGGGAGACTCACTGAGCCCAGTGCCTGGTACACAGCACAGGGGTCAGCAGAGAGACTCACTGAGAACAGTGCCTGGTACACAGCACAAGGGGCTGCAGGGACACTCACTGAGCACAATGCCTAGTACACAGCACAAGGGGAAGCAGGGAAGTCACTGAGCACAGTGTCTGGTACACAGCACAGAGGGTAGCAGGGAGACTCACTGAGCACAGTGCCTGGGAAACAGCACAGGGGGCAACAGGGAGACTCACTGAGCACGGTGCCTGGTACACAGCACAGGGGGCAGCAGGGAGACTCACTGAGCACAGTGCCTGGTACACAGCACAGGGGCAGCAGAGAGACGCACTGAGCACAGTGCTATTACAGAGAACGGGGGGCAACAGGGAGACTGACTGAGCACAGTGCCTGGTACACAGTGCACAGGGCAGCACGGAGACTCACTGAGCACAGTGCCTGGTAGACAGCTCAGAGGGAATCAGGGAGACTCAGTGAGCACAGTGCCTGGCACACAGCACAGGGGGAAGCACGGATACTCACTGAACATAGTGCATGGCACATAGTGCAGGGGGCAGCAGGCAGACTCACAGAGCACAGTGCCTGGTACACAGCACAGGGGGAAGCAGGGAAGTAACTGAGCACAGTGCCTGGTACACAGCACAGGGGTCAGCAGAGAGACTCACTGAGCACAGTGCCTGGTACACAGCACAGGAGGCAGCAGGGAGACTCACTGAGCACAGTGCCTGGTACACAGCACAGGGGGCAGGAGGGAGACTCACTGAGCACAGTGCCTGGTACACAGCACAGGGCTCAGCAGGGAAGTCAATGAGCACAGTGCCTGGTACACAGCACAAGGGGCTGCAGGGACACTCACTGAGCACATTGCCTGGTACACAGCGCAGGGGGAAGCAGGGATGTCACTGAGCACAGTGCCTTGTACACAGCACAGGGGTCAGCAGAGTGACTCACTAAGCACAGTGCCTGGTACACAGCAGAGGGGCAGCAGAGAGACTGACTGAGCACAGTGTCTGGTAGACAGCTCGGAGGGAATCAGAGAGACTCACTGAGCAGAATACCTGGTTCACAGCACAGAGGGGTACAGAGTGACTCACTGAGCACAGTGCCTGGTACACTGCGCAGGCAGCAGCAGAGAGACACACTGGGCACAATGTCTGGTACACAGCACAGGGGGCAGCAGGGAGACTCACTGAACACAGTGCCTGGTACACAGCACAGGGGGCAGCAGCGAGACTCAATGAGCACAGTGCCTGGTACACAGCACAGGGGGCAGCAGTGAGACTCAGTGAGCACAGTGCCTGGTACACAGCACAGGGGCAGCAGAGAGACGCACTGAGCACAGTGCTATTACAGAGAACGGGGGGCAACAGGGAGACTGACTGAGCACAGTGCATGGTACACAGTGCACAGGGTAGCACGGACACTCACTGAGCACAGTGCCTGGTAGACAGCTCAGAGGGAATCAGGGAGACTCAGTGAGCACAGTGCCTGGCACACAGCACAGGGGGAAGCACGGATACTCACTGAACACAGTGCATGGCACATAGTGCAGGTGGCAGCAGGCAGACTCACAGAGCACAGTGCCTGGTACACAGCACAGGGGGAAGCAGGGAAGTCACTGAGCACAGTGCCAGGTAGACAGCTCAGAGGGGATCTGAGAGACTCACTGAGCACAGTGCCTGGTACACAGCACAGGAGGCAGCAGGGAGACTCACTGAGCACATTGCCTGGTACACAGCACTGGTAGCAGCATCCAGACTCACTGAGCACAGTGCCTGGTACACAGCACAGGGGGCAGGAGGGAGACTCACTGAGCACAGTGCCTGGTACACTGCACAGGCGACAGGAGGGAGACTCACTGAGCCCAGTGCCTGGTACACAGCACAGGGGTCAGCAGAGAGACTCACTGAGAACAGTGCCTGGTACACAGCACAAGGGGCTGCAGGGACACTCACTGAGCACAATGCCTAGTACACAGCACAAGGGGAAGCAGGGAAGTCACTGAGCACAGTGTCTGGTACACAGCACAGAGGGTAGCAGGGAGACTCACTGAGCACAGTGCCTGGGAAACAGCACAGGGGGCAACAGGGTGACTCACTGAGCACGGTGCCTGGTACACAGCACAGGGGGCAGCAGGGAGACTCACTGAGCACAGTGCCTGGTACACAGCACAGGGGCAGCAGTGAGACGCACTGAGCACAGTGCTATTACAGAGAACGGGGGGCAACAGGGAGACTGACTGAGCACAGTGCCTGGTACACAGTGCACAGGGCAGCACGGAGACTCACTGAGCACAGTGCCTGGTAGACAGCTCAGAGGGAATCAGGGAGACTCAGTGAGCACAGTGCCTGGCACACAGCACAGGGGGAAGCACGGATACTCACTGAACATAGTGCATGGCACATAGTGCAGGGGGCAGCAGGCAGACTCACAGAGCACAGTGCCTGGTACACAGCACAGGGGGAAGCAGGGAAGTAACTGAGCACAGTGCCTGGTACACAGCACAGGGGGCAGCAGAGAGACTCACTGAGCACAGTGCCTGGTACACAGCACAGGAGGCAGCAGGGAGACTCACTGAGCACAGTGCCTGGTACACAGCACAGGGGGCAGGAGGGAGACTCACTGAGCACAGTGCCTGGTACACAGCGCAGGGGGAAGCAGGGAAGTCACTGAGCACAGTGCCAGGTAGACAGCTCAGAGGGGATCTGAGAGACTCACTGAGCACAATGCCTGGTACACAGCACAGGGGGCAGCAGGGAGACTCACTGAACACAGTGCCTGGTACACAGCACAGGGGGCAGCAGCGAGACTCAATGAGCACAGTGCCTGGTACACAGCACAGGGGGCAGCAGTGAGACTCAGTGAGCACAGTGCCTGGTACACAGCACAGGGGCAGCAGAGAGACGCACTGAGCACAGTGCTATTACAGAGAACGGGGGGCAACAGGGAGACTGACTGAGCACAGTGCCTGGTACACAGTGCACAGGGTACCACGGACACTCACTGAGCACAGTGCCTGGTAGACAGCTCAGAGGGAATCAGGGAGAATCAGTGAGCACAGTGCCTGGCACACAGCACAGGGGGAAGCACGGATACTCACTGAACACAGTGCATGGCACATAGTGCAGGGGGCAGCAGGCAGACTCACAGAGCACAGTGCCTGGTACACAGCACAGGGGGAAGCAGGGAAGTCACTGAGCACAGTGCCAGGTAGACAGCTCAGAGGGGATCTGAGAGACTCACTGAGCACAATGCCTGGTTCACAGCACAGGGGGCAGCAGGGAGACTCACTGAGCACAGTGCCTGGTACACAGCACAGGAGGCAGCAGGGAGACTCACTGAGCACATTGCCTGGTACACAGCGCAGGGGGAAGCAGGGATGTCACTGAGCACAGTGCCTTGTACACAGCACAGGGGTCAGCAGAGTGACTCACTAAGCACAGTGCCTGGTACACAGCAGAGGGGCAGCAGAGAGACTGACTGAGCACAGTGTCTGGTAGACAGCTCAGAGGGAATCAGAGAGACTCACTGAGCACAATATCTGGTTCACAGCACAGAGGGGTACAGAGTGACTCACTGAGCACAGTGCCTGGTACACTGCGCAGGCAGCAGCAGAGAGACACACTGGGCACAGTGCCTGGTACGCAGCACAAAGGGCAACAGGGAGACTGACCGAGCAAAGTGCCTGGTACGCAGCACAAAGGGCAACAGGGAGACTCACTGAGCACAGTGTCTGGTACACAGCGCAGGGGGAAGCAGGGAAATCACTGAGCCCAGTGCCTGCTACACAGCACAGGGGGAAGCAGGGAAGTCACTGAGCACAGTGCCTGGTACACAGCGCAGGGGGAAGCAGGGAAGTCACTGAGCACAGTGCCTGGTACACAGCACAGAGGGGAGCAGGGAGACTCGCTGAGCACAGTGCCTGGTACACAGCGCAAGGGGAAGCAGGGAAGTCACTGAGCACAGTGTCTGGTACACAGCACAGAGGGTAGCAGCGAGACTCAGTGAGCACAGTGCCTGGTACACAGCTCAGGGGGCAGCAGGGAAGTCACTGAGCACAGTGCCTGTACACAGCACAGGAGGCAGCAGGGAGACTGACTGAGCATATTGCCTGGCACGCTGTGCAGGTGGCAGGGGAGAGGCTCACTGAGCACAGTGCCTGGTACACAGCATTGGGAGCAGGATCCAGACTCACTGAGCACAGTGCCTGGTACACAGCACAGGGGGCAGCTGGGAGACTCACTGAGCACAGCGCCTAGTACACAGCAGAGGGGGCAGGAGGAAGACTCACTGAGCACAGTGCCTGGTACACAGCAGAGGGGCAGCAGAGAGACTCAATGAGCACAGTGCCTGGTACACAGCACGGGGGGCAGCAGGGAGACTCACTGAGCACAGAGCCTGGTACACAGTAGAGGGGGCAGCAGCAAGACTCACTGAGCACAATGCCTGGTACAGAGCACAGGGGGCAGCAGCAAGACTCAGTGAGCACAGAGCCTGGTACACAGCACATGGGGCAACAGGGAGACTCAGTGAGCACAGTGCCTGGTACACAGTGCAAAGGGTAGCACGGAGACTCACTGAGCACCATGCCTGGTAGACAGCTCAGAGGGGATCAGAGAGACGCAGTGAGCACAGTGCCTGGCACACAGCACAGGGGGAAGCACGGATACTCACTGAACACAGTGCATGGCACATAGTGCAGGGGGCAGCAGGCAGACTCACAGAGCACAGTGCCTGGTACACAGCGCAGGGGTCAGCAGGGAAGTCACTGAGCACAGAGCCTGGTACACAGCGCAGGGGGAAGCAGGGAAGTCACTGAGCACAGTGCCTGGTAAACAGCACAGGGGGCAACAGGGAGACTCACTGAGCACAGCGCCTGGTACACAACACAGGGGGCAGGAGGGAGACTCACAAAGCACAGTGCCTGGTACACAGCGCAGGGGGAAGCAGGGAAGTCACTGAGCACAGTGCCTGGTAAATAGCACAGGGGACAGCAAGGAGACTCACTGAGCACAGCGCCTGGTACACAACACAGGGGGCAGGAGGAAGACTCACAAAGCACAGTGCCTGGTACACAGCAGAGGGGCAGCAGAGAGACTCAATGAGTTACAGTGCCTGGTACACAGCAGAGGGGTCAGCAGGGAAGTCACTGAGCACAGTGCCTGGTACACAGCACAGTGGGCGTCACGGATACTCACTGAGCACAGTGCCTGGTACGCAGCACAGGGGGCAGCAGCGAGACTCAGTGAGCACAGTGCCTGGTACGCAGCACAGGGGGCAGCAGCGAGACTCACTGAGCACAGTGCCTGGTACACAGCACAGTGGGCGTCACGGATACTCACTGAGCACAGTGCCTGGCACACAGCACAGGAGGCAGCAGGGAGACATACTGAGCATATTGCCTGGCACACTGTGCACGTGGCAGGGGAGAGACTCACTGAGCACAGTGCCTGGTACACAGCACAGAGGGGAGCAGGGAGAATCGCTGAGCACAGTGCCGGGTACACAGCGCAGTAGGGAGCAGCGAGACTCAGTGAGCACAGGGCCTGGTACACAGCACAGGGGGCGTCACGGATACTCACTGAGCACAGTGCCTGGCACACAGCACTGGTGGCAGCAGGGAGACTTACTGAGCATATTGCCTGGTACACAGCACAGGGGGCGTCACGGATACTCACTGAGCACAGTGCCTGGCACACAGCACTGGTGGCAGCAGGGAGACTTACTGAGCATATTGCCTGGTACACAGCACAGTGGGCGTCACGGATACTCACTGAGCACAGTGCCTGGTACACAGCACAGAGGGGAGCAGGGAGACACGCTGAAAACAGCGCCTGGTACACAGCGCAGTAGGGAGCAGCGAGACTCACTGAGCACAGTGCCTGGTACACAGCGCAGCGGGAAGCAGGGAAGTCACTGAGCACAGTGCCTGGTACACAGCGCAGGGGGAAGCAGGGACACTCACTGAGCACAGTGCCTGGTACACAGCGCAGGGGGAAGCAGGGAACTCACTGAGCACAGTGCCTGGCAGACAGCTCAGAGGGGATCTGAGAGACTCACTGAGCACAATGCCTGGTACACAGCACAGAGGGGATCAGCGAGACTCACTGAGCACAGTGCCTGGTACACAGCACAGGGGCAGCAGGGAAGTCACTGAGCACAGTGTCTGGTACACAGCACAGAGGGTAGCAGGGAGACTCACTGAGCACAGTGCCTGGTAAACAGCACAGGGGGCAACAGGGAGACTCACTGAGCACGGTGCCTGGTACACAGCACAGGGGGCAGCAGGGAGACTCACTGAGCACAGTGCCTGGTACACAGCACAGGGGCAGCAGAGAGACGCACTGAGCACAGTGCTATTACAGAGAATGGGGGGCAACAGGGAGACTGACTGAGCACAGTGCCTGATACACAGTGCAAAGGGTAGCACGGAGACTCACTGAGCACAGTGCCTGGTAGACAGCTCAGAGGGAATCAGGGAGACTCAGTGAGCACAGTGCCTGGCACACAGCACAGGGGGAAGCACGGATACTCACTGAACACAGTGCATGGCACATAGTGCAGGGGGCAGCAGGCAGACTCACAGAGCACAGTGCCTGGTACACAGCACAGGGGGAAACAGGGAAGTCACTGAGCACAGTGCCAGGTAGACAGCTCAGAGGGGATCTGAGAGACTCACTGAGCACAATGCCTGGTTCACAGCACAGGGGGCAGCAGGGAGACTCACTGAGCACAGTGCCTGGTACACAGCACAGGAGGCAGCAGGGAGACTCACTGAGCACATTGCCTGGTACACAGCGCAGGGGGAAGCAGGGATGTCACTGAGCACAGTGCCTTGTACACAGCACAGGGGTCAGCAGAGTGACTCACTAAGCACAGTGCCTGGTACACAGCAGAGGGGCAGCAGAGAGACTGACTGAGCACAGTGTCTGGTAGACAGCTCAGAGGGAATCAGAGAGACTCACTGAGCACAATATCTGGTTCACAGCACAGAGGGGTACAGAGTGACTCACTGAGCACAGTGCCTGGTACACTGCGCAGGCAGCAGCAGAGAGACACACTGGGCACAGTGCCTGGTACGCAGCACAAAGGGCAACAGGGAGACTGACCGAGCAAAGTGCCTGGTACGCAGCACAAAGGGCAACAGGGAGACTCACTGAGCACAGTGTCTGGTACACAGCGCAGGGGGAAGCAGGGAAATCACTGAGCCCAGTGCCTGCTACACAGCACAGGGGGAAGCAGGGAAGTCACTGAGCACAGTGCCTGGTACACAGCGCAGGGGGAAGCAGGGAAGTCACTGAGCACAGTGCCTGGTACACAGCACAGAGGGGAGCAGGGAGACTCGCTGAGCACAGTGCCTGGTACACAGCGCAAGGGGAAGCAGGGAAGTCACTGAGCACAGTGTCTGGTACACAGCACAGAGGGTAGCAGCGAGACTCAGTGAGCACAGTGCCTGGTACACAGCTCAGGGGGCAGCAGGGAAGTCACTGAGCACAGTGCCTGTACACAGCACAGGAGGCAGCAGGGAGACTGACTGAGCATATTGCCTGGCACGCTGTGCAGGTGGCAGGGGAGAGGCTCACTGAGCACAGTGCCTGGTACACAGCATTGGGAGCAGGATCCAGACTCACTGAGCACAGTGCCTGGTACACAGCACAGGGGGCAGCTGGGAGACTCACTGAGCACAGCGCCTAGTACACAGCAGAGGGGGCAGGAGGAAGACTCACTGAGCACAGTGCCTGGTACACAGCAGAGGGGCAGCAGAGAGACTCAATGAGCACAGTGCCTGGTACACAGCACGGGGGGCAGCAGGGAGACTCACTGAGCACAGAGCCTGGTACACAGTAGAGGGGGCAGCAGCAAGACTCACTGAGCACAATGCCTGGTACAGAGCACAGGGGGCAGCAGCAAGACTCAGTGAGCACAGAGCCTGGTACACAGCACATGGGGCAACAGGGAGACTCAGTGAGCACAGTGCCTGGTACACAGTGCAAAGGGTAGCACGGAGACTCACTGAGCACCATGCCTGGTAGACAGCTCAGAGGGGATCAGAGAGACGCAGTGAGCACAGTGCCTGGCACACAGCACAGGGGGAAGCACGGATACTCACTGAACACAGTGCATGGCACATAGTGCAGGGGGCAGCAGGCAGACTCACAGAGCACAGTGCCTGGTACACAGCGCAGGGGTCAGCAGGGAAGTCACTGAGCACAGAGCCTGGTACACAGCGCAGGGGGAAGCAGGGAAGTCACTGAGCACAGTGCCTGGTAAACAGCACAGGGGGCAACAGGGAGACTCACTGAGCACAGCGCCTGGTACACAACACAGGGGGCAGGAGGGAGACTCACAAAGCACAGTGCCTGGTACACAGCGCAGGGGGAAGCAGGGAAGTCACTGAGCACAGTGCCTGGTAAATAGCACAGGGGACAGCAAGGAGACTCACTGAGCACAGCGCCTGGTACACAACACAGGGGGCAGGAGGAAGACTCACAAAGCACAGTGCCTGGTACACAGCAGAGGGGCAGCAGAGAGACTCAATGAGTTACAGTGCCTGGTACACAGCAGAGGGGTCAGCAGGGAAGTCACTGAGCACAGTGCCTGGTACACAGCACAGTGGGCGTCACGGATACTCACTGAGCACAGTGCCTGGTACGCAGCACAGGGGGCAGCAGCGAGACTCAGTGAGCACAGTGCCTGGTACGCAGCACAGGGGGCAGCAGCGAGACTCACTGAGCACAGTGCCTGGTACACAGCGCAGGGGGAAGCAGGGAAGTCACTGAGCACAGTGCCAGGTAGACAGCTCAGAGGGGATCTGAGAGACTCACTGAGCACAATGCCTGGTACACAGCACAGGGGGCAGCAGGGAGACTCACTGAACACAGTGCCTGGTACACAGCACAGGGGGCAGCAGCGAGACTCAATGAGCACAGTGCCTGGTACACAGCACAGGGGGCAGCAGTGAGACTCAGTGAGCACAGTGCCTGGTACACAGCACAGGGGCAGCAGAGAGACGCACTGAGCACAGTGCTATTACAGAGAACGGGGGGCAACAGGGAGACTGACTGAGCACAGTGCCTGGTACACAGTGCACAGGGTACCACGGACACTCACTGAGCACAGTGCCTGGTAGACAGCTCAGAGGGAATCAGGGAGAATCAGTGAGCACAGTGCCTGGCACACAGCACAGGGGGAAGCACGGATACTCACTGAACACAGTGCATGGCACATAGTGCAGGGGGCAGCAGGCAGACTCACAGAGCACAGTGCCTGGTACACAGCACAGGGGTCAGCAGAGTGACTCACTAAGCACAGTGCCTGGTACACAGCAGAGGGGCAGCAGAGAGACTGACTGAGCACAGTGTCTGGTAGACAGCTCAGAGGGAATCAGAGAGACTCACTGAGCACAATATCTGGTTCACAGCACAGAGGGGTACAGAGTGACTCACTGAGCACAGTGCCTGGTACACTGCGCAGGCAGCAGCAGAGAGACACACTGGGCACAGTGCCTGGTACGCAGCACAAAGGGCAACAGGGAGACTGACCGAGCAAAGTGCCTGGTACGCAGCACAAAGGGCAACAGGGAGACTCACTGAGCACAGTGTCTGGTACACAGCGCAGGGGGAAGCAGGGAAATCACTGAGCCCAGTGCCTGCTACACAGCACAGGGGGAAGCAGGGAAGTCACTGAGCACAGTGCCTGGTACACAGCGCAGGGGGAAGCAGGGAAGTCACTGAGCACAGTGCCTGGTACACAGCACAGAGGGGAGCAGGGAGACTCGCTGAGCACAGTGCCTGGTACACAGCGCAAGGGGAAGCAGGGAAGTCACTGAGCACAGTGTCTGGTACACAGCACAGAGGGTAGCAGCGAGACTCAGTGAGCACAGTGCCTGGTACACAGCTCAGGGGGCAGCAGGGAAGTCACTGAGCACAGTGCCTGTACACAGCACAGGAGGCAGCAGGGAGACTGACTGAGCATATTGCCTGGCACGCTGTGCAGGTGGCAGGGGAGAGGCTCACTGAGCACAGTGCCTGGTACACAGCATTGGGAGCAGGATCCAGACTCACTGAGCACAGTGCCTGGTACACAGCACAGGGGGCAGCTGGGAGACTCACTGAGCACAGCGCCTAGTACACAGCAGAGGGGGCAGGAGGAAGACTCACTGAGCACAGTGCCTGGTACACAGCAGAGGGGCAGCAGAGAGACTCAATGAGCACAGTGCCTGGTACACAGCACGGGGGGCAGCAGGGAGACTCACTGAGCACAGAGCCTGGTACACAGTAGAGGGGGCAGCAGCAAGACTCACTGAGCACAATGCCTGGTACAGAGCACAGGGGGCAGCAGCAAGACTCAGTGAGCACAGAGCCTGGTACACAGCACATGGGGCAACAGGGAGACTCAGTGAGCACAGTGCCTGGTACACAGTGCAAAGGGTAGCACGGAGACTCACTGAGCACCATGCCTGGTAGACAGCTCAGAGGGGATCAGAGAGACGCAGTGAGCACAGTGCCTGGCACACAGCACAGGGGGAAGCACGGATACTCACTGAACACAGTGCATGGCACATAGTGCAGGGGGCAGCAGGCAGACTCACAGAGCACAGTGCCTGGTACACAGCGCAGGGGTCAGCAGGGAAGTCACTGAGCACAGAGCCTGGTACACAGCGCAGGGGGAAGCAGGGAAGTCACTGAGCACAGTGCCTGGTAAACAGCACAGGGGGCAACAGGGAGACTCACTGAGCACAGCGCCTGGTACACAACACAGGGGGCAGGAGGGAGACTCACAAAGCACAGTGCCTGGTACACAGCGCAGGGGGAAGCAGGGAAGTCACTGAGCACAGTGCCTGGTAAATAGCACAGGGGACAGCAAGGAGACTCACTGAGCACAGCGCCTGGTACACAACACAGGGGGCAGGAGGAAGACTCACAAAGCACAGTGCCTGGTACACAGCAGAGGGGCAGCAGAGAGACTCAATGAGTTACAGTGCCTGGTACACAGCAGAGGGGTCAGCAGGGAAGTCACTGAGCACAGTGCCTGGTACACAGCACAGTGGGCGTCACGGATACTCACTGAGCACAGTGCCTGGTACGCAGCACAGGGGGCAGCAGCGAGACTCAGTGAGCACAGTGCCTGGTACGCAGCACAGGGGGCAGCAGCGAGACTCACTGAGCACAGTGCCTGGTACACAGCACAGTGGGCGTCACGGATACTCACTGAGCACAGTGCCTGGCACACAGCACAGGAGGCAGCAGGGAGACATACTGAGCATATTGCCTGGCACACTGTGCACGTGGCAGGGGAGAGACTCACTGAGCACAGTGCCTGGTACACAGCACAGAGGGGAGCAGGGAGAATCGCTGAGCACAGTGCCGGGTACACAGCGCAGTAGGGAGCAGCGAGACTCAGTGAGCACAGGGCCTGGTACACAGCACAGGGGGCGTCACGGATACTCACTGAGCACAGTGCCTGGCACACAGCACTGGTGGCAGCAGGGAGACTTACTGAGCATATTGCCTGGTACACAGCACAGGGGGCATCACGGATACTCACTGAGCACAGTGCCTGGCACACAGCACTGGTGGCAGCAGGGAGACTTACTGAGCATATTGCCTGGTACACAGCACAGTGGGCGTCACGGATACTCACTGAGCACAGTGCCTGGTACACAGCACAGAGGGGAGCAGGGAGACACGCTGAAAACAGCGCCTGGTACACAGCGCAGTAGGGAGCAGCGAGACTCACTGAGCACAGTGCCTGGTACACAGCGCAGCGGGAAGCAGGGAAGTCACTGAGCACAGTGCCTGGTACACAGCGCAGGGGGAAGCAGGGACACTCACTGAGCACAGTGCCTGGTACACAGCGCAGGGGGAAGCAGGGAACTCACTGAGCACAGTGCCTGGCAGACAGCTCAGAGGGGATCTGAGAGACTCACTGAGCACAATGCCTGGTACACAGCACAGAGGGGATCAGCGAGACTCACTGAGCACAGTGCCTGGTACACAGCACAGGGGCAGCAGGGAAGTCACTGAGCACAGTGTCTGGTACACAGCACAGAGGGTAGCAGGGAGACTCACTGAGCACAGTGCCTGGTAAACAGCACAGGGGGCAACAGGGAGACTCACTGAGCACGGTGCCTGGTACACAGCACAGGGGGCAGCAGGGAGACTCACTGAGCACAGTGCCTGGTACACAGCACAGGGGCAGCAGAGAGACGCACTGAGCACAGTGCTATTACAGAGAATGGGGGGCAACAGGGAGACTGACTGAGCACAGTGCCTGATACACAGTGCAAAGGGTAGCACGGAGACTCACTGAGCACAGTGCCTGGTAGACAGCTCAGAGGGAATCAGGGAGACTCAGTGAGCACAGTGCCTGGCACACAGCACAGGGGGAAGCACGGATACTCACTGAACACAGTGCATGGCACATAGTGCAGGGGGCAGCAGGCAGACTCACAGAGCACAGTGCCTGGTACACAGCACAGGGGGAAACAGGGAAGTCACTGAGCACAGTGCCTGGTACACAGTACAGGAGGCAGCAGGCAGACTCACTGAGCACATTGCCTGGTACACAGCGCAGGGGGAAGCAGGGATGTCACTGAGCACAGTGCCTTGTACACAGCACAGGGGTCAGCAGAGTGACTCACTAAGCACAGTGCCTGGTACACAGCAGAGGGGCAGCAGAGAGACTGACTGAGCACAGTGTCTGGTAGACAGCTCAGAGGGAATCAGAGAGACTCACTGAGCACAATATCTGGTTCACAGCACAGAGGGGTACAGAGTGACTCACTGAGCACAGTGCCTGATACACTGCGCAGGCAGCAGCAGAGAGACACACTGGGCACAGTGCCTGGTACGCAGCACAAAGGGCAACAGGGAGACTGACTGAGCAAAGTGCCTGGTACGCAGCACAAAGGGCAACAGGGAGACTCACTGAGCACAGTGTCTGGTACACAGCGCAGGGGGAAGCAGGGAAATCACTGAGCCCAGTGCCTGCTACACAGCACAGGAGGAAGCAGGGAAGTCACTGACCACAGTGCCTGGTACACAGCGCAGGGGGAAGCAGGGAAGTCACTGAGCACAGTGCCAGGTAGACAGCTCAGAGGGGATCTGAAAGACTCACTGAGCACAATGCCTGGTTCACAGCACAGGGGGCAGCAGAGAGACTCACTGAGCACAGTGCCTGGTACACTGCACAGGCGGCAGGAGGGACACTCACTGAGCCCAGTGCCTGGTACACAGCACAGGGGGCAACAGGGAGACTGACTGAGCTCAGCGGCTGGTACACAGTGCACGGGGTAGCAGGGAGACTCATTGAGCACAGTGCCTGGTAGAAAGCTCGAGGGGATCAGAGAGACTCAGTGAGCACAGTGCCTTGGACACAGCACAGGGGTCTGCAGGGACACGCACAGAGCACAGTGCCTGGTACACAGCACAAGGAGCTGCAGGAACACTCACTGAGCACAATGCCTGGTACACAGCACAAGGGGCTGCAGGGACACTCACTGAGCACAATGCCTGGTACACAGCACAAGGGGAAGCAGGGAAGTCACTGAGCACAGTGTCTGGTACACAGCACAGAGGGTAGCAAGGAGACTCACTCAGCACAGTGCCTGGTACACAGCACAGGGGGCAACAGGGAGACTCACTGAGCACGGTGCCTGGTGCACAGCACAGGGGGCAGCAGCGAGACTCACTGAGCACAGTGCCTGGTACACAGCACAGGGGCAGCAGAGAGACGCACTGAGCACAGTGCTATTACAGAGAACGGGGGGCAACAGGGAGACTGACTGAGCACAGTGTCTGGTACACAGTGCACAGGGTAGCACGGAGACTCACTGAGCACAGTGCCTGGTAGACAGCTCAGAGGGAATCAGGGAGACTCAGTGAGCACAGTGCCTGGCACACAGCACAGGGGGAAGCACGGATACTCACTGAACACAGTGCATGGCACATAGTGCAGGGAGCAGCAGGCAGACTCACAGAGCACAGTGCCTGGTACACAGCGCAGGGGGAAGCAGGGAAGTCACTGAGCACAGTGCCTGGTACACAGCACAGGGGGCAGCAGAGAGACTCACTGAGCACAGTGCCTGGTACACAGTGCAGGGGTCAGCAGAGAGACTCACTGAGCACAGTGCCTGGTACACAGCACTGGGAACAGCATCCAGACTCACTGAGCACAGTGCCTGGTACACAGCACAGGGGGAAGCAGGGAAGGCACTGAGCACAGTGCCTGGTACACAGCACTGGGAGCAGCATCCAGACTCACTGAGCACAGTGCCTGGTACACAGCACAGGGCTCAGCAGGGAAGTCAATGAGCACAGTGCCTGGTACACAGCACAGGGGGCTGCAGGGACACTCACTGAGCACATTGCCTGGTACACAGCACAGGGCTCAGCAGGGATGTCAATGAGCACAGTGCCTGGTACACAGCACAGGGGGCTGCAGGGACACTCACTGAGCACAGTGCCTGGTACACAGCACAGGGCTCAGCAGGGAAGTCAATGAGCACAGTGCCTGGTACACAGCACAGGGGGCTGCAGGGACACTCACTGAGCACATTGCCTGGTACACAGCGCAGGGGGAAGCAGGGAAGTCACTGAGCACAGTGCCTTGTACACAGCACAGGGGTCAGCAGAGTGACTCACTAAGCACAGTGCCTGGTACACAGCAGAGGGGCAGCAGAGAGACTCACTGAGCACAGTGCCTGGTACACAGCAGAGGGGCAGCAGAGAGACTGACTGAGCACAGTGTCTGGTAGACAGCTCAGAGGGGTTCAGAGTGACTCACTGAGCACAGTGCCTGATACACTGTGCAGGCAGCAGCAGAGAGACACACTGGGCACAGTGCCTGGCACGCTGTGCAGGTGGCAGGGGAGTGACTCATTGAGCACAGTGCCTGGTACACAGCACAGGGGGCAGGAGGGAGACTCACTGAGCACAGTGCCTGGTACACAGCACAGGGGGCAGGAGGGAGACTCACTGAGCACAGAGCCTGGTACACAGCACAGGGGCAACAGGGAGACTCACTGAGCACAGTGCCTGGAACACACTGCATGGGGCAGCAGGAAACTCACCGAGCACAGTGCCTGGTACACAGCACAGGGGGCAGCAGAGAGACTCCATGAGCACAGTGGCTTGTAAACAGCACAGGGGGCAGCCGGGAGACTGACTGAGACAGTGCCTGGAACACACTGCAGGAGGCAGCAGGAAACTCACTGAGCACAGTGATAAAAACAAAAAACTGCAGATGCTGGAAATCCAAAACAAAAACAGAATTACCTGGAAAAACTCAGCAGGTCTGGCAGCATCGGCGGAGAAGAAAAGAGTTGATGTTTCGAGTCCTCATGACCCTTCAACAGAACTAGGTGAAGTTCCGTAGGGATCGTTCCCTCCGGGACACCCTGATCCACTCCTCCATCACCCCCTACTCCTCAACCCCCACCTATGGCACCTCCCCATTCCCACGCAAAAGATGTAACACCTGCCCCTTCACTTCCTCTCTCCTCACCGTCCAAGAGCCCAAACACTCCTTTCAAGTGAAGCAGCATTTCACTTGCATTTCCCCCAACTTCGTCTACTGTATTCGTTGCTCCCAATGTGGTCTCCTCTACATTGGAGAGACCAAACGTAAACTGGGCGACCGCTTTGCAGAACACCTGCAGTCTGTCTGCAAGAATGACCCAAATCTCCCTGTCGCTTGCCATTTCAACACTCCACCCTGCTCTCTTGCCCACATGTCTGTCCTTGGCTTGCTGCATTGTTCCAGTGAAGCCCAACGCAAACTGGAAGAACCGCACATCATCTTCTGACTAGGCACTTTACAGCCTTCTGGACTTAATATTGAATTCAACAACTTTAGGTCTGGAACTCCCTCCTCCATCCCCGCCCCCTTTCCGTCTCTTCTCCCTTCCTTTTGTTTTTTCCAATAAATTAATTAGAATTTTCTTTTCCCACCTATTTCCATTACTTTTAAATATTTTTAAATCTTTTATGCTCCCCCCCCACCCCCACTAGAGTTGTGCCTTGAGTGCCCTACCATTCATTCTTAATTAGCACATTCATTTAGATATATATCACCAACTTCAACACCTCTGTGTTCTTTTGTCTGTGACATCTTTTGATGATCTGCTCCTATCACTGCTTGCTTGTCCCTACAACCACACCACCCTCCTCCACTTCTCTCCCCCTACCCAACCGCCACCCACCCAACCCACACACATACACCTTAAACCAGCTTATATTTCACCCCTTCCTTGGATTCACCTAGTTCTGTGGAAGGGTCATGAGGACTCGAAACGTCAACTCTTTTCTTCTCTGCCGATTCTGCCAGACCTGCTGAGTTTTTCCAGGTAATTCTGTTTTTGTTTTTTCACTGAGCACAGTGGCTGGTACACAGCACAGGAGCAACAGAGAGTCTTACTGAGCACATTGCCTGGTACACAGCACAGGGGCAGCAGGGAAGTCACTGAGCACAGTGTCTGGTACACAGCACAGAGGGTAGCAGGGAGACTCACTGAGCACAGTGCCTGGTAAACAGCACAGGGGGCAACAGGGAGACTCACTGAGCACGGTGCCTGGTACACAGCACAGGGGGCAGCAGGGAGACTCACTGAGCACAGTGCCTGGTACACAGCACAGGGGCAGCAGAGAGACGCACTGAGCACAGTGCTATTACAGAGAATGGGGGGCAACAGGGAGACTGACTGAGCACAGTGTCTGGTACACAGTGCAAAGGGTAGCAGGGAGACTCACTGAGCACAGTGCCTGGTAGACAGCTCAGAGGGAATCAGGGAGACTCAGTGAGCACAGTGCCTGGCACACAGCACAGGGGGAAGCACGGATACTCACTGAACACAGTGCATGGCACATAGTGCAGGGGGCAGCAGGCAGACTCACAGAGCACAGTGCCTGGTACACAGCACAGGGGGAAGCAGGGAAGTCACTGAGCACAGTGCCTGGTACACAGTACAGGAGGCAGCAGGGAGACTCACTGAGCACATTGCCTGGTACACAGCGCAGGGGGAAGCAGGGAAGTCACTGAGCACAGTGCCTTGTACACAGCACAGGGGTCAGCAGAGAGACTCACTGAGCACAGTGCCTGGTACACAGCACTGGGAGCAGCATCCAGACTCACTGAGCACTGTGCCTGGTACACAGCACAGGGGGCAGGAGGGAGACTCACTGAGCACAGTGCCTGGTACACAGCACAGGGCTCAGCAGGGAAGTCAATGAGCACAGTGCCTGGTACACAGCACAAGGGGCTGCAGGGACACTCACTGAGCACATTGCCTGGCACACAGCGCAGGGGGAAGCAGGGATGTCACTGAGCACAGTGCCTTGTACACAGCACAGGGGTCAGCAGAGTGACTCACTAAGCACAGTGCCTAGTACACAGCAGAGGGGCAGCAGAGAGACTGACTGAGCACAGTGTCTGGTAGACAGCTCAGAGGGGATCAGAGAGACTCACTGAGCACAATATCTGGTTCACAGCACAGAGGGGTACAGAGTGACTCTCTGAGCACAGTGCCTGGTACACTGCGCAGGCAGCAGCAGAGAGACACACTGGGCACAGTGCCTGGTACGCAGCACAAAGGGCAACAGGGAGACTGACTGAGCAAAGTGCCTGGTACGCAGCACAAAGGGCAACAGGGAGACTCACTGAGCACAGTGTCTGGTACACAGCGCAGGGGGAAGCAGGGAAATCACTGAGCCCAGTGCCTGCTACACAGCACAGGAGGAAGCAGGGAAGTCACTGACCACAGTGCCTGGTACACAGCGCAGGGGGAAGCAGGGAAGTCACTGAGCACAGTGCCAGGTAGACAGCTCAGAGGGGATCTGAGAGACTCACTGAGCACAATGCCTGGTTCACAGCACAGGGGGCAGCAGAGAGACTCACTGAGCACAGTGCCTGGTACACTGCACAGGCGGCAGGAGGGACACTCACTGAGCCCAGTGCCTGGTACACAGCACAGGGGGCAACAGGGAGACTGACTGAGCTCAGCGGCTGGTACACAGTGCACGGGGTAGCAGGGAGAGTCATTGAGCACAGTGCCTGGTAGACAGCTCGAGGGGATCAGAGAGACTCAGTGAGCACAGTGCCTTGGACACAGCACAGGGGTCTGCAGGGACACGCACAGAGCACAGTGCCTGGTACACAGCACAAGGAGCTGCAGGGACACTCACTGAGCACAATGCCTGGTACACAGCACAAGGGGCTGCAGGGACACTCACTGAGCACAATGCCTGGTACACAGCACAAGGGGAAGCAGGGAAGTCACTGAGCACAGTGTCTGGTACACAGCACAGAGGGTAGCAAGGAGACTCACTCAGCACAGTGCCTGGTACACAGCATAGGGGGCAACAGGGAGACTCACTGAGCACGGTGCCTGGTGCACAGCACAGGGGGCAGCAGGGAGACTCACTGAGCACAGTGCCTGGTACACAGCACAGGGGCAGCAGAGAGACGCACTGAGCACAGTGCTATTACAGAGAACGGGGGGCAACAGGGAGACTGACTGAGCACAGTGCCTGGTACACAGTGCACAGGGTAGCACGGAGACTCACTGAGCACAGTGCCTGGTAGACAGCTCAGAGGGAATCAGGGAGACTCAGTGAGCACAGTGCCTGGTACACAGCGCAGGGGGAAGCAGGGAAGTCACTGAGCACAGTGCCTGGTACACAGCACAGGGGGCAGCAGAGAGACTCACTGAGCACAGTGCCTGGTACACAGCACAGGAGGCAGCAGGGAGACTCACTGAGCACAGTGCCTGGTACACAGCGCAGGGGGAAGCAGGGAAGTCACTGAGCACAGTGCCTTGTACACAGCGCAGGGGTCAGCAGAGAGACTCACTGAGCACAGTGCCTGGTACACAGCACAGGGGGCTGCAGGGACACTCACTGAGCACATTGCCTGGTACACAGCACAGGGCTCAGCAGGGAAGTCAATGAGCACAGTGCCTGGTACACAGCACAGGGGGCTGCAGGGACACTCACTGAGCACAGTGCCTGGTACACAGCACAGGGCTCAGCAGGGAAGTCAATGAGCACAGTGCCTGGTACACAGCACAGGGGGCTGCAGGGACACTCACTGAGCACATTGCCTGGTACACAGCGCAGGGGGAAGCAGGGAAGTCACTGAGCACAGTGCCTTGTACACAGCACAGGGTTCAGCAGAGTGACTCACTAAGCACAGTGCCTGGTACACAGCAGAGGGGCAGCAGAGAGACTCACTGAGCACAGTGCCTGGTACACAGCAGAGGGGCAGCAGAGAGACTGACTGAGCACAGTGTCTGGTAGACAGCTCAGAGGGGTTCAGAGTGACTCACTGAGCACAGTGCCTGATACACTGTGCAGGCAGCAGCAGAGAGACACACTGGGCACAGTGCCTGGCACGCTGTGCAGGTGGCAGGGGAGTGACTCATTGAGCACAGTGCCTGGTACACAGCACAGGGGGCAGGAGGGAGACTCACTGAGCACAGTGCCTGGTACACAGCACAGGGGGCAGGAGGGAGACTCACTGAGCACAGTGCCTGGTACACAGCACAGGGGGCAGCAGCCAGACTCACTGAGCACAGAGCCTGGTACACAGCACAGGGGCAACAGGGAGACTCACTGAGCACAGTGCCTGGAACACACTGCATGGGGCAGCAGGAAACTCACCGAGCACAGTGCCTGGTACACAGCACAGGGGGCAGCAGAGAGACTCCATGAGCACAGTGGCTTGTAAACAGCACAGGGGGCAGCCGGGAGACTGACTGAGACAGTGCCTGGAACACACTGCAGGAGGCAGCAGGAAACTCACTGAGCACAGCGATAAAAACAAAAAACTGCAGATGCTGGAAATCCAAAACAAAAACAGAATTACCTGGAAAAACTCAGCAGGTCTGGCAGCATCGGCGGAGAAGAAAAGAGTTGACGTTTCGAGTCCTCATGACCCTTCAACAGAACTAGGTGAAGTTCCGTAGGGATCGTTCCCTCCGGGACACCCTGATCCACTCCTCCATCACCCCCTACTCCTCAACCCCCACCTATGGCACCTCCCCATTCCCACGCAAAAGATGTAACACCTGCCCTTTCACTTCCTCTCTCCTCACCGTCCAAGAGCCCAAACACTCCTTTCAAGTGAAGCAGCATTTCACTTGCATTTCCCCCAACTTCGTCTACTGTATTCGTTGCTCCCAATGTGGTCTCCTCTACATTGGAGAGACCAAACGTAAACTGGGCGACCGCTTTGCAGAACACCTGCAGTCTGTCTGCAAGAATGACCCAAATCTCCCTGTCGCTTGCCATTTCAACACTCCACCCTGCTCTCTTGCCCACATGTCTGTC
Organism: Carcharodon carcharias; assembly: GCF_017639515.1. Classification (NCBI taxonomy): domain Eukaryota; kingdom Metazoa; phylum Chordata; class Chondrichthyes; order Lamniformes; family Lamnidae; genus Carcharodon; species Carcharodon carcharias. The sequence goes on from NC_054485.1 coordinate 73,151,834, forward strand.
CTTGGCTTGCTGCATTGTTCCAGTGAAGCCCAACGCAAACTGGAAGAACCGCACATCATCTTCTGACTAGGCACTTTACAGCCTTCTGGACTTAATATTGAATTCAACAACTTTAGGTCTGGAACTCCCTCCTCCATCCCCGCCCCCTTTCCGTCTCTTCTCCCTTCCTTTTGTTTTTTCCAATAAATTATATAGAATTTTCTTTTCCCACCTATTTCCATTACTTTTAAATATTTTTAAATCTTTTATGCTCCCCCCCCACCCCCACTAGAGTTGTGCCTTGAGTGCCCTACCATTCATTCTTAATTAGCACATTCATTTAGATATATATCACCAACTTCAACACCTCTGTGTTCTTTTGTCTGTGACATCTTTTGATGATCTGCTCCTATCACTGCTTGCTTGTCCCTACAACCACACCACCCTCCTCCACTTCTCTCCCCCTACCCAACCGCCACCCACCCAACCCACACACATACACCTTAAACCAGCTTATATTTCACCCCTTCCTTGGATTCACCTAGTTCTGTGGAAGGGTCATGAGGACTCGAAACGTCAACTCTTTTCTTCTCTGCCGATTCTGCCAGACCTGCTGAGTTTTTCCAGGTAATTCTGTTTTTGTTTTTTCACTGAGCACAGTGGCTGGTACACAGCACAGGAGCAACAGAGAGACTTACTGAGCACATTGCCTGGTACACAGCACAGGTGGCAGGATGGAGACTCACTGAGAACAGTGCTTGGTACACAGCACAAGGGGCAGCAGTGAGACTAACTGAGCACAGTGCCTGGCACAGACTGCAGGGGACAGGAGACAGACTCACTGAGCACAGTGCCTGGTAGCCAGCACAGAGGACAGCAGGGAGACTCAGTGAGCACAGTGCCTGTTACACTGCACAGGTGGCAGAAGGGACACTTACTGAGCACATTGCCTGGCACACAGCGCAGGTGGCAGGAGGGAGACTCACTGAGCACAGTGCCTGGTACACAGCACAGAGGGGAGCAGGGAGACTCAGTGAGCACAGTGCCTGGTACACAGCACAGAGGGGAGCAGAGAGACTCAGTGAGCACATTGCCTGGTACACAACACAGGAGGCAGCATGGAGACTTACTGAGCACAATGCCTGGCACACAGCGCAGGTGGCAGGAGGGAGACTCACTGAGCACAGTGCCTGGTACACAGCACAAGGGGCAGCAAAGAGACTCACTGAGCACAGTGCCTGGTAGACAGGACAGGGGGGAGCAGCAGGGAGTCTCATTAAGCACAGTGCCTGGTACACAGCACAAAGGCAGCACTGAGACTCACTGAGCACAGTGCCTGGTACACAGCACAAAGGCAGCACTGAGACTCACTAAGCACAGTGCCTGGTACACAACACAGAGGACAGCAGGGAGACTCATCGAGCACAGTGATAAAAATAAAAAACTGCAGATGCTGGAAATCCAAAGCAAACACTGAAACAGAAATACCTGGAAAAACTCAGCAGGTCTGGCAGCATCGGCGGAGAAGAGCAAAGTTGAAGTTTCGAGTCCTCATGACCCTTCAACTGAACTTAGTAAAAATAGGAAAGGGGTGAAGTATAAGCTGGTTTAAGTGGGTGGGGGGGAAGAAGTTGGGGGGTGGTTGTTAGGACAAGCAAGCAGTGATAGGAGATAACCAAAAGATGTCACAAAGAAGTGTGTGGTACACATCACAGGGGGCAGCAGGGAGACTCACTGAGCACAGTGCCAAGTACTCAGCACAGAGGCAGCAAGGAGGCTCACTGAGCACAGTGACTGGTACACAGTACAGAGGGGAGCAATGAGACCCCGTGAGCACAGTGCCTGGTACACAGCTTAGAAGGGAGCAAGGAGACCCAGTGAGCACAGTGATAAAAATAAAAAACTGTGGATGCTGGAAATCCAAAACAAAACAGAAACAGAAATACCTGGAAAAACTCAGCGAGTCTGGCAGCATCGGTGGAGAAGAGCAAAGTTGAAGTTTCGAGTCCTCATGACCCTTCAACTGAACTTAGTAAAAATAGGAAAGGGGTGAAGTATAAGCTGGTTTAAGTGGGTGGGGGGGAAGAAGTTGGGGGGTGGTTGTTAGGACAAGCAAGCAGTGATAGGAGATAACCAAAAGATGTCACAAAGAAGTGTGTGGTACACATCACAGGGGGCAGCAGGGAGACTCACTGAGCACAGTGCCAAGTACTCAGCACAGAGGCAGCAAGGAGGCTCACTGAGCACAGTGACTGGTACACAGTACAGAGGGGAGCAATGAGACCCCGTGAGCACAGTGCCTGGTACACAGCTTAGAAGGGAGCAAGGAGACCCAGTGAGCACAGTGATAAAAATAAAAAACTGTGGATGCTGGAAATCCAAAACAAAACAGAAACAGAAATACCTGGAAAAACTCAGCGAGTCTGGCAGCATCGGTGGAGAAGAGCAAAGTTGAAGTTTCGAGTCCTCATGACCCTTCAACTGAACTTAGTAAAAATAGGAAAGGGGTGAAGTATAAGCTGGTTTAAGGGGGTGGGGGGAGGGGGGGAAGAAGGTGTGGTTGTTAGGACAAGCAAGCAGTGATAGGAGGAGATAACCAAAAGATGTCACAGACAAAAGAACAAAGAGGTGTTGAAGGTGGTGATATTATCAAAAAGAATGTGCTAATTAAGATTGGAGAGCAGGACGAGCTAGGTAGCTCTAGTGGGGGTGGGGTGAAATAAACCATGGGTGAATTACATTTAAAAATAATGGAAATAGGTGGAAAAAGAAAAATCTATATAAATTATTGGAAAAAACAAAAGGAAGGGGGAAGAAACGGAAAGGGGGTGGGGATGGAGGAGGGAGTTCAAGATCTAAAGTTGCTGAACTCAATATTCAGTCCAGAAGGCTGTAAAGTGCCTAGTCGGAAGATGAGGGACAGTGCCTGGTGAACAGCACAGGCGGAAGCAGCAGGGAGACTCAGTGAGCACAGTGCCTGGTACACAGCACAGGGGGCAATAGGGAGACTCACTGAGCACAGTGCCTGGTACACAGCATAGGGGCAACAGGAAGAAGAGCTGGTCTGGGCACAGGGGCTGAGCGAGGAGTCTATAGAGATGCGGAGTATTTAATTCCTGTTTCTGACACTTCCACTTTCTCTACCTTGTCCAAGGGCAGATTCGACACAGAGTTGATTTCTCATTTTGAATAATTATTTAATTAATAATTTGCATTTTAGTGACATTTTTTGGATAATTGCACTTTCTTCAAAATGAAACTTTTTATTTCCCAATTAGTGAAACGTCCAGAATCAATATAAGAATGTTTATGAAATAGTAATATTGTTAACATGCTGTAATGTGGAAAAATATCATTTATCTCTATGGAACTGGATAATTCTATCTATTTAATTCAATCTATTTAACATTAAAACTTAATAATTGGAGATTGTAGTGAATCATCTCTGTTTAAAGCTCAACATCTTGGTTTTGTCAGACTCTGTGATGTGTAAGGCATGGGGAGCACAGTGGGGCATGAGGTGAGATTCATTGTGTGAGTATCTGTCCCCCTACCCCTACAGCCTGTCCTATCTAGGGGTCGCGTCCTGTGGAGCTTCACCTCCCCTCAGCTCCAATTTCTGGGTCAGCACTCACCTCATTCCGGTTCCTCTCCCGGGATGTCCTGATCCGTTCACTTCTCCCGGGATGTCCCGGTCCCTCCACCTCTCCCGGGGTGTCCCGGTCCCTTCACTTCTCTTGGGATGTCCTGGTCCATTCACCTCTCCCGGGATTTCTCGGTCCATTCATCTCTCCCAGGATGTCCCAATCCATTTATCTCTCTCAGTTCCTCTCCTGGGCTGTTCCAGTCTAGACCTTGTTTGAGAGTGATATTGTTCAGTGTGCAGTACACTGGGATGATTGTGACCATTCTCTCTCTCTCTGAGGAATACTGTGATTCATCCCCAGATGTAACCAGTACCTGAAACAGTTCTTCAAATCCCAGTAGCTTCTCTCTGAACTGCCTCAGAGAGACACGGGCATCAAGAGACAACACCTCCTCCTCAGTGTGTCGTGCACGAAATGGTGGCATCAGCCACGGAAGGAAGGGATGGACCTTGTCCCTAATCAGTTGACCATCAGGTCACTCCCCTTCCCCGAATATGGGTTTGACGTCTGAGTCCCTGACAATGAAAGCATTGTGGGTTGATCCAGTGTGAGTGACATTCACATGGAGTATTCTCAGATGGACATTACACACTACAGATATAAAAACAAAAAACTGCGGATGCTGGAAATCCAAAACAAAAACAGAATTACCTGGAAAAACTCAGCAGGTCTGGCAGCATCGGCAGAGAAGAAAAGAGTTGATGTTTTGAGTCCTCATGACCCTTCGACAGAACTGTCGAAGGGTCATGAGGACTCGAAACGTCAACTCTTTTCTTCTCCGCCGATGCTGCCATTACACACTACATGAAGAAGGGGAATTGCTTTCTGTTCAGGTAGCTCTGTGAGTCTCCTCGGGTGACCATCAATGTCATGTGAGTGTTATCAATCACTCCCAGCACCTTGGGGAAGCAGCTATTCCATCAAACCCGTCACCTCTGCTGCTGCTCTCTGGGTGTTGTATTAAATTTAATGAAGTAATTTACTCTATGGAGTCATTTAATCTGCTATCTCTCCTCTCCCTCATTCCTCCTTCTCTCTCACCTCTTTCTATCTTTCCACTTTCATTCTCAACCTTTTTCCTCTCTCATCTCCCCTTCCTCTCTCCAATCTCTCTCTCCTACCCTCTCACTCCTCCTCCAGCATTATAAAGATGAGAGGGATAGAAAGTTCACCATTTTAAACTATCATAAACGAAAAAGCAAAGCAGAAACTCCATACAATGTTATTGAGTTAATAATGTAATTATGATTATATTAAACTATTTAACTATTTTTCCTGTTTATGTGTCACAACTGAAATAAACTATTATCTGTGGGCCTGTAGTTTGCTGAAATAATTACTGACCACAGCATGTAGACTGGAGTCATGAATATGACTGACTGTTGGTGCCGAAACGCCCAAAAACCCTGAGTGTAATTTGAAGAGTCACCTCAAACAGGCACAATCGGCAGAAACTCACCACTCTCATTATTCCCATCTGGGGCCGTGGTCATTTCTGTGGCTGGTACCAGCTTCCTGGGTGATGTTTCATAAGCCAGAGTTAAAGATCGTGAATGTTTGATTTTAAATTTACATTTAAAATTCCTAAATTGTGGGTTCAAGTCCCACTCCAAGTCTTGGGCTCAAAAAAATTATGTCTGACACTCCAGTGCAGGACTGAGGGGTGGAAGAGATTACAGAGATAGGGAAGGGAGAGGCCATGGAGGGATTTGAAAACAAGCTCAAAAACCTCACCAAAACTAACACTGAGCTTTCCTGGGAAGAGTGGGTTATTCCTCAAGTTTTATTCCTGACAGACTGTTAGAACTGTGCCTAAACAACAGAACTTTCGTGAGTGAATGAAAGCAGAGTGGTTAATCAGCAGTACTGATTGAAGACAATCCCTTAAGATGTCCATTCCAGCTGACACCAGGAACTTTACCATCTTTCACAGCTTCAGGAACCCAGACACAAAGACAACACTGACACCTGCAGCTCTAACTAGTTACCACTTTAAATCAAATCAAACTTTCAGGATGCCAGTTTACAGGGGGAAAAGCATTCTGTACACAGCCTTGGGACTTAACCCCATAGAAACTGAATCTAATACAACAGAAATATTATAAGTTATTGTCAGTCACAGCTTTGTTCGCACTCTCATTTCTGAGTCAGAGGTTGTGGGTTCAAGTCTCACTCCAGAGACCTGAGCACTGAGGCTGACACTCCAGTGCAGTACTGAGGGACAGCTGTACTGTCAGAGGTACCATCTTTCAGATGAGATAAACCAAGGCCGCTCTCAGGTGAATGTGAAAGATCCCTTGACAGTGTGTTGTAGAAGAGCAATGGAGTTATCCCTAATGTCCTGGTCAATATGGATCCCACAATCAGTGTCACAAAAAACAGATTATCTGGTCATCATCACATTGCTGTTTATGGAAGCTTACTGTGCACAAATTGGCTATCATGCTTCCTATCTTACAACAGCGTCTACACTTCAAAAACACTTCATTGGCTGTGAAGTGCATGGACGCTCTGAGATTTTGGGAGTTGATGTGTAAACGCAGGTTTCTTTCCTTGGGAAGAATTATGCTTCCTGTGAGCTGGAAATTATAAATCCTTTGATGGAGGAAGTATACCAGCCCACAATGACCTTGACCAATATATTGTGTACAGGACTCTTACTGCAGGCTCGAGTGTTTCAGTGAATAGGGACACACCATGCTGATAAATCAGGTAGTTTGAGTGAAGATAAAGGGGAAACTTATTATGAGTTATAAATCTATACAGAAGATTGACAAAACAGCAGACAAACAACACAATATTCAGCTTACACCAAATTTTGAATCAACCAAAATAACAAAACATTTGAAAATGACTCAAGATCTTTCCCAGAACATGAATTGAATCTTGGAAGAGTGTAAGGTGAACATATCACACCATTATTACATCGAGGTATGATGGGCTGAGGGAACTCAGGTCTGTAGAGACTCACCCCTCACCATACTCAGGATAGTAGACCTCCCAGACAGGAGTGTACAAATATTACCCATGGTATTAGTCAAACACCCGTCACCTGAATTGGATCTGTCTATAATTCACATCACCAACTAAAGCAGGGTCCAATTCTACCCCATACCCACTCCTGAGAGCTGGCTCACTTTACTAACACACACACACACACACACACACACACACACACACACACACACACACACACACACACACACACACACACACAATCAGGGGAAACTCTCTCAGAATACTACAGACAGAAGTTTCTTTAAAATCCCTGTGCTTTAGTCTGGCTCCCAATTCCGATGGTCAGAAATGGCACCAAACTTTAGTGACACACGATGGAGCTTGTTTTCATCATACAAATACATGCACAATTAAAGAGATTGAGAGAGGTTTGCAAATCTGGGGTGGAGTGGGGCAACAACACCTCAGTGATCTCCATACTGTAGATCATGTGTATCTACGGTGGTATTATGAAGCAGCCGTTGGTAAAGGCTGAGTTGTTCAAATCCCAGAGGGAAACTTGAAACAACTGTCATAACCCACTTCTGCAATTTGTGTGTTTCGGGCTTTGAATTCAGTAATAATAAGACCACCGAGTCTCAAGAGGCCTCTTTATAAAACTAAATTAAACATTTACTAATACAAGAAAGATTGTAAACACGTACATATGTCTACAAAATCACTACTTTGATAACTACAAAAATCCCCGAATTAACCTGACTTTCAGTCACACACCCGTTAAGGCAACAGTAAATCTCATAGATATAAACAGCCACCTGGCAAAACACACCCTGGACAGTTGCAGCCAAAATTAGTTTATTTCAGCTCTGGGTCCTTGCAGACAGCAGATTGAGATTTACAGACTGGAGACTTCTCACACTTGTTGGATCATAAAATAACTCTACCTAACACATAATCTCCTTTCTCCTTTATACATATCTTTCTCTTCAAAATGTAAATTTTCCATTACTAGGCTTTTAATTTCACCTCTTCTAACAAGAACACTCTTTCATCCCACCAATATTATTAGTAAGCTGAAAAAAATAAACACATTGCTTGGCGTCTTCTAGCTAAGTGTAAGATTTCACCCGCATCTGTGGATGGTTTCTTCTAATAAATGCAAATTTACACTTTAAGTTCTACCCTCCTTATATTTACCTAATTAACATCTCAAACCTACTATACATCAAAGCACCCAGACTAAGACACACACAGACACATAAACAGACACAGACCCACTGGAATGCTATTTAAAATAAAACTTCAATAACATTGTAGGCATTAATATCTCTTCATGACAGGTGGTCAGTTTATTTTTGGCACAGAGGTGACCGAGGTAAATGAGTTTCCCATCTGGATGGTATTTAATACTGACACCAGAGGGCAGTTGACCGTTGATAAGGTGAATAGTCACTGTCAGGTAGATTGTAAATCGAATGGGGGCTATCACACAGCTTTGCTTGACACCAGTCTGGATTTTGAAGGCTTCTGTTTCAGATCTCCCACTCAAGCCAGTTGCAGTCATATCATCATGAAGCAATTGCAGGATTGTGATGAAGTTTCTTGGACAGCCAAATCATTGGAGCACAATCCACAGAGCCTCACGATTTACTGAGTGAAATGCTTCGGTCATTTCAAGGCATAATGAAGAGTTCCTGGTGTTGTTCTCAACATTTTTCTTGAATGTGTTTGGCAACAAAGACCATGTCGGAGGTTCCTCTGGAAGGTCGAAAGCCAAGTCAAAGTTCTAAGTAATGCCGGTTTCACTCAATCCATGTGGGAGACTGATGCCTGCTGGACAGATCATCGACTTGTTCAATCGGTGATGAACATCCACCCAGCACCAAGACATCACAAGGCCCAAAAGAGGAAGAAGATCAACGTCTCAGCCCTAAAACAGCCCGACCGAAGACAGGAATTCCAGGTGCAGCTCATGACCAATCTGGAAAATCTTCACACATCCAATTCAATCCCTGAACAGTGAGATCAAATAAAGTCAGCTGCACTAAACTCCTGTGTCCAGACCATTGGGTTCGAGCATCATCATCAGCAGGACTGGCTCGACGAACATGACGCTCAAATATGTGACTTCCTGGAACAAAAATGATCAGCCTTCGTTGCCTGGCAGAGCAGCTGAAGGTCACAACTCCAGAAGGCAGCATTTCAACAGCTCAAGGCTGACACCCAAAGACAAACCTGGAAGATAAAGGACATGTGGGGACGAGAAAGCCCGAGAGTTCGAACAATATTGTGACCATCATGACATGCAAATCTGGCCATACAGACCGAGGTCAAAATGGACAAAATCTCCTTTGTTCACAGGATGGTGTTTCTCTTCTTAAGGATGACAATGCCATCTGTTAACGCTGGGAAGAATATTTGGAACAACTCCTCAACCATGAATCCACAGTGACAGCTGATACCCTCCAGTCTATCCCCAGTGCCTGTGGTAGAATCCATGGGTAAATCACCATCGATGGGAGAGCTGCAACAATCAAACAGATGAAAACAACAAAGCCTGTGGCCCTGAGGGTATTCCAGCTGAGGTCTTCAAAGCTGGTGGACTTCTGCTCACATCAAGATTCCATGAACTCACCCTATATTTGGGAGGAATATCAACTCTCCCCATCCTGACTTCAGGAATGTGACAATTGTAACTATCTTCAAGAAGGGAGATAAATCACACTGTGGAAACTATTGAGATATTTCCCTCTTGCCCAGAGCTGGGAGAATCCTGACACATTCTCCTGAATCACCTACTTCCTGTGACTGAGGAAACCCTCCCAGAGACACAGTGACATCTGTGCATAAGCAGGAGTTTCTATACATATTGTTGTCTTCATTTGGTGATGTTTGGAGATCTGGTCAAAGGTTAAATTGACCTTCTTCAAACAATTGGACTGATGGTGGGAGGGTTTCGAGACAGACACTGCTGAGACAGACAGTGCTTCGGAACGACAGCTCCAGGGTCGAAGATTCAACACAAACCTCACACTTTAAGGGTTACTCCCCTGTGTGGATTCTGTGAGAAGATACAATGACCGTGAGAAGGATTTGTTGTGCACATCAAACCTGAATGCCTTGGTGCTCCTGCGGATTTGATGACTGTGTGAAGGTTTAGTCACACACCTCCCAATGGAATGGTTTCTCCCCTGTGGGAATCCTCCGGTGTCTCGGGAAGTTCATGGACGTCACAAAGGCTTTATCATAAATATTCACTTTTGAAGGGTTTCTCCTGTGTGCGGATTATTTGATGGTGTAGTTGCTGTCATAAATATCTGAAAGCTTTGTCTCACAGCTCACACATGACCAGTTCCTCCCCTATGTTAATGTGCGGAGAAGTTCTGTAACAGCAAGAATGATTTGTCGGACACGTAGCACATAAATGATTTCTTCCCTCGCATGTGAATGATTTCTCCTGTGTGAATGCATTGGTGTATCAGGAGATCAGAGAAGTGAGTGAGAGCTTTCTCACAAACCTAACGCCTGAATGGCTTCTCGCCTGTGTGAATCTGCTGGTGTTTCCTGAGTTTTGCTGACTGTGAGAATGATTTGTCACACACCTCGCACGTGAATGGCTTCTCCCCTGTATGAATGCGTCGGTGTACGAGGAGAGTCGATGAGTCCGAGAATGATTTGTTGCACACTTCACAGGTGTATGGTTTCTCCCCGGTGTGAATGTATTGGTGTTCGAGGAGGGTTGTTGGCCTCGAGAATGATTTGTTGCACAACCCGCACGTGAATGGTTTTTCCCCTGTGTGAATGCGTTGGTGGTCAATTAGTGTCGACGACCGTGAGAATGATTTGCCGCACACCTCACATGTGAATGGCTTCTCCCCTGTGTGAATGCGTTCGTGTGTGCGCAGGTGAGAGGAATTTGAAAATGATTTGTCGCACACTTCGCACGTGAATGGCTTCTCCCCTGTGTGACTGCGTTGATGTGTATGGAGGTTCGGTAACTGCGAGAATGATTTGTCACACATCTCGCACTTGAAAGGTTTCTCCCCTGTGTGAAAGCGTTGGTGTACACGGAGAGCCGACGACTGTGAGAATGATTTGTTGCACACCTCGCACGTGAATGGTTTCTCCCCTGTGTGAATGCGTTGGTGCTTGCGGAGGTTCCATGATTTCGAGAAGGATTTGTCACACACCTCGCACGTGAATGGCTTCTCCCCAGTGTGAATGCGTCGGTGATAAACGAGTGTCGAAGAGTTTGCAAAGGCTTGGCCACACACCTCACACTTGAACGGCTTCTCCCCAGTGTGAACACGTCGGTGATTCACGAGCACTGATTTCTGTGTGAAAGCCCGGTCGCAAACCTCACATTTGAACGGTTTCTCAGCCATATGGTGGCCCTTGTGTTACAGGTGGTAAACAAATGTACTTTGCATGTTAGGATATTGCAAGAGCCTGTGGAGCCCTCCTCACACTTCAACAACCCTTCACCTGTATGAATGAGTCAGTGGTTCATGAGGCTCGATGAATGATTGAAGCTCTCACCACACTTGGAGCCACTCACACTTCTTCCCAGCCTCACCCTGACCGATCGCCCACAGCCGAACATTCAGAAAGGTTGGTTCTGATGGAAGGTTCCACACCACTGACCAGTTTCAGATCTGATGATATGTCAAAGCTCCCCTGACCTGATCAATTTCCAGATGATGGTTTCACTGCCAAACTTTCTCTGTGTTGAGCAATGTTGTGAAGGGACTGGATGTCTTCCCACAGTTGTGCAGTTGTTCCTTGGGTGATGGTCAGGATCTATCTGCAGTGTCTATCCTCTCCGTATTCTCTGGTGTAGTACGGTGAAATCCTTCTGTAAAACAGGAAAAGGAAACATGATTTCCTCCAACTCCCTCTCCTCCTTTGCTGAAGGGGCTGACTCCTCAGTTAGAGACTGTTCCACAGTGAGTGTCAGTCTGCTATTCCCCTGTGGGGAGGATCAGATACAAGTCCTTTCTTTTTCCTCACTTGACTGTCACACACCCTCTGTTTCCAGCAGGGACACTGGATAGTGACCAGGAGCAGACAATGTGGCTACTTTCTTTCCTCCGCCCAGCCCCCCCATTGTCGCAGGCACCATGAGAACAATGGAAAAGACAGTGTGCAGAATTACCCTGAGAGTATGTGTTTAATATAAAAAACACTCAGGAAAAATGTTAATTCAATGGAGATTTTGATATTTCTCTCCTTGTTTTTCAAAATTATTTGAGAAGAACACACTGGACAGGAAGTGCTAGAAGCTAAGGAAAATATTGCTTCAGTGTAGCTGATTGAAAGGTTCTGGTTTATCCTGGGAAATTAGATACACTGCACTCGCTCAGACTGCACATTCCAAATTCAGCTATCAGCCACAGCACTGGGCAAAACGATCAAATCCAAGCCCAGACTTTTGGGAAAGGCCGAGGCCTTCAGGTAAAATCTTTAAAGACAATTTCAATAAATGTGTCTTCAGGTATGGCAGCCAAATTGCTTTAGAGGTTACAGAGATCGGGAGGGACAAGGCCATGGAGAGATTTGAAAACAAGGATGAGAATTGTAAAATCGAGCTGTTGCTTGAGCAGGAGATAATGTAGATCAGCGAGCACAGGGGTGACTGGGGAATGAGTCTTGGTGTCAGTTAGGACATGGGCTGCAGAGTTTTGGAGGAGCTCAAGTTTACAGTGCAAGATGTGAGAGCAGCCAGGAGAGCATTGGGATAGTTGAGTCTGGAGCCTATAAAGGTCTGGATGAGGATTTCAGCAGCAGATGAGCTGAGGCAGGACGTCACTGGTCTTTCCTGTGAGTGGAACTTGCACCTCTTCCTATGCACAGTGTCCCTCTTCCTGACCAACATAGGTAAATGACAATGAGAGCCAGGGATGGTAATGGAGAACCCTTCATAGAATCATAGACTAGTACGGCACAATAGGAGTGTGGCAGTGCTGCACTGTCAGAGGTGCCATCTTTCAGAAGAGATCTCAACCGGGACGCCTTCTGCTCTCTCTGAGGTGTGTGCAAAAGATCCCACAGCACTATTTTAAAGATGAACAGGGGAATTATCCCTGATGTCCTGACCAACATTCATCTCTCAATCAACATCACTAAAAAAACAGATTATCCGGTCAGGATCACATTGCTGTTTGTGGGAGCTTGCTGTGCACACATTGGCTGCCACATTTCCTACATTATAACAGTGACCACACTTCAAAAGTACTTCACTGGCTGTAAAGAGCTTTGGGACATCTGGTGGTCATGAAAGGCTCCATGTAAATGCAAGTCTTTTTTTCTTCTCTGAGGAGGATTTAGAGATAGGGGCAGTCAGGGATTTTGGTGGGAAATTTTGGAGGGATTTGAAAAAACAGGAAACATCCAGATCCCAACACACAGACAGAATTGACCATTCACAGTCCACAGGATAATAACCAGCTCCCAACACACACACACACACAGAACTCAACAATAGGAAATCAGTAAGAATCCTCAGACACTCTGCACCTCCCAGATAATTACACCTCACCTTCTCTGATTCAGTAATGACCCATCAACAAAACTCAGCCTGTAAATCAGAAGGGAAATGCTTCCAATAAACACACTCAATATCCAACACACAGCTCCAGTCAAACAGTTCAGCACAAAGCACTGAGTAAACAGCTCTCTCAGCTGGATCTTCTCACACAGCATAAGGGGCATTTCCACACCTGATTCCCCACAGGATAGTAAGACTGCCTGAACATTAGTGTGGATATTATGTGATGTAATTATTATAAATTCTGTTCCTTCACTCACCATCTCCTCACTTGGTTTTCAGTCCTTACAGGAAGTGAACCAGTTGTGGAAGAGGAAGAGGAGAGAATGGGCAGAGTGGGTGGGTTCTCTGATTGACGTCTCTCACAGCCAATCCAAATATTTCTGGAGCAACATGAGCTCCTGAAGCTTGGGAAACTGACCAGTGAAACAGAGATAAAAACAAAAAAACTGCGGATGCTGGAAATCCAAAACAAAAACAGAATTACCTGGAAAAACTCAGCAGGTCTGGCAGCATCGGCGGAGAAGAAAAGAGTTGACGTTTCGAGTCCTCATGACCCTTCGACAGCATCGGCGGAGAAGAAAAGAGTTGACGTTTCGAGTCCTCATGACCCTTCGACAGAAGGGTCATGAGGACTCGAAACGTCAACTCTTTTCTTCTCCGCCGATGCTGCCAGACCTGCTGAGTTTTTCCAGGTAATTCTGTTTCAGTGAAACAGAGGCGACTTTGAGCAGCAGATCAGGTGGAGATAAACTTGTCATTGTCCCATCTGAATAAAACCTCACTTATTTCAGCTGCTGTCTCAGTTCCTCCTGGTAAACGTTTGACAGAGATTTCCAATGTGGGAATAGCATCCTTCATCCTCGGAGGTTTTCAAACTGACAACATCAGTGTGGGATGTGTAGCCTTGGATGTGTTTGAGAGCAGATCAGAAGAGGAAGATCCGTAACATCCAAGGCAGCGATGACGTGCAGTGGTGGGATCAGCACATGCACACAAAGAGGGGCACAGCAGACAGGGACATAGGAGGGAGCATAACAGAGGAGAGACACGGGAGAGAGACAACACAGGGGGGAGGGACAGAGGACAGAGAGATACAAAAGGGAGGGACACAGCAGAGCAGGGAAGAGGGATAGCGGGGAGAGTTACAGAAAAAGAGTGAAGCGGTGATTGAGTCTGTGACTTGAGAAGTCATTCTGTGCTCTGAGAGTGACTCTCTGTTCAGGTCGTCACTCTGTGACTGCGAAGGTGAATTTGGAAATGGTCCCTCACCCCTCACCAGATCTCCCTGCGAACCTCTTGCTGGAATCTCAATTAGCAATGAGGGAGAAAGGGACAGAAGGATATGCTGATAGGTGAGATGAAGAAGGGTGAGAGGAGACATGTATGAAGCATAAACACCAGCATGGACCCATTGGGCCAAATGCCCTGTTTCTGCACTGTAATTCTATGTACGTAAATTTCCGTTCTTATATTTGAACTCTCAATCTCTGGATTGTTAATCCAGCATCAGAGCAATTCGGCTGTCATACCTGGAGGAAATTTTCTTGAAATGTCTTTTAATGCCTTCTTTAAAGGCATCGGCCTTTCCCAAAAGCCTGGGCTTGGATTTGATAGTTTTACCCAGTGCTGTGGCTGATAGCTGAATTTGGGATGAGCAGTCTGAGCGAGTGCAGTGTATCTAATTTCCCAGGATAAATCAGAACCTTTCAATCAGCTACACTGAAGCAACATTTTCCTTAGCTTCTAGCACTTCCTGTCCGGTGTGTTTTCTTCAAATAATTTTCGAAAACAAGGGGAGAAATTAAAAAATTTCCATTGAATTAACATTTTTCCTGAGTGTTTTTTTATATTAAACACATACTCTAAGGGTAAAACTTGTCTTCACCAGCTCGATACGAGCTCATAGTGAATTGATAGCCCATTTTACAATCCACCCGACTGTCTTTTCCATTGTCCTCATGGTGCCTGGGAAGATGGGGGTCTGGGCGGAGGAAAGGAAGTAGCCACGTTGTCTGCTCCTGGTCACTATCCAGAGAAGGTGCGTTACAGTCAAGGGAGGAAAAGAAAAGGGACTTATATCTGATCCCCCTCACAGGGGAATAGCAGACTGGCACTCACTGTGGAACAGTTTCTAACTGATGAGTTAGTCCCTTCAGCAAAGGAGGAGAGGGAATTGGAGGAAATCATGTTTCCTTTTCCTGTTTTACAGAAGGATTGCACTGTACTACACCAGAGAATACAGAGAGGATAGACACCGCAGATAGATCCTGACCATCATCCAAGGAACAACTGCACAACTGTGGGAAGATATCCAGTCCCTTCACAGCATTGCTCAACACAGAGAAGGTTGGGCAGTGAAACTATCATCTGGAAATCGGTTGGGTCGGGGGAGCTTTGACATATCATCAGATCTGAAACTGGTCAGTAGTGTGGAACCTTCCATCAGAACCAAGCTTTCCGTAGGTTTGGCTGTGGGTGATCGGTCAGGGTGAGGCTGGGAAGAAGTGTGAGTGGGTTTCAAGTGTGGTGAGAGTGCCAGTCATTCATCGAACCTCATGGACCACTGACTCATTCCTACAGGTGAAAGGCTGTTCAAGTGTGAGGTGTGTGAGGAGGGCTCCACAACCCCATAAGAACTTCGAATACACAAGGTGCATCTGTTGTACCACCTGTAACACTAGGGTTAGCTACATGGCAGAGAAACTATTCAAGTGTGAGATATGCGAGCGAGCCTTCGCCCAATCATCGACGCTCGTGAATCACCAACACATTCACACTGGGGAGAAACCGTTCACGTGTGAGGTGTGTAACAGAGGCTTTGCACAATCTTCGGCCCTGGCGAAACACTGATGCATTCACACAGGAGAGAAACCATTCACATGCGAGTTGTGCAACAAATCATTCTCGGTGTCATCGAACCTCCGCACACATCAACGCATTCACATGGGGGAAAGGGTATTCAAGTGTGAGGTTTGCAATAAAGCTTTTGTGAAATCTACAAGCCTCCTCATTCACCAAAGAATTCACACAGGTGAGAAACCCTTCAAGTGTGAGGTTTGTGAGAAAGTTTTTACCTGCTCCTCTTATCTCTTAATACATCAGAGGATTCACACAGGCGAGAAACCCTTCAAATGTGAGGTGTGCGAACGAGCCTTCACACAGTCATCGACACTCCTGAAGCACCAACGCATCCACACTGGGGAGAAGCTGTTCAAGTATGAGGTGTGTGGCCAAGCCTTTTTGAAGTCTGGGAACCTCCGCGTACACCAACGCATCCACACTGGGGAGAAACCGTTCAAGTGTGAGGTTTGTAACAGGGGCTTTGCACAGTCATCGACCCTGGTGAGTCACTGGCGCATTCACACAGGGGAGAAACCATTCACTTGTGAGGTGTGCAACAAATCATTCTCTAGGTCGTCAACCTTTCACATACACCAATGCATTCACATCGGGGAGAAACCATTCACATGCGATGTGTGCAACAAATCCTTCTCGAGCTCATTGAAGCTCCTGCTACATCAGAGGATTCACATGAGAGAAACTGTTCAAGTGTGAGGTGTGTGACAAGGCTTTCACACAGTCAGTGTATCTCCTGGTCCATCAACATACTCACACGGTGGAAGGAAGTGATCTTTGTGATAGAGAGGGTATGGGTTCAGAAGCTCAGCTGGAGGTTGAATAGAACAAATATTGTTGGAGATGAGAGTGGAGGGGAAACGGAGAGGTGTTTAAGTAATGTTGGAACTGGAGTAATCCCTCAAGTCTTTTAAGTAATTCAGGTATATCATGGCTGATCTGTACCTGAACTCCACCCACCTGCCTTGGCTCTGTAACCCTGAACCTTCCCTAATAAAATTCTATCAATCACAATTTTAAAATTTTCAATTGACTCCCAGATCAAATTTTTCTGGGGAGTTCCAGATTTCCATTACTGTTACAGTGTCCAGTTTTGATTGACAAATTTTTATAAGAATTGTTTTGAAAGTCACATTTTGTAAATGTTGGACTGAGTTTTAAAACTGTTTCCAAAATAAACTCCAAGTGCCATGTGACTTTCTCCTTTTGGATTCAGGCTGTAATCCCTTCAGCCAGACAAAGAGGAGGCATCCTCAGACACATACCTTTAAAATTCAGTGAGTGTTTCAAAAGAGTAAACAGAAATTCATCAACTCGGTGGCTTTTCCTCCAAACATGAAAACACTGAAAAGTCACTGTAAATCGTGAACAACCTTGGCGCTTTGATCACTACAGTGGGTAAGGAGACTTCACATAACTGTTATGGAATTACCTTGTGCCTGTTTGGAAAGTGATTGGGCTTTCTTGTACAGGTCACATGGTAATAGTGGTCATCTTTTCTTGCCTATAAAAATCATTGAAAAGGGCAGAAAAAGGAAGCTGCAACCCAGGGAGAGACATAGAAAGGCATCTAAGAAAGAGATCAAATGCAGACTGGGTGACCGCTTTGCGAAACACCTTCGGCCTGTCCGCAAGCATGACCCGGACCTCCCTGTCGCTTGCCATTTCAACACCCCATCCTGCTCTCATGCCCACATGTCCGTCCTTGGCCTGCTGCAATGTTCCAGTGAAGCTCAACGCAAACTGGAGGAACAACACCTCATCTTCCGACTAGGCAACTTACAGCCTTCCGGACTTAATATTGAGTTCAACAACTTCAGATCATGAACTCTCTCCTCCATCCCCACCCCCTTTCAGATTCCCCCTTCCAATAATTTATAATTTTTAAAATATATTTTTCTTTTCCCACCTAATTTAAAATTTATTTCGATCTATTGATTTATCTCCACCTTTTAGCCCATTTTGATCCCTTCCCCCCACCCCCATTGGGCCATCTGCCACTTGCTTGTCCTGCTTGCTACCCTTAATGTCACCATTAGCACATTCCTTAGATAATATCATCACCGTCAACACTCCTTTGTCCTTTTGTCTATGACATCTTTGGCAATCACTTCTTTGCCTCCACCTATCACTGGCCCTCTATCCAGGTCTACCTGTCCCACCCCCCCTCAACCAGCTTATATTTCACCTCATTTCTCTATTTCCTTAGTTCTGATGAAGAGTCATACGGCCTTGAAACATCAAACAAATATTCCTCTCTGCAAATGCTGTCAGACCTTCTGAGTTTTTATAGCTATTTTTGTTTTTGTCTAAGAAAGATGCTGTAAAGTAACTATGCAGCTAAACGTGCCACACCAGCAGAACAGAACTAACGAACCTTCTCTCCTCCCTGTAAATCAGATTCCATCTACAAATCTCACCTGCTAAAGCAACCTCAGGCAATTCAACAGTGGAAGCCATCACAGCTGCAGAGACAACTCCACAATCCCAAGACCTTCGTTTCTGACAATGCAACATCTCAACTTCAAAACCTATCAGGCCTGTACCGAATATAGATTGAACTGATCCAATTTTTCTAAGATTTGTTTTATCTTAATCTGCAATTAATCTTTGTGTGTATTTGTGAATTGTATCATTTTTCCTTAAAGAACTTCCAGAGCAAGAGTGTTGAAATAAACTAACCTTTCCTTTTCATGTACAAAAGGCCTTGCTGCTGTGTTATTGTAAATTGACTTTCTCACTCCAAGGATGAGAAATACACTCTCACATAGAAATATATTGTTCATGGGCAACTTTGGGGAAACACCTTTTAAAGCGTCTGTGATACTTCTGTCTGTAGTATTCTGAGAGAGTTTCCCCTGATGTGAGTGTGTGTGTTAGTAAAGTGAGCTAGCTCTCAGGAATGGGTATGGGGTAGAATCGGACCCTGCTTTAGTTGGTGATGTGAATTATAGACAGATCCTCTCCAGGTGATGAGTGTTTTACTAATACCATGGGGAACGTTTGTACTCTCCTGTCTGGGAGGACTACTGTCCTGAGTATGGTGAGGGAATGGGGGGTCAGTCTCTACAGACCTGAGTTCCCTCAGCCCATCATACCTCAATGTAATAACGGTGTGATATGTTCACCTGACACTCTTCCAAGATTCATTTCATGTTCTGGGAAAGATCTTGAGTCATTTTCAAATGTTTTGTTATTTTGGTTGATTCAAAGTTTGGTGTGAGCTGAATATTGTTTGTCTGCTGTTTTATCAATCTTCTGCATAGGTTTACAACTCACAATAAATTGACTTTTTAGACTAACTTTAATGACCTGATTTGTCAGCAGGGTATGTTCCTATTCAGTGAAACACTCAGGAGCCGACAGTAAGAGTTCTGTACACAATATATTGGTCAGTGGCACTGATTTCCCCAAGAAAGAAAAAATCCAGTTTTATATCAACTTCACAAACTCAAGACGTCTAAAGGCACTTTACAGCCAATGAAGAGCTTTTTGAAGTGTAGTCAATGTTTGTAATGTAGGAAACATGGCAGCCAATTTGTGCACAGCAAGCTCCCACAAACAGCAATGTGATAATGATAAGTTCATTTGTTTATGTGAATTGATTGTGGGATTATTGGCCAGGATATCAAGGATAACCCCCCCTGCTCTTCTACTACATAGTGTCATGGGATCTTTTACATTCACCTGGCAGGGCAGACAGGACCTTGGTTTAAATCATCTGCAAGATGGTACCTCTGACAGTGCAGCACTCCATTAGTACTGCACTGGAGTGTCAGACTCTGTACGTAAGTGTCTGGAGTGAGACTTGAACCCACAACTTTCTGACTCAGACAGAAGTGCTAAATAAGCTACGGCTGACAATAGCTTATAATATTTCTGTTGTACTACATTCAGTTTCTAAGGGGTTAAGTCTCAAGCAAGTAATTTGGAAAGCTAACAGAATGTTATCATTTATTGCGAGAGGAACAAGAGTAGGGAGGTTATGCTTTAGTTATACAGAGCACTAGTGTGACCAGATCTGGAGTACTGTTTACAGTGTTGGTCACCTTGTTTAAGGATGTAATTGCATTGGAAGCAGTTCAGAGTGATACCAGACTGATAACTGGAATGGGTGGGTTATCTTATGAGGAAAGGTTGGACAGGCTGGGATTGTATCCTCTGGAGTTTAGAAGAGTAAGAGGCAACTTGACTGAGTGGATGTGCAGAGAGTGTTTCCTCTTGTGGGAGAATCTAGAACCAGGGATCAGGGTTTAAAAATAAGGCGTTGCCCATCTAAATGGAGATGAGGCGAATTTTTTTCTCTCAGAGGGACGTGAGTCTTTGGAACTCTGCTTCCACCATCTTTTGAGGAACAGAGTCTTTGAATATTTTTGAGGCAGAGATGGATAGATTCTTGGTAAGCTGAGGGGGGTGGTGGTGATAGGAAATCGGGGGTAGGCAGGATGCAGGTTTGAGGTTACTATCAGATCAGCCATGATCTTATTGACCGGCGGAGCAGGCTTGAGGGACCAAACAGCCTACTCCTGCTCCTTGTTTGCATGTTCAAGGCTGTGTACAGAATGCTTTTCCCCTATAAACTGGCAGCCTGAAAGTTTGATTTGATTTAAAGTGGTAACTAGTTAGAGCTGCAGGTGTCAGTGTTGTCTTTGTGGCTGGGTTCCTGAAGCTGTGAAAGGTGGTAAAGTCCCTGGTGTCAGTTGGAATGGTCATCTTAAGGGATTGTCTTCAATCAGTGCTGCTGATTAACCATTCTGCTTTCATTCACTCATGAAGGTTCTATTGTTTAGGCACGGTCCTCACAGTCTGTCAGGAATAAAACTCGAGGAATAACCCACTCTTCCCAGGAAAGCTCAGTGTTAGTTTTAGTGAGGTTTTTGAGCTTGTTTTCAATTCCCTCCATGGCCTCTCCCCTCCCTATCTCTGTAATCTCTTCCACCCCTCAGTCCTGCACTGGAGTGTCAGCCATGATTTTTTGTGCTTAAGTCCTGGAGTGGGAATTGAACCCACAACCCTCTGACTCAGAGAACAAGGTTGTGGGTTCAAGTCCAACTCCAGATGGATTATTCCATGAACATGGATTAAAGTTGTTGTCAGGACCACACAAATAATTCCTCAGACTCTGGGCTCCCTGTACAAACCCCACCCAACGTTTATTGCAACACAAACATGTTGTAAAATGAGTGAAGAAATTATCCTGTAGATATTTACACACTGCATTGATCATGAAGCCAATCAGATCACAATGTACCAACCTTAAATAAAACTGTTTCAAATGGTCTCACAATTTTTTTAAATGTTTGCTTTAGTAAAACCCCTTGACAAACATGCAACCACCACAAGTGCACAGGTTGTGGCCAAGGAGTTTAAGCTAGTTTGTGTTGGATTTATTAATGTAATCCAGCTGAAATTGACCGTATCAGCAATTTTAAATACAAGTTTCGTCAAGTGTAAATTGAACATTCTCGATATTTAATGCTGGTTTATTAAAAATTACCCAGGGAGCTGGTACCAACCAGAGAAATGATCATGCTCCCTGATGAGAATAATGAGAGTAGCGAGTTTCTGCTGATTTGTAGGGGAAGAGAGACAGGAGGAGAGAGTGGAGGATTGAGGAGGAAGGCATGGTGGGAAAGATGACGAGGACGAAAGAGAGAAGGGATTTGGGCAGGAGTGGAAAGAGAGATGGGAGGTGGAGAAATAGAGGAGAGCAGAGGAGAGTAAATTACTCCCCTCCTGTTTATGTTCTGATCCCACCACTGCACGTCATCGCTGCCTTTGATGCTGTGGGTCTTCCTCTTCTGATCTGCTGTCAGACACATCCAAGGATACACATCCCACAACGATGTTGTCAGTATGAAAGCCTCCGAGGATGAAGAATGCTCATCACGTGCCAGGTGTTTCCCATATGAGAGATCCCTGTTAAAGATTTACCAGGGGAACTGAGACAGCAGCTGCAATAAGTGAGGTTTTATTCAGATGGGACAATGACAAGTTTAAATCCCCACCTGATCTGCTGCTCAAAGTCGCCCCCTTTTCACCGGTCAGTTTCCCAAGCTTCAGGAAACACATGTTACTCCAGAAATATTTGGAGCCATGTGAATTTTAAACAATGTTCCTTGTGGTCCATAAAATGATTCCTGCCCTCCAACCTTTATTTACATATGATGACATCAGAGGTCATATTAATATGAGAAGTCAAAGTGTAAAAAGGGATTTATCCAAATATACCCCTGTTCATAAAAAAAAATGCATGGCTCTATAGTTTACAAGTTACTCCATATATACCATCCGTAAAGAAAATAGTCACACAAACACTTTGTTCTTTCTAGTCTGTTCCAATTGCGTCTGTCCCCACACAGCACATTACACACACAATCTTTAAAGTGTTCAGGTCTTCTTATGCTATGTGTGTGAGTTCTTGTCTGCTGGTTCCTGAGGTGACGTTGTCTCTTGGGGGATTGTTGTTGCCGTGGTGAGTGTTGTTGCTGTGGTAATTGTTGCTGCTGATCCATTGCATTTGTTGGGGAATGGTTGACCTCTGGCACTGATGGTCATTCAGTTCCTTGCTCAGTTGGTGAAATCGGATCTGCCTCATCAGCTGTCTGCTGTGAAGGAGCAGCTTCTCCAGTTGCACGTAGACGTCTGCGGTTGTGACAATAGATCTGGTTGTTCACTTTCACCGTGTACGATCGCGGTAACAACTTCTCTACACAGGACCTAAGTTACCAAGTGAGCTGACTTTTGTTATGTGCGTTGAATGTTTTCACTCTGACTGGCTCTCCAACTCTCAGCTCTATCAAAGTGAAATTTGTTTTTCTGTTGTTTCACTTTGATTTTGTCATTCACTCCCTGTTACTACTTCTGTTCTCAATAGTTTTTTAGCTGTTGGAAGTGTTATGAAGCTATGAAGGTATATAATATTATTAGAAAATATTTTTCTTTTAAAATAGAGGTTTAGTCTGAGGGTCTTAATTGGATTAAAGCCAGCTCAGCTGGATGTTTTGTTGTGTCCTAGTTTTGATATGTAAGAGAGAAAGTGTGCATTTGCATTTTTTTGAATAGAGTATTCAAGAAGTGGGGTGAAAACTACCACCTAGCTAGCAGATACCAGGCAACAGGCTTATATCACTAATAGAATCGATACCATGAAAGGGGTTTTACTGTAGAAGGTGGAGTTCAAAGAGGCTGGTGATACACTGAGAATTTACATTCAATGAGCAGGGCTAGGTATAACGTCAGCAGTTTTGCATGTGCACGCTGAGGCATTGAGAGATCAAAAGGCAGCTGTAAGCCTCCAACTGTCTCCACAGGAACCAAAGTAAAATGAACCTCATTTTGAATTCATAAGGTGAAAATGCTTTGCCCGGTGTCTGGTTACGTCTATGGGTTGCTGTTGCCTTAATGGAGATTAGTTTGGGAATTTGTTAAAAATTATGATAGTGGTAATTTGTAGCCATGTGTATATATATTTTAACCTGTGGAAATTAATAAAATGTGTCCTTTAGTTTAAATGTAAAACCTCGAGAACTGGTGGTCTGATTCCTGAATTTAGAGTCGCATCTCAAACAGAACACTTAAAATTATTGGTTATGACAGTTGTTTAAAGTTTCCCTCCGGGATTTTTAACATAACTCAGCTTCACCAACTGCATCGGTCATAACAGAAGAGTAGTCTGGGTGCAGCATGACATTAGCCACTGGACTGGACAACTTTCCATGCCTTCAATAGGCATGTTTCTCCACTCTTAAGATTGCTCTGTGCTGGATTTGGTCGATTATTTGATGATCCCTATGGCAGTTTTCACCACTGCCTCAGCCTTTCCATTTGACTGGGGATAGTGTAGAGATGATGTGTGGCGCTGAATTTCCCAATCATTCATTAAGTGTCTGAATTCTTTAGTCGTGAATTGAGGGCCATTGTCACTCATCACAATGTCATGAATGTCATGATGACTGAAATGTGCTTTCAGGCATTCTACAATCTCACTGGTAGTTGTTGACGTCAGCTGGTCTAACTCCCAGTAGTCTGAATAGTTGTCGACTGTGACAAGATAATCCATTCCAGTGAGAGTGAAGAGGTCTACTCCAAGCTTCATCCATGGTCTGTCTGGGAGGTCATGAGTCATGAGCAGCTCTTTATCTTGCTTAGCTTGATGTTCATTATAAACACTGCACTGGCTGATGTGGTCTTTCACCTCATTGCTCATGTTTAGCCAGTAGACAACTTCTCTTCCCTCCCTCAGACTAGACTCAATTCCTTGATGGTTTGTATGGATGTGCTTCAGCATCTCTTTTCTCATCTCTTTAGGGATAATGACCTGAGTCCCTTTGTACAAGATGCCATTTTGGGCGATCACTTCATCTATGTCTGTCCAATACTCTCTTACAGCAACAGGTGTGGCCTTGATAGTTTCAGGCCATCCTTTCATCACAACTCACTGTAACATTTGAAGAGTTGTATCTCATCGTGCAGTTTTCCTGATCTGAGCAAGACGCTTGTCTGTCAGATTCAGTTTCTCTGCTGGGTTGATGACTTCCAGAGCATGTTGTGCTGTTGCTTCTTGTTGAACCTGGAAGATTTCACACTCTGTACTAGCAACATCAACTTCCTTCAGAGAGTGCAGCTCTCGACAGCAGGTCGGTGATGTACATCCGCTTCTCTTGCTTGTATTTCACTTCCAAATGATATCACTGCAAATGAAGTAACATCCTTTGCAAATGCCCTGTACCAGCTAGAAGTGCTTTGAGAAAGAGGCTTTGAAGTGGCTTGTGGTCAGACTCCACCATCACTTTCTCTCTCCCAAACAGGTACTGGTTGAAATGCTCACAAGCAAAGACAATAGCCAGGTTCTCTTTCTCAATCTGTGTATAGCGTCTTTCAGTTTGTGTTAAGGCTCTGGCTACAAATACAACTGGTTGTCTTTACTCCATGAGGGTAGCTCCAAGTCTTGTTTCACTGGCATCTCACTGAAGGGTGACTTCATCATTGACACCATCGTACCTCAGCACTGGGGTTGTTGTCACTAGTTGTTTGATGTGAGTGAAAGCTGCTCCTTGTTCTGTGCCTCAATATCACTGAACATTCTTTGCAGTGAGCTTGCGTAGACATTCACACTCTGATGACAAATGGAACAACAACTTGGCTAGGTGGGTCCTGTGTGGCTTCAGTGACGTTCCAGGAGGTCCAACCTCCTGAAAGTTTTATTACAGAACTCACACCAGTCAGGTTTCTTCCCCGTGTGAGTGCATTGATGGTCCAGGAGATACGCTGACTGTGCAAAAGCATTGACACACCTCACACCTAAATGGGTTCTCTCCAGTGTGAATCTGCTGGTGTTTCAGGAGATTGGAGGTTTGAGTGAAAGCTTTGTCACAAACATCGCACCTGAAGATTTTTCCCCTTTGTGAAGCCTCTGGTGTCCCAAGAGGGTTGAAGTTGTCACAAAAGCTTTATCACCAAAATCAGACTTGAAAGGTTACTCCGCTGTGTGGCTCCTCTGATGGAGCAGGAAGATTGATGACCTTGAGAATGATTTGTTGCAAACATCGCATGTGAATGGTTTCTCCCTTGTGTGAATGCGTTGGTGTAAACAGATGCTTGATGAGTCAGAGAATGATTTGTCACACATCTCACATGTGAATGGCTTTTCCCCTGTTTGAATGCATTGGTGTCTGCGGAGGTTCGCTGACAGTGAGAATGATTTGTCACAAACCTCACAGATGAAGGTTTCTGCCCTTTGTGAATGCGCTCATGTTTGTGGAAGATCGATAAATCCGGGAACGATTTGAGGCACACTTTGCACATGAATGGTTTCACTGTGTGAATGCGCTGGTGTCTGCGGAGGGTCGATAAATCTGAGAATGATTTGATACACACCTTGCATGTGAATGGTTTCTCCCCTGTGTGAATGCGTTGGTGCATGAGGAGGGTCGAGGACTGCAAAAATGATTTGTCACACACCTCACATTTAAATGGTTTCTCTCCTGTGTGAATGCATTGGTGTCTGCGAAAGGCCAATGAGTTCGAGAATGATTTGTCACACAACTCGCACGTGAAGGGTTTCTCACCTGTGTGACTCGACTGGTGCGACAGAAGATGGGAGGATTGGGTGAAAGCCTTCTCACAAACATCACACCTGAAGGATTTCTCCCCCATGTGAATCCTCTGGTGTATCAGGAGTCTTGTAGATGTAACAAAACCTTTATTACAAACCTCACACTTCAATTTTTTCCCTTCCATGTGGCTGCCCTTGTGTTAACAGTTATACAACAGATTGCCTGTTTGGAGATCAGCCTGTGGAGTCCTACTCATACTTGAACAGCTTTTCACCTGTAGGAATGAGTCAGTGGTTCATGAGGCTCGATGAATGAGTGAAGCTCTCACCACACTTGAAGCCACTCACACTTCTTCCCAGCTTCACCCTGACTGATCACCCACAGCTGAACATTCAGAAAGGTTGGTTCTGATGGAAGGTTCCACACCACTGACCAGTTTCAGATCTGATAATATGTCAAAGCTTCCCTGACCCAACCGATTTCCAGATGATGTTTTCGCTGCCCAACCTTCTCTGTGTTGAGCAATGCTGTGAAGGGACTGGATGTCTTCCCACAGTTGTGCAGTTGTTCCTTGGATGATGGTCAGGATCTATCTGCAGTGTCTATCCTCTCTATTCTCTGGTGTAGTACGGTGCAATCCTTCTGTAAAACAGGAAAAGGAAACGTGATTTCCTCCAACTCCCTCTCCTCCAACTCCCTCTCCTCCTTTGCTGAAGGGGCTGACTCCTCACTTAGAGACTGTTCCACAGTGAGTGCCAGAGTGCTATTCCCCTGTGAGGGGAATTCGATACAAGTCCTTTTTTGATGGTGATGGCAGGCTTAAAAGTGGGCAAATCTCTAGGTCCAGATGATTTGTGTCCCAGACTGCTGAGGGAGGCAAGGGAGGAGATCACAGGGGCTCTGACCCAAATTTTTAATTCCTCTCTGGCCATGGGGGAGGTGCCAGAGGACTGGAGAACAGCAAATGTGGTTCCGCTATTTAAGAAGGGTTTTAGAGATATACCAGGGAACTACAGGCTAGTGAGTCTCACATCAGTGGTAGGGAAACTATTGGAGAAAATTCTGAAGGAGAGTATCTACCTCCACTTGGAGAGGCAAGGTTTGATCAGGGATAGTCAGCATGGCTTTGTCAGAGAGAGGTCATGCCTAACAAATTTGATTGAATTTTTTGAGGAGGTGACCAGGTGTGTAGATGAGGGTAGTGCAGTTGATGTAGTTTATATGGATTTCAGCAAAGCCTTTGACAAAATCCCACATGGGACACTTGTAAAGAAGGCAAAGGCACATGGGATACAGGGGCATTTGATAAGGCAGATTCAAAATTGGCTTAGTTGTAGGAGGCAGAGTGATGACAGAAGGATGTTTAAGTGACTGGAAGCCAGTGTCCAGTGGCGTACCACAGGGATCTGTGCTTGGTCCCCTATTACTTGTCATTTATATAAACGGCATAGATGACTATGTGGGGGTAGGATTAGTATGTTTGTGGATGACACAAAGATTGGCCGGGTGGTTAACAGTGAGGTTGAGTGTCTTGGGCTACAGGAAGATATAGACGGGATGGTCAAATGGGCAGATAAGTGGCAGATGGAATTTAACCCTGAAAAGTGTGAGGTGATACACTTTGGAGGGAGTAATTTGATAGGGAAGTATTCAATGAATGGTGTGGCACTAGGAAGTTCTGAGGAACAAAGGGACCTTGGTGTGTGTGTTCATAGATCTCTGAAGGCAGAGGGGCATGTTAGTGGGGTGGTGATAAAGGCATATGGGACACTTGCCTTTATCAATCGAGACATAGATTACAAAAGTAGGGAGGTCACGTTGGAGTTGTATAGAACCTCGGTGAGGCCACAGCTGGAGTACTGTGTGCAGTTCTGGTTGCCACATTATAGGAAGGATGTGATTGCACTAGAGTGGGTGCAGAGGAGATTCATCAGGATATTGCCTGGGATGAAACATTTAATTTATGAAGAGAGGTTGGATAGACTTGGGTTGAATTCATTGGAGCAGAGAAGACTGAGGGGCCACCTAATTGAGATGTACAAGATTATGAGGGGCATGAACAGGTTGGATAGGGAGCAGCTGTTTCCCTTAGTTAAGGGTCAGTCATAAGGGGACATAGCTTCAAGGTGAGGGGCAGGAGGTTTAGGGGGGGATGTGAGGAAAAACTTTTTTACCCAGAGGGTGGTGATGGTCTGGAATGCACTGCCTGGGAGGGTGGTGGAGGCGGGTTGCCTCACATCCTTTAAAAAGTACCTGGATGAGCACTTGGCATGTCATAACATTCAAGGCTATGGGCCAAGTGCTGGTAAATGGGATTAGGTAGATACGTCAGGTGTTTCTCACGTGTCGGTGCAGACTCGATGGGCCAAAGGGCCTCTTCTGCACTATGTGATTCTGTAATTCGTGTTCCTCATTTGACTGCCACACCCTCTGTTTCCGGCAGGGACACTGGATTGTGACCAGGAGCAGACACAGTGGCTACTTTCTTTCCTCCGCCCAGACCCCCATCTTCCCAGGAGCTATGTGCTCAATGGAAAAGACAGTCGGGTGGAGTGTGGGGCAGTCATCTTTGGGGACTTCAACTGCCCTAATATCATTTGGGATACAAACAGTGCGAAGGGCACAGAGGATCCAAAATTCTTGCATTGCATTCAAGAGAACTTTTTTAGCCAGCACATAACAAGCCCAATGAGAGGAGGTGTAATTCCAGATTTAATCTTAGGAAATGAAGCTGGGCAAGTAGATAAAGCACAGTGGGGGACTGTTTTGAAGATAGTGACCATAATATAGTTAGATTGGGAGCCATTATGGAAAAGGACAAAGATAGAACAGGAGTAAAAGTTCTAGATTGGAGGAAGACAAATTTTACAAAGCTGCAAGGTGAGCTGGTGAGAGTGGACTGGATACAGCTATTAGAAGGAAAAACTACATCAAATCAGTGGGAGGTGTTCAAAGGCGATATTCTACGGGCACAGTACAGACATTTCCCACAAAGAATAAGAGTGGTACTGCCAAATCCAGAACCCCCTGGTTATCTGGTTATCTTCAAGATAAAACAGATGTAGAAGATGTGGGCAGGGTTCTCATTGAATATTTTGTCTCTGTCTTCACTAAGGAGAGGGATGATGCAGGTACTCTAGTTAAAGAAGAGGAGTGTGAAAAATTAGATACAATAAGCATAGTGAGAGAGGGAGTACTGGAGCGACTGGCATCCTTGAAGGTGGGTAAGTCACCAGGGCCAGATGGATTGTATTTCAGGCTGTTGAAGGAAGCCAGGAAGGAAACAGTGGATGCTCTGAGGATCATTTCCAATCCTCACTAGATACAGGCAAGGTCCCAGAGGGTTGGAGGTCTGTCAATGTTGTACCATTATTTAAAAAGGATAGGCCAGAAAATGATAGGTTGGTCAGTCTGGGCAAATTATTGGAAACAATTCTGAGAGACAGGATAAACTGTCACTTAGAAAGGCACGGATTGATCAGGGATAGTCAGCATGGTTTTGTTAGGGGAAGATCGTGTCTTACTAACTTAATACAGTTTTTCTGAGGAAGTAACAAGGAGGATTGATGAGGGTAGTGCAGTGAACGTTGTCTACATGGAACAGTAAGGCATTTGACAAGGTCCCACGTGGCAGACTAGTCAGGTAAGTGAGATCTCATGGGATGCAGAAAGTGGCAGGTTGGATCCAAAATTGGCTCAGTGACAGGAAACAAAGGGTAATGGTCGATTAATGTTTTTTGCGAATGGAAAACACTGTTCAGTGCTGTTCCATAGGGCTCAGTGTTGGGGTCCTTGCCGGGGATATTTGTATATATTAATGATTTATGTTTAAATATGGGAGGCATGATTGGGAAATTTGCATGACACAAAAATTGGCCATGTAGTTGATAGTAATTTCACTATTGGAAACATTTGGATCTACAGCATCTACGAGCCAGATTATATTGACTCCAGAATGATACCAATGGTTTGGTTGAGTGGGTGGAGAAGTGGCATTCGATCCGGAAAAGTGTGAGATTATGCATTTCAGGAGGACAAACAAAACAAGCGAATACTCAGTAAATGAGAAGTTACTGAGAGGGGTTGAGGAAGTGAGAGACGTTGGAGTGCATGTCCACAGTTCCTTGAAGGTAGCAGGACAGGTGGACAAGGTACTCAAGAAAGCATAAGGATTGCTCTCCTTTACTGGGCGAGGTATTGAATACAAAAGCAGGGATGTAATGATGGAACTGTATAAAACGCTGGTTAGGCCACAGCTGGAATTTTGTTACAGTTCTGGTCACCACATTACAGGAAGGACATAATCGCTCTAGAGACAGTGCAGAGGAGATTTACAAGAATGTTGCCCGGGCTTGAAAATTGCAGCCATGAGGAGAGATTGGAAAGACTAGGGTTGTTTTCCTTAGAATAGAGGAGGCTAAGGGGTGACCTAATTGAGGCGTACAAAATTATAAGGGGCCTAAATAGGGTAGACAGGAAAGACTTGTTTCCTGTGGCTGAGGGGTCAATTACCAGAGGGCATAGATTTAAGGTGATTGGTAGAAGGATTAGCGGGAACATGAGGGAAAACCTTTTCACCCAGAGGGCAGTGGGCATCCAGAGTTCACTGCCTAAGTTGGTTGTTGAAGCTGAAATGCTCAACTCATTTAAAAGGAACCTGGATCTGCACTTGAAGTGCTGTAACCTGCAAGTGGGATTAAAAAGAGCGGCGAGTTATTTTCTTTCTCTTTTCTAGCCGGCGTAGACACAATGGGCTGAATGGCCTCTTTCTGCAATGTAACTTTTCTGTGGTTCCATGGCTATCAATTCACTGTGAGCTCGTGTCATGTTGATGAAGACCAGTTTTATCCCGAGTATGTGTTTAGTATGAAAAACACTCATAAGAAATATTAATTTAGTGGAGATTTTGAAATTTCTCCCCTTGTTTTCCACAATTATTTGAAGAAAACACACTGGGCAGGAAGTGCTAGAAGCTAAGGAAAATCTTGCTTCAGTGTAGCTGATTGAAGGGTTCTGGTTTTTCCTGGGAAATTAGATACACTGCACTCGCTCAGACTGCACATCCCAAATTCAGCTATCAGCCACAGCACTGGGTAAAACTATCAAATCCAAGCCCAGGCTTTTGGGAAAGGCCGAGGCCTCAGGTAAAATCTTTCAAGAAGGCATTAAAAGATATTTCAATAAATGTATCTCAAGGAATGACAGCCGAATTGCTATGGTGCTGGTTTAACAATCCAGAGATTGAGAGTTCAAATCCAACCACGGAAAGTTACATACATAGAATTGCAGTGCAGAAACAGGCCATTTGGCCCAGTTGGTCCATGCTGGTGTTTATGTTTCACATGAGCTTCCTCTCACCCCTCTTCATCTCACCCTATCAGCATTTCCTTCTGTTGCTTTCTCCCTCATGTGCTTATCTAGTTTCTCCTTAAAGGCATCTTTGCTATTCACCTCAACCACTCCATGTTGTGAAACTGAATTTAATAAATTGTGGAATTTGTGGAATAAAATCAAAATAAAAACATGAAAACTTTCAGATTGTCAGAAAAACCCAAGTATTGTCCTTCAGGGAAGGGAACCTGCTACAACTGCCTGGTCTGGTCTACATGTGACTCCAGTCCCACACAACATGGCTGACTCTGAACTGCCCTCTGAAGTGGCCAAGCAAACAATGATAAACAATCACTACAAAGTCCAACAATAAGAGGAAAATCAGATAGATCTGGACAATCCTGGCATTGTGTCAGAATAAGATTAAGGTGATCTCAGCCCAGTGAAATCTGTAAAGTCTCCCTTACCAAGGTCTGAGGACAAGTACCCAAGTGAGGAGAGCTGCCCCACAGACTGGTCAAGTAGCAGTGATACTCACTGAACTGTATCAATTTGGAAACATCCCAGACTCCTCCGTCACCATCCCTGGGTATGTCCCTATCCCACAGGTGGGGAAGTGTCAATATTGACTCCATGGAGTCTCATGGCTTCAGCTCAAACAAGTTCAAGGAAAACTACCTCTCCCCTTCCAACTGATAAATTAGTGCTTCACCATGTTAATCATCATTAGGGGAGTAGACTAAGGACAGATCCCAAAACTGGGTATCCATGAGGTGCAGTGAGCCATCAGCCGCAGCAGGATTATATTCCAACACAATCTCACAGCCCGGAACAGCCTCATAATTATCAGACAGGCAGATAGACATATCAGGAGCATCAGTGGCTCCCTCTTTAGGGTAAGATAAAATAGGTAGGGGAAAAAGCAGATGGGCCGAATGGTCTGTTTCTGTGCTTTAAAAACTAGAATTAAAAACAAAATATCCTGGAAATACTCAACAGGTCAGGCAGCATCTGTAGAGAGAAACAGAGTTAACATTTCAGCTTGAAATGACCTTTCATCAGAAACTAATTTGGATGTTGGGCAACTCTTCCTTTTGTCAGACAAAAAAGTAGCCACATTGTCTGCTCCTGGTCACCATCCAGTGTCCCTGCTGGAAACAGAGCATGTGTGACAATCAAGTGAGGAAAAGAAAGGACTTGCATCTGATCCCCCGCACAGGGGAATAGCAGACTGGCAATCACTGTGGAACAGTCTCTAACTGAGGAGTCAGCCTCTTCAGCAAATGAAGAGAGGGAGTTGGAGGAAATCATGTTTCCTTTTCCTGTTTTACAGAAGGATTGCACCGTACTACACCAGAAAATACAGAGAGGATAGACACTGCAGATAGATCCTGACCATCACCCAAGGAACAACTGCACAACTGTGGGAAGACATCCAGTCCCTTCACAGCATTGCTCAACACAGAGAAGGTTGGGCAGTGAAACCATCATCTGGAAATCAGTCGGGTCAGGGGAGCTTTGACGTATCATCAGATCTGAAACTTGTCGGTGATGTGGAGCCTTCAATCAGAACCAACCTTTCCAAAGGTTCGGCTGTGGGTGATCAGTCAGGGTGAGGCTGGGAAGAAGTGTGAGTGGCTCCAAGTGTGGTGAGAGCTTCAATCATTCATCGAGCCTCATGAACCACTGATTCATTCCTACAGGTGAGAGGCTGTTCAAGAGTGAGGTGTTTGAGGGAGGATCCAGAGGGTCATAAGTTCTCCTAACAGTCAAGGTGCATCTGCTGATCAGCCAGATAGAAATAAAACCATTTAATTGTGAGGTGTGCAAAAAATCATTCTTGTGGCTCATCAACCCTCCTTGAACACCAGCGACAAGTCATTCAAATGTGAAGTTTGTGCCCGACTCTTCGCACAGTCATCCATCCTTATGAAACACCAACAGATACACACTGGTGAGAAGCCTTTCAAGTTTGAGGCGTGCAACAAATTCTTCTCGTACACATCGAATCTCCATACAAACCAACGTAGTCACACAGGAGAAACCATTCATGTGCGAGGTGTGTGACCAGTCATTCTCACAGTTAATGACCCTCCATGCACACCAAAGCAGTCGTACAGGGCAGAAACCATTCACTTGTGAGGAGTGCAACAAATCATTCTCATGTATATCGACGCTCCTTGGAGACCAACGCATTCGCACCAGGGAGAAACCATTCTCCTACACTGTGTGCAACATAGCATTTTCGGAGCCAAAATCCCTCCATGTGGACCAATGCATTCACACAGGGGAGAAACCATTCACATGCAAGGTGTGCGATACCTCATTTTCACACTCATCACCTCTCTGTGCGCACAAACGCATTCACACTGGGGAAAACCATTCAAATGCGAGATGTGTGTTGAATCATTTCCGCAATTATCGTTCCTCCTCGTACAGCAACGTATGCACATCGGGGAGAAACCGTTCAAATGTGAAGTATGTGACAAAGCCTTCACACGATCATCAAACCTCTTGGCCCATCAGAGGATCTGCACAGGGGAGAAACCCTTCAAATGTGATCTTTGTGATAAAGCTTTTGTCAGATCTTCAAGCCTCCTAACACATCAGAGAATTCACACAGGAGAGAAGCCCTTCAGGTGTAAGGTGTGTGAACGAGCCTTCACACAGTAATCAAACCTCTGGAGTCACCAACACATTCACAATGGGGAGAAGACGTTGCCATGCAAGGTGGGAGACAAATCCTTCTGAAGTTCATCGGATCTCCTGCTCCCTCAGAGGATCCACCCGCGAGTTACTCTGCAATTGTGAGGTTTGTGATAAATTTTTCATCACTTCTTCACTGTCCTGGGAAACCAGAGGATTCACACTAGAGAGAAGCACTTCAGGTGTGATGTTTGTGACAAGGTTTTTGCCCCTCCTCCGATCTGCTGAAGCACCAGCGGATCTGTAGTGGCGATAAACCATTCGGGTGTGAGGTGTGTGACAAGGTTTTCATATAGTCAGTGTATCTCCTGGTCCATCAACACACAGACACAGGGGAGAGACCCTATCGGTGTGCATTCTGTGATAAAACCATCAAAAGGTTGTCAGATCTCCTGGAATATCAACTAAGTGTGACATGTGCCAGGATTATTTCACCTACTCCTCCTCTCTCACCATACACCAACGTCTCCACACGGACTTGGAGCTGGGTCACCTGCTTCCATTACGCTGAGAGTCGTCTGTGTTGTTTATCCTCCAGTGTTTACACAGGGGAACTGTCGTTCCAAAGCACTATCTGTCTGAGCAGTGTCTGCCTCGAACCTCTCCCATCATCAGTCCAGTTGCTTCAAGAAGGCCAATTTAACCTTTGACCAGATCACCAAATATTACCAAAAGGTGACATCAATATGTATAGAAGCTCCTGTATAAACTCAGCATCCTTTCAGTGCAGCATCAGGAACTCATTACAAAAACACAAAATAATTGTGAATTGAACATCTGTCATTGTCCCCAAGTGTAAATACCTTTCGTCTCCCTCTCAATAAAACAATCTGAATCTTCTTCTGATCATTAACAATTAAACTCTCAGATTTACTGCCAGACAGACTCCAGCACAGGTCACATGCCCCCTTTCAGTTACCCAAAATTTAAAGATACACTACCAAACAAGGATGAGAATTTTAATACTCAGGTGTTATTTGATCAGTGAGCACAGGGGTGATTGGTGAATGAGTCTTGGTGTCAGGACATGGGCAGCAGAGTTTTGGAGGGGCTCAAGTTTACAGTGTAAGATGTGAGAGCAGCCAAGAGAACATTGGAATAGCTGAGCCTGGAGCCTACAAAGGTATGGATGAGGGTTTCAACAGTAGATGAGTTGAGGCAGGGCATCATTGGTGTCTCTGCAATAACTGCAACCTGCCGTTGTGTGAGGTGTCCTGCCCTGGCTTTAGTTATCAGACAACTATCTACATTTACCAGAAATAAGATTAAAACTTGTCCCTGATCTGAACAAAAAGAAAAAAATCTCGTCATTAATCATCTCACCCTCCCTTACTACCGGACTCTCCGATTGAAGAGTGTTTTTGGTATAATAATAAATTACAGGGCAGGAGAGAGACTGGCAAACTTCTTTCCTCTCACCAACTATCCATGAGCAGAAGGTGTTTTGAATTATTTTTAAAGTATGTGGTGGTGCTTTTTCCCAAACCCTCAGTTTGTGTGATCAAATTTACTAATAACTCACAGAAAACTGACATTATGATTAGCTCAGAAGGTTAATTTATTTGGCATTTCAAGACTTGGGAGAGGAGTGTTTGTAACTTCCCACCACACTACACACACACACACACACACACACACACACACACACACACACACACACAGTAAGGGGGGGTGGGGATAGAAAAAAGAGTTTTACAATTATGGAAACTAGCTGCACAAGAATCACCGAAATGAATATCAGTTCACATGATTTGCAGAGTCCAGAATCAGAGTCCAATGAGGAATTCTTTCATGTAGGAATTCGAGTTCAGCTGGCTGTAAACCGAAGTTGTAGAGTTTGCTTTACAGGTGGTGCTGATACTGCAAGACCAAGTTGACACACAGAGACTGAGTCAGTTCTGCAGGCACTGGTAGGAAGTATTCCAGCAGAGACAGGCATTGAGGATAAGGCTATTGTTCAGCCTGGAGTTCTGCTCTTGGTGTTCACTGGTTGGATGTTCAACAGTAGGTTCCCTGTGAGGCCAAAGATGTAATGTTAAAACTGTCCAAAAGGGCAAAGTTCATGTGACAATGCCTATTAATGTTTAATTGCAGCTTAACAATCAGTTTCTGTGCTTCTGGCCAGAACTCCATTGTTTCCCCTAAGAAGAGAGCATCTCTTCCAGCAGGATGACTTTCAATTTCTCTCTTTTGTGATAGTTCAGGTTGGGGAGCCAGTTCGTCTGCACTTCCTCTGTTTTTGTTGATTCCAAGGGGTCCATACAATGAGGTATGAGAAAGAAATTATTTTGCTCTTTTAATTCTTGGTGGTGGTTTCCAGAGGAAATCCTACAGTCATGTGACTTGTAGAAGCCATCTTTTTTGTTCCGCAAAAAGTACAAATTTTTAAACATGGCAAAATAATAAAGTCTTGCATTTCTTTTCCCATCATATGGACCCAACAGTTATTGTTTACAATTTCCAGAGTTTGTTCCCTTCCTGTAGGGACTGAAAACCAAGTGAGAAGATGGTGCTTGAAGGAAGAGAGTTTATACAGATTGTATTGCATAATATCCACACTAATGTTCAGAGAGTCTGACTATCCTGTGGGGAATCAGGTGTGGAAATGCCCCTTATGCTATGTGAAAAGATCCAGCTGAGAGAGCTGTTTACTCGGTGCTTTGTGCTGAACTGTTTGACTGGAGCTGTGTGTTGGATATTGAGTGTGTTCATTGGAAGCATTTCCCTTCTGATTTACAGGCTGAGTTTTGTTGATGGGTCATTACTGAATATGAGAAGGTGAGGTGTAATTATCTGGGAGGTGCAGATTGTCAGAGGATTCTTACTGATTTCCTATTGTTGAGTTGTGTCTGTGTGTGTGTGTGTGTGTGTGTGTGTGTGTGTGTGTGTTGGGAGTTGGTTATTATCCTGTGGACTGTGAATTGTCAGTTCTGTCTGTGTGTTGGAATCTGGATGTTTCCTGTCTTTTCAAATACCTCAAGGGAACCTGCTCCAGCTGCCTGACGGGCACAGGAAAGATGGAGCACAGGACATGGGGTGACATGCTGTGACTGCAGGAGTGACTTGGGGAATGACTCGATGCTTGTGGAGTGACTGTGACTCGGAGATTGACTCTGTGACTGGGAGAGAGGCTGTGATTTGGAGGTTGTGTGACTGGGGGAATGTCTGCTAAATGGAGATTGACTCTGTGACTGTGGGCAGAATTTTCCCATCCTGCCCATGGTGGGTTTCATGGTGGGTGGGAATGGAGAATCTACTGGTGGCCAGAAAAAAATGGAATCCTGCCGTTGTGTTAACAGCTCTCCTGATGGCAGGTTAATGGCGGGTCAGGTATCCTGCTGACCAGTGGCGTGAACGCCACTTCCTCTCATTACCATCTCATGAATGCTCATTAAATCTGCTGCTTGCCAGAATCACGTGTCACCTTCCAATCCAGTGGGAAATGAATCACAGTCTGAATCACATTTGAAAATAGTGGTATGAAGTGGTCGGACCTCACTTAGCCCATGACTTCAAGCTGAGTCCAACACAACTAGCCGACCTGTCCGGTCTCGTGATGCGAGTGGAATGCCACACTGCTGACAGTGTCGGGTTGGACTGCTCCCGGTGGATACCTCTGTAGTTACAAGGACATCACTGTTCTGTGGTACTCAGACAGGGCTAAACATTCAGTCAGAGACCAGCATTTTGACCAGAGTGAAAGGGATAATGGGCACATGGGGGGCAAAGGGGCAAGAAGTCATTGAAAGGGGGTGGAGGAGGAGGGGAACAATGGCAGGCAGCGGGGAAACTGAGAGGTGGGAGACTGGAGCCCAACATGGGAAGCAGACGCTGACAAACAGGGATGGATGGGAGACAACAAGTATGAGTGGGAGAGGATGTGCACAGACTCCCAAATAGGAAAGCAGGGAGGTCAGTGGTGGTGTGTGCATTAATGAGGCACATGAGGGCTGGGTTGCACTGAGACTCATGAAAGGGCAGGGTATGGGAAGGGAGACAGTATAGTGTTCAGTCTCATTGAAAATCAACGTATTGGCCCAGACAGTCGGGACACTACTTGGATCTGTGGTAAATATGGTTTTATCTACTGTGTAACATACCTTTATGAAGAATGTTATAAATGAAGATCACATAATCATTAGTAACCAATAAAAGAGTAGCATGGGCTACCTCTGTAGTTGTTATTCATGTCGAGATAGGGTTTAAGGTGAAAGCACACGCTGCTGCTGAGTTCCCTTGTAAATAACCATAAAGTTTTCCACCTAAGAAGTGTTTGCTGATCAACTCTATCTATAGCACCAACTCAACAACCTCTTACAACAAGCTTGCAATGAGGATCCACAAAATCCAACAAACTGGCGATGAGGATGGGATAAGTTAATGGAAGAAATGAAGAGAAACGAAATCGCATTGCACCTCACACAGTAATTGTAAGTAGAAGTTCCATTCAAATCGACAAAATAGCTCCCTCACAGAATGCCGCAATTTGGAAGAATTGATCCTTTTGACCCAGCCACAGATGATTGGTCTCATTATATTGAACACCTTGCATTCTTTTTTTAAGTGAATGAGATTCTAGGGGAAAAGAAGAGGTGAGCGATCCCCTTAGCTACGTGTGGGAATAAAGTCTACGGCTTGATTCAAAGTTTGACAGCACCCAGTGCCCTAGAGTTGAAAATGTTGATGAATTGGTGGGCCTCATGAAGGGTCAGTACCAGCCAAAGCCCTCAGTAATGATGCAACGGTTATGTAACAGTGAAAGTAAATGGTAAACCTGTTAGAATGGAAGTAGACACAGGAGCTTCCAATTGGGGAACATACCTTCCGATATCCAAATTACGGCAAACATCAATTAAAATTAGAAGAAACTAATGCCTAACTTAAAACATACATGGGTGAAGAGATTCAAGTCAAAGGCAGAAGCAGAGCAATTACCCATTACGGAAGCCAATTGGTAAAGCTACTGGTGTTGGTATGGGGAGGCAGTGGACCAGGCCTCCTCAGGCAAAACTGGCTGAGGGAAATCAGCCTTGAGTGGCCACTGAAGTTCCAAAAGGAAGCTGGAAGCATTCCTGTTTTGGGAAAGGAGTGTGTAAGGATTCAACAACCTGAAGAAATGCAGGTGTCTTCAGTCAAAAGATGGTAGAACAGCAGAAGGAACTGGAAGAGACCATGCTTAAGGACAGAGTTTGAGTCAAGGTGAGCAACCTTCGAAAGGAAAAAGAAAACCTGCTGAAAGACCTTCACACATGACAAGATTTCCTCAAGTTAAAGTTTGTACCACTGGGAAAAGTAGAATTCAGCACTTCTCTGAATAAACTGAAGGATAAGTTGGCAGAGAAGACACAACAATGCTTAATCTTCCAGGAGGCAGCAAACAAATACAAAAAAGAGCCGGAAGAGCTGAAGAATCAGCTAATTGAAACCAAAGAGGCTTCAGAGGCAAAAGTCACAGAATCTTCTAAGAAGCAGACAGATGATGAAATGTTTTCAGATCCAACCATTGTGTTCACTCAAGCCGAGCTTACATCTGAGATTAGTCTGGCCAAAATTGAAGTTGAAAAGAAGGCCGAGATTAAAGTCAGTGCTAGAAAGAAGGAGGCACATAGAAAGAAGGCACAGAAACACAAATAAGGCAGCATACGAGTAAACTTTTGTACATGGACCTGGAAATCAAATAGCAAATGCTGATGAACTTAGTTGTTTGCCTTTATAAGAAAATGATGAGGATGTCCCAGTCCCACAAGAACTTGTTTGACTGTTAAATATCATAGATTCCCCGTTGGTATGTGTTCAACAGATCAGAGATTGGACAAGTAGGGACCCAGTCCTATCTCAAGTACAAAAACAAGTGTTTCATGGTTGGTCACAAGAGCCTGTACCTGACGAAATGAAACCGTACTTTAACAGAAGATATGAAATAACCAGCCAGGATGGTATTTTAGCATGAGCGATAGTAGCTCCAAAGGGAAAAGAGCCACTGTTAATTGAACTACACAGTGCCCCTTCAAGAATATCCCAAATGAAGACCATTGCATTTAGCTTTCCATGATGGATGGATGGATGGTGAAATAGAG
This sequence comes from Carcharodon carcharias, assembly GCF_017639515.1. Lineage (NCBI taxonomy): Eukaryota > Metazoa > Chordata > Chondrichthyes > Lamniformes > Lamnidae > Carcharodon > Carcharodon carcharias. The sequence continues at coordinate 73,191,996 of NC_054485.1, forward strand.
AGTTTAGTGAAGAATTGTGTGCAATGTCAGCAACTGCAAAAGTTGCCTGCAACAGCTCTGTTACACCCTTGGGAGTTGCCAGGAAGACCATGGCTATGATTACACATTGACTCTGTGGGACCTTTCATGGGAACAATGTTTCTGCTACCATTGAGAAACTATGTCAAAGTTTTGCCATTCACGGACTACCAGAAGTAATCGTTTCCAATAACAGCACAGAATTTATGAGTGCTGAGTTTCAATGGTTTATCAGCCTCAACAGTATCACTCATAAAAACTGCACCGTACCACCCTTTTTCAACTGGACCGGCTGAAAGGGCAGTTCAAACGTTCAAGTCAGGCATGAAGAAGTTAACTGGAGATTCCTTAGCAGTCAAGCTAGCATTCTTTCTTTTTCATTATAGGACCATCCCTCGCACAACAATAGATGTCACACGGAGTTACTATGAAACACCACCTGAGGACAAGATTGAGCTTAATAAGGCCAAATTTAGTTGGGGGTGATGGGGAGCAGGTGGAAAGGAGTCGGGGAAGTCAGAAAACTAGACACGGCTAGCATAGTCATGATCGGAAGTTAGTGTGGGAGAAATGGTATACGTGAAGAACTTTGGAGGAGGACCAAAATGGTAACCAGGTGAAATAAGCGCAGTGACTGGATCTCTATCTTACCATGTGGAGGTGCAAGGCCGAGTCATACGGAGACATGTGGATCATCTAAGGAAGAGAGAAACAAATCACCAAGAAATGATTCTACCAGTGTCCACAACTGGGTCAACATTTCCTGTTGCGAGAATTCAACCCAGAACAGACATGTTTGATGTATCCGATGTACCTGCAAGAGTTGAGGATAGAGATCTGCAGGTGCCTGCTGAAACACCTGAAGTTCAGACAACTCCAGAAAAGGAGATTCCTGACAAAGCATCTTAAGTTTTTCTGAGACACTCTTCATGCCTAAGGGAAACCCCAGAAAGACTGAACTTGTCAATTACTTACCAGTGTAGATAAGTTGCTATCTTGAGAAAATTGTACTTGTAAATCTAAAATGTATTTCCAAGTAAAGGAGGAGGGATGTGGTAATTATGGTTTTACCTAATGTGTAATTATACCTTTAAGGAGAATGTTATAAAGGAAGATCATACATTGTTTAGTAACCAATTGAAGAGTAGCATGGGCTACCTCTATAGTTAGTGGTCAGTAATGTAGAGATAGGGTTTGAAGTGAAAGCACACGAATTGCTGTTGAGCACCTTTTTAAATATAATGTTTTCCACCCAAGAAGTGTTTGCTGATCAATTCTTATCTACAGCACCAACTTGACAACCACTTTCAACAAGCTTGTGATGAGGATCCACAAGACCCAACAGGCTCACAGTCAGGAATGGGAGAGTACAAACTCTCCTTGGGCTCACAGTCAGGAGTTTTTTTTATTCATTCACGGGACATGGGCATCGCTGTGGCCAGAATTTATTGCCCACCCCTACTTGCTATTGGGAAGATGGTGATGAGCTGCCTTCTTGAACTGCTGCAGGTACACCCACAGTGCTGTTAGGGAAGGAGTTCCAGGATTTTGGCCCAGGAACAGTGAAGGAACAGCAGTATATTTCCAAGTCAGATTGGTGAGTGACTTGGAGAGGAACTTCCAGGTGGTGGTGCTCACATCCATCTGCTGCCCTTGTCCTTCTAGATGATAGTAGTTGGGGGTTTGGAAAGTCAGAGAGTACAGACTGTCCTTGGGCTATGTGGACCTCACAGTCAAGAGTGATAGAGAAGACACAGTTCTGGGCTGCAGCAGCCATGCTTGGCACAAACATTACACTCCCGCTCCAGGGAAGGGCAAGGCCTGTGTGCTCATGTGGGATAATGCACAGCTTGGTGTGCAGGGTGTTTTCACAGTCTGTGTCCATTGGCTTGTCTAGCTCAGTACTGGTCTACAGATGGGTTGGGAAGGTTATGCGATGCATCTGCAGCCTGTATGGTAAACATAATAAAGGGGGCAGGGGGGTATGTGAAGGTTTCTTAGGAGGGGGGTATCTCCTCTGTTGGTGATCGTGCACACAGCCTCTAGATGGTGAGAGTAGAGGTCCACATGGGGCATGGGCATGTCCACAGTGATAGGCTCATGGGGGAGGGTGGTTGACCACAACCACAATGAGATCCAGTATTGCTGGGGGAGGCTGGAGAATAACAGGAAGGAACTCTATCTTCACATTGTGAGGGACAGGCCATATGATGGCCTCAGAGTGCTTTAGAGGAAAGGTACAATGCAGCTCACAGCTCCAGACAGCCCCTAATCGAGCAGACTATTGGCATTCTGAAGATGCACTTTCAATGTTTGGACTGCTCAGATGGGGCACTGCAGTACCCTCCAGATGGGGTGCCCTGCATCACCATCGTGTATTGTGCCCTTCACAACCTGGTGCTGCAAAAGGGAGAACCTCTGCCAGAGGGAGAAATGGAAGAGGATGAAAGATCCTCGGAGGATGAAGTGCAGGAGTGCCAGGAACCTGAAGAGGGTGATGGAGGTCAGCTTCCACGGGATGATGCCATCGAGGAAGCATCACGTGGAAGACTCGCCTGTGCCACTTTAATTGCGACAAGGTTTCAGGATAAAGTGAAGGCAACAGGAAATGACCATATTCCTCCTGCCCCCTAATGCCATTCCATTGCACTGATTGTGATGTCCAACCAGTCACAACAAGTTTAACAATCAGACTTGCACCTTCCAGACTCATGATTCACCAGAACATGATCTCCAGGAAGGTTAGCGGTGTGCCCTGTATGCACTCCCTCTGGGAAGTGAAGGTCGAAATAACAGCGAGAACAGTGCAGCAACTTACTTCATGTGGTCGTCACCACATTAATGAGAAACTGCAGCAGCCAGTGAGATGAGGACATGGTTCAGGATATCATCCGCCCGTCCAGGTCTTGTTCTTTGCCACTACCAACTGAAGATAGAGACAGTCTCGTGGAATGGGCAGACAAGAGGATGGAGATAGACTCGAGGAATGGGCAGACAAGAGGATGGAGATAGACTCGAGGAGTGAGCAGACAAGAGGATGGAGATAGACTCGTGGAGTGGGCAGACAAGACGATGGAGATAGACTCGAGGAGTGGGCAGACAAGAGGATGGAGATAGACCCGAGGAGTAGGCAGACAAGACGATGGAGATAGACTCGTGGAGTGGGCAGACAAGCGGCAGATACAGATGTGTGAGGTGACGCATTTTTGGCAAAGGGGATGGGGTGAGATATTAAGAGACAGAATGGCACCACTCTAAGCAGTGTGCAGGCACAGGGATATGGAGGTACATGCATGTAGATCTTTGAAGGTAGCAGAACATATTGAGAGTGTAATTAGCAAAGCATATGAGATTTTGGGCTTCACATTTAGAGGTATTGAAAGCATGTAGGCTATGGTCAATATATATACCACAGTGATTAGGCTACAAATAGAATGCTGTGTCCATTTCTGGTCACCACACTTTAGGGAGGATGTGAGGATCATTGAGAGGGTGCAGAGGAGATTTACCAGAATGGTTCCATGGATGAGGGGTTTGAGTTACTAGATTTGTTTGAAGAAGCTGTTCTCCTTGTAACAAAGGGGATTGAGTGCAGATTTGATAGAGCTGTACAGGATTATGACAGGTTTAGATAAGGCAGACAAAGATAAATTGATCCCATTAGCTGGAACACTAGCCACGCAGGCTCTGCTGGGGGCCATTCCGAGTGTTCACTGAACCAGCTGTGCAGGTCGTGCTTGGCTGGATGTTACAATCATGGAAATGAGGAGGCAGCAGAAAGGGAAACACCTTTTACCAATGATATCACCAGAAAGCAGAGACACTCCCTGTGTGTGTGATTATAAAAGCAGCAAACACTCCGAGATTAGATGCTGAACATTTCTACACCGGCATTCTGATCCTGACTCTGAGGAACTCCTCTGAAGATGATGAAAGGACTTCTCTGGGTGCAAGTCGTTCTGGTGCTGACTCAGTCCAGTCCTACCGGAGCGAAGGCAGATATTGCTGCCAGAAGTATAATGACTCCGGGTAATTGTGAAATTATAACATAGATTGAAGAAATTAATGTAAACCAATTCCACAGGTAAATCGCCTGATGGTCTCGTCAGTATCTGAGTGGATCGAGGTGAGTGTTGGGAGCTGATCCAAACAGACCAACAATGAAAACACAAATTACTGGGCAGGACTGAGTTGTTGTATCTTACCCGGAGTATTGACCCAGAGGGGAGACTCTGTAATTGGCCTCAGTGCCCAGGTATCACAGAGGGAGGATTCCTGCTCCCAGTCACTGCTACCTCCTGCAAAGTGAGAGTGTGTGGACTGTGTGTGAGGACAGGATCGGGAACTCCTTCAGTCCCTTCCCCCGACACTCACTGTCCAGTCTCCCAGGTGAAGAATGGGGAATTGGGAGCGATACTGGAGGTGTCAGGACAGAGTGAGTCTGTACAGGTCGGTGGGTGGTGGGTGAGGGGGGAGATGTGATGGTTTATTAAATATAAAAGAGTTAATATTGCTGTGTGCTCCAGAGTCAGTCCCAGTGACATTGACAGACTCAGCCTCCGGTTTACTCGCCCGTCCCTCATATACAGAATCGTCAATTAATTAATTCTTCTTTTGGATTTTTTGGGGGCAAAAGCATTTGCGAGAGGTGGGGAGGAGCGTGTGTTTCAGACTGTGCCCCAGATCACCAAATCCGTGGAGGCTGCACGTTTTTCACCCAATGTTGTCGTGTGTAAAAGTGAAAGATCCGGTGACGAATCTCCAACAGCCCGAGCTCTCCATGTTCTCACTGAATGAAACCTTCGTTCCTGGGAAATAGGCTCTGTTTGATTGCTTCACTCCCTTAAGCCCTGACCCTGTATTCCTGCTGTAATCAGAAATAAAACTGACTGCATTGATCACTGCTTCATATCCCTGTCTTGTTTCTCTTTAGGATCAGTCTGTCTGTAAACAAAGTGCCCGGGATGGAATGAGGCTGGGAGCAGATGTGGGAATTCCGGGAAGTGGGAAGAAGAGATCAATGCGAGAATTTCGGAAAGTTCAGATCACATTGCGAAAGGGATAGGACAGGCCGAGTGCAGGTACAGCACGGGGTCAGATACAGAGTAAAACTCCCTCTACACCATCCCCATCAAACACTCCCAGGACAGGTACAGCACGGGGTCAGATACAGAGTAAAACTCCCAATGCACTGTCCCCATCAAACACTCCCAGGACAGGTACAGCACAGGGTTAGATACAGAGTAAAACTCCATCTACACTGTCCCAACTAACACTCCAAGGATAGGTACAGCATGGGGTCAGATACAGAATAAATCTCCCTCTACACTGTCCCATCAAACACTCCCAGGGCAGGTACAGCACGGGGTTAGATACAGAGTAAAACTCCATCTACACTGTCCCCATCAAACACTCCCAGGACAAGTACAGCCCAGGGTTAGATACAGAGTAAAGCTCCCTCTACACTGTCCCCATCAAACACTCCCAGGGCAGGTACACCATGGGGTTAGATACAGAGTAAAGCTCCCTCTACACTGTCCCCATCAAACACTCCCAGGGCAGGTACACCATGGGGTTAGATACAGAGTAAAACTCCCTCTACACTGTCCCCATCAAACACTCCCAGGGAAGGTACAGCACGGGGTTAGATACAGAGTAAAACTCCCTCTGCACTGTCCCCATCAAACACTCCCAGGGCAGGTACAGCATGGGGTTAGATACAGATCAAGTGAATAAATAAAGGGGACAGCCCCTTTAAGGGAAACTGCTACAAAAAGACAAAGCACAACGGAAACTCACAAAGATCAAACCAAACTGTGATTCTCGGGGTCGAGAATACACCCTAGTCCCGGCAGTGCCCAACGATCATGGAAGGCCTCAATTGTACCAGTGGACACCGTGTGTTCCCTCTCTATGGACACCCGGCTGTGAATGTAGCCATGGAAGAAGGGCAGACAGTCAGGTCGGACAACCCCCTCGACCACCCCCTGCCTAGATCTGTTGATGGCCACTTCAGCCAGGGCCATGAGGAGGTTCTCCTCCCTCCCCATCCCTCTCTGCACCAGATGCCCAAAAATTAGGAGCATGGGACTGAAATGCAACCAAAAATTAAGGAACAATTTTTTTAAATAACTAAAAAGAGAGTGCAATCTATAACACCCTATATACACATGGTCCACAGACTCCACAAAACCATAAAAAACGCAGGTTTCTTGGGAATGCATCTTACTGTTGTACGGGACTGCTGTGTGTAACACTCTCCACCCCAGGTCCCTGAAGGTAAGGGAGATGTCTCCTGCGTAAGGAGCCCCCAGTGGGGACCTCCGCTGCCAGATGGCAACAGGGCATGCCAAGGCGTTCCGGACAGCGGACGAGGGTGAGGAGGTGAAGGGTGTGCAGCAGCAGCCCATACAGGAAACCCCTCCACGCCAAACATAAAGGCACAGAAGGCATTTCCGCGAGGCAGCACACACTGTGGGGCTCCGTCTCCTGAGGGAGGGTTCGGGACTTGGGGCCAATGTGGAATTCTGTCCAAGCAGGGGTTTGAGAAGTTTTTTGGATGGTGTCCAATTGGGAATAGATCCAGTTCACCAGTAATTGGTTTTAACTCTAAGATTCAAATGAGATTTCAAACCCACAGGATAAGAAAAGGATGTTCAGATAGTAAATTCAAAGAAATTTTATTTAAAGAGAAATATAAATAAGCACAGAGATGTAATATAGAATTACAAAGTTATAATGCAGAATTAGTTAAGTCCAAATATACAAGAATCATACATCCATCCAATTAAACCTTCTCATTGTTAATACACAGGGCACATGTCTGTAATTAAAATCATTCACTGTCTTTTTCCTATACTAGACTAATCTTTAATAAAATAACCCAAAAGGAAACAGAAACATACTTATCACATCCAAAAGACCTCTGCGACTTTCAATGTGGTGATCAATTCCATGAAAGTGTGTCTCCCCTTCCTTCTTTTGAATAAGTTTCCTTCAATCAGGATATGACTAACTAACGGTGTCTCTGGAGATGAGATTTTTAACCTAGAGGGAAGGTCAAGACCCTCCCTCTCCACGTGTTAATGGAGTCTTGTCACTCTTTGATTGTGTGACATATTCTTTAATTTAACTTAATTGGACTTGGCCTTTGTGTGTAATTAATCTTGATAATAGAACAATGAACATTTCAATATGTTTCCTTAATCTAATTTCGAACACATGACTTTTGTATAAATTTTTGCTTTCTAAATTTTCTTCTAATTTGATTTAATATTTTCTTTGCAGTCATTTTGTGTCTGCATTTCAGTTTAAGGTATGTAAGATGGCTTTATATTAATTTTAAACATATCTCTGTAGGAACATATCTAGTATTAACTCATGCAAGTTTAAAAACAATTGTTTTAGGGATGCACCTCAGAGTGCAACATGATGTATATTGATAACTCCAATACCTTTGTCTGATTGTCTGCATTGACCATATTGAAATGATTGTAAGATTCATTGATTGTATTGATGCACCTTGTGATCCATGTGTAAAAGTTGAATCTGATTGTACTAATGTGATGGTGATTTTGAAATGGTTTGGAATGTTCTTCCAGATATTTTATGAATAAAGTATATTTTTCAAAAAAAAACAAATGCTTTAGGGATGCACTAAAGCTTGGGGCAGCTGCTGCAAAGACGCAATGGGAAAAGGTCACTGTCACCTTTCAGCTAAAGTGCACCGAGGGGCTGGGAATTCTATAGACCCCTCGGGCTGTGTTACTCACAATGAATGCATGCAGCGAATACTAAATATATCATAATGGTATTGAAGCACCTCAGAGTGCAACATGATCTATGTCGATAACTTGAATACCATTGCACTGTCTGTAATGACCATATTGAAATGTCTGTAATATTCATTGATTGTATTGAAGCACCTCATGATCTATGTGGAAAAGTTGAGTATGATTGCACTTTTTGTGATGGCCATTTTTAAATATTTTGTAATGTTCTTTCAGATATTTTCTGAATAAGGTATATTTTTTTAAAAAGTGAATGTTTCAGTACAGAGTTAGACGTTGTACTGTGGTGAGGTAAATGTAGCAACTCTGTTGAACTGAACAGAAGTTTTTCAAAATTGCACTGTCATGTATTTTATTCAAACACTTTTTTTAAAAGGCATATTAATCTAACCAAGCCCTTTTAAAGTAACTATTGATTCATCTAATGTCTTCAATTGAAATTAATTGAAGTTTCACTATCTTAAAATTATCTGTTGCCAGCTTGTCTAATTCATTGTTAGTATAACAATATGTAAGGCGGCTTCCATTGGCCCTGTTGGTTTATTCAGTAAGTTTGGGCTGGAAATGATTGATTTTTGCTAAAAAAAAACAGATCACCATCTAAGCTTACTTACATTGATACCCTACACCATACAGTTCTATTGTCTCAGATGGATGGACATGGAGACTTTGTAATGGTGGGTATTACATATCACAAGATGCCACATTATCTTAGCAGAAAAACCATTTCATTTAATGAAAGAACAAAGGAATACTGTTAGGAGGGGGACTTTTCCACAAGGACTGGCACCTTAAGCAGCCAATCACATTTGTAGGTGACTGCCATTCTGAGAAACCAATCAGAGACTGATCATGCACGACCTGGACCAATCAAAGTCCGAAATTGTCATTGACCATGAATATGGGCAGTGCACCACAAAGGGTTAGAAAGACAGTAGCCGCCAGTAAACACTTCCTGCAGAGTGTGAAACTGAAGACCTGCAGAAACAAGAGGCTGCATGCCCAGCTGTGAACCAGCAAACCAGCACTTGGTGGGTCCGTCTGTGTTTCTAGCCGAGGCTGTGTGAGCAACGCCTGCAAAAAAATACAAAACCAAAACACTGTGGATAGTGAAAATCTGAAATAAAAAGAGGAAATACTGGAACACTCAGCAGATCAGGCAGCATCCGTGGAACGAGAAACAAAGTTAACAATGAAACACTGAAATACGAACCGAAAATGCTAGAACACTCAGCAGGTCTGACAGCATCTGTGGAGAGAGAAACAAAGTCAATGTTTTGAGTCTGTAGTATGGCTCTTCATCAGAGCTCTTAGAGTGTCATGTATTTTATGCAAACATTTCCTTTTAGAGGGGTATTAACCTAACCAAGCCTTTATTAAGTAGCTATTGAGTCATCTAATGTCTTCATAACAAGCTCAGATTTCCAACATCTACAGTACTTTGCTTTCATCTGATGCAATGAAACACTTACTGAGAGCATAGAACTGAACCCAGTCAGAATCAGCACCTCCTGGGAAGGAGAGGGACAGTAACCAGTGAGTGTAAAACTCAACCCAGTCAGAGTCAGCACCTTCTGGGGAGGAGTGGGACAGTAACCAGTGAGTGTAAAACTCAACCCAGTCAGAGTCAGTAACTTCTGGGGAGGAGTGGGACAGTAACCAGTGAGTGTAAAACTCAACCCAGAATCAGCACCTTCTGGGGAGGAGAGGGACGGTAACCAGTGAGTGTAAAACTCAACCCAGTATCAGCACCTTCTGGGGAGGAGAGGGATGGTAATCAGTGAGTGTAAAACTCAACCCAGGATCAGCACCTCCTGGGAAGGAGAGGGACGGTAACCAGTGAGTGTAAAACTCAACCCAGTCAGAGTCAGCACCTTCTGGGGAGGGAGAAACGTTGACCTAAAGGAAATATTTTGGAGATGCTGTGATGGGTTTGGATTTCAGCACAGGGGAGAGGGAGAGTATGTGGGATGGGGATTTACAGCATTGGGATTACAATTGTCTGTTCTGAGCTTCTATCCTGTACTTCACAGTAAAAATTATGTTTAATAATTAGTTTGTAATCTAGTTATGTTTGATAATCAAGCAATCAAATGATATTAGTCTATTAACCTAATATTATATTCTATTTAATTGTAATCAATGTCACACTCTGTTCCCATGTAACTGCATCTTTGTCTGTGAAGATGTAGCTGTATTCCTATCTGACAGATGTAACATACCACATGGCCTTAGCCTATGGGTTTAACTATGGTTCTGTTGTTCAATTACAGTTATTTCTGTGAAGACAGTCAAGGTTGAATAGTCCGGTGCCTGGAGCTGGGACCGGACACCATCTCCCTGACCATTAAAACCGGCCATTGAAACTGCTCTGTGACATCATTCCTGGCTGCTGTGTGATTGGCTGCTGGCTCCTTTGTGATGTCACCTGGAGACCTGGTTATGCCCAATCAGTGTGATGTCACTCTGGGATGAGCTGGATTTGACACTGGTTCTGGGTTTTAGTCTGGAGGTGAGTCCATATTGGGGCTGTTGTGAGGGCAGAAAATGGGGTTCCTGAATGTAATGGAGTATTTCATTGCCATCACTTGGGCAAGGTGGTGGCATAGTAGAATTTTCACTAGAGTAGTATTCCTGAGAGACTTGGGTTCGAATCCCACCACAGCAGATGGTGTTTGAATTCAATAAAAAATGTGAAATTAGGAGTCTAATGACCATGAAATGATTGTTGTAAAAACTAATCTAATTGTCTATGACTCCAGGCATACAATATGTGTGGTTGACTCTTACAATGCCCTCTGAACAAGGGAAATTAAGGATGGACAATAAATACTAACCTAGCCAGTGACACCCACATCCCATGAACAAAAAAAAATCAGTCCAAAAAGACTTTTTCTCTAGCACACAATTGAGCAACATTGTGTATGAATTTGCCAGGTATGCAGGCTGTGCACCCAAGTAATTGACTGAATACATGTTCCTTGGGCTGTGGCAGACTGGATTCATACCAGCCTGAGCTTACAAAACCCAAAAGAAAATGGCTACTGTAAGATGTGATTTTGCAATTGGGCAGCACTTGCTGAGCAATACTGAGTGTGCTAATAACTACTGTCATGTAAGGCTCAAAGTTTAAAGTATGCACCTTATTCAATGTGGACATTGAACAGAGAAACTGCTCAAATATTGTGTTAGAAAGAAAGTCACTATGTCCACAAAATGTTCACTGGCCATCAGGTGACACTGCTATGTGGATTCCAGAACCCAGTCAGGGAATTTACTCACTGTCTCACAAAGAGAAAGGATTGTGACTGTCGACAGTGGCAGCCTGAGTGAAGTAGCAGCTTCTAGAACAATCTGAGTAGAATCAGTGTCAGTTTGAGTTCAGTCATTGGTTAAAAAAAAATAAACTGCCATTCTGACCCCAGTCATTGAAGAGATCAGGACACGGCAAGAATCAGCCACACATTCTGCAGACAAACCAAGGAGCAGACAGCTCTACCTGAACATCAACACACACAAGAACTGACTGCTCATCGATTGAAGAAATGACCAGAAACCAACTTCATCCCTTCAAGAGGATTCCTACAAACCTCATCTACCCGGGCTGTGAAATCCTCTAACTGATCCTTTGACTAAAGAAGACCTCTCATCAGGTCTGCAACTTTGTTCATCAGATTACATCAGGCAAGTGATATATCAACATTTCCTTTTTTATATCAATTGTAACAGTGCACTATCTTTTACCCCTGTAATTTTTCGAGATTGTGTTAGTGTGAGTGGATGTGTGAGTGAGTGAAGGAGCGTTCATTTTTGAGTTTTTTAGTTTTTATTGCTCAAAAATAAACAATAATCTTCCTTTTCTTCAAATAGAATTCCTGAAAGTCTGCTGTTGTACAATTTCTTGCTGATACACAGTGTGTTAGGACAAATGCATACACCATTCCTATTCTTTAAATTCACTGATCACGGGCAGTTTGAAAAGGAGACAGGGGTTGTCAGCAGTTTCCCATCCAGCCTGACCATGACCCTACACTAATAACCAATTGAAGATAATCAGTCCAGCTCTTAATGTGGCTCATTTACACTTGCTTGTAGTGACAGACATTCAGCCACAGGGACCCGTTCTCTGCAAACAGAAGGAATATTGTGCTATTTTTGAATTACCTGGAATATTAGGGAGTCGATTGTTCCCTGTGCATTCCCCATGGCAAAGCCTCGGCCAATCAGAGTTGACTTGCCACCCAATCAGCACCCTTCTCTCCTGTAGTAAAAATTGTTGTGATCATTTGAAATTTGGAATTCTTGCATTTGTCCTGCTGAGTGTAAAATGAAAAGCTTCACAACATGTCTCTCTTTTCAGCAATCTTGAAATATTTTGTGTCGTGTTCTTGCCCACAGGCACTGCGTGTGACAGAACAGACACCTTACAGGTGGCGAAGTTTACCAGGCTGGAGCCGACAAGAACAGGTAGGTGTCCTGAGGGAGAGACAGAGATTGTGTGATGAATCCCAGTGCTTGGGATTGGTGAGGGAGTTGGTTCACAATTTCTGGAGGTTTGGCCAGGGAGTGAAATAGTGTGTGGGGGAGGAGATGGGGTGGTTGAATGAGAAAAGACAGATCACTGATTGTGGGGGTGGCAGGTGGGCTGGGTGGGGGGTATATACTAGGTAGTTTATTGGGCCTGGAGCAAACATACTTCTCCTCCTGACCCACAAGCAGTGCTGTAAAGACAATCACCTCATGGATTCAACTCTTCTCATCCTCCAAGCACCATTGTCCCTCTCCAGCCACAGGTTTCTGGTGTTGTGCTGCTGGATGAAACACTAGAGTGCAGCAAATTTCATTCCTTTTGAGATATAAACACCTTTTGTTCCCAATATTCTCCTGTGATCAACCCCTGTCCACTCCCATCCTACTTTATCATTTCCTTGTGGTTCCAGTTGGAATATTGTAAATATTGGGATTTCCCACCTTTGACCTCTTCAATTTCTTTATTTCAAATCATCTTTAAACAGCTGGACTGTCCAACAGATGTTGTGTCTCTCTGACAGCACATTTCCAGAAGTGTACAAGAGATAAGAGAGTGACAGCAAAGAGGTCAGACATGTCCACTCACACTCAGCACCATCCATCTTGTCCACACCTCTTGCTGTGCTGTTCAGATGGGGAAATGCTGGATTTCCCCTGAAACTGAGATACTGGTAGGTTTGTTGCATCAAATAATCACTCGGAGCAAGAGATGATGAAGGAAAGGATCAGAAAATGTAAAGCTTTGAGGAACTGAATTCTGAACAAAATGTTCCCCATTCAATCCAGATGAACACACACGAGGCCTGTTCCAAAGGAATTAGAAAGCAAACAGCACAAAGAGAACTAGTACAGAAATATTGAACAACAGGAAGATGTGAATTGTAGACATGAGATGAAATTTGACCCTGCAGGAAGGAAGGAAAGAAGGAAGGTGTCAATCTGTAATAACTGGGACATTGAATCTCGAATGTGCTGAGTCATGGACTGAATAGAATGATCACTCTTCCCACTCTCATATGATCTACTTTCCCACTGCTGTTTATGGAGTGGCTCGGCCCCATTGGATGGGTTTACAGTGAATCTCAGCATTTGTTCCTGAGACCCAATTTGTTGAAATTTAGTTGATGATCACATTCCCTCTCCAGAGGCGGGTGGCACAGAGCCGACCAATGTACGGACTCTGGTCAACGCTGAATCACTGAGCTCATTTGTAGAGATCATTTTCTCCTCTCATACCTCATCCAGAACTCGATGGAGACACAAGGGGCAACTCCTGGTCCCTTCAGTCACCATTCCAGTAAATGCTGAGCCTGATGGGGGAACCGAGGTCCTGTCCTTCTGATGTACTTTGATGACATCTCCATAGCCGTGGAAAGCTTCATCTGACTGATGGAGAATCCAGTCTCTGGCACTTCATGATTGGGAGACCGATGCCCTCGAATGGACCAACACTGCCCTTGTGTCTGTTTCTCTCACCAGCAGCAGGACATCCCTTTCCAATTTCCTGGATCAAAAACCAGGCTGACCTTACTGATTCCTGGGATTCTTTTTCTTAGATTCCAGACTTCCCTGCAGTCTGTTGTGAACCCAGGTGTAGGCTCCAGACCCAGTGGAAGCAGAGTGGGATTGAGGGGGAGGGCAATTTGTTGGGACAAAACTCAGGAACTGAGGAATAAGGTGAATGTGGGGAATTTTGGGAGGTTTGTTCAGTGAAATATTCAAGAGAATCTTTGGGTTCTTGAGGAAACGCACATCCGAGAGGGAGTGATCTTAGTCGCATTGCACAAGGGAGGATTTACTGACAAGCCATTGGATAGACACTTTCTGCTGTTCACTAAGGTGGTGGAGGAGGAGCTGGAGTGTGGGAAATGGGTGGTTTGAACAGGGGTAGGGAATTAGAGATGGGGTGGGGGGGGAATGAGGGGGTTGGAAAAGAAGGAGAAGGGGTGGTGAGGGGAGGGGAAGGTGGGAGAGCCAAGCCCCCCGTACTGCGAGCCAGGCTCCCGAACTATGAGTTGGGCCCCTGTGCTGCAATTGGGGCCCCGGTGCTGTGGGCTGCGCCCCTGAGCTGAGAGCCAGGCCCCCAGGCCAGGAGACTCGCCCGTGGTGCGAGCTGTGCTGGGCCCCCGAGATGCAAACTGGCCCCTCCTGAGCTGTGAGTCAGACTGAGACCCCTGAGCTGTGAGCCTGACTGCATCCCCCACCAGGCCCCCCACCCACCAAGCTGCGAGCCAGACTGAGCACCCCCCCGACCCTGAGCTGTGAGCCAGACTCGGCCCCCCCCACCCCCCCAAGCTGTTAGCCAGACTGGGCCCCCCTGAGCTGCGAGCCAGACTGGGCCCCCCTGAGCTGTGAGCCACACTGGGCCCCCCTGAGCTGGGAGCCAGACTGGGCCCCCCTGAGCTGTGAGCCACACTGGGCCCCCCTGAGTTGTGAGCCAGGCTTCCTGTTGTGAGCCAGTCTGGACCGGGCTGCCATGCAGTGAGCCGGGCTGGGCTGGGCCTCCATGCTGCGCTCGGGGTCCCTGAGCTGCCAGCATTGTTGGGCTGGGACTCCGCGCTGTCATTGTTTATCATTGTTTGCTCGGCCACTTCGGAGGGCAGTTCAGAGTCAACCATGTTGTGTGGTACTGGAGTCACATGTAGACCAGACCAGACAGTTGTAGCAGGTTCCCCTCTAAAGGACAATATTTGGGATTTTATTCTGATTCTAGTCCACAAATTTCAAATTTGTTAAATTCAGTTGTACATATGGAGAGGATGAGGTGAATTGCATAGCTGCATTTCAGGGGGAACAAGATAAGCACACGAGGGAGTAAGGAATGAAGGATATGCTGATAGTGTGAGATGAAGAGGGATGAAAGGAGGCTCGTGTTAAGCACAAACACCAGCTTTGACCAATTCGGGCCGAATGGCCTTTTTCTGCAAGGACATCCGGCCTGGGCCAGCGCACATCTCAGGGGTCCCGCTCGCTGCAGATGAGCCCTGGCACTCGACACTGGGTACCTGGCAATCAGCACTGGGTCCCTAGCACTCAGCACGGGGGGCCTGGCACTCAGCACAGGGGCCCTGGCACTCAGCACAGGGGTCCAGCTCGGGACAGGAGCCCTGGAGCTCGGCACGGGGGCCCTGGCGCTCGGCACAGGGGTCCAGCTCGGTTTGCAGCACTGAGGGCCGGCCCATCCCGGCTCGCAGAACAGAGGCCTGGCCTGTCTAGCAGCATTGACGCCCAGCACGCTCTGGCTCATGGTACAGAGGCCCGGCCTGGCTGGCAGCACAGAGGCCCGGCCAGGCTCGATCTGTCCGCAAGAATGACCCAAACCTCCCTGTCGCTTGCCATTTTAACACTCCACCCTGCTCTCTTGCCCACATGTCTGTCCTTGGCTTGCTGCATTGTTCCAGTGAAGCCCAACGCAAACTGGAGGAACAACACCTCATCTTCCGACTCGGGACTTTACAGCCTTCCGGACTGAATATTGAATTCAACAACTTTAGGTCGTGAGCTCCCTCCCCCATCCCCACCCCCTTTCTGTTTCTCCCTTCCTTTTCTTTTTCCAATAAATTATAAAGATTTTCCTTTTCCCACCTATTTCCATTATTTAAAAAAAAACAAAACCCCCACTAGAGCTATACCTTGAGTGCCCTACCATCCATTCTTAATTAGCACATTCGTTTAGATAATATCACCAACTCTTTAACTTTAACACCTATGTGTTCTATTGTACTATTGTCGTTGACATCTTTTGATGATCTGCTTCTATCACTGCTTGTTTGTCCCTACAACCACACCCCCCCTCCACCTCTCTCTCTCTCTATCTCTCCGCCCCCCACACACACACCTTAAACCAGCTTATATTTCAACTCTTTCTTGGACTCGAACTCAAGTTCTGTCGAAGGGTCGTGAGGACTCGAAACGTCAACTCTTTTCTTCTCCGCCGATGCTGCCAGACCTGCTGAGTTTTTCCAGGTAATTCTGTTTTTGTCTTGAAGCATTGGGGCCTATTGAGACCATGATGATATTAATGATGTAACTGTGACATCAATAGTCAGATGACCAAGAGGCTCCAAGAGAGCTCGGTACAGAATAGTCTGTATCCTGAATACCAGATGCTTACCCTGAGGTCTTTGTAATTGGTTCTTAATAAACTGAAGATAAACTACACTGATATCTCAATTCTGTCATAGGGAAGCAGAACCTCATCAAGATATGGTAAGACCAGAAAGTATGGGAAAAGTAAAACCTCACTTAAGCTCGGCAATAACCTCAAAACAACTCCCTCTCCTCCTTTGCTGAAGGGACTGACTGCTCAGTTAGAGACTGTTCCACACTGAGTGCCAGTCTGCTATTCTCCTGTGTGGTGGATCAGATACAAGTCCTTTCTTTTTCCTCACTTGACTGTCACACACCCTCTGTTTCCAACAGGGACACTGGATAGTGACAGGAGCAGACAATGTGGCCACTTTCTTTCCCATGCCCAGACCCCCATCTTCCCAGCAGCCGTGAGGCTTCAGGTTTATCCTGAGAAATTAGATACACTGCACTCACTCAGACTGAACATCCCAAATTCAGCTATCAGCCATAGCACTGGGCAAAACTATCAAATCCAAGCCCAGGAAAGGCTGAGGCCTTCAGGTAAAATCTTTAGAGAAGGCATCAAAAGACATTTCAATAAATGTTTCTCCAGGTACAGCAGCCGAATTGCTTTGGTCCTGGATTAACAATCCAGAGATTGAGAGTTCAAATCCAACCACGGAAAGTTACACACATAGAATTACAGTGCAGAAACAGGCCATTCAGCCCAGTTGGTTCACGCTGGTGTTTATGCTTCAAACAAGCCTCTCCTCACCCCTCTTCATCTCACCCTATCAGCAGATCCTTCTGTTCCTTTCTCCCTCATGTACTTATCTAGTTTCCTCTTTAAGGTCTGTATGCTATTCACCTCACCGCTCCATGTTGTGAAACTGATTTTAATAACTTATGGAATTTGTGCAACGGAATTTAAATAAAAACCCAAATAGTGTCCTTCAGGGAAGGGAACCTGCTACAACTGCCTGGTCTGGTCTACATGTGACTCCAGTCCTACACAACATGGTTGATTCAGAACTGCACCCTGAAGTGGCCGAGCAAACAATGATAAACAATCACTACAAAGTCCAATAATAAGGGGAAAATCAGATCAATCTGGACAGTCCTAGCATTGTGTGAATGGACCGGGACACCCCGGGAGAGGAACCAGATAAGGTGAATGTTGATCCCAGAAATTGGAGCTGAGGGGAGCTGAAGCTCCACAGGAGGTGACCCCTGGATAGTGCTGGCTGGAGGGGCAGGGGGCAGATACTCACACAATAATCATGCCCCACTGTGCTCCCCCACCTCTCAAACATCACAGAGTCTAACAAAACCAGGATGTTCAGGTTTAAACAGAGATGATTTACTACAATCTCCAATTTATTAACGTTTAACATTAAATAGGTGGAATTAAATAGATAGAATTATACAGTTCCATAAATAGAGATAAATGACATGTTAAAATATTAATATTCAATAAACATTCTTATATTTATTCTGGAAGTTTCACTAATTGGGAAATAAAAAGTTTCATTTTGAAGAAAGTGCAATTATTCAAAAACTGTCAGTAAAATTCAACGAGTAAATAGTTATTCAAAGTGTGAAATCAACTCTGTGTCGAGTCTACCCTTGGACAAGGAGGAGAAAGTGGAGGTGTCAGAAACAGGAATGCAGTACGCCACCTCTCTCCAGACTCCTGATTAGCCCCTGTGCCCAGAACAGGCCCTTACTCTGCTGCCCCCTGTGCTGTGTACCAGGTACAGTGCTCAGTGAGTCTCCCTCCTGCCCCTGTGCTGTGTACCAGACACTGTGCTCACTGAGTCTCCCTGCTGCCCCTGTGCTGTGTACCAGACACTGTGCTCACTGAGTCTCCCTGATGCCCCTGTGCTGTGTACCAGGTACTGCGCTCAGTGAGTCTCCCTCCTGCCCCTGTGCTGTGTACCAGGCACTGTGCTCAGTGAGACGCCCTGCTGCGCCCTGCGATATGTACAAGGCACAGTGCTCAGTGAGTCTCACTGCTGCCACCTGCGCTGTGTACTAGGCACTGTGCTCAGTGATTCTCACTGCTGCCCTCTGTGCTGTGTACCAGGCACTGTGCACAGTGATTCTCGGTGCTGCCTTCTGTGCCGTGTGCCAGGCAATGTCGACACTGAGTCTCGCTGCTGCCCCTCCGCTGTGTGCCAGGCACGTTGCTCAGTGAGTCTCCACGCTGCCCTCTGTGCTGTGTACCAGGCACTGTGCTCACTGAGTCTCTCTGCTGACCTCTGTGCTGTGTACCAGGCACTGTGCTCAGTGAGTCTCCCTGCTGCCCTCTGGGCTGTGTACCAGGCACTGTGCTCAGTGAGTCTCCCTGCTGCCCTCTGTGCTGTGCACCAGGCACTGTGCTCAGTGAGTCTCAGTGCTGCCCCTTGCGCTGTGTACCAGGCCCTGTGCTCAGTGACTCTCGCTGCTAACCCCTGTCCTGTGTACCAGCCACTGTGCTTAGTGAGTATCCGTACTTTCTCATGCGCTGTGGACCAGGCACTGTGCTCAGTGAGTCTCCCTGCTACCCTCTGTGCTGTGTACCAGACACTGTGCTCAGTGAGTTTCCCTGCTGCCCCCTGTCCTGTGTACCAGACACTGTGCTCAATGAGACTCCCTGCTGCACTCTGTGCTGTGTACCAGTCACTGTGCTCAGTGAGTCTCCCTGTTGCCACCTGCGCTGTGTCCCAGGCACTGTGCTCAGTGAGACTCCCTCCTGCCACTTGTGATGTGTACCAGGCACTGTGCTCAGTGAGTCTCCCTGCTGCCCCCTGTGATGTGTACCAGGCACTGTGCTCAGTGAGACTCCCTCCTGCCCCCTGTGCTGTGTGCCAGGCACTGTGCTCAGTGAGTCTCCCTGCTGCCCCCTGTGTTTGTACTAGGCATTGTGCTCACTCAGTCTACCTGCTCCCCTCTGTGCTGTCTACCAGTCACTGTGCACAGTGATTCTCAGTGCTGCCTTCTGTGCCGTGTGCCAGGCAATGTCATCACTGAGTCTCGCTGCTGCCCCCTCTGCTGTGTGCCAGGCACGGTGCTCAGTGAGTCTCACTGCTGCCTCTTATGCTGTGTACCAGGCCCTATGCTCAGTGAGTCTCACTACTGACCCCTGTCCAGTGTACCCAACACTGTGCTCACTGAGTTTCCTTGCTCCCCCCTGTGATGTGTAACAGCCACTGTGCTTAGTGAGTATCCGTACTTTCCCATGCGCTGTGTACCAGGCACTGTGCTCAGTGATTCTCGGTGCTGCCTCCTGTACTGTTTACCAGGCACTGTGCTCAGTGATTCTCCCTGCTGCCTCTGTGCTGTGCACCAGGCACTGTGCTCAGTGAGTCACCCTGTTGCACCCTGTTCGGTGTAGCTGGAACTGTGCTATGTGAGTCTCCCTGTTGCACCCTGTGCTGTGTACCAGGCACTGTGCTCAGTGAGTCTCCCTGCTCCCCCCTGTGATGTGTACCAGCGACTGTGCTTAGTGAGTATCCGTAATTTCCCATGCGCTGTGTACCAGGCACTGTGCTCAGTGAGTCTCCCTGCTGCCCCCTGTGCTGTGTAACAGGTGCTGTGCTCAGTGATTCTCGGTGCTGCCTCCTGTGCCGTGTGCCAGGCAATGTCCTCAGTCAGTCGCACTGTTGCCCACTGTGCTGTGTACCAGGCACTGTGCTCAGTGAGGCTCATTGCTGGCCTCTGTGCTGTGGACCAGGCACTGTGCTCAGTGAGTCTCCCTGCTCCCCTCTGCGCTGTGTACCAGGCACTGTGCTCAGTGAGTCTCCCTACTGCCCCTTGTGATGTGTACCAGGCACTGTGTTCAGTGAGTCTCCCTGCTGCGCCTGCACTTTGTACCAAGCACTATGCTGACCGATTCTCCCTACTCCCCTCTGTGCTGTGTGCCAGGAACAGTGCTCAGTGAGTCACCATATTGCCCACTGTGCTGTATGCCAGGCACTATGCTCAGTGAGTCACCCTGTTGCACCCTGTTCTGTGTAGCTGGAACTGTGCTCAGTGATTCTCCCTGCTGCCCCCTGTGATGACTACCAGCACTGTGATTATTGGTGCTGCCTTCTGTGCCATGTGCAATACAATGTCCTCACTGAGTCTCGCTGCTGCCCCCTCTGCTGTGTACCAGACCCTGTGCTCAGTGAGTCTCACTGCTGCCCCCTGTGCTGTGTACCAGACCCTGTGCTCAGTGAGTCTCGCTGCTAACCCCTGTGCTGTGTACAAGACACTGAGCTCAGTGAGTCTATCTGCTGACCCCTGTGCTGTTTACCAGGCACTGTGCTCACTGAGTCTCCCTCCTCCCCCCTGTGATGTGTACCAGCGACTGTGCTCAGTGAGTATCCGCAATTTCCCATGCGCTGTGGACCAGGCACTGTGCTCAGTGAGTCTCCCTGCTGCCCCCTGTGCTGTGTACCAGGCACAGTGCTCAGTGATTCTCGGTGCGGCCTCCTGTGCTGTATACTAGGCACAGTGCTCAGTGAGTCTCACCGCTGCCCCTGTGCTGTGTACCAGGCATTGTGCTCAGTGAGTCTCCCTGCTGCCCTCTGTGCTGTGTACCAGGCACAGTGCTCAGTGAGTCACCCTATTGCCCACTGTCCTTGTACCAGGCATTGTGCTCACTCAGTCTACCTCCTCCCCTCTGTGCTGTCTACCAGCACTGTGCACAGTGATTCTCGGTGCTGCCTTCTGTGCTGTTTTCCATGCAATGACCTCACTGAGTCTCGCTGCTGCCCCCTCTGCTGTGTGCCAGGCACGGTGCTCAGTGAGTCTCACTGCTGTCCCGTGTGCCGTGTACCAGGCCCTGTGCTCAGTGAGTTTCGCTGCTGACCCCTGTGCTGTGTGCCAGGTACTGTGCTCAGTGAGTCCATCTGCTGCCCCCTGTGCTGTGTACCAGAAATGTGCTCACTGAGTCTCCCTGCTCCCCCCTGTGATGTGTACCAGCGACTGTGCTTAGTGAGTATCCGTAATTTCCCATGTGCTGTGGACCAGGCACTGTGCTCAATGAGTCTCCCTGCTACCCCGTGCACTGTGTACCAGGCACTGTGCTCACTGAGTCTCCCTGCTCCCCTCTGTGTTGTGTACCAGGCACTATGCTCAGTGAGTCTCTCTGCTGCCCTCTGTGCTGTGTACCAGACACTGTGCTCAGTGATTCTCGCTGCTGACCCCTGTGCTGTGTACCAGAAGCTGTGCTCAGTGAGTCTCCCTGCTGCGTCTTGTGCTGCGTAGCAGTCACTGTGATCAGTGATTCTTGGTACTGCCTTCTGTGCCATGTGCCAGGCACTGTGCTCAGTGAGTCTTGCTGCTGCCCACTCTGCTGTGTACCTGGCACTGTCCTCAATGAGTCACCCTATTGCCCTCTGTGCTGTGTACCAGGCACTGTGCTCAGTGAGTCACCCTATTGCCCCCTGTGCTGTGTAGCAGGCACTGTGCTCAGTGAGTCTCCCTACTCCCCTCTGTGCTGTGTACCAGACACTGTGCTCAGTGAGTCTTCCTGCTGCCCACTCTGCTGTGTACCTGGCACTGTGCTCAGTGAGTCACCCTATTGCCCCCTGTGCTGTGTACCAGGCACTGTGCTCAGTGATTCTCAGTGCTGCCTTCTGTGCTGTGTACCAGGCACTGTGCTCAGTGAGTCTTCCTGCTGCCTCCGGTGCTGTGTACCAGTCACGGTGATCAGTGATTCTCGGTGCTGCCTTCTGTGCCGTGTGCCAGTCAAGTCCTCAGTGAGTCTTGCTGCTGCCCCTCTGCTGTGTACAGGCACTATGCTCAGTGTGTCTCCCTGCTGTCCCTGTGCTGCGTACCAGGAATTGTGCTAAGTGAGTCTCCCTGCAGCCCCCTGTGATGTGTACCAGACACTGTGCTCAGTGACTCTCCCCGCTGCACCCTGGGCTGTGTACCAGGCACTACGCTCACTGAGTCACCAGACACTGTGCTCAGTGAGTCTCACTTCTGCCACCTGCGCCGTATACTAGGCACAGTGCTCAGTTAGTTTCACCGCAGCCCCTGTGCTGTGTACCAGGCACTGTGCTCACTGAGAGTCCCTGCTGCCCCCTGTGCTGTGTACCAGGCACTGTGCTCAAAGAGAGTCCCTGCTGCCCCCTGTGCTGTGTACCAGGCACTGTGCTCACTGAGTCTCCCTGCTGCCCCTTGTGCTGTGTACCAGCCACTGTGCCTAGTGAGTATCCGTACTGCCCCATGCACTGTGTATCAGGCATGGTGATCAGTGACTCTCCCTGCTGTCGCCTGTGCTGTGTACCAGGCACTGTGTTCAGTCAGCCTCCCTGCTGCCCCTGCACTTTGTACCAGGCACTATGCTGACTGATTCTCCCTGCTCCCCTCTGTGCTGTGTACTAGGGACAGTGCTCAGTGAGTCACCATATTGCCCGCTTTGCTGTATGCCAGGCACTGTGCTCAGTGAGTCACCCTGTTGCACTCTGTTCTGTGTACCAGGCACTCTGCTCAGTGAGTCTCCCTGTTGCACCCTGTTCTGTGTACCAGGCACAGTGCTCAGTGAGTCACCCTATTGCCCACTGTCCTTGTACCAGGCATTGTACTCACTCAGTCTACCTCCTCCCCTCTGTGCTGTCTACCAGCACTGTGCACAGTGATTCTCGGTGCTGCCTTCTGTGCCGTTTTCCATGCAATGACCTCACTGAGTCTCGCTGCTGCCCCCTCTGCTGTGTGCCAGGCACGGTGCTCAGTGAGTCTCACTGCTGCCCTTTGTCCTCTGTACCAGGCCCTGTGCTCAGTGAGTCACGCTGCTGACCCCTGTGCTGTGTGCCAGGTACTGTGCTCAGTGAGTCCATCTGCTGCTCCCTGTGCCGTGTACCCGACAATGTGCTCACTGAGTCTCCCTGCTCCCCCCTGTGATGTGTACCAGCGACTGTGCTTAGTGAGCATCCGTAATTTCCCATGCGCTGTGGACCAGGCACTGTGCTCAATGAGTCCCCATGCTACCCCGTGCACTGTGTACCAGGCACTGTGCTCACTGAGTCTCCCTGCTCCCCTCTGTGCTGTGTACCTGGAACCGTGCTCAGTGAGTTTCCCTGCTGACCCCTGTGCTGTGAGTATCCGTACTGCCCCATGCACTGAATAAAAGGCAGTGTGCTCAGTGTGTCTCCCTGTTTCCCGTTGTGCAGAGTACCAGGCGCTGTGCTCAGTGAGTCTCCCTGCTGCCCCCTATGCTGTGTACCAGGCACTGTGCTCAGTGAGTCTAACCGCTGCCCCCTGTGCTGTGTCCCAGGCACTGTGCTCAATGACTTCCCTGCTGCCCCCTGTGCTGTGTACCAGGCACTGTGCTCAGTGAGTCTCCCTGCTACCCCCTGTGCTGTGTACCAGTCACTGCGCTCAGTGACTCTCCCCGCTGTCCCCAGTGTAGTGTACCAGGCACTGAGCTCAGTGATTCTCCCATCTCCCCTCTGTGCTGTGTACCAGACAATGTGCTCAGTGACTCTCCCCGATGCACCCTGGGCTGTGTACCAGGCACTGTGCTCAGTGAGTCTCCCTGGTACCCTCTGTGCTGTGTACCAGTCACTGTGCTCAGTGAGTCTCCCTGCTGCGTCTTGTGCTGTGTACCAGTCACTGTGATCAGTGATTCACGGTGCTGCCTTCTGTGCCGTGTGCCAGGCAATGTCCTCAGTGAGTCTTGCTTCTGCCTCCTCTGCTGTGTACCAGACACTGTGCTCAGTGAGTCTCCATGCTGCCCCTTTTGCTGTCTAACAGGACTGTTTCACTGTCACTCCTTGCTCCTCTCTGTGCTGTGTACCAGGGACAATACTCAGTGAGTCTCACTGCTGCACCCTGTGCAGTGTACCAGGAACTGTGCTCAGTGTGTCTCCCCGCTGCCCTCTGTGCTGTGTACCAGACACTGTGCTCAGTGAGTCTCCCTGCTGCATCTTGTGCTGTGTACCAGACACTGTGCTCAATGAGTCTCCCTTCAGCCCCTTGTGCTGTGTACCAGGCACTGTGCTCAGTGAGTCTCCCTGCTGCCTCCTGTGCTGTGAACCAGACACTGTGATCAGTGATTCTCGGTGCCGCCTTCTGTGCCATGTGCCAGGCAACATGCTCACTGAGTCTCCCTGCTGCCAACTGCGCTGTGTACCAATGACTGTGCTCAGTGATTCTCGCTGCTAACCCCTGTGCTGTGTACCAGGCACTGTGCTCAGTAAGTCTCACTGATGCCCCTGTGCTGTGTACCTGGCACTGTGCTCATTGAGTCTCACTGATGCCCCCCTGTGATGTCTACCAGGCACGGTGCTCACTGAGTCTCACTGGTGCCTCCTTGGCCTGTGTACCAGGCACTGTGCTAACTGAATCTACCTGCTGCCCCCTGTGCTGTGTACCAGACACTGTGCTCAGTGAGTCTCTCTGCTGCCCCTGTGCTGTGTACCAGGCACTGTGCTCAGTGAGTCTCTCTGCTGCTCCCTGTGCTGTGTACCAGCCACTGTGCTCAGTGAGACTCGCTGCTGCCTCCTGTGCTGTGTAACAGGCACTGTGCTCAGTGAGACTCCCTGCTGTCTCCTGTGCTGTGTACCAGGCACTGTGCTCAGTGAGTCTAACCGCTGCTGACCGCTGTACTGTGTACCAGGCACTGTGCTCTGTGAGTCTCACTGATGCCCCCCTGTGATGTGTACCAGGCACGGTGCTCACTGAGTCTCACTGGTGCCTCCTTGTGCTGTGTACCAGGCACTGTGCTCAGTGATTCTCGGTGCCGCCTTCTGCGCCGTGTGCAGGCAACATGCTCAGTGAGTATCCCTTCTGCCCCCTGTGCCGTGTACCGCACACTGTGCTCACTGACACTCTCTGCTCCCCTCTGTGCTGTGTACCAGGCACTGTGCTCAGTGAGTCGCCCTGCTGACCTTGTGCTGTGTGCCAGGCACAGTGCTCAGTGAGTCTCCCTGATGCCCCTTGTGCTGTGTATCAAGCACTGTGCTCAGTAAGTCTGCCCGCTGCACCCTGGGCTGTGTACCAGGCACTGTTCTCAGTAAGTCTGCCCGCTGCACCCTGGGCTGTGTACCAGGCACTGTTCTCAGTGAGTCTCCCTGCTGCCCCCTGTGCTTTGTACCAGGCACTGTGCTCAGTGAGTCTCTCTGCAGCATCTGAGCTGTGTACCAGACACTGTGATCAGTGATTCTCCCCGCTGACCCCTGTGCTGTGTACCAGGCAATGCGCTCAGTGAGTCTCACTGATGCCCCCCTGTGCTCTGTACCAGGCACTGTGCTCACTGAGTCACCCTGCTGCTTCCTGTGCTGTGTACCAGCCACTGTGCTTAGTGAGTATCCGTACTGCCCCATGCACTGAATACAAGGCACTGTGCTCAGTGAGTCTCCCTCCTGCCCTCTGTGCTGTGTACCAGTCACTGTGATCAGTGATTCTCGGTGCTGCCTCCTGTGCTGTGTACCAGGCACTGTGCTCAGTGAGTCTCCCTGCTGCCACCTGCGCTGTGTACCAGAGACTGTGCTCAGTGATTCTCGCTGCTGACTCCTGTGCTGTGTACCTGGCACTGTGCTCATTGAGTCTAACTGATGCCCCCCTGTGATGTGTACCAGGCATGGTGCTCACTGAGTCTCACTGGTGCCTCCTCGGCCTGTGTACCAGCCACTGTGCATAGTGAGTATCCGTACTGCCATATGCACTGAGTACCAGGCACTGTGCTCAGTGTGTCTCCCTATTTACCTCTGTGCTGTGTACCAGGCACTGTGCTCAGTGAGTCTCCCTGTTTACCGCTGTGCTGTGTACCAGGCACTGTGCTTCGTGAGTATCCATACTGCCCCATGCACTGTGGACTAGGCACTGTGCTCAGTGAGTCTCCCTGTTGCCCACCGTGCTGTGTACCAGGCACTGTGCTCAGTGAGTCTCCCTGCTGCCCCCTGTGCTGTGTGTCAGGCACTGTGCTCAGTGTGTCTTGCTGCAGACCCCTGTGCTGCGTACTGGACACTGTGCTCACTGGGTCTCCCTGCTCCCCTCTGTGCTGTATACCAGACACTGTGCTCAGTGATTCTCGGTGCTGCCTCCTGTGCTGTGTAACAGGCACTGTGCTCAGTGAGACTCCCTGCTGCCTCCTGTGTTGTGTTCCAGGCACGGTGCTCACTGAGTCTAACTGGTGCCTCCTTGTGCTATGTACCAGGCACTGTGCTCAGTGATTCTTGGTGCCGCCTTCTGTGCTGTGTACCAGGCACTGTGCTCAGTGAGTCTCCCTGCTGCCCCCTGTGCTGTGTACCAGGCACTGTGCTCAGTGAGTTTCTCTGCTGCCCCCTGTGCTGTGTACCAGGCACTGTGCTCAGTGAGTCTCTCTGCTGCCCCCTGTGCTGTGTACCAGGCACTGGGCACATGAGTCTCACTGCTGCCCCCTGAGCTGTGCGCCAGTCACTGTGCTCAGTGACTCACCCCGCTGTCCCCAGTGTAGTGTACCAGACACTGAGCACAGTGATTCTCCCTGCTCCCCTGTGTGCTGTGTACCAGGCACTGTACTCAGTGAGTCTCCCTGCGGCCCCTGTGATGTGTACCAGGCACTGTGCTCAGTGATTCTCGCTGCTGACCCCTGTGCTGTGTACCAGACACTGTGCTCAGTGAGTCTCCACGCTGCTCCTTTTGCTTTCTAACAGGACTGTTTCACTGTCACTCCTTGCTCCTCTCTGTGCTGTGTACCAGGGACAATACTCAGTGAGTCTCACTGCTGCAACCTGTGCAGTGTACCAGGAACTGTGCTCAGTGTGTCTCCCCGCTACCCTCTGTGCTGTGTACCAGACACGGTGCTCAGTGAGTCTCCCTGCTGCCTCCTGTGCTGTGTACCAGGCGCAGTGCTCAGTGAGTCTCACCGCTGCCCCTGTGCTGTCTACCAGACACTGTGCTCAATGAGTCTCCCTTCTGCCCCTTGTGCTGTGTACCAGGCACTGTGCTTAGTGAGTCTCGCTGATGCCCCCTATGATGTGTACCAGGAACTGTGCTCAATGAGTCTCCCTTCTGCCCCTTGTGCTGTGTACCAGGCACTGTGCTCAGTGAGTCTTGTTGCAGACCTCTGTGCTGTGTACTAGACACTGTGCTCACTGAGTCTCCCTCCTGCCCTCTGTGCTGTGTACCAGTCACTGTGATCAGTGATTCTCGGTGCTGCCTTCTGTGCCGTGTGCCAGGCAACATGCTCACTGAGTCTCCCTGCTGCCAACTGCGCTGTGTACCAATGACTGTGCTCAGTGATTCTCGCTGCTAACCCCTGTGCTGTGTACCAGGCACTGTGCTCGGTGAGTCTCGCTGCGGACCCCTGTGCTGTGTACCAGGCACTGTGCTCAGTAAGACTCACTGATGCCCCTATGCTGTGTACCTGGCACTGTGCTCATTGAGTCTCACTGATGCCCCCCTGTGATGTCTACCAGGCACGGTGCTCACTGAGTCTCACTGGTGCCTCCTTGGCCTGTGTACCAGGCACTGTGCTAACTGAATCTA
Organism: Carcharodon carcharias; assembly: GCF_017639515.1. Classification (NCBI taxonomy): domain Eukaryota; kingdom Metazoa; phylum Chordata; class Chondrichthyes; order Lamniformes; family Lamnidae; genus Carcharodon; species Carcharodon carcharias. The sequence goes on from NC_054485.1 coordinate 73,219,850, forward strand.
CCTGCTGCCCACTGTGCTGTGTACCAGACACTGTGCTCAGTGAGTATCCGTACTGCCCCATGCACTGAATACAAGGCACTGTGCTCAGTGAGTCTCCCTGATCCCCTCTGTGCTGTGTACCAGACACTGTGCTCAGTGAGTCTCCCAGCTACCCCCTGTGCTGTATACCAGGCACTGTACTCAGTAAGTCTCACTGATGCCCCTGTGCTGTGTACCTGGCACTGTGCTCAGTGAGTCTCACTGATGCCCCCCTGTGATGTGAACCAGGCACGGTGCTCACTGAGTCACCCTGCTGCCTCCTGTGCTGTGTACCAGGCACTGTGCTTAGTGAGTATCTGTACTGCCCCATGCACTGAATACAAGGCAGTGTGCTCAGTGAGTCTCCCTGCTTCCTGCTGTGCTGTGTAAGAGGCACTGTGTTCACTGAGTCTCTCTGCTGCCCCCTGTGCAGTGTACCAGGCACTGTGCTCAGTGAGTCTCCCTGCTGCCCCCTGTGCTGTGTACCAGGCACTGTGCTCAGTGAGTCTCCCTGCTGCCCCCTGTGCTGTGTACCAGCCACTGTGCTCAGTGAGTCTCTCTGCTGCCCCCTGTGCTGTGTACCAGGCACTGGGCACATGAGTCTCCCTGCTTCCTGCTGTGCTGTGTACCAGGCACTATGCTCAGTGAGTCTCCCTGCTGCCCCCTGTGCTGTGTACCAGGCACTGTGCTCAGTGAGTCTCCCTGCTGCCCCCTGTGCTGTGTACCAGGCACTGTGCTCAGTGAGTCTCTCTGCTGCCCCCTGTGCTGTGTACCAGGCACTGGGCACATGAGTCTCCCTGCTGCCCCCTGTGATGTGTACCAGGCACTGTGCTCAGTAAGTCTCACTGATGCCCCTGTGCTGTGTACCTGGCACTGCGCTCAGTGACTCTCACTGATGCCCCTGTGCTGTGTACCAGGCACTGTCCTCAGTGAGTCTCCCTGCTGCCCCCTGTGCTGTGTACCAGGCACTGTGCTCAGTGAGTCTCTCTGCTGCCCCCTGTGCTGTGTACCAGGCACTGGGCACATGAGTCTCACTGCTGCCCCCTGAGCTGTGTACCAGACACTGTGCTCAGTGACTCTCCCCGCTGTCCCCAGTGTAGTGTACCAGGCACTGAGCACAGTGATTCTCCCTGCTCCCCTGTGTGCTGTGTACCAGGCACTGTACTCAGTGATGCTCCCTGCTCCCCTGTGTGCTGTGTACCAGGCACTGTACTCAGTGAGTCACCCTGCGACCCCTGTGCTGTGTACCAGTCACTGTGCTCAGTGAGTCTCCCTGCTACCCTCTGTGCTGTGTACCAGTCACTGTGATTAGTGATTCTCGGTGCTGCCTCTGTGCCGTGTGCGAGGCAATGTCCTCAGTGAGTCTTGCTGCGGCCCCCTCTGCTGTGTACCAGACACTGTGCTCAGTGAGTCTCCACGCTGCTCCTTTTGCTTTCTAACAGGGACTGTTTCACTGTCACTCCTTGCTCCTCTCTGTGCTGTGTACCAGGGACAATACTCAGTGAGTCTCACTGCTGCAACCTGTGCAGTGTACCAGGAACTGTGCTCAGTGTGTCTCCCCGCTACCCTCTGTGCTGTGTACCAGACACTGTGCTCAGTGAGTCTCCCTGCTGCCTCCTGTGCTGTGTACCAGGCGCTGTGCTCAGTGAGTCTCACCGCTGCCCCTGTGCTGTCTACCAGACACTGTGCTCAATGAGTCTCCCTTCTGCCCCTTGCGCTGTGTACCAGGCACTGTGCTCAGTGAGTCTTGCTGCAGACCCCTGTGCTGTGTACTAGACACTGTGCTCACTGAGTCTCCCTCCTGCCCCCTGTGCTGTGTACCAGGCAACATGCTCAGTGAGTCTCCCTGCTGCCACCTGCGCTATGTACCAGAGACTGTGCTCAGTGATTCTCGCTGCTGACTCCTGTGCTGTGTACCTGGCACTGTGCTCATTGAGTCTAACTGATGCCCATCTGTGATGTGTACCAGGGTACCAGGCATGGTGCTCACTGAGTCTCACTGGTGCCTCCTCGGCCTGTGTACCAGCCACTGTGCATAGTGAGTATCCGTATTGCCACATGCACTGAGTACCAGGCACTGTGCTCAGTGAGTCTCCCTGTTTACCGCTGTGCTGTGTACCAGCCACTGTGCTTCGTGAGTATCCATACTGCCCATGCACTGTGGACTAGGCACTGTGCTCAGTGAGTCTCCCTGTTGCCCGCTGTGCTGTGTACCAGGCACTGTGCTCAGTGAGTCTCCCTGCTGCCCCCTGTGCTGTGTGCCAGGCACTGTGCTCAGTGTGTCTTGCTGCAGACCCCTGTGCTGTGTACTGGACACTGTGCTCACTGGGTCTCCCTGCTCCCCTCTGTGCTGTATACCAGACACTGTGCTCAGTGATTCTCGGTGCTGCCTCCTGTGCTGTGTAACAGGCACTGTGCTCAGTGAGACTCCCTGCTGCCTCCTGTGTTGTGTACCAGGCACTGTGCTCAGTGAGTCTCGCTGCTGACCCCTGTGCTGTGTACCAGACACTGTGCTCTGTGAGTCTCACTGATGCCCCCCTGTGATGTGTACCAGGCACGGTGCTCACTGAGTCTAACTGGTGCCTCCTTGTGCTATCTACCAGGCACTGTGCTCAGTGATTCTCGGTGCCGCCTTCTGTGCTGTGTACCAGACACTGTGCTCAGTGAGTCTCCCTGCTGCCCTTGTGCTGTGTGCCAGGCACAGTGCTCACTGAGTCTCCCTGCTGCCTCCTGTGCTGTGTACCAGACACTGTTCTCACTGAGTCTCCCTGCTGCCTCCTGTGCTGTGTACCAGTCACTGTGATCAGTGATTCTCGGTGCTGCCTTCTGTGCTGTGTGCCAGGCAATATCCTCAGTGAGTCTTCCTGCTGCCCACTGCGCTGTGTACCAGGCACTGTGCGCAGTGATTTTGCTGCTGCCCCCTGTGCTGTGTACCAGGCACTGTGCTCAGTGAGTCACGCTGCTGACCCCTGTGCTGTGTACCAGACACTGTGCTCACTGACTCTCCCTGCTGCCTCCTGTGCTGTGTACCAGACACTGTGCTCACTGAGTCTCCCTGCTGCCTCCTGTGCTGTGTACCAGACACCGTGCTCAGTGATTCTTGTTGCTGCCCCCTATGCTGTGTACTAGGCACTGTGCTCAGTGAGTCTCCCTGCTGCTTCCTGTGCTGTGTACCAGCCACTGTGCTTAGTGAGTATCCGTACTGCCCCATGCACTGAATACAAGGCACTGTGCTCAGTGAGTCTCCCTGCTCCCCTCTGTGCTGTGTACCGGGCACTGTGCTCAGTGAGTCTTTCTGCTGCCCCCTGTGCTGTGTACCAGACAATGTGCTCACTAAGTCTCACTGGTGCCTCCTTGGGCTGTGTACCAGGCACTGTGCTCACTGAGTCACCCTGCTGCCTCCTGTGCTGTGTACCTGGCAATGTGCTTAGTGAGTATCTGTACTGCCCCATGCACTGAATACAAGGCAGTGTGCTCAGTGAGTCTCCCTGCTGCCCTCTGTGCTGTGTACCAAGCACTGTGCTCACTGAGTCTCCCTGCTGCCCCCTGTGCTGTGTACCAGGCACTGTGCTCAGTGAGTCTCCCTGCTGCCCCCTGTGCTGTGTACCAGGCACTGTGCTCAGTGAGTCTCTCTGCTGCCCCCTGTGCTGTGTACCAGGCACTGGGCACATGAGTCTCCCTGCTGCCCCCTGTGATGTGTACCAGGCACTGTGCTCAGTAAGTCTCACTGATGCCCCTGTGCTGTGTACCTGGCACTGCGCTCAGTGACTCTCACTGATGCCCCTGTGCTGTGTACCAGGCACTGTCCTCAGTGAGTCTCCCTGCTGCCCCCTGTGCTGTGTACCAGGCACTGTGCTCAGTGAGTCTCTCTGCTGCCCCCTGTGCTGTGTACCAGGCACTGGGCACATGAGTCTCACTGCTGCCCCCTGAGCTGTGTACCAGACACTGTGCTCAGTGACTCTCCCCGCTGTCCCCAGTGTAGTGTACCAGGCACTGAGCACAGTGATTCTCCCTGCTCCCCTGTGTGCTGTGTACCAGGCACTGTAATCAGTGATGCTCCCTGCTCCCCTGTGTGCTGTGTACCAGGCACTGTACTCAGTGAGTCTCCCTGCGACCCCTGTGCTGTGTACCAGTCACTGTGATTAGTGATTCTCGGTGCTGCCTTCTGTGCCGTGTGTGAGGCAATGTCCTCAGTGAGTCTTGCTGCGGCCCCCTCTGCTGTGTACCAGACACTGTGCTCAGTGAGTCTCCACGCTGCTCCTTTTGCTTTCTAACAGGGACTGTTTCACTGTCACTCCTTGCTCCTCTCTGTGCTGTGTACCAGGGACAATACTCAGTGAGTCTCACTGCTGCAACCTGTGCAGTGTACCAGGAACTGTGCTCAGTGTGTCTCCCCGCTACCCTCTGTGCTGTGTACCAGACACTGTGCTCAGTGAGTCTCCCTGCTGCCTCCTGTGCTGTGTACCAGGCACTGTGCTCAGTGAGTCTCACCGCTGCCCCTGTGCTGTCTACCAGACACTGTGCTCAATGAGTCTCCCTTCTGCCCCTTGTGCTGTGTACCAGGCACTGTGCTCAGTGAGTCTTGCTGCAGACCCCTGTGCTGTGTACTAAACACTGTGCTCACTGAGTCTCCCTCCTGCCCCCTGTGCTGTGTACCAGGCAACATGCTCAGTGAGTCTCCCTGCTGCCACCTGCGCTGTGTACCAGAGACTGTGCTCAGTGATTCTCGCTGCTGACTCCTGTGCTGTGTACCTGGCACTGTGCTCATTGAGTCTAACTGATGACCCTCTGTGATGTGTACCAGGGTACCAGGCATGGTGCTCACTGAGTCTCACTGGTGCCTCCTCGGCCTGTGTACCAGCCACTGTGCATAGTGAGTATCCGTATTGCCACATGCACTGAGTACCAGGCACTGTGCTCAGTGAGTCTCCCTGTTTACCGCTGTGCTGTGTACCAGCCACTGTGCTTCGTGAGTATCCATACTGCCCACTGTGCTGTGTACCAGGCACTGTGCTCAGTGAGTCTCCCTGCTGCCCCCTGTGCTGTGTGCAGGCACTGTGCTCAGTGTGTCTTGCTGCAGACCCCTGTGCTGTGTACTGGACACTGTGCTCACTGGGTCTCCCTGCTCCCCTCTGTGCTGTATACCAGACACTGTGCTCAGTGATTCTCGGTGCTGCCTCCTGTGCTGTGTACCAGACACTGTGCTCAGTGAGTCTCCCTGCTGCCTCCTGTGCTGTGTACCAGGCGCAGTGCTCAGTGAGTCTCACCGCTGCCCCTGTGCTGTCTACCAGACACTGTGCTCAATGAGTCTCTCTTCTGCCCCTTGTGCTGTGTACCAGGCACTGTGCTTAGTGAGTCTCGCTGATGCCCCCTATGATGTGTACCAGGAACTGTGCTCAATGAGTCTCCCTTCTGCCCCTTGTGCTGTGTACCAGGCACTGTGCTCAGTGAGTCTTGTTGCAGACCTCTGTGCTGTGTACTAGACACTGTGCTCACTGAGTCTCCCTCCTGCCCTCTGTGCTGTGTACCAGTCACTGTGATCAGTGATTCTCGGTGCTGCCTTCTGTGCCGTGTGCCAGGCAACATGCTCACTGAGTCTCCCTGCTGCCTCCTGTGCTGTGTACCAATGACTGTGCTCAGTGATTCTCGCTGCTAACCCCTGTGCTGTGTACCAGGCACTGTGCTCGGTGAGTCTCGCTGCGGACCCCTGTGCTGTGTACCAGGCACTGTGCTCAGTAAGACTCACTGATGCCCCTATGCTGTGTACCTGGCACTGTGCTCATTGAGTCTCACTGATGCCCCCCTGTGATGTCTACCAGGCACGGTGCTCACTGAGTCTCACTGGTGCCTCCTTGGCCTGTGTACCAGGCACTGTGCTAACTGAATCTACCTGCTGCCCCCTGTGCTGTGTACCAGACACTGTGCTCAGTGAGTATCCGTACTGCCCCATGCACTGAATACAAGGCACTGTGCTCAGTGAGTCTCCCTGATCCCCTCTGTGCTGTGTACCAGACACTGTGCTCAGTGAGTCTCCCTGCTACCCCCTGTGCTGTATACCAGGCACTGTACTCAGTAAGTCTCACTGATGCCCCTGTGCTGTGTACCTGGCACTGTGCTCAGTGAGTCTCACTGATGCCCCCCTGTGATGTGGACCAGGCACGGTGCTCACTGAGTCACCCTGCTGCCTCCTGTGCTGTGTACCAGGCACTGTGCTTAGTGAGTATCTGTACTGCCCCATGCACTGAATACAAGGCAGTGTGCTCAGTGAGTCTCCCTGCTTCCCGCTGTGCTGTGTAAGAGGCACTGTGTTCACTGAGTCTCTCTGCTGCCCCCTGTGCAGTGTACCAGGCACTGTGCTCAGTGAGTCTCCTTGCTGCCCCCTGTGCTGTGTACCAGGCACTGTGCTCAGTGAGTCTCCCTGCTGCCCCCTGTGCTGTGTACCAGGCACTGTGCTCAGTGAGTCTCCCTGCTGCCCCCTGTGCTGTGTACCAGCCACTGTGCTCAGTGAGTCTCTCTGCTGCCCCCTGTGCTGTGTACCAGGCACTGGGCACATGAGTCTCCCTGCTTCCTGCTGTGCTGTGTACCAGGCACTATGCTCAGTGAGTCTCCCTGCTGCCCCCTGTGCTGTGTACCAGGCACTGTGCTCAGTGAGTCTCCCTGCTGCCCCCTGTGCTGTGTACCAGGCACTGTGCTCAGTGAGTCTCTCTGCTGCCCCCTGTGCTGTGTACCAGGCACTGGGCACATGAGTCTCCCTGCTGCCCCCTGTGATGTGTACCAGGCACTGTGCTCAGTAAGTCTCACTGATGCCCCTGTGCTGTGTACCTGGCACTGCGCTCAGTGACTCTCACTGATGCCCCTGTGCTGTGTACCAGGCACTGTCCTCAGTGAGTCTCCCTGCTGCCCCCTGTGCTGTGTACCAGGCACTGTGCTCAGTGAGTCTCTCTGCTGCCCCCTGTGCTGTGTACCAGGCACTGGGCACATGAGTCTCACTGCTGCCCCCTGAGCTGTGTACCAGACACTGTGCTCAGTGACTCTCCCCGCTGTCCCCAGTGTAGTGTACCAGGCACTGAGCACAGTGATTCTCCCTGCTCCCCTGTGTGCTGTGTACCAGGCACTGTACTCAGTGATGCTCCCTGCTCCCCTGTGTGCTGTGTACCAGGCACTGTACTCAGTGAGTCTCCCTGCGACCCCTGTGCTGTGTACCAGTCACTGTGCTCAGTGAGTCTCCCTGCTACCCTCTGTGCTGTGTACCAGTCACTGTGATTAGTGATTCTCGGTGCTGCCTCTGTGCCGTGTGCGAGGCAATGTCCTCAGTGAGTCTTGCTGCGGCCCCCTCTGCTGTGTACCAGACACTGTGCTCAGTGAGTCTCCACGCTGCTCCTTTTGCTTTCTAACAGGGACTGTTTCACTGTCACTCCTTGCTCCTCTCTGTGCTGTGTACCAGGGACAATACTCAGTGAGTCTCACTGCTGCAACCTGTGCAGTGTACCAGGAACTGTGCTCAGTGTGTCTCCCCGCTAACCTCTGTGCTGTGTACCAGACACTGTGCTCAGTGAGTCTCCCTGCTGCCTCCTGTGCTGTGTACCAGGCGCTGTGCTCAGTGAGTCTCACCGCTGCCCCTGTGCTGTCTACCAGACACTGTGCTCAATGAGTCTCCCTTCTGCCCCTTGCGCTGTGTACCAGGCACTGTGCTCAGTGAGTCTTGCTGCAGACCCCTGTGCTGTGTACTAGACACTGTGCTCACTGAGTCTCACTGCTGCCCCCTGAGCTGTGTACCAGACACTGTGCTCAGTGACTCTCCCCGCTGTCCCCAGTGTAGTGTACCAGGCACTGAGCACAGTGATTCTCCCTGCTCCCCTCTGTGCTGTGTACCAGGCACTGTACTCAGTGATGCTCCCTGCTCCCCTGTGTGCTGTGTACCAGGCACTGTACTCAGTGAGTCTCCCTGCGACCCCTGTGCTGTGTACCAGTCACTGTGCTCAGTGAGTCTCCCTGCTACCCTCTGTGCTGTGTACCAGTCACTGTGATTAGTGATTCTCGGTGCTGCCTCTGTGCCGTGTGCGAGGCAATGTCCTCAGTGAGTCTTGCTGCGGCCCCCTCTGCTGTGTACCAGACACTGTGCTCAGTGAGTCTCCACGCTGCTCCTTTTGCTTTCTAACAGGGACTGTTTCACTGTCACTCCTTGCTCCTCTCTGTGCTGTGTACCAGGGACAATACTCAGTGAGTCTCACTGCTGCAACCTGTGCAGTGTACCAGGAACTGTGCTCAGTGTGTCTCCCCGCTACCCTCTGTGCTGTGTACCAGACACTGTGCTCAGTGAGTCTCCCTGCTGCCTCCTGTGCTGTGTACCAGGCGCTGTGCTCAGTGAGTCTCACCGCTGCCCCTGTGCTGTCTACCAGACACTGTGCTCAATGAGTCTCCCTTCTGCCCCTTGTGCTGTGTACCAGGCACTGTGCTCAGTGAGTCTTGCTGCAGACCCCTGTGCTGTGTACTAGACACTGTGCTCACTGAGTCTCCCTCCTGCCCCCTGTGCTGTGTACCAGGCAACATGCTCAGTGAGTCTCCCTGCTGCCACCTGCGCTATGTACCAGAGACTGTGCTCAGTGATTCTCGCTGCTGACTCCTGTGCTGTGTACCTGGCACTGTGCTCATTGAGTCTAACTGATGCCCAACTGTGATGTGTACCAGGGTACCCGGCATGGTGCTCACTGAGTCTCACTGGTGCCTCCTCGGCCTGTGTACCAGCCACTGTGCATAGTGAGTATCCGTATTGCCACATGCACTGAGTACCAGGCACTGTGCTCAGTGAGTCTCCCTGTTTACCGCTGTGCTGTGTACCAGCCACTGTGCTTCGTGAGTATCCATACTGCCCATGCACTGTGGACTAGGCACTGTGCTCAGTGAGTCTCCCTGTTGCCCGCTGTGCTGTGTACCAGGCACTGTGCTCAGTGAGTCTCCCTGCTGCCCCCTGTGCTGTGTGCCAGGCACTGTGCTCAGTGTGTCTTGCTGCAGACCCCTGTGCTGTGTACTGGACACTGTGCTCACTGGGTCTCCCTGCTCCCCTCTGTGCTGTATACCAGACACTGTGCTCAGTGATTCTCGGTGCTGCCTCCTGTGCTGTGTAACAGGCACTGTGCTCAGTGAGACTCCCTGCTGCCTCCTGTGTTGTGTACCAGGCACTGTGCTCAGTGAGTCTCGCTGCTGACCCCTGTGCTGTGTACCAGACACTGTGCTCTGTGAGTCTCACTGATGCCCCCCTGTGATGTGTACCAGGCACGGTGCTCACTGAGTCTAACTGGTGCCTCCTTGTGCTATCTACCAGGCACTGTGCTCAGTGATTCTCGGTGCCGCCTTCTGTGCTGTGTACCAGACACTGTGCTCAGTGAGTCTCCCTGCTGCCCTTGTGCTGTGTGCCAGGCACAGTGCTCACTGAGTCTCCCTGCTGCCTCCTGTGCTGTGTACCAGACACTGTTCTCACTGAGTCTCCGTGCTGCCTCCTGTGCTGTGTACCAGTCACTGTGATCAGTGATTCTCGGTGCTGCCTTCTGTGCTGTGTGCCAGGCAATATCCTCAGTGAGTCTTCCTGCTGCCCACTGCGCTGTGTACCAGGCACTGTGCGCAGTGATTTTGCTGCTGCCCCCTGTGCTGTGTACCAGGCACTGTGCTCAGTGAGTCACGCTGCTGACCCCTGTGCTGTGTACCAGACACTGTGCTCACTGACTCTCCCTGCTGCCTCCTGTGCTGTGTACCAGACACTGTGCTCACTGAGTCTCCCTGCTGCCTCCTGTGCTGTGTACCAGACACCGTGCTCAGTGATTCTTGTTGCTGCCCCCTATGCTGTGTACTAGGCACTGTGCTCAGTGAGTCTCCCTGCTGCTTCCTGTGCTGTGTACCAGCCACTGTGCTTAGTGAGTATCCGTACTGCCCCATGCACTGAATACAAGGCACTGCGCTCAGTGAGTCTCCCTGCTCCCCTCTGTGCTGTGTACCGGGCACTGTGCTCAGTGAGTCTTTCTGCTGCCCCCTGTGCTGTGTACCAGACACTGTGCTCACTAAGTCTCACTGGTGCCTCCTTGGGCTGTGTACCAGGCACTGTGCTCACTGAGTCACCCTGCTGCCTCCTGTGCTGTGTACCTGGCAATGTGCTTAGTGAGTATCTGTACTGCCCCATGCACTGAATACAAGGCAGTGTGCTCAGTGAGTCTCCCTGCTGCCCTCTGTGCTGTGTACCAAGCACTGTGCTCACTGAGTCTCCCTGCTGCCCCCTGTGCTGTGTACCAGGCACTGTGCTCAGTGAGTCTCCCTGCTGCCCCCTGTGCTGTGTACCAGGCACTGTGCTCAGTGAGTCTCTCTGCTGCCCCCTGTGCTGTGTACCAGGCACTGGGCACATGAGTCTCCCTGCTGCCCCCTGTGATGTGTACCAGGCACTGTGCTCAGTAAGTCTCACTGATGCCCCTGTGCTGTGTACCTGGCACTGCGCTCAGTGACTCTCACTGATGCCCCTGTGCTGTGTACCAGGCACTGTCCTCAGTGAGTCTCCCTGCTGCCCCCTGTGCTGTGTACCAGGCACTGTGCTCAGTGAGTCTCTCTGCTGCCCCCTGTGCTGTGTACCAGGCACTGGGCACATGAGTCTCACTGCTGCCCCCTGAGCTGTGTACCAGACACTGTGCTCAGTGACTCTCCCCGCTGTCCCCAGTGTAGTGTACCAGGCACTGAGCACAGTGATTCTCCCTGCTCCCCTGTGTGCTGTGTACCAGGCACTGTAATCAGTGATGCTCCCTGCTCCCCTGTGTGCTGTGTACCAGGCACTGTACTCAGTGAGTCTCCCTGCGACCCCTGTGCTGTGTACCAGTCACTGTGATTAGTGATTCTCGGTGCTGCCTTCTGTGCCGTGTGCGAGGCAATGTCCTCAGTGAGTCTTGCTGCGGCCCCCTCTGCTGTGTACCAGACACTGTGCTCAGTGAGTCTCCACGCTGCTCCTTTTGCTTTCTAACAGGGACTGTTTCACTGTCACTCCTTGCTCCTCTCTGTGCTGTGTACCAGGGACAATACTCAGTGAGTCTCACTGCTGCAACCTGTGCAGTGTACCAGGAACTGTGCTCAGTGTGTCTCCCCGCTACCCTCTGTGCTGTGTACCAGACACTGTGCTCAGTGAGTCTCCCTGCTGCCTCCTGTGCTGTGTACCAGGCACTGTGCTCAGTGAGTCTCACCGCTGCCCCTGTGCTGTCTACCAGACACTGTGCTCAATGAGTCTCCCTTCTGCCCCTTGTGCTGTGTACCAGGCACTGTGCTCAGTGAGTCTTGCTGCAGACCCCTGTGCTGTGTACTGAACACTGTGCTCACTGAGTCTCCCTCCTGCCCCCTGTGCTGTGTACCAGGCAACATGCTCAGTGAGTCTCCCTGCTGCCACCTGCGCTGTGTACCAGAGACTGTGCTCAGTGATTCTCGCTGCTGACTCCTGTGCTGTGTACCTGGCACTGTGCTCATTGAGTCTAACTGATGACCCTCTGTGATGTGTACCAGGGTACCAGGCATGGTGCTCACTGAGTCTCACTGGTGCCTCCTCGGCCTGTGTACCAGCCACTGTGCATAGTGAGTATCCGTATTGCCACATGCACTGAGTACCAGGCACTGTGCTCAGTGAGTCTCCCTGTTTACCGCTGTGCTGTGTACCAGCCACTGTGCTTCGTGAGTATCCATACTGCCCACTGTGCTGTGTACCAGGCACTGTGCTCAGTGAGTCTCCCTGCTGCCCCCTGTGCTGTGTGCAGGCACTGTGCTCAGTGTGTCTTGCTGCAGACCCCTGTGCTGTGTACTGGACACTGTGCTCACTGGGTCTCCCTGCTCCCCTCTGTGCTGTATACCAGACACTGTGCTCAGTGATTCTCGGTGCTGCCTCCTGTGCTGTGTAACAGGCACTGTGCTCAGTGAGACTCCCTGCTGCCTCCTGTGTTGTGTACCAGGCACTGTGCTCAGTGAGTCTCGCTGCTGACCCCTGTGCTGTGTACCAGACACTGTGCTCTGTGAGTCTCACTGATGCCCCCCTGTGATGTGTACCAGGCACGGTGCTCAGTGATTCTCGGTGCCGCCTTCTGTGCTGTGTACCAGACACTGTGCTCAGTGAGTCTCCCTGCTGCCCTTGTGCTGTGTGCCAGGCACAGTGCTCACTGAGTCTCCCTGCTGCCTCCTGTGCTGTGTACCAGACACTGTTCTCACTGAGTCTCCCTGCTGCCTCCTGTGCTGTGTACCAGTCACTGTGATCAGTGATTCTCGGTGCTGCCTTCTGTGCTGTGTGCCAGGCAATATCCTCAGTGAGTCTTCCTGCTGCCCACTGCGCGGTGTACCAGGCACTGTGCGCAGTGATTTTGCTGCTGCCCCCTGTGCTGTGTACCAGGCACTGTGCTCAGTGAGTCACGCTGCTGACCCCTGTGCTGTGTACCAGACACTGTGCTCAGTGATTCTTTTTGCTGCCCCCTATGCTGTGTACTAGGCACTGTGCTCAGTGAGTCTCCCTGCTGCTTCCTGTGCTGTGTACCAGCCACTGTGCTTAGTGAATATCCGTACTGCCCCATGCACTGAATACAAGGCACTGTGCTCAGTGAGTCTCCCTGCTCCCCTCTGTGCTGTGTACCGGGCACTGTGCTCAGTGAGTCTTTCTGCTGCCCCCTGTGCTGTGTACCAGACACTGTGCTCACTAAGTCTCATTGGTGCCTCCTTGGGCTGTGTACCAGGCACTGTGCTCACTGAGTCACCCTGCTGCCTCCTGTGCTGTGTACCTGGCACTGTGCTTAGTGAGTATCTGTACTGCCCCGTGCACTGAATACAAGGCAGTGTGCTCAGTGAGTCTCCCTGCTTCCCGCTGTGCTGTGTAAGAGGCACTGTGCTCACTGAGTCTCTCTGCTGCCCCCTGTGCTGTGTACCAGGCACTGTGCTCACTGAGTCTCTCTGCTGCCCCCTGTGCTGTGTGCCAGGCACTGGGCACATGAGTCTCACTGCTGCCCCCTGAGCTGTGTACCAGACACTGTGCTCAGTGACTCTCCCCGCTGTCCCCAGTGTAGTGTACCAGGCACTGAGCACAGTGATTCTCCCTGCTCACCTGTGTGCTGTGTACCAGGCACTGTAATCAGTGAGTCTCCCTGCGACCCCTGTGATGTGTACCAGGAACTGTGCTCAGTGATTCTCGCTGCTGACCCCTGTGCTGTGTACCAGTCACTGTGATTAGTGATTCTCGGTGCTGCCTTCTGTGCCGTGTGCCAGGCAATGTCCTCAGTGAGTCTTGCTGCGGCCCCCTCTGCTGTGTACCAGACACTGTGCTCAGTGAGTCTCCACGCTGCTCCTTTTGCTTTCTAACAGGGACTGTTTCACTGTCACTCCTTGCTCCTCTCTGTGCTGTGTACCATGAACAATACTCAGTGAGTCTCACTGCTGCAACCTGTGCAGTGTACCAGGAACTGTGCTCAGTGTGTCTCCCCACTGCCCTCTGTGTTGTGTACCAGACACTGTGCTCAGTGAGTCTCCCTGCTGCCTCCTGTGCTGTGTACCAGGCACTGTGCTCAGTGAGTCTCCCTGCTGCCACCTGCGCTGTGTACCAGAGACTGTGCTCAGTGATTCTCGCTGCTGACTCCTGTGCTGTGTACCTGGCACTGTGCTCATTGAGTCTAACTGATGCCCCCCTGTGATGTGTACCAGGCATGGTGCTCACTGAGTCTCACTGGTGCCTCCTCGGCCTGTGTACCAGCCACTGTGCATAGTGAGTATCCGTACTGCCACATGCACTGAGTACCAGGCACTGTGCTCAGTGAGTCTCCCTGTTTACCGCTGTGCTGTGTACCAGCCACTGTGCTTTGTGAGTATCCATACTGCCCCATGCACTGTGGACTAGGCACTGTGCTCAGTGAGTCTCCCTGTTGCCCACTGTGCTGTGTACCAGGCACTGTGCTCAGTTAGTCTCCCTGCTGCCCCCTGTGCTGTGTGCCAGGCACTGTGCTCAGTGTGTCTTGCTGCAGACCCCTGTGCTGTGTACTGGACACTGTGCTCACTGGGTCTCCCTGCTCCCCTCTGTGCTGTATACCAGACACTGTGCTCAGTGATTCTCGGTGCTGCCTCCTGTGCTGTGTAACAGGCACTGTGCTCAGTGAGACTCCCTGCTGCCTCCTGTGTTGTGTACCAGGCACTGTGCTCAGTGAGTCTCGCTGCTGACCCCTGTGCTGTGTACCAGACACTGTGCTCTGTGAGTCTCACTGATGCCCCCCTGTGATGTGTACCAGGCACGGTTCTCACTGAGTCTAACTGGTGCCTCCTTGTGCTATCTACCAGGCACTGTGCTCAGTGATTCTCGGTGCCGCCTTCTGTGCTGTGTACCAGACACTGTGCTCAGTGAGTCTCCCAGCTGCCCTTGTGCTGTGTGCCAGGCACAGTGCTCACTGAGTCTCCGTGCTGCCTCCTGTGCTGTGTACCAGGCACTGTGCTCAGTAAGACTCACTGATGCCCCTATGCTGTGTACCTGGCACTGTGCTCATTGAGTCTCACTGATGCCCCCCTGTGATGTCTACCAGGCACGGTGCTCACTGAGTCTCACTGGTGCCTCCTTGGCCTGTGTACCAGGCACTGTGCTAACTGAATCTACCTGCTGCCCCCTGTGCTGTGTACCAGACACTGTGCTCAGTGAGTATCCGTACTGCCCCATGCACTGAATACAAGGCACTGTGCTCAGTGAGTCTCCCTGCTCCCCTCTGTGCTGTGTACCGGGCACTGTGCTCAGTGAGTCTTTCTGCTGCCCCCTGTGCTGTGTACCAGACACTGTGCTCACTAAGTCTCACTGGTGCCTCCTTGGGCTGTGTACCAGGCACTGTGCTCACTGAGTCACCCTGCTGCCTCCTGTGCTGTGTACCTGGCACTGTGCTTAGTGAGTATCTGTACTGCCCCATGCACTGAATACAAGGCAGTGTTCTCAGTGAGTCTCCCTGATCCCCTCTGTGCTGTGTACCAGACACTGTGCTCAGTGAGTCTCCCTGCTACCCCCTGTGCTGTATACCAGGCACTGTACTCAGTAAGTCTCACTGATGCCCCTGTGCTGTGTACCTGGCACTGTGCTCAGTGAGTCTCACTGATGCCCCCCTGTGATGTGGACCAGGCACGGTGCTCACTGAGTCACCCTGCTGCCTCCTGTGCTGTGTACCAGGCACTGTGCTTAGTGAGTATCTGTACTGCCCCATGCACTGAATACAAGGCAGTGTGCTCAGTGAGTCTCCCTGCTTCCCGCTGTGCTGTGTAAGAGGCACTGTGTTCACTGAGTCTCTCTGCTGCCCCCTGTGCTGTGTACCAGGCACTGTGCTCAGTGAGTCTCCCTGCTGCCCCCTGTGCTGTGTACCAGGCACTGTGCTCAGTGAGTCTCCCTGCTGCCCCCTGTGCTGTGTACCAGGCACTGTGCTCAGTGAGTCTCCCTGCTGCCCCCTGTGCTGTGTACCAGCCACTGTGCTCAGTGAGTCTCTCTGCTGCCCCCTGTGCTGTGTACCAGGCACTGGGCACATGAGTCTCCCTGCTTCCTGCTGTGCTGTGTACCAGGCACTATGCTCAGTGAGTCTCCCTGCTGCCCCCTGTGCTGTGTACCAAGCACTGTGCTCACTGAGTCTCCCTGCTGCCCCCTGTGCTGTGTACCAGGCACTGTGCTCAGTGAGTCTCCCTGCTGCCCCCTGTGCTGTGTACCAGGCACTGTGCTCAGTGAGTCTCTCTGCTGCCCCCTGTGCTGTGTACCAGGCACTGGGCACATGAGTCTCCCTGCTGCCCCCTGTGATGTGTACCAGGCACTGTGCTCAGTAAGTCTCACTGATGCCCCTGTGCTGTGTACCTGGCACTGCGCTCAGTGAGTCTCACTGATGCCCCTGTGCTGTGTACCAGGCACTGTCCTCAGTGAGTCTCCCTGCTGCCCCCTGTGCTGTGTACCAGGCACTGTGCTCAGTGAGTCTCTCTGCTGCCCCCTGTGCTGTGTACCAGGCACTGGGCACATGAGTCTCACTGCTGCCCCCTGAGCTGTGTACCAGACACTGTGCTCAGTGACTCTCCCCGCTGTCCCCAGTGTAGTGTACCAGGCACTGAGCACAGTGATTCTCCCTGCTCCCCTGTGTGCTGTGTACCAGGCACTGTAATCAGTGATGCTCCCTGCTCCCCTGTGTGCTGTGTACCAGGCACTGTACTCAGTGAGTCTCCCTGCGACCCCTGTGCTGTGTACCAGTCACTGTGATTAGTGATTATCGGTGCTGCCTTCTGTGCCGTGTGCGAGGCAATGTCCTCAGTGAGTCTTGCTGCGGCCCCCTCTGCTGTGTACCAGACACTGTGCTCAGTGAGTCTCCACGCTGCTCCTTTTGCTTTCTAACAGGGACTGTTTCACTGTCACTCCTTGCTCCTCTCTGTGCTGTGTACCAGGGACAATACTCAGTGAGTCTCACTGCTGCAACCTGTGCAGTGTACCAGGAACTGTGCTCAGTGTGTCTCCCCGCTACCCTCTGTGCTGTGTACCAGACACTGTGCTCAGTGAGTCTCCCTGCTGCCTCCTGTGCTGTGTACCAGGCGCTGTGCTCAGTGAGTCTCACCGCTGCCCCTGTGCTGTCTACCAGACACTGTGCTCAATGAGTCTCCCTTCTGCCCCTTGTGCTGTGTACCAGGCACTGTGCTCAGTGAGTCTTGCTGCAGACCCCTGTGCTGTGTACTAAACACTGTGCTCACTGAGTCTCCCTCCTGCACCCTGTGCTGTGTACCAGGCAACATGCTCAGTGAGTCTCCCTGCTGCCACCTGCGCTGTGTACCAGAGACTGTGCTCAGTGATTCTCGCTGCTGACTCCTGTGCTGTGTACCTGGCACTGTGCTCATTGAGTCTAACTGATGACCCTCTGTGATGTGTACCAGGGTACCAGGCATGGTGCTCACTGAGTCTCACTGGTGCCTCCTCGGCCTGTGTACCAGCCACTGTGCATAGTGAGTATCCGTATTGCCACATGCACTGAGTACCAGGCACTGTGCTCAGTGAGTCTCCCTGTTTACCGCTGTGCTGTGTACCAGCCACTGTGCTTCGTGAGTATCCATACTGCCCCATGCACTGTGGACTAGGCACTGTGCTCAGTGAGTCTCCCTGTTGCCCACTGTGCTGTGTACCAGGCACTGTGCTCAGTGAGTCTCCCTGCTGCCCCCTGTGCTGTGTGCAGGCACTGTGCTCAGTGTGTCTTGCTGCAGACCCCTGTGCTGTGTACTGGACACTGTGCTCACTGGGTCTCCCTGCTCCCCTCTGTGCTGTATACCAGACACTGTGCTCAGTGATTCTTGGTGCTGCCTCCTGTGCTGTGTAACAGGCACTGTGCTCAGTGAGACTCCCTGCTGCCTCCTGTGTTGTGTACCAGGCACTGTGCTCAGTGAGTCTCGCTGCTGACCCCTGTGCTGTGTACCAGACACTGTGCTCTGTGAGTCTCACTGATGCCCCCCTGTGATGTGTACCAGGCACGGTGCTCACTGAGTCTAACTGGTGCCTCCTTGTGCTATGTACCAGGCACTGTGCTCAGTGATTCTCGGTGCCGCCTTCTGTGCTGTATACCAGACACTGTGCTCAGTGAGTCTCCCTGCTGCCCTTGTGCTGTGTGCCAGGCACAGTGTTCACTGAGTCTCCCTGCTGCCTCCTGTGCTGTGTACCAGACACTGTTCTCACTGAGTCTCCCTGCTGCCTCCTGTGCTGTGTACCAGTCACTGTGATCAGTGATTCTCGGTGCTGCCTTCTGTGCTGTGTGCCAGGCAATATCCTCAGTGAGTCTTCCTGCTGCCCACTGCGCTGTGTACCAGGCACTGTGCACAGTGATTTTGCTGCTGCCCCCTGTGCTGTGTACCAGGCACTGTGCTCAGTGAGTCACGCTGCTGACCCCTGTGCTGTGTACCAGACACTGTGCTCAGTGATTCTTGTTGCTGCCCCCTATGCTGTGTACTAGGCACTGTGCTCAGTGAGTCTCCCTGCTGCTTCCTGTGCTGTGTACCAGCCAGTGTGCTTAGTGAATATCCGTACTGCCCCATGCACTGAATACAAGGCACTGTGCTCAGTGAGTCTCCCTGCTCCCCTCTGTGCTGTGTACCGGGCACTGTGCTCAGTGAGTCTTTCTGCTGCCCCCTGTGCTGTGTACCAGACACTGTGCTCACTAAGTCTCACTGGTGCCTCCTTGGGCTGTGTACCAGGCACTGTGCTCACTGAGTCACCCTGCTGCCTCCTGTGCTGTGTACCTGGCACTGTGCTTAGTGAGTATCTGTACTGCCCCATGCACTGAATACAAGGCAGTGTGCTCAGTGAGTCTCTCTGCTTCCCGCTGTGCTGTGTAAGAGGCACTGTGCTCACTGAGTCTCTCTGCTGCCCCCTGTGCTGTGTACCAGGCACTGTGCTCACTGAGTCTCTCTGCTGCCCCCTGTGCTGTGTACCAGGCACTGGGCACATGAGTCTCACTGCTGCCCCCTGAGCTGTGTACCAGACACTGTGCTCAGTGACTCTCCCCGCTGTCCCCAGTGTAGTGTACCAGGCACTGAGCACAGTGATTCTCCCTGCTCCCCTGTGTGCTGTGTACCAGGCACTGTAATCAGTGATGCTCCCTGCTCCCCTGTGTGCTGTGTACCAGGCACTGTACTCAGTGAGTCTCCCTGCGACCCCTGTGCTGTGTACCAGTCACTGTGATTAGTGATTATCGGTGCTGCCTTCTGTGCCGTGTGCGAGGCAATGTCCTCAGTGAGTCTTGCTGCGGCCCCCTCTGCTGTGTACCAGACACTGTGCTCAGTGAGTCTCCACGCTGCTCCTTTTGCTTTCTAACAGGGACTGTTTCACTGTCACTCCTTGCTCCTCTCTGTGCTGTGTACCAGGGACAATACTCAGTGAGTCTCACTGCTGCAACCTGTGCAGTGTACCAGGAACTGTGCTCAGTGTGTCTCCCCGCTACCCTCTGTGCTGTGTACCAGACACTGTGCTCAGTGAGTCTCCCTGCTGCCTCCTGTGCTGTGTACCAGGCGCTGTGCTCAGTGAGTCTCACCGCTGCCCCTGTGCTGTCTACCAGACACTGTGCTCAATGAGTCTCCCTTCTGCCCCTTGTGCTGTGTACCAGGCACTGTGCTCAGTGAGTCTTGCTGCAGACCCCTGTGCTGTGTACTAAACACTGTGCTCACTGAGTCTCCCTCCTGCACCCTGTGCTGTGTACCAGGCAACATGCTCAGTGAGTCTCCCTGCTGCCACCTGCGCTGTGTACCAGAGACTGTGCTCAGTGATTCTCGCTGCTGACTCCTGTGCTGTGTACCTGGCACTGTGCTCATTGAGTCTAACTGATGACCCTCTGTGATGTGTACCAGGGTACCAGGCATGGTGCTCACTGAGTCTCACTGGTGCCTCCTCGGCCTGTGTACCAGCCACTGTGCATAGTGAGTATCCGTATTGCCACATGCACTGAGTACCAGGCACTGTGCTCAGTGAGTCTCCCTGTTTACCGCTGTGCTGTGTACCAGCCACTGTGCTTCGTGAGTATCCATACTGCCCCATGCACTGTGGACTAGGCACTGTGCTCAGTGAGTCTCCCTGTTGCCCACTGTGCTGTGTACCAGGCACTGTGCTCAGTGAGTCTCCCTGCTGCCCCCTGTGCTGTGTGCAGGCACTGTGCTCAGTGTGTCTTGCTGCAGACCCCTGTGCTGTGTACTGGACACTGTGCTCACTGGGTCTCCCTGCTCCCCTCTGTGCTGTATACCAGACACTGTGCTCAGTGATTCTCGGTGCTGCCTCCTGTGCTGTGTAACAGGCACTGTGCTCAGTGAGACTCCCTGCTGCCTCCTGTGTTGTGTACCAGGCACTGTGCTCAGTGAGTCTCGCTGCTGACCCCTGTGCTGTGTACCAGACACTGTGCTCTGTGAGTCTCACTGATGCCCCCCTGTGATGTGTACCAGGCACGGTGCTCACTGAGTCTAACTGGTGCCTCCTTGTGCTATGTACCAGGCACTGTGCTCAGTGATTCTCGGTGCCGCCTTCTGTGCTGTATACCAGACACTGTGCTCAGTGAGTCTCCCTGCTGCCCTTGTGCTGTGTGCCAGGCACAGTGTTCACTGAGTCTCCCTGCTGCCTCCTGTGCTGTGTACCAGACACTGTTCTCACTGAGTCTCCCTGCTGCCTCCTGTGCTGTGTACCAGTCACTGTGATCAGTGATTCTCGGTGCTGCCTTCTGTGCTGTGTGCCAGGCAATATCCTCAGTGAGTCTTCCTGCTGCCCACTGCGCTGTGTACCAGGCACTGTGCACAGTGATTTTGCTGCTGCCCCCTGTGCTGTGTACCAGGCACTGTGCTCAGTGAGTCACGCTGCTGACCCCTGTGCTGTGTACCAGACACTGTGCTCAGTGATTCTTGTTGCTGCCCCCTATGCTGTGTACTAGGCACTGTGCTCAGTGAGTCTCCCTGCTGCTTCCTGTGCTGTGTACCAGCCAGTGTGCTTAGTGAATATCCGTACTGCCCCATGCACTGAATACAAGGCACTGTGCTCAGTGAGTCTCCCTGCTCCCCTCTGTGCTGTGTACCGGGCACTGTGCTCAGTGAGTCTTTCTGCTGCCCCCTGTGCTGTGTACCAGACACTGTGCTCACTAAGTCTCACTGGTGCCTCCTTGGGCTGTGTACCAGGCACTGTGCTCACTGAGTCACCCTGCTGCCTCCTGTGCTGTGTACCTGGCACTGTGCTTAGTGAGTATCTGTACTGCCCCATGCACTGAATACAAGGCAGTGTGCTCAGTGAGTCTCTCTGCTTCCCGCTGTGCTGTGTAAGAGGCACTGTGCTCACTGAGTCTCTCTGCTGCCCCCTGTGCTGTGTACCAGGCACTGTGCTCACTGAGTCTCTCTGCTGCCCCCTGTGCTGTGTACCAGGCACTGGGCACATGAGTCTCACTGCTGCCCCCTGAGCTGTGTACCAGACACTGTGCTCAGTGACTCTCCCCGCTGTCCCCAGTGTAGTGTACCAGGCACTGAGCACAGTGATTCTCCCTGCTCCCCTGTGTGCTGTGTACCAGGCACTGTACTCAGTGAGTCTCCCTGCGACCCCTGTGATGTGTACCAGGAACTGTGCTCAGTGATTCTCGCTGCTGACCCCTGTGCTGTGTACCAGTCACTGTGATTAGTGATTCTCGGTGCTGCCTTCTGTGCCGTGTGCCAGGCAATGTCCTCAGTGAGTCTTGCTGCGGCCCCCTCTGCTGTGTACCAGACACTGTGCTCAGTGAGTCTCCACGCTGCTCCTTTTGCTTTCTAACAGGGACTGTTTCACTGTCACTCCTTGCTCCTCTCTGTGCTGTGTACCAGGGACAATACTCAGTGAGTCTCACTGCTGCAACCTGTGCAGTGTACCAGGAACTGTGCTCAGTGTGTCTCCCCACTGCCCTCTGTGTTGTGTACCAGACACTGTGCTCAGTGAGTCTCCCTGCTGCCTCCTGTGCTGTGTACCAGGCACTGTGCTCAGTGAGTCTCCCTGCTGCCACCTGCGCTGTGTACCAGAGACTGTGCTCAGTGATTCTCGCTGCTGACTCCTGTGCTGTGTACCTGGCACTGTGCTCATTGAGTCTAACTGATGCCCCCCTGTGATGTGTACCAGGCATGGTGCTCACTGAGTCTCACTGGTGCCTCCTCGGCCTGTGTACCAGCCACTGTGCATAGTGAGTATCCGTACTGCCACATGCACTGAGTACCAGGCACTGTGCTCAGTGAGTCTCCCTGTTTACCGCTGTGCTGTGTACCAGCCACTGTGCTTTGTGAGTATCCATACTGCCCCATGCACTGTGGACTAGGCACTGTGCTCAGTGAGTCTCCCTGTTGCCCGCTGTGCTGTGTACCAGGCACTGTGCTCAGTGAGTCTCCCTGCTGCCCCCTGTGCTGTGTGCCAGGCACTGTGCTCAGTGTGTCTTGCTGCAGACCCCTGTGCTGTGTACTGGACACTGTGCTCACTGGGTCTCCCTGCTCCCCTCTGTGCTGTATACCAGACACTGTGCTCAGTGATTCTCGGTGCTGCCTCCTGTGCTGTGTAACAGGCACTGTGCTCAGTGAGACTCCCTGCTGCCTCCTGTGTTGTGTACCAGGCACTGTGCTCAGTGAGTCTCGCTGCTGACCCCTGTGCTGTGTACCAGACACTGTGCTCTGTGAGTCTCACTGATACCCCCCTGTGATGTGTACCAGGCACGGTGCTCACTGAGTCTAACTGGTGCCTCCTTGTGCTATGTACCAGGCACTGTGCTCAGTGATTCTCGGTGCCGCCTTCTGTGCTGTGTACCAGACACTGTGCTCAGTGAGTCTCCCTGCTGCCCTTGTGCTGTGTGCCAGGCACAGTGCTCACTGAGTCTCCGTGCTGCCTCCTGTGCTGTGTACCAGTCACTGTGATCAGTGATTCTCGGTGCTGCCTTCTGTGCTGTGTGCCAGGCAATATCCTCAGTGAGTCTTCCTGCTGCCCACTGCGCTGTGTACCAGGCACTGTGCGCAGTGATTTTGCTGCTGCCCCCTGTGCTGTGTACCAGGCACTGTGCTCAGTGAGTCACGCTGCTGACCCCTGTGCTGTGTACCAGACACTGTGCTCACTGACTCTCCCTGCTGCCTCCTGTGCTGTGTACCAGACACTGTGCTCACTGAGTCTCCCTGCTGCCTCCTGTGCTGTGTACCAGTCACTGTGATCAGTGATTCTCGGTGCTGCCTTCTGTGCTGTGTGCCAGGCAATATCCTCAGTGAGTCTCCCTGCTGCCCTTGTGCTGTGTGCCAGGCACAGTGCTCACTGAGTCTCCGTGCTGCCTCCTGTGCTGTGTACCAGTCACTGTGATCAGTGATTCTCGGTGCTGCCTTCTGTGCTGTGTGCCAGGCAATATCCTCAGTGAGTCTTCCTGCTGCCCACTGCGCTGTGTACCAGGCACTGTGCGCAGTGATTTTGCTGCTGCCCCCTGTGCTGTGTACCAGGCACTGTGCTCAGTGAGTCACGCTGCTGACCCCTGTGCTGTGTACCAGACACTGTGCTCACTGACTCTCCCTGCTGCCTCCTGTGCTGTGTACCAGACACTGTGCTCACTGAGTCTCCCTGCTGCCTCCTGTGCTGTGTACCAGTCACTGTGATCAGTGATTCTCGGTGCTGCCTTCTGTGCTGTGTGCCAGGCAATATCCTCAGTGAGTCTCCCTGCTGCCCACTGCGCTGTGTACAAGGCACTGTGCTCAGTGAGTCTCACAGCTGCCCCTGTGATGTGTACCAGGCACTGTGCTCAGTTGGTCTCCCTGCTGCCCCCTGTGCTGTGTACCAGGCACTGTGCTCAGTGAGTCTCTCTGCTGCCCCCTGCGCTGTGTACCAGGCACTGTGCTCAGTGAGTCTCCCTGCTGCCCCCTGTGCTGTGTACTAGGCACTGTGCTCAGTGAGTCTCTCTGCTGACCACTGTGCTGTGGACCAGGCACTGTGCTCAGTGATTCTTGGTGCTGCCTCCTGTGCTCTGTACTAGACACTGTGCTTACTGGGTCTCCCTGCTCCCCTCTGTGCTGTGTTCCAGGCACTGTGCTCAGTGAGTAGCCCTGCTGCCTCCTGTGCTGTGTACCAGGCACTGTGCTCAGTGAGTCTCCCTGCTGCCCCTTGTGCTGTGTATCAGGCACTGTGCTCAGTAAGTCTCACTGATGCCTCCTGTGCTGTGTACCAGTCACTGTGATCAGTGATTCTCGGTGCTGACACCTGTGCTGTGTACCAGGCACTGTGCTCTCTGAGTCTCCCTGCTGCCCCCTGTGCTGTGTACCAGGCACTGTGCTCAGTGAGTCTCGCTGCTCCCCTCTGTACTGTGTACTAGACACTGTGCTCATTGGATCTCCCTGCTGCCCCCTGTGATGTGTACCAGGCAATGTGCTCAGTGAGTCTCCCTGCTGCCCCCTGTGATGTGTACCAGGCACTGTGCTCAGTGATTTTGCTGCTGACCCCTGTGCTGTGTACCAGACACTGTGCTTGCTGAGTCTCCCTGCTGCCTCCTGTGCTGTGTACCAGTCACTGTGATCAGTGATTCTCGGTGCTGCCCCCTGTGCTGTGTACCAGGCACTGTGCTCAATGAGTCTCCCTGCTGCCGCCTGTGCTGTGTACCAGGCACTGTGCTCAGTAAGTCTCTCTGCTGCCCCCTGTGCTGTGTACCAGGCACTGTGCTCACTGAGTCACCCTGCTGCCCCCTGTGCTGTGTACCAGGCACTGTGCTCAGTGAGTCTCCCTGATCCCCTCTGTGCTGTGTACCAGACACTGTGCTCAGTGAGTCTTTCTGCTGCCTCCTGTGCTGTGTACCAGGCACTGTGCTTAGTGAGTATCTGTACTGCCCCATGCACTGAATACAAGGCAGTGTGCTCAGTGAGTCTCCCTGCTTCCCGCTGTGCGTGTAAGAGGCACTGTTCTCACTGAGTCTCCCTGCTGCCCCCTGTGCTGTGTAAGAGGCACTGTGCTCACTGAGTCTCCCTGCTGCCCCCTGTGCTGTGTACCAGGCACTGTGCTCAGTGAGTCTCTCTGCTGCCCCCTGTGCTGTGTACCAGGCACTGGGCACATGAGTCTCACTGCTGCCCCCTGAGCTGTGTACCAGACACTGTGCTCAGTGACTCTCCCCGCTGTCCCCAGTGTAGTGTACCAGGCACTGAGCACAGTGATTCTCCCTGCTCCCCTGTGTGCTGTGTACCAGGCACTGTACTCAGTGAGTCTCCCTGCGACCCCTGTGCTGTGTACCAGTCACTGTGCTCAGTGAGTCTCCCTGCTACCCTCTGTGCTGTGTACCAGTCACTGTGATTAGTGATTCTTGGTGCTGCCTTCTGTGCCGTGTGCCAGGCAATGTCCTCAGTGAGTCTTGCTGCGGCCCCCTCTGCTGTGTACCAGACACTGTGCTCAGTGAGTCTCCACGCTGCTCCTTTTGCTTTCTAACAGGGACTGTTTCACTGTCACTCCTTGCTCCTCTCTGTGCTGTGTACCAGGGACAATACTCAGTGAGTCTCACTGCTGCAACCTGTGCAGTGTACCAGGAACTGTGCTCAGTGTGTCTCCCCACTGCCCTCTGTGTTGTGTACCAGACACTGTGCTCAGTGAGTCTCCCTGCTGCCTCCTGTGCTGTGTACCAGGCACTGTGCTCAGTGAGTCTCCCTGCTGCCACCTGCGCTGTGTACCAGAGACTGTGCTCAGTGATTCTCGCTGCTGACTCCTGTGCTGTGTACCTGGCACTGTGCTCATTGAGTCTAACTGATGCCCCCCTGTGATGTGTACCAGGCATGGTGCTCACTGAGTCTCACTGGTGCCTCCTCGGCCTGTGTACCAGCCACTGTGCATAGTGAGTATCCGTACTGCCACATGCACTGAGTACCAGGCACTGTGCTCAGTGAGTCTCCCTGTTTACCGCTGTGCTGTGTACCAGCCACTGTGCTTTGTGAGTATCCATACTGCCCCATGCACTGTGGACTAGGCACTGTGCTCAGTGAGTCTCCCTGTTGCCCGCTGTGCTGTGTACCAGGCACTGTGCTCAGTGAGTCTCCCTGCTGCCCCCTGTGCTGTGTGCCAGGCACTGTGCTCAGTGTGTCTTGCTGCAGACCCCTGTGCTGTGTACTGGACACTGTGCTCACTGGGTCTCCCTGCTCCCCTCTGTGCTGTATACCAGACACTGTGCTCAGTGATTCTCGGTGCTGCCTCCTGTGCTGTGTAACAGGCACTGTGCTCAGTGAGACTCCCTGCTGCCTCCTGTGTTGTGTACCAGGCACTGTGCTCAGTGAGTCTCGCTGCTGACCCCTGTGCTGTGTACCAGACACTGTGCTCTGTGAGTCTCACTGATGCCCCCCTGTGATGTGTACCAGGCACGGTGCTCACTGAGTCTAACTGGTGCCTCCTTGTGCTATGTACCAGGCACTGTGCTCAGTGATTCTCGGTGCCGCCTTCTGTGCTGTGTACCAGACACTGTGCTCAGTGAGTCTCCCTGCTGCCCTTGTGCTGTGTGCCAGGCACAGTGCTCACTGAGTCTCCGTGCTGCCTCCTGTGCTGTGTACCAGTCACTGTGATCAGTGATTCTCGGTGCTGCCTTCTGTGCTGTGTGCCAGGCAATATCCTCAGTGAGTCTTCCTGCTGCCCACTGCGCTGTGTACCAGGCACTGTGCGCAGTGATTTTGCTGCTGCCCCCTGTGCTGTGTACCAGGCACTGTGCTCAGTGAGTCACGCTGCTGACCCCTGTGCTGTGTACCAGACACTGTGCTCACTGACTCTCCCTGCTGCCTCCTGTGCTGTGTACCAGACACTGTGCTCACTGAGTCTCCCTGCTGCCTCCTGTGCTGTGTACCAGTCACTGTGATCAGTGATTCTCGGTGCTGCCTTCTGTGCTGTGTGCCAGGCAATATCCTCAGTGAGTCTCCCTGCTGCCCACTGCGCTGTGTACCAGGCACTGTGTTTAGTGAGTCTCTCAGCTGCCCCTGTGCTGTGTACCAGGCACTGTGTTCTGTGAGACTCCCTGCTGCCCCCTGTGCTGTGTACCAGGCACTGTGCTCAGTGGTCACTCTGCTTCCCCCTGCGCTGTGTACAGGCACTGTGCTCAGTGAGTCTCCCTGCTGCCCCCTGTGCTGTGTACTAGGCACTGTGCTCAGTGAGTCTCTCTGCTGACCACTGTGCTGTGGACCAGGCACTGTGCTCAGTGATTCTTGGTGCTGCCTCCTGTGCTCTGTACTAGACACTGTGCTTACTGGGTCTCCCTGCTCCCCTCTGTGCTGTGTTCCAGGCACTGTGCTCAGTGAGTAGCCCTGCTGCCTCCTGTGCTGTGTACCAGGCACTGTGCTCAGTGAGTCTCCCTGCTGCCCCCTGTGCTGTGTATCAGGCACTGTGCTCAGTAAGTCTCACTGATGCCTCCTGTGCTGTGTACCAGTCACTGTGATCAGTGATTCTCGGTGCTGACACCTGTGCTGTGTACCAGGCACTGTGCTCTCTGAGTCTCCCTGCTGCCCCCTGTGCTGTGTACCAGGCACTGTGCTCAGTGAGTCTCGCTGCTCCCCTCTGTACTGTGTACTAGACACTGTGCTCATTGGATCTCCCTGCTGCCCCCTGTGATGTGTACCAGGCAATGTGCTCAGTGAGTCTCCCTGCTGCCCCCTGTGATGTGTACCAGGCACTGTGCTCAGTGATTTTGCTGCTGACCCCTGTGCTGTGTACCAGACACTGTGCTTGCTGAGTCTCCCTGCTGCCTCCTGTGCTGTGTACCAGTCACTGTGATCAGTGATTCTCGGTGCTGCCCCCTGTGCTGTGTACCAGGCACTGTGCTCAATGAGTCTCCCTGCTGCCGCCTGTGCTGTGTACCAGGCACTGTGCTCAGTAAGTCTCTCTGCTGCCCCCTGTGCTGTGTACCAGGCACTGTGCTCACTGAGTCACCCTGCTGCCCCCTGTGCTGTGTACCAGGCACTGTGCTCAGTGAGTCTCCCTGATCCCCTCTGTGCTGTGTACCAGACACTGTGCTCAGTGAGTCTTTCTGCTGCCTCCTGTGCTGTGTACCAGGCACTGTGCTTAGTGAGTATCTGTACTGCCCCATGCACTGAATACAAGGCAGTGTGCTCAGTGAGTCTCCCTGCTTCCCGCTGTGCGTGTAAGAGGCACTGTTCTCACTGAGTCTCCCTGCTGCCCCCTGTGCTGTGTAAGAGGCACTGTGCTCACTGAGTCTCCCTGCTGCCCCCTGTGCTGTGTACCAGGCACTGTGCTCAGTGAGTCTCTCTGCTGCCCCCTGTGCTGTGTACCAGGCACTGGGCACATGAGTCTCACTGCTGCCCCCTGAGCTGTGTACCAGACACTGTGCTCAGTGACTCTCCCCGCTGTCCCCAGTGTAGTGTACCAGGCACTGAGCACAGTGATTCTCCCTGCTCCCCTGTGTGCTGTGTACCAGGCACTGTACTCAGTGATGCTCCCTGCTCCCCTGTGTGCTGTGTACCAGGCACTGTACTCAGTGAGTCTCCCTGCGACCCCTGTGCTGTGTACCAGTCACTGTGCTCAGTGAGTCTCCCTGCTACCCTCTGTGCTGTGTACCAGTCACTGTGATTAGTGATTCTTGGTGCTGCCTTCTGTGCCGTGTGCCAGGCAATGTCCTCAGTGAGTCTTGCTGCGGCCCCCTCTGCTGTGTACCAGACACTGTGCTCAGTGAGTCTCCACGCTGCTCCTTTTGCTTTCTAACAGGGACTGTTTCACTGTCACTCCTTGCTCCTCTCTGTGCTGTGTACCAGGGACAATACTCAGTGAGTCTCACTGCTGCAACCTGTGCAGTGTACCAGGAACTGTGCTCAGTGTGTCTCCCCACTGCCCTCTGTGTTGTGTACCAGACACTGTGCTCAGTGAGTCTCCCTGCTGCCTCCTGTGCTGTGTACCAGGCACTGTGCTCAGTGAGTCTCCCTGCTGCCACCTGCGCTGTGTACCAGAGACTGTGCTCAGTGATTCTCGCTGCTGACTCCTGTGCTGTGTACCTGGCACTGTGCTCATTGAGTCTAACTGATGCCCCCCTGTGATGTGTACCAGGCATGGTGCTCACTGAGTCTCACTGGTGCCTCCTCGGCCTGTGTACCAGCCACTGTGCATAGTGAGTATCCGTACTGCCACATGCACTGAGTACCAGGCACTGTGCTCAGTGAGTCTCCCTGTTTACCGCTGTGCTGTGTACCAGCCACTGTGCTTTGTGAGTATCCATACTGCCCCATGCACTGTGGACTAGGCACTGTGCTCAGTGAGTCTCCCTGTTGCCCGCTGTGCTGTGTACCAGGCACTGTGCTCAGTGAGTCTCCCTGCTGCCCCCTGTGCTGTGTGCCAGGCACTGTGCTCAGTGTGTCTTGCTGCAGACCCCTGTGCTGTGTACTGGACACTGTGCTCACTGGGTCTCCCTGCTCCCCTCTGTGCTGTATACCAGACACTGTGCTCAGTGATTCTCGGTGCTGCCTCCTGTGCTGTGTAACAGGCACTGTGCTCAGTGAGACTCCCTGCTGCCTCCTGTGTTGTGTACCAGGCACTGTGCTCAGTGAGTCTCGCTGCTGACCCCTGTGCTGTGTACCAGACACTGTGCTCTGTGAGTCTCACTGATGCCCCCTTGTGATGTGTACCAGGCACGGTGCTCACTGAGTCTAACTGGTGCCTCCTTGTGCTATGTACCAGGCACTGTGCTCAGTGATTCTCGGTGCCGCCTTCTGTGCTGTGTACCAGACACTGTGCTCAGTGAGTCTCCCTGCTGCCCTTGTGCTGTGTGCCAGGCACAGTGCTCACTGAGTCTCCGTGCTGCCTCCTGTGCTGTGTACCAGTCACTGTGATCAGTGATTCTCGGTGCTGCCTTCTGTGCTGTGTGCCAGGCAATATCCTCAGTGAGTCTTCCTGCTGCCCACTGCGCTGTGTACCAGGCACTGTGCGCAGTGATTTTGCTGCTGCCCCCTGTGCTGTGTACCAGGCACTGTGCTCAGTGAGTCACGCTGCTGACCCCTGTGCTGTGTACCAGACACTGTGCTCACTGACTCTCCCTGCTGCCTCCTGTGCTGTGTACCAGACACTGTGCTCACTGAGTCTCCCTGCTGCCTCCTGTGCTGTGTACCAGTCACTGTGATCAGTGATTCTCGGTGCTGCCTTCTGTGCTGTGTGCCAGGCAATATCCTCAGTGAGTCTCCCTGCTGCCCACTGCGCTGTGTACTAGGCACTGTGCTCAGTGAGTCTCACCGCTGCCCCTGTGATGTGTACCAGGCACTGTGCTCAGTTGGTCTCCCTGCTGCCCCCTGTGCTGTGTACCAGGCACTGTGCTCAGTGAGTCTCTCTGCTGCCCCCTGCGCTGTGTACCAGGCACTGTGCTCAGTGAGTCTCCCTGCTGCCCCCTGTGCTGTGTACTAGGCACTGTGCTCAGTGAGTCTCTCTGCTGACCACTGTGCTGTGGACCAGGCACTGTGCTCAGTGATTCTTGGTGCTGCCTCCTGTGCTCTGTACTAGACACTGTGCTTACTGGGTCTCCCTGCTCCCCTCTGTGCTGTGTTCCAGGCACTGTGCTCAGTGAGTAGCCCTGCTGCCTCCTGTGCTGTGTACCAGGCACTGTGCTCAGTGAGTCTCCCTGCTGCCCCCTGTGCTGTGTATCAGGCACTGTGCTCAGTAAGTCTCACTGATGCCTCCTGTGCTGTGTACCAGTCACTGTGATCAGTGATTCTCGGTGCTGACACCTGTGCTGTGTACCAGGCACTGTGCTCTCTGAGTCTCCCTGCTGCCCCCTGTGCTGTGTACCAGGCACTGTGCTCAGTGAGTCTCGCTGCTCCCCTCTGTACTGTGTACTAGACACTGTGCTCATTGGATCTCCCTGCTGCCCCCTGTGATGTGTACCAGGCAATGTGCTCAGTGAGTCTCCCTGCTGCCCCCTGTGATGTGTACCAGGCACTGTGCTCAGTGATTTTGCTGCTGACCCCTGTGCTGTGTACCAGACACTGTGCTTGCTGAGTCTCCCTGCTGCCTCCTGTGCTGTGTACCAGTCACTGTGATCAGTGATTCTCGGTGCTGCCCCCTGTGCTGTGTACCAGGCACTGTGCTCAATGAGTCTCCCTGCTGCCGCCTGTGCTGTGTACCAGGCACTGTGCTCAGTAAGTCTCTCTGCTGCCCCCTGTGCTGTGTACCAGGCACTGTGCTCACTGAGTCACCCTGCTGCCCCCTGTGCTGTGTACCAGGCACTGTGCTCAGTGAGTCTCCCTGATCCCCTCTGTGCTGTGTACCAGACACTGTGCTCAGTGAGTCTTTCTGCTGCCTCCTGTGCTGTGTACCAGGCACTGTGCTTAGTGAGTATCTGTACTGCCCCATGCACTGAATACAAGGCAGTGTGCTCAGTGAGTCTCCCTGCTTCCCGCTGTGCGTGTAAGAGGCACTGTTCTCACTGAGTCTCCCTGCTGCCCCCTGTGCTGTGTAAGAGGCACTGTGCTCACTGAGTCTCCCTGCTGCCCCCTGTGCTGTGTACCAGGCACTGTGCTCAGTGAGTCTCTCTGCTGCCCCCTGTGCTGTGTACCAGGCACTGGGCACATGAGTCTCACTGCTGCCCCCTGAGCTGTGTACCAGACACTGTGCTCAGTGACTCTCCCCGCTGTCCCCAGTGTAGTGTACCAGGCACTGAGCACAGTGATTCTCCCTGCTCCCCTGTGTGCTGTGTACCAGGCACTGTACTCAGTGATTCTCCCTGCTCCCCTGTGTGCTGTGTACCAGGCACTGTACTCAGTGAGTCTCCCTGCGACCCCTGTGCTGTGTACCAGTCACTGTGCTCAGTGAGTCTCCCTGCTACCCTCTGTGCTGTGTACCAGTCACTGTGATTAGTGATTCTCGGTGCTGCCTTCTGTGCCGTGTGCCAGGCAATGTCCTCAGTGAGTCTTGCTGCGGCCCCCTCTGCTGTGTACCAGACACTGTGCTCAGTGAGTCTCCACGCTGCTCCTTTTGCTTTCTAACAGGGACTGTTTCACTGTCACTCCTTGCTCCTCTCTGTGCTGTGTACCAGGGACAATACTCAGTGAGTCTCACTGCTGCAACCTGTGCAGTGTACCAGGAACTGTGCTCAGTGTGTCTCACCGCTACCCTCTGTGCTGTGTACCAGACACTGTGCTCAGTGAGTCTCCCTGCTCCACCCTGTGCTGTGTACCAGGCGCTGTGCTCAGTGAGTCTCGCCGCTGCCCCTGTGCTGTCTACCAGACACTGTGCTCAATGAGTCTCCCTTCTGCCCCCTATGCTGTGTACCAGGCACTGTGCTTAGTGAGTCTCGCTAATGCCCCCTATGATGTATACCAGGAACTGTGCTCAATGAGTCTCCCTTCTGCCCCTTGTGCTGTGTACCAGGCACTGTGCTCAGTGAGTCTTGCTGCAGACCCCTGTGCTGTG
Organism: Carcharodon carcharias; assembly: GCF_017639515.1. Taxonomy (NCBI): domain Eukaryota; kingdom Metazoa; phylum Chordata; class Chondrichthyes; order Lamniformes; family Lamnidae; genus Carcharodon; species Carcharodon carcharias. The sequence goes on from NC_054485.1 coordinate 73,251,735, forward strand.
TACTAGACACTGTGCTCACTGATTCTCCCTCCTGCCCCCTGTGCTGTGTACCAGGCAACATGCTCACTGAGTCACCCTGCTGCTTCCTGTGCTGTGTACCAGCCACTGTGCTTATTGAGTATCCGTACTGCCCCATGCACTGAATACAAGGCACTGTGCTCAGTTTGTCTCCCTGTTCCCCTCTGTGCTGTGTACCAGGCACTGTGCTCAGTGAGTCTTTCTGCTGCCTCCTGTGCTGTGTACCAGACACTGTGCTCAGTGAGTCTTACTGATGCCCCTGTGCTGTGTACCTGGCACTGTGCTCAGTGAATCTCACTGATGCCCCCCTGTGATGTGGACCAGGCACTGTGCTCAGTGAGTCACCTTGCTGCCTCCTGTGCTGTGTACCTGGCACTGTGCTTAGTGAGTATCTGTACTGCCCCATGCACTGAATACAAGGCAGTGTGCTCAGTGAGTCTCCCTGCTTCCCGCTGTGCTGTGTAAGAGGCACTGTGCTCACTGAGTCTCTCTGCTGCCCCCTGTGCTGTGTACCAGGCACTGTGCTCACTGAGTCTCTCTGCTGCCCCCTGTGCTGTGTACCAGGCACTGTGCTCAGTGAGTCTCCCTCCTGCCCTCTGTGCTGTGTACCAGACACCGTGCTCAGTGATTCTCGTTGCTGCCCCCTATGCTGTGTACTGGGCACTGTGCTCAGTGAGTCTCCCTGCTGCCCCCTGTGATGTGTACCAGGCACTGTGCTCAGTAAGTCTCACTGATGCCCCTGTGCTGTGTACCTGGCACTGCGCTCAGTGAGTCTCACTGATGCCCCTGTGCTGTGTACCAGGCACTGTGCTCAGTGAGTCTCCCTGCTGCCCCCTGTGCTGTGTACCAGGCACTGTGCTCAGTGAGTCTCTCTGCTGCCCCCTGTGCTGTGTACCAGGCACTGGGCACATGAGTCTCACTGCTGCCCCCTGAGCTGTGTACCAGACACTGTGCTCAGTGACTCTCCCCGCTGTCCCCAGTGTAGTGTACCAGGCACTGAGCACAGTGATTCTCCCTGCTCCCCTGTGTGCTGTGTACCAGGCACTGTGCTCAGTGATTCTCCCTGCTCCCCTGTGTGCTGTGTACCAGGCACTGTACTCAGTGAGTCTCCCTGCGACCCCTGTGATGTGTACCAGTCACTGTGCTCAGTGAGTCTCCCTGCTACCCTCTGTGCTGTGTACCAGCCACTGTGATTAGTGATTCTCGGTGCTGCCTTCTGTGCCGTGTGCCAGGCAATGTCCTCAGTGAGTCTTGCTGCGGCCCCCTCTGCTGTGTACCAGACACTGTGCTCAGTGAGTCTCCACGCTGCTCCTTTTGCTTTCTAACAGGGACTGTTTCACTGTCACTCCTTGCTCCTCTCTGTGCTGTGTACCAGGGACAATACTCAGTGAGTCTCACTGCTGCAACCTGTGCAGTGTACCAGGAACTGTGCTCAGTGTGTCTCCCCGCTACCCTCTGTGCTGTGCACCAGACACTGTGCTCAGTGAGTCTCCCTGCTCCACCCTGTGCTGTGTACCAGGCGCTGTGCTCAGTGAGTCTCGCCGCTGCCCCTGTGCTGTCTACCAGACACTGTGCTCAATGAGTCTCCCTTCTGCCCCTTGTGCTGTGTACCAGGCACTGTGCTTAGTGAGTCTCGCTGATGCCCCCTATGATGTGTACCAGGAACTGTGCTCAATGAGTCTCCCTTCTGCCCCTTGTGCTGTGTACCAGGCACTGTGCTCAGTGAGTCTTGCTGCAGACCCCTGTGCTGTGTACTAGACACTGTGCTCACTGAGTCTCCCTCCTGCCCCCTGTGCTGTGTACCAGGCAACATGCTCAGTGAGTCTCCCTGCTGCCACCTGCGCTGTGTACCAGGGACTGTGCTCAGTGATTCTTCCTGCTGACTCCTGTGCTGTGTACCTGGCACTGTGCTCATTGAGTCTAACTGATGCCCCTCTGTGATGTGTACCAGGGTACCAGGCATGGTGCTCACTGAGTCTCACTGGTGCCTCCTCGGCCTGTGTACCAGCCACTGTGCATAGTGAGTATCCGTATTGCCACATGCACTGAGTACCAGGCACTGTGCTCAGTGAGTCTCCCTGTTTACCGCTGTGCTGTGTACCAGCCACTGTGCTTCGTGAGTATCCATACTGCCCCATGCACTGTGGACTAGGCACTGTGCTCAGTGAGTCTCCCTGTTGCCCGCTGTGCTGTGTACCAGGCACTGTGCTCAGTGAGTCTCCCTGCTGCCCCTGTGCTGTGTGCCAGGCACTGTGCTCAGTGTGTCTTGCTGCAGACCCCTGTGCTGTGTACTGGACACTGTGCTCACTGGGTCTCCCTGCTCCCCTCTGTGCTGTATACCAGACACTGTGCTCAGTGATTCTCGGTGCTGCCTCCTGTGCTGTGTAACAGGCACTGTGCTCAGTGAGACTCCCTGCTGCCTCCTGTGTTGTGTACCAGGCACTGTGCTCAGTGAGTCTCGCTGCTGACCCCTGTGCTGTGTACCAGACACTGTGCTCTGTGAGTCTCACTGATGCCCCCCTGTGATGTGTACCAGGCACGGTGCTCACTGAGTCTAACTGGTGCCTCCTTGTGCTATGTACCAGGCACTGTGCTCAGTGATTCTCGGTGCCGCCTTCTGTGCTGTGTACCAGACACTGTGCTCAGTGAGTCTCCCTGCTGCCTCCTGTGCTGTGTACCAGGCAATATCCTCAGTGAGTCTTCCTGCTGCCCACTGCGGTGTACCAGGCACTGTGCGCAGTGATTTTGCTGCTGCCCCCTGTGCTGTGTACCAGGCACTGTGCTCAGTGAGTCACGCTGCTGACCCCTGTGCTGTGTACCAGACACTGTGCTCACGGAGTCTCCCTGCTCCCCTCTGTGCTGTGTACCAGGCACTGTGCTCAATGAGTCTCCCTTCTGCATCCTGTGCCGTGTACCTTTCCCACCTATTTCCATCATTTTTAAATATTTTAAAATCTTTTATGCTCCCTCCACCCCCACTAGAGCTATACCTTGAGTGCCCTACCATCCATTCTTAATTAGCACATTCGTTTAGATAATATCACCAACTTTAACACCTATGTGTTCTTTTGTTCTATTGCTGTTGACATCTTTTGATGATCTGCTTCTATCACTGCTTGTTTGTCCCTACAACCACACCCCACCCCTCCACTTCTCTCTCTCTCTCCGCACCCCCCCCCCCCCACACACCTTAAACCAGCTTATATTTCAACTCTTTCTTGGACTCGAACTCAAGTTCTGTCGAAGGATCATGAGGACTCGAAACATCAATTCTTTTCTTCTCTGCCGATGCTGCCAGACCTGCTGAGTTTTTCCAGGTAATTCTGTTATTGTTTTGGATTTCCAGCATCCGCAGTTTTTTTGTTTTTATCTGTGCTCACTGAGTCTCCCTACTCCGCCTTGTGCTGTGTACCAGGCACTGTGCTCAGTGATTCTCGGTGCTGCCTCCTGTGCTGTGTACCAGACACTGTGCTTACTGAGTCTCCCAACTCCCCCATGTGCTGTGACCCAAGCACTGTGCTCAGTGATTTTCGGTGCTGCCTTTTGTGCCATGTTCCCGGCTATATCCTCAGTGAGTCTTCCTGCTGCCCACTGCGCTGTGTACTAGGCACAGTGCTCAGTGAGTCTCACTGCTGCCCCTGTGCTGCGTACCAGGCACTGTGCTCAGTGATTTTGCTGCTGACCCCTGTGCTGTGTACCAGGCACTGTGCTCAGTGAGTCACCCTGTTGCCCGCTGTGCTGTGTACCAGGCACTGTGCTCAGTGATTTTGCTGTTGACCCCTGTGCTGTGTGCCAGACACTGTGCTCAGTGAGTCTCGCTGCTGCCTCCTGTGCTGTTTACCAGTCACTGTGATCAGTGATTCTCGGTGCTGCCTCCTGTGCTGTGTACCAGTCACTGTGATCAGTGATACTCGGTGCTGCCTTCTGTGATGTGTGCCAGGCACTGTGCTCAGTGAGTCTCACTGATGCCCCTGTGCTGTGTACCTGGCACTGTGCTCAGTGAGTCTCACTGATGCCCCCCTGTGATGTGTACCAGACACTGTGCTCAGTGAGTCTCGCTGCTGCCTCCTGTGCTGTGTACCAGTCACTGTGATCAGTGATTCTCAGTGCTGCCTCCTGTGCTGTGTACCAGTCACTGTGCTCACTGAGTCTCCCTACTCCGCCTTGTGCTGTGTACCAGGCACTGTGCTCAATGATTCTCGGTGCTGCCTCCTGTGCTGTGTACCAGACACTGTGCTCACTGAGTTTCCCAACTTCCCCTTGTGCTGTGACCCAAGCACTGTGCTCAGTGATATTCGGTGCTGCCTTTTGTGCCGTGTCCCCGGCTATATCCTCAGTGAGTTTTCCTGCTGCCCACTGCGCTGTGTACTAGGCACTGAGCTCAGTGAGTCTCACTGCTGCCCCTGTGCTGTGTACCAGGCACTGTGCTCAGTGAGTCTCACTGCTGCCCCTGTGCTGTGTACCAGGCACTGTGCTCAGTGAGTCTCACTGCTGCCCCTGTGCTGTGTACCAGGCACTGTGCTTCATAAGTATCGGTACTGCCCCATGCACTGTGTACGAGGCACTGTGCTCAGTGAGTCTCCCTGTTGCCCACTGTGCTGTGTACCAGGCACTGTGCTCAGTGAGTCTCCCTGCTGCCTCCTGTACTGTGTGCCAGGCACTGTGCTCAGTTAGTCTTGCTGCAGACCCCTATACTGTGTACCAGACACTGTGCTCACTGAGTCTCCCTGCTCCCCTCTGTGCTGTGTACCAGGTACTGTGCTTAGTGAGTCTCCCGGCTCCCCTCTGTGCTGTGTACCAGGCACTGTGCTCAGTAAGTCTCACTGATGCCCCTGTGCTGTGTACCTGGCACTGTGCTCAGTGAGTCTCACTGATGCCCCCCTGTGTTGTGTACCTGGCACTGTGCTCAAAGAGTCTCACTGATGCCCCCCTGCGCTGTGTGCCAGGCACTGTGCTCAGTGAGTCTCCATGCGGCCCCCTGTGCTGTGTACCAGGCTCTGTGCTCAGTGAGTGTTACTGCTGCCGCGTGCACTGTGTACCAGGCACTGTGCTCTGTGCGTCGCTCTGCTGCCCCTGTCTTGTGTACCAGGCACTGTGTTCAGTGAGTCTTCCTGCTCCACTCTGTGGTCTGTGCCAGGCAATGTGCTCAGTGAGTCACCCTGCACCCCTCTGTGCTCTGTGCCAGGCAATGTGCACAGTGAGTTTCAATGCTGCCCCCTGTGCTGTGCACCAGGCACTGTGCTCAGTGAGTCTCCCGGCTGCCCCCTGCACTTTGTACAAGGCACGGTGCTCAGTGAGTCTCCATGCAGCCCCCTTTGCTGTGCACCAGGCACTATTCTCTGTGAGTCTCTCTGCTGCCCCCTGTGCTGTGTACCAGACACTGTGCTCAGTGTGTCACTCTGGTTCCCCCTGTGCAGTGTGCCAGGCACTGTGCTCAGTGAGTCTCTCTGTTCCCCGCTGTGCTGTGTACCAGGCACTGTGCTCAGTGAGTCTCCCTGCTGCCTCTGTGCTCTGTACCAGGCACTGTGCTCAGTGAGTCTCCCTGCTGCCTCTGTGCTCTGTACCAGGCACTGTGCTCAGTGAGTCACCCTGCACCCCTCTGTGCTCTGTGACAGGCAATGTGCACAGTGAGTGTCCCTGCGGCCCCCTGTGCTGTGTACCATGCACTGTGCTCACTAAGTCCCCCAGCAGCCCCTGTTCTGTGTACCAGTCACTGTACTCACTGAGTCTCCTGGCTGCCCCCTGTGCTGTGTATCAGGCACGGTGCTCAGTGAGTCTCCTGGCCGCCCCCTGTGCTGTGTACCAGGCACGGTGCTCAGTGAGTCTCCATTCAGCCCCCTTTGCTGTGCACCAGGCACTGTGCTCAGTGAGTCTCTCTGCTGTCCCCTGTGCTGTGTACCAGGCACTGTGCTCACTCAGTCTCTCTGCTGTCCCCTGTACTGTGTACCAGGCACTGTGCTCACTGAGTCACCCTGCTGCCCCCTGTGCTGTGTACCAGGCACTGTGCTCAGAGGGTCTCTCTGCTCTCCTCTGCGCTGTGTACCAGGCACTGTGCTCAGTGAGTCTCTCTGCTGCATCTGAGCTGTGCACCAGGCACTGTGTTCAGTGAGTCTCTCTGTTCCCCCCTGTGCTGGTGCCAGGCACTGTGCTCAGTGAGTCTCCCTGCTGCCTCTGTGCTCTGTACCAGGCACTGTGTTTGGTGAGTCTCCCCGCTGCCCCGTGCACTCTGTACCAGGCAATGTGCTCAGTGAGTCTCCCTGCACCCCTCTGTGCTCTGTGACAGGCAATGTGCACAGTGAGTGTCCCTGCTGCCCCCTGTGCTGTGTACCATGCACTGTGCTCACTAAGTCTCCCTGCAGCCCCTGTTCTGTGTACCAGGCACTGTGCTCACTGAGTCTCCTGGCTGCCCCCTGTGCTGTGTACCAGGCACGGTGCTCAATGAGTCTCCTGGCTGCCCCCTTTGCTGTGTACCAGGCACGGAGCTCAGTGAGTCTCCTCGCTGCCCCCTGTGCCTTGTGCCAGGCACGGTGCTCAGTGAGCCTCACCGCTGCCCCTGTGCTGTGTACCAGGCACTCTGGTCAGTGAGTCTCCATGCAGCCCCCTGTGCTGTGCACCAGGCACTATTCTCTGAGTCCCTCTGCTGCCGCCTGTGCTGTGTACCAGACACTGTGCTCAGTGTGTCTCTCTGTTCCCCCTTGTGCTGTGTACCAGGCACTGTGCTCAGTGAGTTTCCATGCTGCCTCTGTGCTCTGTACCAGGCACTGTGCTCAGTGAGTCTCCCTGCTGCCTCTGTGCTCTGTACCAGGCACTGTGCTCAGTGAGTCTCCCCGCTGCCCTGTGCACTCTGTACCAGGCACTGTGCTCGGTGAGTCTCTCTGCTGCATCTGAGCTGTGTACCAGACACTGTGCTCAGTGAGTCTCTCTGCTGCCCCCAGTGCTGTGTACCAGGCACTGTGCTCAGTTAGTCTCTCTGCTGCATCTGAGCTGTGTGCCAGGCACTGTGCTCAGTGAATCTCTCTGCTGCCCCCAGTGCTGTGTACCAGGCACTGTGCTCAGTGAGTCTCTCTGCTGCCCCCAGTGCTGTGTACCAGGCACTGTGCTCGGTGAGTCTCTCTGCTGCATCTGAGCTGTGTACCAGGCACTGTACACGGTGAGTCTCTCTGCTGCATCTGAGCTGTGTGCCAGGCACTGTGCTCGGTGAGTCCCTCTGCTGCCCCCAGTGCTGTGTACCAGGTACTGTGCTCGGTGAGTCTTTCTGCTGCCCCCAGTGCTGTGTACCAGGCACTGTGCTCGGTGAGTCTCCCTGCTGCCTCTGTGTAGTGTACCAGGCACTGTGCTCGGTGAGTCTCCCTGCTGCCTCTGTGCTCTGTACCAGGCACTGTGCTCGGTGAGTCTCCCCGCTGCCCCGTGCACTCTGTAACAGGCAATGTGCTCAGTGAGTCTCCCTGCACCCCTCTGTGCTCTGTGACAGGCAATGTGCACAGTGAGTGCCCCTGCTGGCCCCAGTGCTGTATACCAGGCACTGTGCTCAGCGAGACTCTCTGCTGCCCCCAGTGCTGTGTACCAGGCACTGTTCTCAGTGAGTCTCTCTGCTGCCCCCAGTGCTGTGTACCAGGCACTGTGCTCGGTGAGTCTCTCTGCTGCATCTGAGCTGTGCGCCAGGCACTGTGCTCGGTGAGTCCCTCTGCTGCCCCCAGTGCTGTGTTCCAGGCACTGTGCTCGGTGCCTCTTTCTGCTGCCCCCAGTGCTGTGTACCAGGCACTGTGCTCGGTGAGTCTCTCTGCTGCATCTGAGCTGTGTACCAGGCACTGTGTTCAGTGAGTCTCGCTGTTCCCCCCTGTGCTGGTGCCAGGCACTGTGCTCGGTGAGTCTCCCTGCTGCCTCTGTGCTGTGTACCAGGCACTGTGCTCAGTGAGTCTCCCTGCTGCCTCTGTGCTCTGTACCAGGCACTTTGCTCGGTGAGTCTCCCTGCTGCCTCTGTGTTCTGTACCAGGCACTGTGCTCAGTGAGTCTCCCTGCTGCCTCTGTGCTCTGTACCAGGCACTGTGCTCGGTAAGTCTCCCCGCTGCCCCGTGCACTCTGTACCAGGCAATGTGCTCAGTGAGTCTCCCTGCACCCCTCTGTGCTCTGTGACAGGCAATGTGCACAGTGAGTGTCCCTGCTGCCCCCTGTGCTGTGTACCATGCACTGTGCTCACTAAGTCTCCCTGCAGCCCCTGTTCTGTGTACCAGGCACTGTGCTCACTGAGTCTCCTGGCTGCCCCCTGTGCTGTGTACCAGGCACGGTGCTCAGTGAGTCTCCTGGCTGCCCCCTGTGCTGTGTACCAGGCACGGTGCTCAGTGAGTCTCCTCGCTGCCCCCTGTGCCTTGTGCCAGGCACAGTGCTCAGTGAGTCACACCGCTGCCCCGGTGCTGTGTACCAGGCACTGTGCTCAGTGAGTCTCCATGCAGCCCCCTGTGCTGTGTACCAGGCTTTGTGCTCAGTGAGTGTTCCTCCTGCCGTGTGCACTGTGTGCCAGGCACGGTGCTCAGTGCGTCGCTCTGCTGCCCCTGTCTTGTGTACCAGGCACTGTGTTCAGTGAGTCTTCCTGCTCCCCTCTGTGGTCTGTGCCAGGCAATGTGCTCAGTGAGTCACTCTGCAGCCCCCAGTGCTGTGTACCAGGCACTATGCTCAGTGAGTCTCTCTGCTGCCCCCAGTGCTGTGTACGAGGCACTGTGCATGGTGAGTCTCTCTGCTGCATCTGAGCTGTGTACCAGGCACTGTACTCGGTGAGTCTCTCTGCTGCATCTGAGCTGTGTGCCAGGCACTGTGCTCGGTGAGTCCCTCTGCTGCCCCCAGTGCTGTGTATCAGGCTCTGTGCTCAGTGCTTCTTTCTGCTGCCCCCAGTGCTGTGTACCAGGCACTGTGCTCGGTGAGTCTCTCTGCTGCATCTGTGCTGTGTACCAGGCACTGTGTTCAGTGAGTCTCTCTGTTCCCCCCAGTGCTGGTGCCAGGCACTGTGCTAGGTGAATCTCCCTGCTGCCTCTGCGCTGTGTACCAGGCACGGTGCTCAGTGAGTGTCTCTGCTGCATCTGAGCTGTGTACCAGACACTGTGCTCAGTGAGTCTCTCTGCTGCATCTGAGCTGTGTACCAGGCACTGTGCTCAGTGAGTCTCTCTGCTAACACAACACAAAAATAAGTATACCTGCAAAAACTCAGCAGGTCTGCCAGCATCTGCGGAGAGGAACACAGTTAACGTGTTGAGTCCATATGACTTTTCAACAGAACTAAGTAAAAATAGAAAAGATGTGAAATAAATGCTGGTTTAAGGGATGCGCGTGGGACAGGTAGAGCTGGATAGTGGGCCACTGATAGTTGGAGACAGCCAAAAGATGTCACAGACAAAACGACAAAAAGGTGAAAATATTATCTAAGGAATGTGATAATAGGTGATATTAAGGGTAGAAGGCAGGACAAGCAAGGCAGATAGCCGTAGAGGGGGTGGGGCGGGTGGAGGAAAGGGGTCGAAATAGGCTAAAAGGTAGAGATAAAACAATGGATGGAATTACTCTCGGCTGCCTCCCTGCTGTGTAGAAGGCACTGTGTTCAGTGAGTCTCTCTGCTGCCCCCAGTGCTGTGTACCAGGCACTGTGCTCGGTGAGTCTCTCTGCTGCATCTGAGCTGTGTACCAGGCACTGTGCTCAGTGAGTCCCTCTGCTGCCCCCAGTGCTGTGTACCAGGCACTGTGCTCGGTGAGTCTCCCTGCTGCCTCTGTGCTGTGTACCAGGCACTGTGCTCAGTGAGTCTCCCTGCTGCCTCTGTGCTCTGTACCAGGCACTGTGTTCGGTGAGTCTCCCCGCTGCCCCGTGCACTCTGTACCAGGCAATGTGCTCAGTGAGTCTCCCTGCACCCCTCTGTGCTCTGTGACAGGCAATGTGCACAGTGAGTGTCCCTGCTGCCCCCTGTGCTGTGTACCATGCACTGTGCTCACTAAGTCTCCCTGCAGCCCCTGTTCTGTGTACCAGGCACTGTGCTCACTGAGTCTCCTGGCTGCCCCCTGTGCTGTGTACCAGGCACGGTGCTCAGTGAGTCTCCTGGCTGCCCCCTTTGCTGTGTACCAGGCACGGAGCTCAGTGAGTCTCCTCGCTGCCCCCTGTGCCTTGTGCCAGGCACGGTGCTCAATGAGCCTCACCGCTGCCCCTGTGCTGTGTACCAGGCACTCTGGTCAGTGAGTCTCCTGGCTCCCCCCTGTGCTGTGTACCAGGAACGGTGCTCAGTGAGACTCCATTCAGCCCCCTTTGCTGTGCACCAGGCACTGTGCTCAGTGAGTCTCTCTGCTGTCCCCTGTGCTGTGTACCAGGCAGTGTGCTCAGAGGGTCTCTCTGCTGGCCCCTGTGCTGTGTACCAGGCACTTTGCTCAGTGAGTCTCCCTGCTCTCCTCTGAGCTGTGTACCAGGCACGGTGCTCAGTGAGTCTCTCTGCTGCATCTGAGCTGTGTACCAGGCACTGTGCTCAGTGAGTCTCTCTGCTAACACAACAGAAAATTAAGTATACCTGCAAAAACTCAGCAGGTCTGCCAGCATCTGCGGAGAGGAACACAGTTAACGTGTTGAGTCCGTATGACGTTTCAACAGAACTAAGTAAAAATAGAAAAGAGGTGATATAAATGCTGGTTTAAGGGATGCGCATGGGACAGGTAGAGCTGGATAGTGGGCCAGTGATAGTTGGAGACAGCCAAAAGATGTCACAGACAAAACGACAAAAAGGTGAAAATATTATCTAAGGAATGTGATAATAGGTGATATTAAGGTTAGAAGGGAGGACAAGCAAGGCAGATAGCCCTAGTTCGGGTGGGGTGGGTGGAGGAAAGGGGTCGAAATAGGCTAAAAGGTAGAGATAAAACAATGCACGGAATTACTCTCGGCTGCCTCCCTGCTGTGTAGAAGGCACTGTGTTCAGTGAGTCTCTCTGCTGCCCCCAGTGCTGTGTACCAGGCACTGTGCTCGGTGACAAAACAGAATTACCTGGAAAAACTCAGCAGGTCTGGCAGCATCGGCGAAGAAGAAAAGAGTTGACGTTTCGAGTCCTCATGACCCTTCGACAGAACACTGTGCTCGGTGAGTCTCTCTGCTGCATCTGAGCTGTGTACCAGGCACTGTGGTCAGTGAGTCTCCCCTCCTGCCCCTGTGCTGTGTACCAGGCACTTTGCTCAGTGAGTCTCCCTGCTCTCCTCTACGCTGTGTACCAGGCACTGTGCTCAGTGAGTCTCCCTGCTGCCTCCTGTGTTGTGTACCAGGCACTGTGCTCAGTGAGTCTCGCTGCTGACCCCTGTGCTGTGTACCAGACACTGTGCTCTGTGAGTCTCACTGATGCCCCCCTGTGATGTGTACCAGGCACGGTGCTCACTGAGTCTAACTGGTGCCTCCTTGTGCTATGTACCAGGCACTGTTCTCAGTGATTCTCGGTTCCGCCTTCTGTGCTGTGTACCAGACACTGTGCTCAGTGAGTCTCCCTGCTGCCCTTGTGCTGTGTGCCAGGCACAGTTCTCACTGAGTCTCCCTGCTGCCTCCTGTGCTGTGTACCAGACACTGTGCTCACTGAGTCTCCGTGCTGCCTCCTGTGCTGTGTACCAGTCACTGTGATCAGTGATTCACGGTACTGCCTTCTGTGCTGTGTGCCAGGCAATATCCTCAGTGAGTCTTCCTGCTGCCCACTGCGCTGTGTACCAGGCACTGTGCGCAGTGATTTTGCTGCTGCCCCCTGTGCTGTGTACCAGGCACTGTGCTCAGTGAGTCACGCTGCTGACCCCTGTGCTGTGTACCAGACACTGTGCTCACTGACTCTCCCTGCTGCCTCCTGTGCTGTGTACCAGACACAGTGCTCACTGAGTCTCCCTGCTGCCTACTGTGCTGTGTACCAGTCACTGTGATCAGTGATTCTCGGTGCTGCCTTCTGTGCTGTGTGCCAGGCAATATCCTCAGTGAGTCTTCCTGCTGCCCACTGCGCTGTGTACTAGGCACTGTGCTCAGTGAGTCTCCCTGCTGCCCCCTGTGCTGTGTACTAGGCACTGTGCTCAGTGAGTCTCTCTGCTGACCACTGTGCTGTGTACCAAGCACTGTGCTCAGTGATTCTTGGTGCTGCCTCCTGTGCTCTGTACTAGACACTGTGCTTACTGGGTCTCCCTGCTCCCCTCTGTGCTGTGTTCCAGGCACTGTGCTCAGTGAGTAGCCCTGCTGCCTCCTGTGCTGTGTACCAGGCACTGTGCTCAGTGAGTCTCCCTGCTGCCCCCTGTGCTGTGTATCAGGCACTGTGCTCAGTAAGTCTCACTGATGCCTCCTGTGCTGTGTACCAGTCACTGTGATCAGTGATTTTGCTACTGACCCCTGTGATGTGTGCCAGGCACTGTGATCAGTGATTCTCGGTGCTGACACCTGTGCTGTGTACCAGGCACTGTGCTCTCTGAGTCTCCCTGCTGCCCCCTGTGCTGTGTACCAGGCACTGTGCTCAGTGAGTCTCCCTGCTGCCCCCTGTGCTGTGTACCAGGCACTGTGCTCAGTGAGTCTCGCTGCTCCCCTCTGTACTGTGTACTAGACACTGTGCTCATTGGATCTCCCTGCTGCCCCCTGTGATGTGTACCAGGAATGTGCTCAGTGAGTCTCCCTGCTGCCCCCTGTGATGTGTACCAGGCACTGTGCTCAGTGATTTTGCTGCTGACCCCTGTGCTGTGTACCAGACACTGTGCTTGCTGAGTCTCCCTGCTGCCTCCTGTGCTGTGTACCAGTCACTGTGATCAGTGATTCTCGGTGCTGCCCCCTGTGCTGTGTACCAGGCACTGTGCGCAGTGAGACTCCCTGCTGCCTCCTGTGCTTGTGTGCCAGGCACTGTGCTCAGTGAGTCTCGCTGCTGACCCCTATGCTGTGTACCAGACACTGTGCTCACTGAGTCTCCCTGCTCCCCTCTGTGCTGTGTACCAGGCACTGTGCTCAATGAGTCTCCCTTCTGCATCCTGTGCCGTGTACCTTTCCCACCTATTTCCATCATTTTTAAATATTTTAAAATCTTTTATGCTCCCTCCACCCCCACTAGAGCTATACCTTGAGTGCCCTACCATCCATTCTTAATTAGCACATTCGTTTAGATAATATCACCAACTTTAACACCTATGTGTTCTTTTGTTCTATTGCTGTTGACATCTTTTGATGATCTGCTTCTATCACTGCTTGTTTGTCCCTACAACCACACCCCACCCCTCCACTTCTCTCTCTCTCTCTCTCTGCCCCCCCCACACACCTTAAACCAGCTTATATTTCAACTCTTTCTTGGACTCGAACTCAAGTTCTGTCGAAGGATCATGAGGACTCGAAACTTCAATTCTTTTCTTCTCTGCCGATGCTGCCAGACCTGCTGAGTTTTTCCAGGTAATTCTGTTTTTGTTTTGGATTTCCAGCATCCGCAGTTTTTTTGTTTTTATCTCTGTGCTCACTGAGTCTCCCTACTCCGCCTTGTGCTGTGTACCAGGCACTGTGCTCAGTGATTCTCGGTGCTGCCGTCTGTGCTGTGTACCAGACACTGTGCTTACTGAGTCTCCCAACTCCCCCATATGCTGTGACCCAAGCACTGTGCTCAGTGATTTTCGGTGCTGCCTTTTGTGCCGTGTTCCCGGCTATATCCTCAGTGAGTCTTCCTGCTGCCCACTGCGCTGTGTACTAGGCACAGTGCTCAGTGAGTCTCACTGCTGCCCCTGTGCTGCGTACCAGGCACTGTGCTCAGTGATTTTGCTGCTGACCCCTGTGCTGTGTACCAGGCACTGTGCTCAGTGAGTCTCCCTGTTGCCCGCTGTGCTGTGTACCAGGCACTGTGCTCAGTGATTTTGCTGCTGACCCCTGTGCTGTGTACCAGACACTGTGCTCAGTGAGTCTCGCTGCTGCCTCCTGTGCTGTGTACCAGTCACTGTGATCAGTGATTCTCGGTGCTGCCTCCTGTGCTGTGTACCAGTCACTGTGATCAGTGATTCTCGGTGCTGCCTTCTGTGATGTGTGCCAGGCACTGTGCTCAGTGAGTCTCACTGATGCCCCTGTGCTGTGTACCTGGCACTGTGCTCAGTGAGTCTCACTGATGCCCCCCTGTGATGTGTACCAGACACTGTGCTCAGTGAGTCTCACTGATGCCCCTGTGCTGTGTACCTGGCACTGTGCTCAGTGAGTCTCACTGATGCCCCCCTGTGATGTGTACCAGACACTGTGCTCAGTGAGTCTCGCTGCTGCATCCTGTGCTGTGTACCAGTCACTGTGATCAGTGATTCTCGGTGCTGCCTCCTGTGCTGTGTACCAGTCACTGTGATCAGTGATTCTCGGTGCTGCCTTCTGTGCTGTGTGCCAGGCAATATCCTCAGTGAGTCTTCCTGCTGCCCACTGCGCTGTGTACCAGGCACTGTGCGCAGTGATTTTGCTGCTGCCCCCTGTGCTGTGTACCAGGCACTGTGCTCAGTGAGTCACGCTGCTGACCCCTGTGCTGTGTACCAGACACTGTGCTCACTGACTCTCCCTGCTGCCTCCTGTGCTGTGTACCAGACACTGTGCTCACTGAGTCTCCCTGCTGCCTCCTGTGCTGTGTACCAGTCACTGTGATCAGTGATTCTCGGTGCTGCCTTCTGTGCTGTGTGCCAGGCAATATCCTCAGTGAGTCTTCCTGCTGCCCACTGCGCTGTGTACTAGGCACTGTGCTCAGTGAGTCTCACCGCTGTCCCTGTGCTGTGTACCAGGCACTGTGCTCAGTGAGTCTCCCTGCTGCCCTCTGTGCTGTGTACCAAGCACTGTGCTCACTGAGTCTCCCTGCTGCCCCCTGTGATGTGTACCAGGCACTGTGCTCAGTTGGTCTCCCTGCTGCCCCCTGTGCTGTGTACCAGGCACTGTGCTCAGTGAGTCTCTCTGCTGCCCCCTGCGCTGTGTACCAGGCACTGTGCTCAGTGAGTCTCCCTGCTGCCCCCTGTGCTGTGTACTAGTCACTGTGCTCAGTGAGTCTCTCTGCTGACCACTGTGCTGTGTACCAGGCACTGTGCTCAGTGATTCTTGGTGCTGCCTCCTGTGCTCTGTACTAGACACTGTGCTTACTGGGTCTACCTGCTCCCCTCTGTGCTGTGTTCCAGGCACTGTGCTCAGTGAGTAGCCCTGCTGCCTCCTGTGCTGTGTACCAGGCACTGTGCTCAGTGAGTCTCCCTGCTGCCCCCTGTGCTGTGTATCAGGCACTGTGCTCAGTAAGTCTCACTGATGCCCCTGTGCTGTGTACCAGTCACTCTGTTCAGTGAGTCTCACTGATGCCCCCTGTGCTGTGTACCAGTCACTGTGATCAGTGATTTTGCTACTGACCCCTGTGATGTGTGCCAGGCACTGTGCTCCATGAGTCTCCCTGCTGCCTCCTGTGCTGTGTACCAGTCACTGTGATCAGTGATTCTCGGTGCTGACACCTGTGCTGTGTACCAGGCACTGTGCTCTCTGAGTCTCCCTGCTGCCCCCTGTGCTGTGTACCAGGCACTGTGCTCAATGAGTCTCCCTGCTGCCCCCTGTGCTGTGTACCAGGCACTGTGCTCAGTGAGTCTCACTGCTCCCCTCTGTACTGTGTACTAGACACTGTGCTCATTGGATCTCCCTGCTGCCCCCTGTGAGGTGTACCAGGCAATGTGCTCAGTGAGTCTCCCTGCTGCCCCCTGTGATGTGTACCAGGCACTGTGCTCAGTGATTTTGCTGCTGCCTCCTGTGCTGTGTACCAGTCACTGTGATCAGTGATTCTCGGTGCTGCCCCCTGTGCTCTGTACCAGGCACTGTGCTCAGTGAGTCTCCCTGCTGCCCCCTGTGCTGTGTACCAGGCACTGTGCTCAGTGAGTCTCCCTGCTGCTCCCCGTGCTGCCTAGCAGGCACGCTGCTCACTGAGTCTCCCTGTAGCCAGCTGTTGTGTGTACCAGGCAATGTGCTCAGTGAGTGGCCCAGCTGCCCCCTGCGCTATCTACCAGGGAATGTGCTCAGTGAGTCCCCCGGCTGCCTTTGTGCAGTATACCAGGCACTATGCTCAGTGAGACTCCCTGCTCCTGCTGTGTTGTGTACCAGGCACTGTGCTCAGTGAGTCTTCCTGCTGCCCCTGTGCTGTGTACAAGGCACTGTGTTCAGTGAGTCTCCCTGCTGCCCCCTCTGCTGTGTGCCAGGAACTGTACTCGGTGAACAAAAACAGAATTACCTGGAAAAACTCAGCAGGTCTGGCAGCATCGGCGGAGAAGAAAAGAGTTGACGTTTCGAGTCCTCATGACCCTTCAACAGAACTTGAGTTCGAGTCCAGGAAAGAGCTGAAATATAAGCTGGTTTAAGGTGTGTGTGTGGGGGGCGGAGAGATAGAGAGACGGAGAGGTGGAGGGGGGGGGTGTGGTTGTAGGGACAAACAAGCAGTGATAGAAGCAGATCATCAAAAGATGTCAACGACAATAGTACAATAGAACATATAGGTGTTAAAGTTAAAGTTGGTGATATTATCTAAACGAATGTGCTAATTAAGAATGGATGGTAGGGCACTCAAGGTATAGCTCTAGTGGGGTTTTTTTTATAATGGAAATAGGTGGGAAAAGGAAAATCTTTATAATTTATTGGAAAAAAAAAGGAAGGGAGAAACAGAAAGGGGGTGGGGATGGGGGAGGGAGCTCACGACCTAAAGTTGTTGAATTCAATATTCAGTCCGGAAGGCTGTAAAGTCCCTAGTCGGAAGATGAGGTGTTGTTCCTCCAGTTTGCGTTGGGCTTCACTGGAACAATGCAGCAAGCCAAGGACAGACATGTGGGCAAGAGAGCAGGGTGGAGTGTTAAAATGGCAAGCAACAGGGAGGTTTGGGTCATTCTTGCGGACAGACCGCAGGTGTTCTGCAAAGCGGTCGCCCAGTTTACGTTTGGTCTCTCCAATGTAGAGGAGACCCTTCTATCACTGCTTGTTTGTCCCTACAACCACACCACCCCCCTCCACCTCTCTGCCTCTCTATCTCTCCGCCCCCCACACACACACCTTAAACCAGCTTATATTTCAGCTCTTTCCTGGACTCGAACTCAAGTTCTGTCGAAGGGTCATGAGGACTCAAAACGTCAACTCTTTTCTTCTCCGCCGATGCTGCCAGACCTGCTGAGTTTTTCCAGGTAATTCTGTTTTTGTTTTGGATTTCCAGCATCCGCAGTTTTTTTGTTTTTATCACTGTACTCGGTGAGTCTCTCTGCTGCACCCTGTGCTGTGTACCAGACACTGTGCTCAGTGAGTCTCTCTGCTGCATCTGAGCTGTGTACCAGGCACTGTGCTCAGTGACTCTCTCTGCTAACACAACACAATAATAAATATACCTGCAAAAACTCAGCAGGTCTGCCAGCAGCTGCGGAGAGGAACACAGTTAATGTGTTGAGTCCGTATGACTTTTCAACAGAACTAAGTAAAAATAGAAAAGAGGCGAAATATAAGCTGGTTTAAGGGATGCGCGTGGGACAGGTAGAGCTGAATAGTGGGCCAGTGATAGTTGGAGACAGCCAAAAGATGTCACAGACAAAACGACAAAAAGGTGAAAATATTATCTAAGGAATGTGATAATAGGTGATATTAAGGGTAGAAGGCAGGACAAGCAAGGCAGATAGCTCTAGTGGGGGTGGGACGGGTTGAAGTAAAGGGGTCGAAATAGGCTAAAAGGTAGAGATAAAACAATGGACGGAATTACTCTCGGCTGCCTCCCTGCTGTGTACCAGGCACCGTGTTCAGTGAGTCTCTCTGCTGCATCTGAGCTGTGTACCAGGCACTGTGCTCGGTGAGTCTCTCTGCTGCCCCCTGTGCTGTGTGCCAGGCACTGTGCTTGGTGAGTCTCTCTGCTGCCCCCAGTGCTGTGTACCAGGCACTGTGCTCGGTGAGTCTCCCTGCTGCCCCCTGTGCTGTGTGCCAGGCACTGTGCTTGGTGAGTCTCTCTGCTGCCCCCAGTGCTGTGTACCAGGCACTGTGCTCGGTGATTCTCTCTGCTGCATCTGAGCTATGTACCAGGCACTGTGGTCAGTGAGTTTCTCTGTTCCCCCCTGTGCTGTGTACCAGGCACTGTGCTCAGTGAGTCTCCCCGCTGCCCCGTGCACTCTGTACCAGGCACTGTGCTCAGTGAGTCTCTCTGCTGCCCCCTGTGCTGTGTACCATGCACTGTGCTCAATAAGTCTCCATGCAGCCCCCTTTGCTGTGCACCAGGCACTATTCTCTGTGAGTCTCTGTGATGCCCCTGCGCTATGTGCCAGGCACTGTGTTCAGTGAGTCTCTCTGCTGTCCCCTGTACTGTGTACCAGGCACTGTGCTCACTGCATCTCCCCTCCTGCCCCTGTGCTGTGTACCAGGCATTGTGCTAACTGAGTCACCCTGCTGCCCCCTGTGCTGTGTACCAGGCACTGTGCTCAGTGAGTCTCCCTGCTCTCCTCTGCACTTTGAACCAGGCACTGTGCTCAGTGAGTCTCCCCGCTGCCCCGTGCACTGTGTACCAGGCACTGTGCTCACTGAGTCTCCCTACTCCACCTTGTGTTCTGTGCCAGGCAATGTGCTCAGTGAGTCTCCATGCAACCCCCTGTGCTGTGTGCCAGGCACTGTGCTCAGTGAATGTTCCTGCTGCCGTGTGCACTGTATACCAGGCACTGTTCTCAGTGAGTCTCTCTGCTCCCCCCTGTGCTGTGTACCAGTCTTTGTGCTCAGTGAGTCTTCCCGCTGCCCCTGTGCTGTGTACTAGGCACTGTGCTCAGTGAGTCTCTCTGCTGCCCCCTGCGCTGTGTACCAGGCAATGTGCTCAGTGAGTGTCCATGCTGCCCCTGTGCTGTGTACCAGGCACTGTGCTCAGTGAGTCTCCTTGCTGCCCCCTGTGCTCTGTACCAGGCACTGTGCTCAGTGAGTCTCTCTGCTGCCCCTTTGTTGTGTACCAGTCACTTTGGTCAGTGAGTCTCCCTGTTGCCCATGTGCTGTGTATCAGGCACTCTGCTCAGTGAGTCTCCCCGCTGCCCCCTGTGCTGTCTACCAGGCACTGTGCCCAGTAAGTCTCTCTGCTGCATCTGGACTGTGTACCAGACACTGTGTACAGTGAGTCTTTCTGCTGCCCCTGTGCTGTGTACCAGGCACTGTGCCCAGTAAGTCTCTCTGCTGCATCTGAACTGTGTACCAGACACTGTGTACAGTGAGTCTCTCTGCAGCCTCTCTGCTGTGTACCAGGCAGTGTGTTCAGTGAGTCTCCCTGTTGCCCCCTGTGCTGTGTAGCAGGCACTGTGCTCAGTGAGTCTCCCCGCTACCCCCTGTGCTGTGTAACAGTCATTGTTGCACTGAGTCTGCCTGCTTCCCTCTGTGCTCTGTGCCAGACATGGTGCTCTGTGAGTCTCTCTGCTGCCCCCTGCAGTTGTACCAGGCCCTGTGCTCAATGAGTCTCCCTGCTGCCCCTTGTGCTGTGTACCAGACACTGTGCTCAGTGAGTCTCCCTGCTGCCCCATGTGCTGTGTACCAGGCACTGTGCTCAGTGAGTCTCCCTGCTAACACAACACAAAAATACTCCCTGCTGCCTCCCTGCTGTGTACCAGGCACTGTGCTCAGTGAGTCTCCCCGCTGCCTCCTGTGCTCTGTGCCAGGCAGTGTGCATAGTGAGTCTCCCTGCAGCCCCCTGTGCTGTGTACCATGCACTGTGCTCAATAAGTCTCCATGCAGCCCCCTTTGCTGTGCACCAGACACTATTCTCTGTGAGTCTCTGTGCTGCCCCTGCGCTATGTGCCAGGCACTGTGTTCAGTGAGTCTCTCTGCTGTCCCTGGTGCTGTGTAGCAGGCATTGTGCTAACTGAGTCACCCTGCTGCCCCCTGTGGTGTACCAGGCACTGTGCTCAGTGAGTCTCTCTGCTGTCCCCTGTGCTGTGTACCAGGCACTGTGCTCACTGCATCTCCCCTCCTGCCCCTGTGCTGTGTACCAGGCACTGTGCTCAGTGAGTCTCCCTGCTCTCCTCTGCACTTTGAACCAGGCACTGTGCTCAGTGAGTCTCCCTGCTCTCCTCTGCACTGTGTACCAGGCACTGTGCTCACTGAGTCTCCCTACTCCACCTTGTGTTCTGTGCCAGGCAATGTGCTCAGTGAGTCTCCATGCAACCCCCTGTGCTGTGTACCAGGCACTGTGCTCAGTGAATGTTCCTGCTGCCGCATGCACTGTGTACCAGGCACTGTTCTCAGTGAGTCTCTCTGCTCCCCCCTGTGCTGTGTACCAGTCTTTGTGCTCAGTGAGTCTTCCCGCTGCCCCTGTGCTGTGTACTAGGCACTGTGCTCAGTGAGTCTCTCTGCTGCCCCCTGCGCTGTGTACCAGGCAATGTGCTCAGTGAGTGTCCATGCTGCCCCTGTGCTGTGTACCAGGCACTGTGCTCAGTGAGTCTCCTTGCTGCCCCCTGTGCTGTGTATCAGGCACTGTGCTCAGTGAGTCTCTCTGCTGCCCCTTTGTTGTGTACCAGTCACTTTGTTCAGTGAGTCTCCCTGTTGCCCATGTGCTGTGTATCAGGCACTCTGCTCAGTGAGTCTCCCTGCTGCACCCTGTGCTCTGTGCCAGGCAATGTGCTCAGTGAGTCTCCCCACTGCCCCCTGTGCTGTCTACCAGGCACTGTGCCCAGTAAGTCTCTCTGCTGCATCTGGACTGTGTACCAGACACTGTGTACAGTGAGTCTCTCTGCTGCCCCTGTGCTGTGTACCAGGCACTGTGCCCAGTAAGTCTCTCTGCTGCATCTGAACTGTGTACCAGACACTGTGTACAGTGAGTCTCTCTGCAGCCTCTCTGCTGTGTACCAGGCAGTGTGTTCAGTGAGTCTCCCTGTTGCCCCCTGTGCTGTGTAGCAGGCACTGTGCTCAGTGAGTCTCCCCGCTACTCCCTGTGCTGTGTAACAGTCATTGTTGCACTGAGTCTGCCTGCTTCCCTCTGTGCTCTGTGCCAGACACTGTGCTCTGTGAGTCTCTCTGCTGCTCCCTGCAGTTGTACCAGGCACTGTGCTCAGTGAGTATCCCTGCTGCCCCCTGTGCTGTGTACCAGACACTGTGCTCAATGAGTCTCCCTGCTGCCCCTTGTGCTGTGTACCAGACACTGTGCTCAGTGAGTCTCCCTGCTGCCCCCTGTGCTGTGTACCAGACACTGTGCTCAGTGAGTCTCCCTGCTGCCCCCTGTGCTATGTACCAGGCACTGTGCTCAGTGAGTCTCTCTGCTGCATCTGAGCTCTGTACCAGGCACTGTGTTCAGTGAGTCTTCCTGCTGCCCCCTCTGCTGTGTACCCAGCACTGTGCTCGGTGAGTCTCTCTGCTGCCCCCTGTGCTGTGTACCAGGCACTGTGCTCACTGAGTCTCCCTGCTGCATCTGAGCTGTGTACCAGGCACTGTGCTCACTGAGTCTCCCTGCTGCTCCCTGTGCTGTGTACCAGTCAATGTGCTCAGTGATTCTCTCTGCTGCCTCTGTGCAGTATACCAGGCTCTGTGCTCAGTGACACTCCCTGCTCCTCCTGTGCTGTGTGCCAGGCACTGTGCTCAGTGATTCTCTCTGCTGCCTCTGTGCTGTGTACCAGGCACTGTACTCAGTGAGACTCCCTGCTGCCCCATGTGCTGTGTACCAGGCACTGTGCTCATTGAGTCTCTCTGCTAACACAACACAAAAATAAATATACCTGGAAAAACTCAGCAGGTCTGTCAGCATACGTGGAGAGGAACAGAGTTAACGTGTCGAGTCCGTATGACTCTTCAACAGAACTAAGTAAAAATAGAAAAGAAGTGAAATATAAGCTGGTTTAAGGGATGTGCGTGGGACAGGTAGAGCTGGACAGTGGGCCACTGATAGTCGGAGATAGCCAAAAGATGTCATAGACAAAAGGACAAAAAGGTGATGATATTATCTAAGTAATGTGATAATAGGTGATATTAAGGGTAGAAAGCAGGATGAGCAAGGTACAGATACGCCTTGTGCAGGTGGGGTGGGTTGAAGTTAAGGGGTCGAAATAGGCTAAAAGGTAGAGATAAAACAATGGACGGAATTACTCTCTGCTGCCTCCATGCTGTGTACCTGGCACTGTGCTCAGTGAGTCTCCCCGCTGCCTCCTGGGCTTTGTACCAGACACTGGCCTCAGTGAGTCTCCCTGCTGCCTCCTGTGCTGTGTACCAGGCACTGTGCTCAGTGAGTCTCACTGCTGCCCCCTGTGCTGTGTACCAGGCACTGTGCTCAGTGAGTCTCCCGATTGCACCCTACGCTGTGTCCCAGGCTCTGCGCTCAGTGAGTCTCCCTGCTGTCCCTGTGCTGTATACCAGGCACTGTGCTCAGTGAGTCTCCCTACTGCCTCTGTGCTGTGTACCAGGCACTGTGCTCAGTGAGTTTCTCTGCTCTCCTCTGTGCTGTGTAACAGGCACTGTGCTCAGTTAGTCTCCCTGCTGCCCCCTGCCCTTTGTACCATTCACTGTGCTTAGTGAATCTCTCTGCTGCATCTGTGCTGTGTACCAGGTACTGTGCTCAGTGAGTCTCCCTGCTGCCCCTGTGCTGTGTACCAGGCACATTGCTCAGTGAGTCTCCCTGCTGCCCTCTGGGCTGTGTACCAGGCACTGTGCTCAGTGCATCTCCCTGACGCCCCTGTGCTGTGTACCAGGCACTGTGCTCAGTGAGTCTCCCTGCTGCCTCCTGTGCTGTGTACCAGGCACTTTGCTCAGCGAGTCTCACTGCTGCCCCTTTGCTGTGTACCAGACACTGTGCTCAGTGCATCTCCCTGATGCCCCCTGCGCTGTGTACCAGGCACTGTGCTCAGTGAGCCTCCCTGCTGACTACTGTGCTGTGTACCAGTGACTGTGCTCAGTGAGTGTATCTGCTGCCCCTGTGCTGTGTACCAGGCATTGTGCTCAGTGAGTCTCCCTGCTGACCCCTGTACTGTGTGCCAGGCACTGTGCTCAGTGAGTCTCTCTGCTCTGTTGCTGAGGAATGGAGATCCAATGGGCTCTGGGACTTGGACTCACTATCTGTCACTACCGTCTGTCTCTGGACAGAGAAGCTGTTGCCTCGAATTGAGTACTGCGACCCTGAGGGGCTCTGTGCAGTTGATGACGGCTCTGACAAGGGTTCGAAAAGAACATCGGGTCAAGCGAGGGGTGAGTGACAGAACGATGGGTGTGGCATCAGGCATAGGGAGCAAGGCCAACAATGAAATCTGGTGAAGGATGAGGGATCAGGCAAGAGGTAAAGGATCTTGCAAGAAGGGAGAGATCATTTCCAAGTCAATTCCCCAATCACAGAGTCACTGTCTGAGCAGAGTCAATCTCATTCCTCCTGTGTTGCTCTCTCCTATGCCCTCTTCTCCTGTGTCCTTCTCTCCTGTGCCCTTCAGTGTTGTGCCCCTATCCTCTCTCCCACTCTGCTGTGTCCACTCCCTCCTGTACCCCTCCCTCCTGGGCCGCTTCTCTCTCCTCTGCCCCATTTCCCCTCTGACCCTCCCTCCTGTGCCCCACCCTCCTCTGCCCCCTTGTCCTGTGCCGTCTCTCCTGTGTCCCCCATCTCCTGTGTCCCTTTCTCCTGTGTCTCTTTCTCCTGTGCATCTCATTCCTCTACCCCTCTCTTCTGTGTCCCTCTCTTTCTCATGCTCCTTTCTCCTATTTCTCTCTCTCTCCTGTGCCTCTGTCTCTCTTTTTACTGATTCACGTGATGTGGGCATCACTGCCAAGGCCAGAATTTATTGCCCAACCTTATCTTCCCTTGAGAAGGTGGTGATGAGCTGCCTTCTTGAACTGCTGCAGTCCATGTGGTGTAGGTACACCCATAGCACTGTTAGGAAGGGAGTTCCAGGATTTTGACCCAATAACAGTGAAGGAACGGTGATGTATTTCCAAGTCAGGATGGTGAATGACTTGGAGGGGAACTTCCAGGTGGTGGTGTTCCCATCCACCTGCTGCCCTTGTCCTTCCAGATGGTCGTGGTTGTGGGTTTGGAAGGTGTTGCCAAAGGAACCTTGGTGAATTCCTGCAGGCATCTTGTAGATGGTACACACTGCTGCTATTGTGTGTTGGTGGTGGAGGGAGTGAATGTTTGTGGATGGGGTACCAATCAAGTGGGCTCCTTTGTCCTGGATGCTGTCAAGCCTCTTGAGTGTTGTGGGACCTGTACTCATCCAGGCAAGCAGGGAGTATCCTATCACTCTCTTGACTTGTACCTTGTAGATTGTGGACAGGCTTTGGTGAGTTACTCACCACACGATCCAAGCCTCTGGCCTGCTCTTGTGGCCACAGTATTTATATGGCTAGTCCAGTTCAGTCTCTGGTTAATGGCAACCCCTCTCTCTCCTGTGCCTCTCTCTTCTATGTCCCTCTCTCCATTGCCCCTTTCGCCCCTGTCCCGCTCTCCTATTCCCCCTTTTCTCTCCTGTGCCCATGCTGATCCCACCATCAATGACTTGGATGGTGTGGGTCATCTTCTTCCAATCTGCTTGTGTCTCAGGTAGTAATCCAGAGATTATATCTTTGTGGTTCTGATTTTTAATTTAATCACGAGCTGTTCCTGCTCCCTCAACAGAACCTCTTCCCTGGTCCTTTCTATATTGTTGGTACCCATATCGACCAAGATAACTGGATTCTTCCCTTCCCACTCCAAGGCCATGATTTTCCAGTCCCGCCTGTGGCAGGACCCATCGTGGCGGGAGGGAAAATTTGGCAAACTAACAAAAAGCCCATTGACTTTCGGCAGGAATTTCTGGTCCCACCCAAATGACCTGGCCTAAGTTTCTCTCCAGCCCTGAGGAGATGTCCTTAACCTTAATCTTCCAGCTTCTGTTCCTCACAAAATTCTACTGAGGATAAACCTCACATGCCTTCCACGTAGTCAATGATGATGTTAGTGGTTTATTCTGTTTACAGTGCAGGTCTGTCTAACTGTCATTTATTTTGGCTAACTTCTCTCAGTGAGCTGCAAACCACACACGGTCCAAACTGCAACTAAAACCTCTCCCAGCAAATACCCAGATAAATTGAAACCAGAGAGCTCCCTCCATCTCCATGAGGATGTAGCCCACTCTGGGCTGACCTCAAACTGACAAATTAATTCTCCCTAATTTACAATCCCTTCTTTGACCTGATAAAGTAAGTGAGTTTTACAGCCTTTCAGGGCTCACTGAATGCTTTTAAACCCATTTAGCTCTAACTCCCAAGACAAAACAATTTCCCTGGCCTGTCATACTGCAAGGAGTGCAGACATCTGCAACCCTCCAGCTAAGTAAGCCCACCTACAGTTTTATCGCTTTCTCTATTCTGACCTTTTTTAACCCACAACCTAAACATTATATTCCTAAAATTAAAAATTATATTCCAAAACACATGACCCATGAACTAAGTAGTCACAACACTCCCCACCATAAGAAAATGAAATTGTGTCACCAAGTGACGTGTTTTCATTTATACCGTATAGATTATTACACTTTACAATACGTTATAAATCTTAACATTAATTATCTGACCATATGCAATCCACACAATAATCATCCTCCCATTATCCAATCAACTTCACAAGCTCATCAGCTCTTTGCTCAATTCCATGTCCAGTTTAAGATGTAAAACGTTATTTTTTGCATTTTTTCTGATAGTTTTCTTCTTACAATATTTATAGTCCAAAGTTCCACCTGCAAAAGAAGATTCTTCATTCTTATTCACAGGTGAATTTTCAAACTCAGTCTTTGAGACAGTCCGTGCTGAATTCAGCTTTTGAACCTCATTGGTTGTTCCAAGAATGTGATTTACAATTTCTTTGATCTGATGAAGTGCGTGTGTGCAACTTGGTTCAGCTTCTTGCAGTTAGAGCACTGCATTCCCCATGCTAAACTCACAATTGAAGACTCACTCCCCTGTGTGGATCTTCTGATGGAACAGGAGATTTGATGAACTCAAGAAGGATTTGTCACACACCTCACCTGGGAAAGGTTTCTCCCGTGTGAATTTGTTGATGCGTACAAAGGGACAATGAGTCCGAGAATGATTTGTCACACACCTCACACGTGAATGGCTTTTCCCCAGTGGCACTCTATCCACAAACATTCACTCTCTCCACCACTGGCGCACAGCAGCAGCAGTGTGTACCATCTACAAGATGCACTGCAGCAACTCACCAAGACTCGTTAGACAGCACCTTCCAAATCCATGACCACCATCCAGAAGGACAAGGGCAGGATTTGGAACTTCCCCTCTAAACCACTCACCATTCTGACTTGGAACTATATCACTGTTCCTTCACTGTCACTGTGTCAAAATCCAGGATCTCCCTCCCTAACAGCACTGTGGATGTACCTACACCACATGGACTGCAGCGATTCAGGAAGGCAGCTTACCACCACTTTCTCAAGGGCAATTAAGGATGGGCAATAAATTATGGCCCAGCCAGCGAAACCCACATCCCGTGAATTAAAAAAAAGATAGGAAGGGGCAAGGCCATAAAGAGATTTGAAAACAAGGATGAGAATTTTAAAATCGAGGCATTGATTGACCAGGAGCCATTGTAGATTGCTGGGCAATGGGTCTTGGTGACATTTAGGACATTGGCAGTAGAGTTTTGGAGGAGCTCAAGTTTACAGTGCGAGATATGAGAGTAGCCAGGAGAGCATTGGAATAGTTGAGTCTAGAGCCTACGAAGGTATGGATGAGGGTTTCAATAGCAGATAAGCTGAGGCAGGGTGTCACTGGTCTCTCCCACAATGTAAAAGTTATTTTGCATGCATGTACTTCAGGTCAATGAAGAAATTGTAAATGATATTCTTTGAACCAATGAGGTTCAACAGCTGAATTCAGCACAGACTTTTTTAAAGACTGAGTTTAAAAGCTCACCTGTGAATAAGAATGAACAATCTTCTTTTGCAGACGGACTCTGGACTAGAAATATTGTAAGATGAAAACTTTAAGAAAAAACACAACCTGTGAGTGGAGCTTGAACCCTTGTCTATGCACAGCCTCCTGCTTCCTGACCAACACAAGAAAATGACAGTGAGGGCCAGGGATGGTAATGGAGAACCCTTCACAGAATCATAGAATAGTACGGCACAAAAGGAGTGTGGCAGTGCTGCACTGTCAGAGGTGCCGTCTTTCAGATGAGATCTCAAACGAGGCCCCTTCTGTTCTCTCTCTAAGGTGGGTGTAAAAGATCCCATGGCACTATTTTGAAGAACAGGGGAGGTGTTCCTGATGCCCGGACCAACATTAATCTCTCAATCAACACCACTAAAAAAGATTATCTGGTCATTATCACATGGCTGTTTGTGGGAACTTGCTGTGCATTGGCTGTCACGTTTCCTACATTACAACAGTGACCATACTTCAAAAGTACTTCATTGGATGTAAAGAGCTTTTGGACACCTGGTGAAAGGCACTATATAAATGCAGTCTTTTTTTTCTGAGGAGGTTACAGAGATAGGCCTTTTGGGCTTCTCGGCCTTTTGGCTAAGATCAAGTGTAGTCGTGAAGCGATGGCTACAACCAGTCCAGCCCCATACCATAGGGTACCTAACACCATCTGGGTCATGGTGAAGGACAGCGAAGGAGGAGCACCCATGGATCGAGCCTTCTTCATCAAGCGGATCCTGTTGAAGGCGTGTGGATTTGAAGCAGAGGAGATCTACTCCCTGCAAGACTTCCCCAGCGCTGGATGTTTCGACGTGACTTTCAAGCGTGTGGCAGCTTGCGTCAAGTTCCTGAAGGTGTTCAAGGAGAAGAGAGATCATCCGGAGATGAAGATCCTGAAGGTGGAGCCACTCTTTGCTCTGCCGTTGCAACGGGACCGTGTGGTGACTGTGCATCTCTAAAACCCCTACGTCCCTGCCGTCGATATGTTCACCTTCCTCGCCAGGTACGTCGACAAGGTTGGGAGCTGCACCAAGGTTAGAGACGCCTTCGGGATTTGGACATGCAAACACCAGGTTAAGATCACGTTCAAGACCAATGGTAAGGGAGCCATCTTCCACCCTCCTTCCAGCTTCACTATCGGGGGAAGCCGTGGCTACCTTGTCAATGCTGGGCAGCCCAAACTTTGTCGCTCATGCGGCAAGTCTGGTCATGTGGCTGCCAACTGCAGCGCCGCCCTCTGTAAGAACTGCAAACAGGAAGGGCACCAGACAAAGAACTGCAAACAAACTAGGTGCTGCAACCTGTGTGGTGAGGCAGGCCACCTCTACAAGACCTGCCCCAAACACTGCCTCACTTATGCACAGGCAGCCAAACCCAACGAGGGGGAAGCAGAAGAAATGCTTTGTGTCACTACTACCAAGGACACTTGCAACACTCCAACCACCAAGGCCCCCAGTGAGAACAACGGGACAAAGGAGGGCACAAAGAGAGACAAGGTGGAGGAAAAGATTGAGGTAGCAGACAGCCAATCAACAGCACTGCCCCCTGAACCTCCCACTCCTCAGGAGAGCGAATCAATGGAGGAGGAGGAAGCAGCGGAAAATCAGCAGGAGGAGTGGCAGCTGGTGAAGAGAGCCAAAAGGAAGAAGGGGGCTAAGAAGGGACCAAGCCACTTCCCAGTCAAGTGGCAAGAGGCGTCTCCCATCCAACATGGATGACAAGGGCAGCAGCTCTTCGGATGAAGAAATGCCAGGGCGGCACCTACAGAAGAAGTGGCAAAGCTCTAAGGAGTTGGAGGATGAGACACCCGAGCTCCAGAACATTGGAGACAATGAGGAGACCAGCACACCCCAACTTTGCCCATAACCCGAAGAGCCAGCGCACCCTAGCACCAGGAATCTGGGAGCAGTGAGGCGCTCAGCGCACTCCAGCTCCCGGAAGCCGGGAGCAGCAACACCTCAGAGGGGGAGAGAATTGGAGAAGCTTCTCCAACAGAGGACATTTCAAATCCTGCTCTCTGCACGGACCCCAAGATGCCACCTGAGCAGAACACCGCCAATGGGGAGGTTCAGGACGCTTTCCTCAGCCCATCCAAAGTGAGGTAATTTGTGAACAAGATGGGTATGCAGCAGCAGACCAAAGGTCTGGGACTCTCACAGGCAACAGGTTTGGTAAGAGACTAAATGCTTTAAAATGGGTGTAAAGATTGTATCTATAAATGTGCGTAGCATTAAATCTACTACGCGATGTGTTGTGACCTTGGACAACCTTGCCAAGGTCAAAGCTGACCTGTTGTTTCTGCAGGAGTGTGCGATACCGCACCTCAGCTCCTCGAGGCAATGGTCACGATGGTGGTCCCATGGGCCATCGATCTGGTCAGGCAGAAACGACTCTCATTCCTCCGGCCTGGGTATTCTGCTGAGGGGAGGCAACTTCACCGTCTCCCAGGTTAAGGAGGTGGTGGGCGGGTGCCTCCTCGTAGCAGACGTAATGTACAAGAATGCTCCACTCCGGTTAATTAACGTGTACGCCCCGGCACAAAGGGCTGAGTGGCTGGAGGTTTTTCAGCAGCTCCCACTGCTGCTGGTGACCTCCAGGCCGGTCATTCTGTGCGGTGACTTCAACTGCATCATCGATGCGGCTGGACGATCCGGCAGGGCCGAAAGCAGATCGAACGCTATGTCCAGATCCCTGATGGAAACACTTAAGGATGACAAGCTGCACGACATCTTCAGCAACCCTGCAGACGGAGCGCAGCGTAGATACACCTGGTCGCGGCCTGACGGGTCCATCTGTTCCAGGATAGACTTCCTGTTTGTGTCCTGAGCGTTCGCAGTCAGATCCACCGACGTCAAGCCGGTGTTCTTCTCTGACCACTGCCTCCTACTGGCTGACTGTCACTTACAGGAAGACCAGAGGGTGGGCAGGGGGACATGGAAGCTAAACATGGAACTGCTGACCCCAGAGAACTTTGAGGAGCTCAAGAGGGATTACAAAGGTCAGAGAACCGAGAAACTCCACTTTGAGTCCCTGACACACTGGTGGGAAGCGATCAAGGAAAACATCAACAGGTTTTTCATCCTCAAAGGCACCCAGAAAGCTAAAAAGGAACAGAGGGAAATGTCCCAACTCCAGAAAAACCTGCAGAATCTCCTGTGGCTGCAGTCGATGGGATTCGATGTCAAGGAGGAACTCCAAGAGATGAAGAGCCAGCAAGCCTCGCTCTTTGCCTCGGAGGCCTCCAAGATCATCTTCTGTTGCAGAGTCCGCTCCGTGGAGCAGGATGAGACGAGCTCACGTTTCTTCTTCCAAAAGGTACACAGAGAGCTCTGTGATCAGCAGCCTGAAGGAAGAAGATGGTTCAGTAAAGTCATCGCAGTCCGACATTTTGAGAATCAGCAAATCCTTTTATGCCGGATTGTATGACGTGAAGCCCACAGACTGCATGGCCTCCCAGTCCTTCCTGTCCTCTATCACGGAGGTCTTAGACGACAGTACCCAGGAGAGCCTGGACAAACCGCTAACTCCTGATGAACTGTCTAAGGCCCTTGAGTCCTTCGAGAAGAGTAAAACTCCTGGAAGCGATGGCTTGCTGGCGGAGTTCTATTCGGCTCTGTGGGACTGGATCGGCCCAGACCTGCTAGAAGTGTGTGAGAGTATGCTCCTGGCCGGCAGCATGTCAGAATCCATGAGGAAAGGCATCATCACCCTCATTTACAAACACAAGGGGGAAAGGGAGGAAATTAGAAATTGGCAACCCATTTCACTGTTGAATGTGGACTATAAGATTCTGTCCAAGGTCTTCGCCAATCGGGTCAAGTCCACTCTGAAATTGGTGATCCACCCTGATCAGACATGCGCTGTGCCCGGCAGGAAGATCTCTGACAGCCTCGTGCTGCTCAGGGATACGATTGCCTATGTGCAGGACAGGGGTGTGGACACCTGCCTCATCAGCCTGGATCAGGAGAAGGCCTTTGACAGAATATCGCACACCTACATGGTGGATGTGCTCTCCAAAATGGGGTTTGGGGAGGGAATTCACAAATGGATCCAACTGCTCTACACTAACATCAGTAGCGCAGTCTCTATCAATGGGTGGGAATCAGATAGCTTTCCTATTAAATCTGGAGTCAGGCAGGGCTGCCCTCTCTCCCCTGTCCTGTTTGTGTGTTGCACAGAACCCTTTGCTGAGTCCATCAGGAAGGATCCGGGCATAAGAGGAGTGACGTTCCCAGGCAGTGGAGGCACTCAGGTCAAAGCCTCCCTGTACTTGGACGATGTCGCCATCTTCTGCTCGGATCCGCTGTCGATGCACAGACTGATCCACATCTGTGACCAGTTCGAACTGGCCTCGGGAGCCAAGGTAAATCATGGGAAGAGTGAGGCCATGTTCTTTGGGAGCTGGGCTGACCGATCCTTTGTCCCCTTCACCTTCAGGGCTGATGGCCTGAAGGTGCTGGGGATATGGTTCGGAGGGACCAGGGCACGCGTTAGAAACTGGAAGGAGCGAGTGTCTATGGTGAAAAGAAAACTGGGTATGTGGGAGTGACGCTCCCTCTCCATTGTGGGTAAGAACCTGGTCATCAGGAGTGAGGCACTCTCGCTGTTGCTGTACGTGGTGCAGGTCTGGCCCAGTCCAGACTCTTGCGCACTGGCGATCACCCGAGCCATTTTTCACTTTATCTGGAGGTCAAAAATGGATCGTGTCCGCAGGGACGCGATGTACAAGCCTTTAGATAAGGGGGAAAAAAACGTGCCCAACATTGCCCTCATACTGATGGCCACCTTTGTGTGTGGCTGCATCAAGCTGTGCGTAGACCCTCGGTATGCAAACACCAAGTGTCACTACATGCTGAGGTTCTACCTGTCCCCGGTGTTGCGCAGGATGGGTCTGGCCACGCTGCCGCGGAACGCTCCAAGTTGTTGGACTGTGCCGTACCACCTGTCCCTCGTGGAAAAATTTATGCAGCGAAACACCTTTGACCACAAGTCCATCAGGCAGTGGTCAGCACGTAACGTCTTCGAGGCCCTGTGGGAAAGGGAGAGGGTGGATCCTGTGAGATGGTTCCCCGAGCAACTGTCAAAGTCATTTGGCAGAGTGCCTCATCGTCAGAACTTTCTAACAAGCACCAAGACGTAGCTTGGCTGGTGGTGAGAAAGGCCCTCCCCATCAGATCCTTCCTACACGCCAGGAGTCTCACCCCCCCTGCATGTTGACCTCGAGGTGGCTGTGGTGAGGACGAGACCGTTGTTCACCTCCTTGTGGATTGTGCCTTTGCAAAAAAGGTCTGGAGAGAGATGCAGTGGTTTCTGTCGAGGTTCATCCCGAGCAGTTCTGTGACACAGGACTCTGTGCTCTACGGGCTGTCCCCAGGGACACACACCGAGACAAACATCAACTGCAGCTGGAGGATCATCAACTCGGTAAAAGACACTCTTTGGTCTGCCCGAAACTTGTTGGTCTTCCAGCACAAAGAGTTGTCCCCGACCGAGTGTTGCAGACTGGCACATTCCAAGGTCCAGGACTACGTGCTGAGTGACACTCTAAAGCTTGGGGCAGCCACCGCAAAGGCGCAGTGGGGAAGGTTCGCTGACTAAGACCTTTCTGCTACAGTGCACCGAGGGGCTGGGAACTGTTGAGAGCCCCCCGGGCTGTACAGCTCAAAATGAATGTCTGTACTGAATGCTAATTGTATTATAAATGTATTGAAGCACCTCAGAGTGCAACATGATGTATATTGACAACTTTAATACCATTGTCTGATTGTCTGCATTGACCATATTGAAATGATTGTAATATTCATTGTTTGTATTGATGCACCTTGTGATACATGTTGTAAAAGTTGAATCTGATTGTACTTTTGTAATGGTGATTTTGAAATAGTCTGGAATGTTCTTCCAGATATTTTATGAATAAAGTATATTTTTCACAAAAAAGGGGTGTGGACACCTGCCTCATCAGCCTGGATCAGGAGAAGGCCTTTGACAGAATATCGCACACCAACATGGTGGATGAGCTCTCCAAAATGGGGTTTGGGGAGGAAATTCGCAATTGGATCCAACTGCTCTACACTAACATCAGTAGCGCAGTCTCTATCAATAGGTGGGAATCAGATAGCTTTCCTATTAAATCTGGAGTCAGGCAGGGCTGCCCTCTCTCCCCTGTCCTGTTTGTGTGTTGCACAGAACCCTTTGCTGAGTCCATCAGGAAGGATCCGGGCATAAGAGGAGTGACGTTCCCAGGCAGTGGAGGCACTCAGGTCAAAGCCTCCCTGTACTTGGACGATGTCGCCATCTTCTGCTCGGATCCGCTGTCGATGCACAGACTGATCCACATCTGTGACCAGTTCGAACTGGCCTCGGGAGCCAAGGTAAATCATGGGAAGAGTGAGGCCATGTTCTTTGGGAGCTGGGCTGACCGATCCTTTGTCCCCTTCACCTTCAGGGCTGATGGCCTGAAGGTGCTGGGGATATGGTTCGGAGGGACCAGGGCACGCGTTAGAAACTGGAAGGAGCGAGTGTCTATGGTGAAAAGAAAACTGGGTATGTGGGAGTGACGCTCCCTCTCCATTGTGGGTAAGAACCTGGTCATCAGGAGTGAGGCACTCTCGCTGTTGCTGTACGTGGTGCAGGTCTGGCCCAGTCCAGACTCTTGCGCACTGGCGATCACCCGAGCCATTTTTCACTTTATCTGGAGGTCAAAAATGGATCGTGTCCGCAGGGACGCGATGTACAAGCCTTTAGATAAGGGGGAAAAAAACGTGCCCAACATTGCCCTCATACTGATGGCCACCTTTGTGTGTGGCTGCATCAAGCTGTGCGTAGACCCTCGGTATGCAAACACCAAGTGTCACTACATGCTGAGGTTCTACCTGTCCCCGGTGTTGCGCAGGATGGGTCTGGCCACGCTGCCGCGGAACGCTCCAAGTTGTTGGACTGTGCCGTACCACCTGTCCCTCGTGGAAAAATTTATGCAGCGAAACACCTTTGACCACAAGTCCATCAGGCAGTGGTCAGCACGTAACGTCTTCGAGGCCCTGTGGGAAAAGGAGAGGGTGGATCCTGTGAGATGGTTCCCCGAGCAACTGTCAAAGTCATTTGGCAGAGTGCCTCATCGTCAGAACTTTCTAACAAGCACCAAGACGTAGCTTGGCTGGTGGTGAGAAAGGCCCTCCCCATCAGATCCTTCCTACACGCCAGGAGTCTCACCCCCCCTGCATGTTGACCTCGAGGTGGCTGTGGTGAGGACGAAACCGTTGTTCACCTCCTTGTGGATTGTGCCTTTGCAAAAAAGGTCTGGAGAGAGATGCAGTGGTTTCTGTCGAGGTTCATCCCGAGCAGTTCTGTGACACAGGACTCTGTGCTCTACGGGCTGTCCCCAGGGACACACACCGAGACAAACATCAACTGCAGCTGGAGGATCATCAACTCGGTAAAAGACACTCTTTGGTCTGCCCGAAACTTGTTGGTCTTCCAGCACAAAGAGTTGTCCCCGACCGAGTGTTGCAGACTGGCACATTCCAAGGTCCAGGACTATGTGCTGAGTGACACTCTAAAGCTTGGGGCAGCCACCGCAAAGGCGCAGTGGGGAAGGTTCGCTGACTAAGACCTTTCTGCTACAGTGCACCGAGGGGCTGGGAACTGTTGAGAGCCCCCCGGGCTGTACAGCTCAAAATGAATGTCTGTACTGAATGCTAATTGTATTATAAATGTATTGAAGCACCTCAGAGTGCAACATGATGTATATTGACAACTTTAATACCATTGTCTGATTGTCTGCATTGACCATATTGAAATGATTGTAATATTCATTGTTTGTATTGATGCACCTTGTGATACATGTTGTAAAAGTTGAATCTGATTGTACTTTTGTAATGGTGATTTTGAAATAGTCTGGAATGTTCTTCCAGATATTTTATGAATAAAGTATATTTTTCACAAAAAAGGGGTGTGGACACCTGCCTCATCAGCCTGGATCAGGAGAAGGCCTTTGACAGAATATCGCACACCAACATGGTGGATGAGCTCTCCAAAATGGGGTTTGGGGAGGGAATTCGCAATTGGATCCAACTGCTCTACACTAACATCAGTAGCGCAGTCTCTATCAATGGGTGGGAATCAGATAGCTTTCCTATTAAATCTGGAGTCAGGCAGGGCTGCCGTCTCTCGCCTGTTCTTTTCGTGTGTTGCATAGAACCCTTTGCTGAGTCCATCAGGAACGATCCGGGCATAAGAGGAGTGACGTTCCCAGGCAGTGGAGGCACTCAGGTCAAAGTCTCCCTGTACATGGACGATGTAGCCGTCTTCTGCTCAGATCCGCTGTCGGTGCACAGACTGATCCACATCTGCGACCAGTTCGAACTGGCCTCGGGAGCCAAGGTAAATCCTGGGAAGAGCGAGGCCATGTTCTTTGGGAACTGGCCTGACCGATCCTTTGTCCCCTTCACTGTCAGGGCTGACGGCCTGAAGGTGCTGGGGATGTGGTTCGGAGGGACCAGGGCACGCGTTAGAAACTGGAAGGAGCGAGTGTCTATGGTGAAAAGGAAACT
This sequence comes from Carcharodon carcharias, assembly GCF_017639515.1. Lineage (NCBI taxonomy): Eukaryota > Metazoa > Chordata > Chondrichthyes > Lamniformes > Lamnidae > Carcharodon > Carcharodon carcharias. The sequence goes on from NC_054485.1 coordinate 73,287,149, forward strand.
GGGCATGTGGGAGCGACGCTCCCTTTCCATTGCAGGTAAGAACCTGGTCATCAGGTGTGAGGCACTGTCGCTGTTGCTGTACGTGGCGCAGGTCTGACCCATTCCACACTCCTGTGTGGTGGCGATCACCTGAGCCATTTTCCGCTTTATCTGGAGGTCAAAAATGGATCGTGTCCGCAGGGACACGATGTACAAGCCTCTAAATAAAGGGGGAAGAAACGTGCCCAACATCGCCCTCATACTGATGGCCACCTTTGTGTGCGGCTGCATCAAACAGTGCGTAGACCCTCAGTATGCAAACACCACTAAATGCTGAGGTTCTACCTGTCCCCAGTGTTACGAAGGATGGGTCTGGCCACGCTGCCGCGGAACGCTCCAAGTAGTTGGACCGTGCCATACCACCTGTCCCTCATGGGAAAATTTATGCAGAGAACACTTTCGACCACAAGTCCATCAGGCAGTGGTCGGCACGTAACGTCTTAAAGGCCCTGAAGGAAAAGGAGAGGGTGTATCCTGTGGGATTGTTCCCTGAGCAGACTGACAAAGTCATTTGGCAGAATGCCTCATCGCCAGAACTTCCCAACAAGCACCAAGACGTAGCTTGGGTGGTGGTGAGAAAGGCCCTCCCTGTAAGATCCTTCCAACATGCCAGGAGTCTCACCCCCTCTGCACGTTGCCCTCGAGGTGGCTGTGGTGGGGAATAGACCGTTGTTCACCTCCTACAGATTGTGTCTTTGCGAAGAAGGTCTGGAGAGAGATGCAGTGGTTTCTGTCGAGGTTCATCCCAAGCAGTTCTGTGACACAGGACTCTGTGCTCTACGGGCTGTTCCCAGGGACACACACTGAGACAAACATCAGCTGCAGCTGGAGGATCATCAACTCAGTGAAAGACGCTCTTTGGTCTGCCCGAAACTTGTTGGTCTTCCAGCGCAAAGAGTTGTCCCCGACCGAGTGTTGCAGACTGGCACATTCCAAGGTCCAGGACTACGTGCTGAGAGACACACTAAAGCTTGGGGCAGCCACCGCAAAGGCGCAATGGGGAAGGTTCGCTGTCTAAGACCTTTCTGCCACAGTGCACTGAGGGACTGGGAACTGTAAAGAGCCCATCGGGATGTACAGCTTAAAATGAATGTCTGCCAATGATTGTAATATTCATTGTTTGTACTGATACACCTTGTGATTCATGTTGTAAAAGTTGAACCTGATTGTATTTTTGTAAAGGTGATTTTGAAATGGTTCGAAATGTTTTTGAAGATTTATGAATAAAGTATATTTTTGCAAAAAAAAAACAAAAAAATTTTTTTCACAAAAAAGGTTACAGTGATGGTGGGGGGGGGGGGAGTGGGGGGCGTGGTGGGGGGAGGTCTTGGAGGGATTTGAAAAGACGGGATAATAACCAGCTCCTAACACACACAGAACTCAACAACAGGAAATCAGTAAGAATCCTCAGACACTCTGCACCTCCCAGATAATTACACTTCACCTTCTCATATTCAGTAATTACCCATCAACAAAACTCAGCCTGTAAATCAGAAAGGAAATGCTTCCAATAAACATACTCAATATCCAACACACAGCTCCAGTCAAACAGTTCAGCACAAAGCACCGAGTAAACAGCTCTCTCAGCTGGATCTTCTCACACAGCATAAGGGGCATTTCCACACCTGATTCCCCACAGGATAATGTAAAGAACCTATTTTTATTTTTCTTGGACTGTGGCTTTGAAATTCAACTGTGGCTTCACCATGGCTGCAGTTGAAAGACATGTTCACTGGAATAGGATGAGGAAGAGCTACAATGTTGCTATCCTGGAACAGAGAGTGCCTTAAAAGAACAGGATGGTGCCGGACAGGAGTCCTGCACTATCAGGAACTGCCTGATGACAGCATTTCAATCGGCTCCTGATCAGGTGACCAGGGTTTTGTGTGGTAACAGTGCAGGCAGTACAGCTCCTAGCCTGCAAAGAGGGAAAACCTAAAGCCTCTCTCTCCTGTGTTTGAAAGATTCCAGTATTTCTGCGATAGTATCAAGCTGGCTACTCCTCACATCCCTGTAACCTGCTTTCTCTGACAGCCCCTGTCAAGAATAAGAGAGGAAAAATCACCAGTAGAGACATTGAAAAGCACGCTATTCGACCAGTGAACCACAGACTGAAAGTACTGGGAGACCATCATGTGTTATCAACAACAAACTGCAAGGAATTTGGAAGACATCAATCAAAATCAACCCATCTAATCCTGTACTCTGGACAGTGCTACTGAACTTATTTCACCCTTAAAACCCATGTTTTGTGTGTCTTATGTGTGTCTGTGTGAGTGTGTGTTTGTGTATGGGTTTAAGAAGGGGCAGAGTTTAAGTTATAGAGTGAAAGTTAGCCGTTCATATTTCTTTCTTTTGCCACTAGTTAAAAGACAATTTGTTCAAAAAACAGTTATTTACTCATTAAGATTACAAACCTGGTGCTCATACGCTGTTAACCTAAATTAAACAGTTAGGTAGAATTGGGGCAATCTGATGGTTTGGTCAAACTTCACACGTTTGTCACGGCTCTGGGAACAGTGGGTCTTGGTATTACAGCACACCATCCCAGTGAGTCATGACAATAGTTAGACTGCCATTAGTGGCAATAGTTAGACTGCCCACCCTCTTTTTGTCCCTTGATTATTTAGTATTTTTGGCATGCTATTAGTATCTTCTACTGTGAAGACTGAAGCAAAGTATTTATTCAACTCCTCTGCCATTTCCTAGTTCCCCATTATTTTCCCAGCCTCATTCTCTAAGGAGCCTATGTTCACTTTGACCTCTCTCTTTCTTTATATATATTTAAAGTAGCTCTTACTTTCCATTTTTATATTACTTGTGAGTTTACCCTCAAAGTTTATTTTCTCCCTTTTTTTTTTGATCATCATTTGTTGGTTTTTAAAACTTTCTCAATCCTCTGGCCTGCCACTAATCTTTGCCACATTGTATGTTTTTTCTTTCAATTTCATATTGTCTTTAACTTCCTTGGCTAACTATTGTTGGTTTATCCCCTTCCTGGTATTCTTCTTCCTCACGGGATATATCTTTTTTGAGAGTCATGAACTATTTCCTTAAACATCTGCCATTGTTCATCAACCATCTTTTCTGCTAAACTGCTTTCCCAATCCACTCCAGCCAACTCTGCCTTCGTTCCCTTGTAATTATCCTTACTTAAGTTTAGCACAGTTATTTTGACCCAAGTTTCTCACTCTCAAACTGAATGCTAAATTCTACCATATTATGGTCACTGTTTCCTAGGGGATCCATTACTCTGAGATCATTTATGAAACCATCTTATTACACGTTACCAGATCCAAAAAAGCTGATCCCGGGTTGGATTCACAAAATATTGTTCTAAGAAACGGTCCCGTGTACACTCTATGAATTCTTGCTCATGTTCTGCTAATTTGATTTTCCCATCAACATGAAGGTTAAAATCACCCATGATTAATGTACTGCCTTTTTTAACATGCCCTCAATATCTCCTGATTTATTTTCTGTCCTACAGTATAACTACTGTCAAGGGCATATAGACTACTCCCACCAGTGTCTTCTTCCACTTGTTATTTCTTACCTCCACCTATATGGATTTTATATCTTCCAATCCAAGATCCTTTCTTGCTATCGTACTTTTTGCTGTTTTTTTTGTTTGTACACTCTGTGCCTTCCCGTCACACTCTGGGTATCATTACCTAATTAGCTGCGATGCAAGGCTGCTGTGTCCTTTTGCTTTGTAAGCCTACTTATCTCCTTTCCAGAACATTCCCCACCACCCGCCGCCCCTCCACACCATCCCCCCCCCACCCCACAACTATTTAGTTTAAAGCCTCTCTACACCCTAGTTATACAGTTCGCCAGGACACTGGTCCCAGCATGGTTCAGGTGAAGCCTGTCCCACCGGAACAGCTCCTTTCTACCCCAGTACTGCTGCCAATGCCCCATGAACTGCAACCCATTCCTCCTACACCAATCTTTGAGCAACGCATTTAACTCCTTGATTTTATTTACCCTATGTCAGTTTGCCCTTGGCTCAGGTAGCAATCCCAAGATTATTACCTTGGAGGTTCTGCTTTTTAATTTAGCTCCTAACTGTTCAAATTCTTTCAGCAGAGCCTCCTTTCTAGTCCTATCAATGTTGTTGGTGCCGATATGGACGACGACAACTGGATCCCTCTCCTCCCACTCCAAGTTCCTCTCCATGCCTGAGGAGATGTCCTTAACCTGGCACCAGGCAGGCAACACAGCCTTTGGGACTCACACTCATGGCTGCAGAGAACAGTATCTATGATTGGTTCTGGAAAGGGGGTACCCTGGTCATTTCACTCATCCTCCCTGCAGTCCTCGCTTTCTTCCACACAGCTTGCAAGAACCTTGTAACTGTTGGACAGTTGCAGGGGCTGAGGCTCCTCAAACGCTATCCCCTGGGTCCCCAAACCTGCAGTCTCACCCTCCTGTCCCTGATCACAGACCAATTTAGAATTAGCTGATCTGAGAGGTGTGACTGCCTCCTGGGCAAAGTGTCCAGACAGATTTCACCCTCCCTAATGTGGCACAATGGCTGCAGCTCAGACTCCAGCTTCTCAACTCGGATCTGGAGCTCCTTGAGCTGCACACACTTGTTACAGATGTGTTCACTCTGGATCACCTTGGTGTCCAGCAGCTCCCACATGCTGCAGCAGCAACACATCACCCATCCTGTCATTGCTATTATATTTTATTCAATTTATTAATTATTCTAGTATCCCCACTCTTTAGGCTTTATAGTTTTTTTTTATACACACCAGTATCAATCGCATAATTAACAAGCTATCTTTAAGAAAAAATAAGGCTAGAGATCTAAACACAAACTAAAGACCTTACTTTTACTTTAAAACTAGAAATACTTACCAATCCTACTCACCAATCAGCTGCTGTCTGTGCTTTTTCCTCTCACATTATTTCATCGTCTCACACTCTTCTCTCACTCCCTCAGTTAAAGGCTCCGCTACTCTCACACTTGCTCCCTGTAAATGCCCCACTACTTGTTTCACACTGTCTCACTATAAATGACCACGCTGTTTCTCTCTCACTTGCTTGCTGTAAATGACCACACTATTTCTCTCACTCTCTTGCTGTAAATAACCACTCTGTTTCTCTCACACTATCTCACTGTAAATGACCACACTGTTTCTCTCACTCTCTCTGTCAATGACAACACTGCTTCTCTCACTTTCTTGCTGTAAATGACCACGCTGTTTCTCTCTCACTGTCTCACTATAAATGGCCACACTGTTTAGCTCTCTTGCTGTAAATTATCATGTTGGTTCTCTCACTTTCTCACTGTAAATGACCACACTGTTTTTCTCACTCTCTTGCTGTAAATGACCACGCTGTTTCTCTCACACACCCTCACTGTAAATGACCACCCTGTTTCTCTTACTTTCTTGCTGTAAATGACCACGCTGTTTCTCTCACACTCTCTCACTGTAAATGACCATGCTGTTTCTCTCACTTTCTTGCGGTAAATGACCCCACTATTTCTCTCACATACTCTCACTGTAAATGACCATGCTGTTTCGCTCATGCACTCTCACTGTAAATGACCAGTTTCTCTCACGTTCTTGCTGTAAATGACCATGCTGTTTTTCTCACTTTCTTGCTGTAAATGACCACACTGTTTCTCTCACTTTCTTGCTGTAAATGACCACACTGTTTCTCTCACTTTCTTGCTGTAAATGACCACACTGTTTCTCTCATACACTCTCACTATAAATGACCACTGTTTCTCTCACTTTCTTGCTGTAAATGACCACACTGTTTCTGTCACTCCCACTGTAAATGCCACATTGTTTCTCTCATCTTCTTGCTGTAAATGACCACGCTGGTTCTCTCACTTTCTTGCTGTAAATGAACACACTGTTTCTCTCAATCTCTTGCTGTAAATGACACTATTTCTCTCACTCTCACTGTAAATGACCACACTGTTTCTCTCACTTGCTGTAAATGACCACACTGTTTCTGTCACTCTCACTGTAAATGCTACATTGTTTCTCTCATCTTCTTGCTGTAAATGACCACGCTGTTTCTCTCACTCTCTTGCTGTAAATGACCCTGCTATTTCTCTCACTCTCACCGTAAATGACCCCGCTGTTTCTCTCACTCTCTTGCTGTAAATGACCCCGCTTTTTCTCACACTCTCTCACTGTAAATGACCACGCTGTTTCTCTCATTCTCTTGCTGTAAATTACCCCACTGTTTCTCTCTCACTTTAAATGACCACACTGCTTCTCTCATGTTCTTGCTGTAAATAACCACAGTTTCTCTCACTTTCTTGCTATAAATGACCACACCGTTTCTCTCACACACTCTCACTGTAAGTGACCACGCTGTTTCTCTCACTCTTATTCTAAATGATCACGATATTTCTCTCACTTTGTCACTGTAAATGACCACGCTGCTTCTCTCACTCTCTTGCTGTAAATGACCCCGGTGTTTCTCTCACTCTCTTGCTGTAACTGAACTCGCTTTTTCTCTCATACTCTCTCGCTGTAAATGACCACGCTATTTCTCTCACTCTCTTGCTGTAAATGACCCTGCTATTTCTCTCACTCTCACTGTAAATGACCACGCTGTTTCTCTCACTCTCTTGCTGTAAATGAACCCGCTTTTTCTCTCACACTCTCTCGCTGTAAAATGACCACGCTGTTTCTCTCATTCTCTTGCTGTAAATGACCACGATGTTTCTCTCACTTTGTCACTGTAAATGAGCACGCTGTCTCTCTCACTCTCTTGCTATAAATGACTCCACTTTTTCTCTCACTCTCTTGCTGTAAATGACCACACTGTTTCTTTCACTTTCTTGCTGTAAATGACCATGCTGTTTCTCTCACTGTAAATGACCATTCTGTTTCCCTCACACTCTCTCACTGTAAATGACCATGCTGTTTCTCTCACTTTCTCGCTGTAAATGACCACGCTGTCTCTCTCACTGTAAATGGCCCCACTGTTTCTCTCACACTCTCTCGCTGTAAATCTATGAAATTCATGAGGTCGTAATGAAAGGAAATGATGTTCATGCCACGGGTCAGCGCGATACCTGACCCACTATTAATCTGTCATTGGGAGCACCATTTACACACCGGCGGGATTCTGATTTTTTTGGCTACCATTAGATTCTCCGCTCCCACCCACCATGAAACCTACCGCAGGCACGATTGGAAATTATTACCACAGTTGCTCCCCCGGTCACGGAGCCAATCTCCAAGTAACAGTCGTTCCCCTGGTCACAGAGCCAATCTCCAAGTGACAGTCGTTTACCTGGTCATGGAGCCAATCTCCGAGTGACAGCCGTTCCCCCGGTCACGGAGCCAATCACCTGGGATGTCCCAGGCTCAGGTTGTTGGTTCCTAAACACCCAAAAACCCTGAGTGTAATTTGAAGAGCCACCTCGAACAGATGCAATCGGCAGAAACTCGCCACTCTCATTCCCATCTGGGGCTGTGGTCATTTCTGTGGTTGGTACCAGTTTCCTGGGTGATGTTTAATAAACCAGAGTTAAAGATTGTGAAAGTTTGATTTTCGTAAAGTAACTTACATTTAGAATTCCTGATACAAGCAATTTTAGACTGATTACACTGATAAAACTGTGCACTTGTGGTTGTTGCATATTTGTAAAGAAGTTTCACTAAAGCAAACACTTAAAAAAATTGTGTGACCAATTGAAGCAGTTTTATTTAGGGGTGGTACATTGGGATCTGATTGGCTTCATGATCAGTGCAGTGTGTAAACATCTACAGGATAATTTCTTCACTCATTTTACAACATGTTTGTGTTTCAATAAACGTTGGGTGGGGTTTGTACAGGGAGCCCAGAGTCTGAGGAATTATTCATGTGGCCCTGACAACAACTTTAATCCATGTTCATGGAATAATCCATCTGGATTTGCATTTGAACCCAAAACCTTATTCTCGGAGTCAGAGGGTTGTGGGTTCAAGTCCCACTCCAGGACTTGAGCATAAAAAATCATGGCTGTCACTCCAGTGCAGTACTGAGGGGTGGAAGAGATTACAGAGATAGGGAGGAGAGAGGCCATAGAGGGATTCGAAAACAAGCTCAGAAACTTCACTAAAACTAACACTGAGCTTTCCTGGGAAGAGTGGGCTATTCCTCAAGTTTTATTCCTGACAGACTGTTGGAACTGTGCCTAAACAATAGAACTTTCATGAGTGAATGAAAGCAGAATGGTTAATCAGCAGTATTGATTGAAGACAATCCCTTAAGATGTCCTTTCCAGCTGACACCAGGGACTATCACCTTTCACAGCTTCAGGGACCCAGACACAAAGACAACACTGACACCTGCAATTACTAGTTACCACTTTAAATGAAATCAAACTTTCAGGCTGCCAGTTTATAGGGGGAAAGGCATTCTGTACACAGCCTTGAGAACTGAGGCTGACACTCCAGTGCAGCACTGAGGAAGTGCTGCACTGTCAGAGTTACCATCTTTCAGATCAGTTAAACCAAAACCCATCTACCCTCTCAGGTGAATGTAAAAGGTCTCATGCTACCATGTCATAGAACAGCAGGGAACCTATCCCTGATATTAAGGCCAATATGGATCCTGCAATCCAAGTCATAAAAACAGATTATCTGGTCATTATCGCATTGTTGCTGTGCGAGCTTGCTGTGCACAAATTGGCTGCCGCATGTCTTACAACAACGACGACACTTCGAAGAGCTCTTCATTGGCTGTAAAGTGCTTTCAGATGCCACGAGTTTCTAAAAGTTGATATAAAAATACAGTTCTTTCTTTCTTAGGGAAACATTATGCTTCCTGTGAACTTGAAATGATAAGCCCATTGATGGAGAAAGTACACCAGCCCATAGTGACATTGACCAATATATTGTGTACAGGACTCTTACTGTAGGCTCCTGAGTGTTTCAGCGAGTAGGAACACACCATGCTGATAAATCTGGTGGTTTGGGTTAAACTTATAATACATAAATTTAGTGTGTGATACAAATCTATGCAAAGATTGATCCAATAACAGGCAAACATCAACACAATATTCAGCTTACACCAAACTTTGAATTACCCAAAATAACAAAGCATTTGAAAGTGACTCAAGATCTTTCCCAGAACATGAAATGAATCTTGGAAGAGTGTAAGATGAACATATCACAGCATTATTACATCGAGGTATGATGGGCTGTGGGAGCTTAGGTCTCTCGAGACTCACACCCACTCCCTCACCATATTCAGGAAACATTCCCCATGGTATTAGTCAAACACCTGTTGACTGACAAGTATCTGTCTACAATTCACATCACCAACTAAAGCAGGGTCTGATTCTACCCCATCCCCACTCCTGAGAGTTGGCTCACTTTACTAATACACACACACTCACATCAGGGGACACTCTCCAAATATTACAGGCAGAGTTTCTTTAAAATCCCTGTGCTCTAGTCTGGCTCCAATTCCGATCATCAGAAATGACACCGGATTTTATTGGGAAGACAGTGTTTGTTCCCATAATGCAAACACATGCAGAACTAAAGAGAATGAAAGCGACTTGCAAATTTGTTACAAAGTGGGCAAAGACACTGCAGTCATCTGCAAACTGTAGATCATGTGAATCTGTGGTGGTCAGTTTAGTTTTGGCACGGAGGTGACCGAGGTAAATGAGTTTTCCATCTAGATGGTATTTAATACTGACACCAGAGGGCAGTTGATCTTTGATGAGGTGAACAGTCACTGTTAGGTAGATTGTAAATAGGATTGGGGGCTATCACACAGCCTTGCCTGACACCAGTCTGGATTTTGAAGGCTTCTGTTTCAGATCTCCCACTCAAGACAGCTGCAGTCATACCAGCTTGAAGCAATTGCAAGATTGTGATGAAGTTTCTTGGATGTCCAAATCATTGGAACACAATCCACAGAGTCTCATGATTTACTGAGTTAAATGCTTTGATCATATTGATAAATGTCATGAAGAGTTCCTGGTGATGTCCTCCACATTTCTCTTGGATTTGTCTGGAAACAAAGACCATGTTGGAGGTTCCTCTGGAAGGCCTAAAGCCAAGTCAAAGTTCTAAGTGAGTCTGTATTACTCGATCCATGTGAGGGACTTATGCCTGCTGGACAGATCATTGATTTGTTCGATTGGTGATGAACATCCACCCAGCACCAAGACATCACAAGGCCCAAAAGTCCAAGAGGAAGGTCATCAATGTCTCAACCCTAAAACTGCCCAATGGAAGAGAGGAATTTAACAACCAATCTGGAACACTTTTCATACATCAGTGTTAGTTCTTGTACAGTGGGATCAAATAAAGTCAGCTGTACTAAATTCCTGTGTCCAGACCATTGGGTTCGAGCATCATCATCACCAGGACTGGCTCAACAAACATGATGCTCAAATATGTGACCTCCTGGAACAAAAACAATCCGCCTTCATTGCCTGGCAGAGCAACCCAAGGTCACAACTCAAGAAGGCAACATTCCAATAGCTCAAAGCTGACACCCAAAGACAAACCCAGAAAATAAGGGACATGTGGAGGGAAGAGAAAGCCCGAGAGCTCTGATCAACATGACATGGAAATCTTTTTCGAAATCACCAGGGGCAACTACAGACAGGGATTACAAAAACAAAAATACCTGGAAAAACTCAGCAGGTCTGGCAGCATCTGTGGAGAGGAGCACAGTTAACGTTTCGAGTCCAAATGACCCTTCAACAGAACTAAGTAAAAATAGAAGAGAGGTGAAATATAAGCTGGTTTAAGAGGGGGGGGTGGGAGAAGTAGAGCTGGATAGAGGGACAGTGATAGGTGGAGATAACCAAAAGGTGTCACAGACAAAAAGACAAAGAGGTGTTGAAGCTGGTGATATTATCTGAGGAATGTGCTAATTAAGGGTAGAAAGCAGGACAAGCAAGGTACAGATAGAGAAATACCTGGAAAAACTCAGCAGGTCTGGCAGCATTGGTGGAGAAGAACAAAGTTGACATTTCGAGTCTTCAGAAGGGTCATGTGGACTCGAAACGTCAACTTTGTTCTTCTCCGCCGATGCTGCCAGACCTGCTGAGTTTTTCCAGGTATTTCTGTTTTTGTTTTGGATTTCCAGCATCTGCAGTTTTTTGTTTTTATCTAAGGTACAGATAGCCCTAGTGGGGGTGGGGTGGGGTGAAGGAATCAAAAAAGTCTAAAAGGTAGAGATAAATCAATGGATGGAAACACATTTAAAAATAATGGAAGTAGGGAGGAAAAGAAAAATCTATATAAATTATTGGAAAAAAAAGAGGGGGAATCGGAAAGTGGGTGGGGATGGAGGAGAGAATTCATGATCTAAAATTGTTGAACTCAGTATTCAGTCCAGAAGGCTGTAAAGTGCCTAGTCGGAAGATGAGGTGCTGTTCCTCCAGTTTGCGTTGAGCTTCACTGGAACAATGCAGCAAGCCAAGGACGGACATGTGGGCATGAGAGCAGGATGGAGTGTTGAAATGGCAAGTGACAGGGAGGTCTGGGTAATACTTAGGGACAGATCAAAGGTGTTCTGCAAAGCGGTCACCCAGTCTGCGTTAGGTCTCTCCAATGTAGAGGAAAACGCTTTGGGAGCAACGAATGCAGTAGACTAAATTGAGGGAAGTGCAAGTGAAATGCTGTTTCACTTGAAAGGAGTGTTTGGGCCCTTGGACAGTGAGGAGAGGGGAAGTAAAGGGCAGGTATTGCACCTTCTGTGGTTGCATGGGAAGCTGCCGTGGGAGGGGTTTGAGGTATAGGGGGTGATGGAGGAGAGGATCAGGGTGTCCCGGAGGAAACAATCCCTGTGGAATGCCGACGGGAGCGGGTGGGGGGGTGGTGTGTGTGTGTGTGAAGGGAAGATGTGTTTGGTAGTGGCATCATTTTGGAGTAGGCGGAAATGGCGGAGGATGATCCTTTGAATGCGGAGACTGCTGGTGTGATAAGTGAGGACAAAGGGGACCCTATCATGTTTCTGGGAGGGAGAAGAAGGTGTGAGGGCGGAGCGGGAGATGGGCTGGACACGGTTAAGGGCCCTGTCAATCACCGTGAGTGGAAAACCTTGGTTAAGGAAGAAGGAGGACATGTCAGAGGAACTGTTTTTGAAAGTCGCGTCATCAGAACAGATGTGACGGAGGTGAAGGAACTGAGAGAATGAGATGGAGTCCTTACAGGAAGTGGGGTGTGAGGAGCTGTAGTCGAATAGCTGTGGGAGTCGATAGGCTTGTAATGGATATTGGTGGACAGTCTATCACCAGAAATTGAGACAGAGAGGTCAAGGAAGGGAAGGGAAGTGTCAGAGATGGACCATGTGAAAATGATGGAGGGGTGGAGATTGGAAGCAAAATTAATAAATTTTTCCAAGTCCTGACGAGAGCACGAAGCAGCACCGAAGTAATCATCGATGTACCGGAAAAAGAGTTGTGGGAGGGGGCCGGAGTAGGACTGGAACAAGGAATGTTCCACATACCCCCGAAAGAGACAGGCATAACTGGGGCCCATGAGGGTACCTATAGCCACACCTTTTATTTGGAGGAAGTGAGAGGAGTTTAAGGAGAAATTGTTCAGTGTGAGAACAAGTTCAACCAGACGGAGGAGAGAGTAGTGGTGGATGGGGATTGTTCAGGCCTCAGTTCGAGGAAGAAGTGGAGAGCCATCAGACCATCCCGGTGGGGGATGGAAGTGTAGAGGGATTGGACATCCATGGTGAAGAGGAGGTGGTTGGGGCCAGGGAACGGGAAATTGTTGATATGATGTAGGGTGTCAGAGGAATCACGGATGTAAATGGGAAGGGACTGGACAAGGGGAGAGAGAATGGAGTCAAGATAGCAAGAAATGAGTTCCATGGGGCAGGAACAGGCTGACACAATCGGTCTGCCAGGACAGTCCTGTTTGTGGATTTTGGGGAGGATGTAGAAGCCGGCCGTCCGAGGTTTGGAGACTATCAGATTGGAAGGAAGACCTCCAGAGGAGATGAGGTCAGTAACAGTCCTGGGAACAATAGCTTGATGTTCAGTGGTGGGGTCATGGTCCAGGGGGAGGTAGGAGGAAGTGTCTTCGAATTAACGCTCAGCCTCTGCGAGGTAGAGGTCAGTGTGCCAGACAACAACAGCACCACCCTTGTCAGTGGGTTTGATGACAATGTCAGGGTTGGACTGAGAGAACAGAGTGCAGCAAGTTCAGAGAGAGACAGGTTACAGTGGGTGAGAGGAGCAGAGAAATCGAGACGACTAATGTCACGCCGACAGTCCTCAATGAAAAGATCAAGGGAAGGTAAGAATCCAGAGGGAAGGGTCCAGGTGGAGGGAGAACAGTGGAGGTGGGTAAAAGGATCCATTGAATGGAGAGAGGACTCCTGCACAGGGGTTAAATGGACAAAATCCATTTCATCCACAGGACACTGTTTCTCTTCTTAAAGATGACAATGCCATCTGTTAACACTGAAAAGAACATTTTGAACAACTCCTCAACCATGAATCCACATTGGCAGCTGATATCCTCCAGTCTATCCCCCAGTCTCTGTGGTAGAATCCATGGGTGAGTCACCATCGATGGGAGAGCTGCAACAAACAATCAAACAGATGAAAACCACAAAGCCTGTGGCCCCGATGGTATTCCAGCTGAGTCTTCAAAGCTGGTGGACTTCTGCTCACATCAAGACTCCATGAACTCATCCTCTGGATTTTGGAGGAAAAAAAACTCTCCCCGACTTCAGGAATGTGACAATTGTAACTATTTTCAAGAAGGGAGATAAATCACACTGTGGAAACTATCGAGGTATTTCCCTCTTGCCCAGAGCTGGGAGAATCCTGACACATTCTCCTGAATCACCTACTTCCTGTGGCTGAGGAAATCCTCCCAGAGACACAGTGACATCTGTGCATAAGCAGGAGTTTCTATGCATGTTGATGTCTTCATTTGGTGATGTTTGATGATCTGGTCAAAGGTTAAATTGGGCTTCTTGAAGCAGTTGGACTGATGGTGGGAGAGGCTTGAGACAGACAGTGCTTTGGAACAACAGCTCCCCTGTGTGAGCACTGGAGGGAAAACAACACAGGCAACTCTCAGTGTAAAGAAAGCAGGTGACCCGGCTCCAAGTCTGTGTGGAGATGTCAGTGTACGGTGAGAGAGGAGGAGTAGGTGAAACAATACTGGTACACGTTACACTGGAAGAGTTTGTCTTCCGTGTGAGTTCACTGATGTTCCAAGAGGTTCAATAACCTTATGAAGGCTTTATTGCAGAACTCACACCAATAGGGTTTCTCCAGTGTGAATGTATTGATGGACCAGGCGATACACTGAGTGTGTGAAAACCTTGTCACACACCTCACATCTGAATGGTTTCTCAACAGTCTGGATCTGCTGTTGATTCAGGAGATTGGAGGAGCGGGTGAAAGCCTTGTCACAAACATCGCACAAGAAGAGTGATGAAACCTGTGTGAAACCTCTTGTGTCCCAGGAAGTCAAAGATATCAGAAAAACTTTATCATAAATCTGACGTTTAAAGGGTTACTCCCATGTGGATCCTCTGATGCAGCAGGAGATCTGATGATTCCGTGAACGATTTGTCACACACCTCGCATGTGAATAGTTTTTCAGCTGTGTGACTGCGGTGGTGCCTACAGAGGTTTGCTGAATCCAAGAATGATTTGTTGCCTAGCTAGCACATGAATGGCTTCTCCCCTGTGTGAATACACTGGTGTGCATGGAAGGTTGACGACCGGGTGAATGATTTGTCACACACCTCACAGTTGAAGGGTTTCTCCCCAGTGTGAATCCTCCGGTGCGACACGAGTTCGGAAGAGTAAGTGAAAGTGGTCTCACACACCTCACACTTGAACAGCCTCTCATGTGTAGGAATGAGTCAATGGTTCATGAGGCTCAATGAAACTCAATGGAGACCACTCTCACTTCTTCCCTGCATCACTCTGACCGATCACCCATCTTCCGAAAGGTTGGAATGCAAGGTTCTACACCACTGACCAGTTTCAGATCTGATGATGTCAAAGCTCCCCTGAAATGAATAATTTCCAGAAGGTTTCATAGCCCAACCTTCTCTGTGTTGCGCAATGCTGTGAAGGGACTGGATGTCTTCCCACAGTTGTGCAGTTTTTCCTTGGGTGATAGGATCTATCTGCGGTGTCTATCCTCTCTGTATTCTCTGATGTGGTACGGCGCAATCCTTCTGTAAAATAGGAAAAGGAAACATGATTTCCTCAAACTCCCTCTCCTCCTTTGCTGAAGGGGCTAACTCCTCAGTTAGAGACTGTTCCACAGTTAGTACCAGTCTGCTATTCCCGTGTGGGGGATCAGATACAAGTGCTTTCTTTTTCCTCACTTGACTCTCACACACCCTCTGTTTCCAGCAGGGACACTGGATAGTGACCAGGAGCAGACAATGTGGCTACTTTCTTTCCTCCACCCAGTCCCAGGTGCTGCAAGGAAGACAGTCGGGCAGAGTGTAAAACTGGCTATCAATTCACTATCAGCTCATGTCGTGCTGTAGCAGACCATTTTTACTCTTACAATGTGTGTTCAATATAAAGAAGACTTAGGAGAAATGTTAATTCAATGAACATTTGGAAATCTCTCCCCTCATTTTCCAGAATTATTTGTATAAAACACGCTGGGCACAAAGTGCAAGAAAACCTTGCATCAGGTTGAAGCGTTATGGCTTACTCTGGGAAAAGGGATACACTGCACTCACTCAGACATGCCACAGTCAGCACTGTCCAATTTGAACCAAGTGAACACAGTACAGAGGACTACATGCAGGTTTAAAACCAAGAACAGCTGGTAATAAACAGAATTAAACAGCCCCAGTGAAGCTGGCTTTCCCTAAGTCCAAGAAGCACACAAAAGATAAACCTACAAGCCAAAATCCAGTCTAGGTTTTGCCTACTCCCTTGTCCATAGGTGAAACAAGGAGTATAACTTGTTAAACTGTATTAATTCCTGCTTGTATTTCTATTTCCAGTAGCCTAGGTGTTTTGCTTTTATTTAATCACTGCCAATTTACTAAATCATATTCCTTGCTTCATAAATGGCGCCAATTTTATGGTCTTGCTTTCGACTTATTTACCAGCCCCAATTCCTTACACTGCAATCTTCAGTCACACTGGATATTCAGTCCTGAACATTACTGTGGATATTATGTGATGTGACTATTATAAATTCTGTTCCTTCACTCACCATCTCCTCACTTGGTTTTCCGTCCCTACAGGAAGTGAAGCAGCTGTGGAAGAGGAAGAGGAGAGAATGGGCAGAAACAAAAATACCTGGAAAAACCCAGCTGGTCTGACAGCATCTTCGGAGAGGAACACAGTTAAAGTTTCGAGTCCGAATGACTCTTCATCAGAACTAAGGAGAAATAAAAAAGAGATGAAATATAAACAGGTTTAAGAGAGGGTGGGACAGGTAGAGCTGGATAGAGGGCCAGTGGTAGGTGGAGAAAGCCAAAAGATGTCATAAAAAGGACAAAGAGGTGTTGATGGTGGTGATATTAGCTAAGAAATGTGCTAATGGGGACATTAAGGGTAGAAAGCAGGATGAGCAAGTGACAGATGGACCTTGTGGGAGTGGGGTGGGGGGAAGGGATCGAAATAGGCTAAAAGGTGGAAATAAAACAATGGATGGAAATAAATTTAAAAATAATAGAAATAGGCAGGAAAAGAAAAAATATATATAATAAATAATAATTATTAGAAAAAAGGGGATCAAAAGGGGGAGAGAGTTCATGATCTGAAGTTGTTGAATTCAATGCCCACAATTAATATTTCAATCACTAGGTTCAGCCAATCCAACGGTGGGCCACCCGGATTCGCGCAGGTGCTGTGGAGACAGACTCTCGCCCAGTCCGAACGACATTACCCATGCGGCATGTGGCTCTGCGCCTGCGCATTGAGGATCCAAAGTGTGGAACAGGTTCGATCCAGCCCGCGATGCCTGATGGGAATTGTAGTTCAGACGCGCGCAGCGGCGGTTGGCGCCAAGGGTTCGAATCTGAGACTGCCGAGCCTGAGCCGCTGTCACGTGGGCGGGGCTGGAATTGGAGGTGCGCACCTGTAAATCCCAGGCCCGGGTGGCAGGAACCAGGATCTCAGCCGTTTAACCCCCTTCACCCTCCATCAACTTGGTTAAATGGATAACATGGGACTACATTGGTTTTCTGTGACTGGTGAGAGACTGTTTTCTCCAGACTGTGGAGTAAAAGTATAAAAGTTTGACTCTCCCAGTTTTGACTCCATCTCCCTTACTGGTGCTGAAGGGCCTGTCCTCCATTTAGACCCCGCCCCAGTTAAGATTGTAGATCTAAGGTGCTCCGCTCCATGGCCGGTCCTCAAATCATTTCTCTCCCTCTTGAAGCTGTCTGCTTGCCATTCCTTTACTACTAGTTTTCTGTTTTGTCTGGTGGTGAGGGGCATTTCTTTCTGACTCGAGGTAAAATGGGACAGATTGTAAGAGACCCTCTGTGAATCTGACATCAGGTCATCAGATGGTTTTACACAGGGGCAGCGTGTGGATGAGAAATAGGTGGGGACTGAGGATAGACCCTTGGTCAGACTCCAGAGCGATGGGGGTGGGAAGATTAACCATTGCAGGAAATTCTCTGGCTACAACTGAAGAGACAAAAGTGGGCCAAGCGATAACAGTCCCACTCACTGGACAGAAGTTCTGGGTGCAAAGTAGATGGGCTGAATGGTCTGTTTCTGTGCTTTAAAAACTAGAATCAAAGCAAAAAGTGCTGGAAATACTCAGCAGGTCAGACAGTATCTGTGGAGAGAAACAGGGGCCGGGATTTGCCAGCTCTGTCACAGGCGGGACCCGCCGTGGGCAAGGCAGTGCCTCAGCCAGAAGTCCATGGACTTGTGGCAGGACCAGAAGATCCCAAAGCAGGTGGGTGCGCAGAGTTAACATTTCAGCTCGAGGTGACCTTTCATCAGAAACGAGGTTGGATTTTGGGTGGCTCTTCCTATTGTCAGAGAGCAACGCTCCTGCTCTGACCCCACGCCCAGCTCAATACCCCCACCCCCCCTTTCACCAGCACCGCCCTGTCCCTCTCTCTCTCTCAGCAGCACTGGCCCACCTTCCTCCCATGGACCCATTGTTGAACTGTCCCTTACCTTACTTCCTCAGAGGAGTTGGGCACCTTACAGTCAATCACCAAATGACACTCCCCAAGTGTTGCTCTCTGAGCAGACTTACTCCCAAATTCACTCTCCAAGTCCGACTCATTTGTTGAGTAACAGAGTCACTCCCCAAGCACTGATTCAGTCTCCCATCCCACTCCCTTCTCTGTTCTTCCTTCCCATACCCCTTTCTCTCCCATGCCACTGTGTCTCCAGTGTCTCTCTCTCTCCTGTGCCCCTGCTCTCTTCTGTGCACCTCTCCTGTGCCCCTCTCTCCTGTGCATGTGCTGATCCCACCACTGCACGTCATCGCTACCTTGCATGCTGTGGGTGTTCCTTTTCTGATCTGCTGTTAAACACATCTGAGGCTACACATCCCACACTGATGTTGTCAGTTTGAAAGCGTCCGAGGATGAAGAATGCTATTCCCACACTAGAAATCTCTGTCAAATGTTTACCGGGGGCACTGAGACAGCAGCTGCAATAACTGAGGTTTTATTCAGATGGGACAATGACAAGTTTAAATCCCCACCTGATCTGCTGCTTAAAGTCACCTCCATTTCACTGGTCAGTTTCCCAAGCTTCAGGAAACTCATGTTGCTCCAGGAATATTTGGATTGGCTGTGAGAGACGTCAATCAGAGAGCCCACCCACTCTGCTCCTTCTCTCCTCTTCCTCTTCCACAGCTGGTTCACTTCCTGTAAGACAAAAACAGAATTATCTGGAAAAATTCAGCAGGTCTGGCAGCATCGGCAGAGAAGAAAAGAGTTGACGTTTCGAGTCCTCATGATCCTTCAAGAGAACTGATTTTTCTTTACAAGGAGAGGGTGAATAATAAGCTGATTTAAGGTGGGGAGGTGGGGGGAGAGAAGTGGAGGGGGGGTGTTGTTGTAGGGACAAGCAAGCAGTGATAGGAACAGATCTTCAAAAGATGTCACAGATAAAAGAACACAGGTGTTGAAGTTGGTGATATTATCTAAACGAATATGCTAATTAAGAATGGATGGTAGGGCACTCAAGGCACAGCTCTAGTTGGGGGGGGCATAAAAGATTTAAAAATAATGGAAATAGGTGGGAAAAGAAAAATCTATATAAATTATTGGAAACAAACAAAAGGAAGGGGGAAGAAACAGAAAGGGGGTGGGGATGGAGGAGGGAGCTCAAGACCTAAAGTTGTTGAATTCAATATTCAGTCCAGAAGGCTGTAAAGTGCCTAGTCGGAAGGTAAGGTGCTGTTCCTCCAGTTTGCGTTTGGCTTCACTGGAACAATGCAGCAGGCCAAGGACAGACATGTGGGCAAGAGAGCAGAGTGGAGTGTTAAAATGGCAAGTGACAGGGAGGTTTGGGTCATTCTTGTGGACAGACCGTAGGTGTTCTTCAAAGTGGTCGCCCAGTTTACGTTTGGTCTCTCCAATGTAGAGGAGATCGCATTGGGAGCAACAAATACAGTAGACTAAGTTGGGAGAAATGCAAGTGAAATGCTGCTTCACTTGAAAGGAGTGTTTGGGCCCTTGGACAGTGAGGAGAGAGGAAGTGAAGGGGCAGGTGTTACATCTTTTGCATGGGCATGGGGAGGTGCCATAGGTGGGGGTTGAGGAGTAGGGGGTGATGGAGGAGTAGACGAGGGTGTCCCGGAGGGAACGATCCCTACGGAATGCCGACAGGGGGGGTGAAGGGAAGCTGTGTTTGGTGGTGGCATCATGCTGGAGTTGGCGGAAATGGCGGAGGATGATCCTTTGAATGCAGAGGCTGGTGGGGTGATAAGTGAGGACAAGGGGGACCCAATCATGTTTTTTTTCCAATAATTTATATAGATTTTTCCCACCTATTTCCATTATTTTTAAATTTTTTATGCCCCCCCACCCCCACTAGAGCCATACCTTGAGCGCCCTACCATCCATTCTTAATTAGCACATTCGTTTAGATAATATCACCAACTTCAACACCTCTGTGTTCTTTTGTCTGTGACATCTTTTGATGATCTGCTCCTATCACTGCTTGCTTGTCCCTACAACAACACCCTCCCTCCACTTCTCTCCCCCACCCAGCCCCCACCTTAAACCAGCTTATATTTCACCCCTCTCCTTGTAAAGAAAAATCAGTTCTGTTGAAGGGTCATGAGGACTTGAAACATCAACTCTTTTCTTCCCCGCCGATGCTCCCAGATCTGCTGAATTTTTTCAGGTAATTCTGTTCTTGTTTTGGATTTCCAGCGTCCGCAGTTTTTTGTTTTTATTTTTGATTCCAATTTATCTGGGTCAGATCCATTCTTACCCCATTGAAGTTGGCTTTCCCCGAGTTAATTATTTTTCCTTTGGATTATTCCTTGTCCTTTTCCATAGCCGACCTTATTCATATGACGCAATGATCACTGTCCCCTAAATGTTCTCCTACTGACACTTGATCCACTTGGACTTCTCATTCCCAAGAACCAGATCCAGCAATGCCTCCTTTCTCATGAAACTGGAATCGTACTGCAATGGAAAATTCTCCTGAACACACTCTAGGAACATTTTCCTCTCTCTGCCCTTTGCACCACCACTATCCCTGTCAATATTCAGACAATGAAAGTCTTCCATTATAGCTAACCTATAATTCTTGCACCTCTCTGAAATTTTCTTGCAAATTTGTTCCTCTACATCTTTCACACTAGATTGTTGCCTATAGACCACACTGAGCAATGTAATGAGCCTTTTTTGTTCCTTACCTCAAGCCAAATAGATTCTATCCTTGACTCTCTGGGACATCCTCTCTCTCTTTACAGCATTTCAATGTTCTGCTTAATCAATACTGCCACCCCTTCTTTCCTTCCTTCCCTCTCTTTCCTGAACACCTTGTATCCAGGAATATTTAATACCCAGTCTCACCCTCCTTTGAGCTACAACATCATATTTCCACATGGTAATCTGCGCCAGAAACTCACCAATCATATTTAATACAATCTGCACATTCACATAGACTTTATTCCTTTCCTCCTAATGCTGACCTTACCTAATAACATACCATTTCATACTCTAGTGCTATCTGTCTCTCCCAATACTCTGTGTACCTTGGCATTCCTCTCTAATCTGACCTCCTGGTTCCCATTCCCTTGCCAAGTTAGATTAAACCCTCCCCTATATGACCAGCAAACCACCCGCAAAGAAATTCATCAGGGCTCTGTTTAGGTGTAACCCACCTGGTCTGTACAGGTCCCACCTCCCCCAGAACTGATCCCAATGTCCCAGGAATCTAAAGCCCTCCATCCTGCTCTTTCTCTCCAGCCACACATTCATCTGCTTTATCCTCCTATTTCCATACTCACTTGCGTGTGGTATCAGGAGAAATCTGGAGATAGGTCCCGCTTGCTGATTTCTTACCAAGCTCTCTAAATTCTGACTGCAGGACCACATCCTTATTTCTATCTATGTCATTGGTACTGATGTGGACCACAACCCCTGGCTGTTCACCCTCCCCTCCCCTCAGGGTGCTCTGCAGCTGCTCAGGAACATCCTTGACCCTGGAATCAGGGAGGCAACATACCATCCTGGATTCACGTCTGCAGCTGCAGCAATGCCTGTCTGTTCTCCTATCTATCGAATCTCCTATCACTATTGCTCTTTCAGTCTTCTTTGTGCTCCCTGTACAGCTGAGCCAGCTGTGGTGCCATGGATTTTGGCTCTGGCTGCACTCCCCAGATCAATCATCACTTTCATCAGTATTCAGGACTGAATACCAGTTGGACAGTGAGGTACACTCAGGGACTCCTGCTTTCCTGTCACTTCCTGACATCTTCCCTGAAAACCCTAGTTCGGATTTTAATGCTAAGCCTCCACTGCTGGTAAAGTGATCCAGCTCTCAGGAGTGGGTATGGGTCCGGACCCTGCTTTAGTTGGTGATTTTCAAATGATTAGTTATCTTGGTTAATTCAAAGTTTGGTGTAAACTGACTATTGTGTGGTTTGTCTGATGTTTTACCAATCTTCTGTTTTGATTTATAACTCACAATAAATTCAGTTGTTTAGCCTCTCCCAAACTACCTGATTTATCAGCATGGTGTGTTCCTATTCACTGAAACACTCAGGAGCCTACAGTAAGAGTCCTGTACACAATATATTGGTCAATGTCACTGTGGGCTGGTATACTTTCTCCATCAGTGGGTTTATAATTCCCAGTTCACAGGAAGCAGAACGTTTCCCTGAGAAAGAAAGAAACACTTGCATTTATATATGAACTTTCACAAACTTGGCACTGAAAGCACTTTACAGCCAATTAAGTTATTACTGATGGGTGGTCACTGTTATAATTTAGCAAAAGTGGCAGCCAATTTGTGCACAGGAAGCTACCACAAATAGCAATGTGATAATGACCAGATAATCTGTTTTTTTGACATTGACTCTGGGATCCATATTGATCAGGACATCAGAGATAACTCACCTGCTTTTCTACAATGTAGTGTCATGAGATATTTTACATTCTCCTGAGAGGACAGATCCAACTGGTTCCACAGGACCCAAGTGAAAGAACCTCATTTTGAATTTGTAAGGTGAAAATGCTTTGCCTTGTGTCTGGTTAAGTCTATGAGTTGCTGTTGCCTTAATGGAGATTAGTTTGGGAATTTGTTAAAAGTTATGATAGTGGTAATTTGTAGCCATGTGTATATATATTTTAACCTGTGGAAATTAATAAAATGTGTCCTTTAGTTTGATGTAAACTCAAGAACTGGTGGTCTGATTCCTGCATTTTGAGTTGCATCTCAAACATAACACTTAAAATTATAGGTTATGACAGTTGTTAAAAGTTTTCCTCTGGGGTTTTTAAATAACTCTGCTTTACCAACTACATCAGTCATAACAATTGCAGCTGCAAGCCTCCAACTGGCTCCACGGGAACCAAAGTGAAAATATCCTTATTTTGAATTCATAAGGTGAAAATGCTTTGCCTGGTGTTTAGTTACGTCTATGGTTATTGTGATCAATTTAGCTGATCTGAGGGATGGTACCTCTGACATGCAGCACTCCTTCAGTATTGCACTGGAGTGTGAGCCTCAGTGCTCATCTCTGGAGTGAGACTTGAACCCACAACCTTCTGACTTAGAGACGAGAGTGCTAACTGAGACACGGCTGACAATAGCTTATAATATTTCTGTTGTATTAGATTCAGTTTCAAAGCGGTAAAGTCCCAAGGCTGTGTACAGAATGCTTTTCCCCTGTAAACTGGCAGCCTGAAAGTTTGATTTGCTTTAAAGTGGTAACTAATTAGAGCTGCAGGTGTCAGTGTTGTCTTTGTGTCTGGGTTCCTGAAGCTGTGAAAGGTAGTAAAGTCCCTGGTGTCAGCTAGAATGGACATCTTAAGGGATTGTCTTCAATCAGTACTGCTGATTAAGCATTCTGCTTTCATTCACTCATGAAAGTTCTGTTGTTTAAGCACAGTTCTAACAGTCTGTCAGGAATAAAACTCGAGGAATAACCCACTCCTCCCAGGAAAGCTCAGTGTTAGTTTTAGTGAGGTTTTGAGCTTGTTTTCAAATCCCTCCATGGCCTCTCCCCTCCCTATCTCTTTAATCTCTTCCACCCCTCAGTCCTGCACTGGAGTGTCAGCCAAGATTGGTCCTGGAGTGGGACTTGAACCCACAAACCTCCAATTCTGCTCTCTAAGGTAGGTGTAAAATATCCCATGGCACTGATTTGAAGAAGAACAAGGGAGTTATCCTTGGAGTCTTGACCAACATTAATCCCTCAATCAACACTATTATAAACAGATTATCTGGTCGCTATCACATTGCTGTTTATGGGAACTTGCTGTGTGCGCATTGGCTGCCACATTTCCTACAACAGTGATCACATGTAAAAGAAAATTATTTCTGTGAAGCACTTTGGGACATCTGGTGGTTATGAAAGGCTCTTATAAATGCAAGTCTTTCTTTTCCTCTGAGGAGGCTACAGAGATAGGGTGGTGCGAGGTCTTGGAGGGATTTGAAAAGACAGGAAACATCCAGATCCTAACACAGACAGAACTGACCATTCACAGTCCACAGGATAATAACCAGCTCCCAACACACACACACAGAACTCAACAATAGGAAATCAGTAAGAATCCTCAGGCACTCTGCACCTCCCAGATAATTACACCTCACCTTCTCATATTCAGTAATGACCCATCAACAAAACTCAGCCTGTAAATCAGAAGGGAAACGGTAATGATTGTAAGTTAAACCATTTCTTGCTGTTATGGGGATCGTGTGACTATATAGACCAATCAGCCCTAAGCATAGGGAATCTTAGGGGTAGAGTTTTTTAGCCTGGATTTTGATAAAAGCATGTAGCCTCATCTGAAACAAAAACAAAAACAGAATTACCTGGAAAAACTCAGCAGGTCTGGCAGCATCGGCGGAGAAGAAAAGAGTTGACGTTTCGAGTCCTCATGACCCTTCGACAGAACTTGAGTTCGACTCGAACTCAAGTTCTGTCGAAGGGTGATGAGGACTCGAAACGTCAACTCTTTTCTTCTCCACCGATGCTGCCAGACCTGCTGAGTTTTTCCAGGTAATTCTGTTTTTGTTTTTATTTTGGATTTCCAGCATCTGCAGTTTTTTTGTTTTTATTTTTTGTTTTTAGCCTCATCTGAAGTCTGTTAATAAAGTTCATAGTTTCTTACAAGAAACCCCTCCGGCACTCTCTAAGTTTATTACAACTGGTGACGAGGATAAAAAGTGCAAATGCAGCACCTTGCCTCGTGATGGTAGCTATTCCGATATCTTAAGGGGAGAAAAGAAAAGAATTATACTCACCAGCAATGTCTCACTTCGGTAGAATTGACCCGTTCAAGTCATCCTTCGAGGACTGGAGTTACTACATTCAGCAATTAGGTTTCTACTTTGTAGCTAACGACAGAGGAGAAACAGAAGGCAATTCTCAGTGTCTGTGGGAGCAAAACCTATAGTTTAATCTGTAGCTTGACGGCTCTGAACCTGCCAAATTCCAGATCCTTCACCAAGCTGGTCAACCTCGTGAAAGGACATTTTCAGCCTAAACCCTCAGTGATCATGCAAAGATTCAAGTTAAATTCTCGAGTAAGGGTCCCCGGTGAGTCAATCGCAACGTACACCGTGAAGTTAAAAGTTAACGGAGCACTGTGACTTCAGTGATACTTTAAACAACATGTAGCATGATCAGTTGTTTTGCAGCATAAACGACACCATTCAGCGTCGTTTGCTTGCAGAAGTTGAGGTAGAAAGCGCGCCATGGAGATATGCTAGCAATGGAGAGTGCTGAGAGGGACTCACCGGCTCTGCAGAGTGTGCAACATGGCACCGTTATGCAGCAAAGGCGGGATACTGCCGCCGGGCATGGTGCAAAGATCAGAGAGGCTACAGTGAAGTGGGACACACTCCCTACCACTAGAAAAATAAAAAGAAATGCTGGAAGCAGCTCACCAGTAACCCAGAAGTTAAAGTGATACCACTGCGGGGGATATCATTCAGTCCAAGTCTATAGATTTAAGAGGCAGAAAGCCACATTACTGCCACAAACAATGCAGAGCTCGATCAAGGCAGCCATTAAGACATCAGGTCAAGTTAAATGAAGTGCACAATATAGAAGAGCCAGAAGTTACTGAGGCTGACATTTATTCCCTGCTGAAGGTGGAAGGAACTCAAACAAAACTGGTGAGGAATTTTTCAGGTCAAGATAAGACGAAATTCTGAGTTGACAAGGGAATATGATGGTGTCTTTTGGAATGAGATAGAAGAACTAAAGGACCTTCACAGGAAGCAAGGATCCCTCAGGTCAGAGTTAGTTCTACAAGAAAATGATGGAAAGAGGCTGAACGAATGCAGGACCACTCTGAACCAACTGAAGAAATAGTTGGAAAGGAAAAACCAACAACGTTCAATGTTTCAAGAGGAAGCTAAAAGATACAAACAAGAGACAGAAGAACTGCAGAATCAGTTGATGGAGACAAAAGATGCATTAGAAGGAAAAATCATGGAACTTTTCAAATTGCAAATGGGTAACTCAACACCCGAACTGAACCAAGTTAATATTTCACCAGAGAGAAAATTGGCCGATGTGAAATCAGAATGAAGGATGAGACAAAACCCTGTGGCAAACACAAAAAAAAGGCAGAAATCAAAGCTGAAAAGCCAGTTGGATATGTGTCCAGAACCTTTTTTTACAGCCGAGAAAGGTTACTCGCAAATTGAAAGAGATGGTCTTTAACTTTGTCGGTATACAGGTACAGTTTTATGCTCCGTCTGGCTGTGCATATAGCAAATGCAGATGCCCTCAATCATCTCTCCCTTTGCCCGACAGTATTATACATGTTCCAGTACCTCAAGAGGTAATACTTGCATTAAATTTCCTGGACTCCTGACCAGAATGCACGGGGCAGTTAAAGAATTGGACAAATCGGGATCCAATTTTAGCAAGAGTCAGTGAACAAGTGTTAAAAGGATGGTCAAATGCACAAGTTGCTGAAGAATTGTAACCTTTCTTTCTACCGAGTGATCCGAACTGAGTTGTCAAGATGGTGTCTTATTATGGGGAGCAAGAGTCATCAGCCCTGTGCAAGGAAGAGAAATATTATTAGAAGAATTTCATAGTGCACATCCTGGTATTGAGAAAATGAAGATGCTTGCGCGAAGTTATATCTGGTGACCAGTTATAGACAGTGACATAGAAAAAATTGTGAAACACTGTCTCTATTGTCAGCAACAGCAGAAGTTTCCAGTTTCAGCTCCACTGCATCCGTGAGAGTGGCCTGGTCGATCCTGGGTTAGACTACATATTGACTACGTAAGTCCATTTCTAGATATCATGTTTCTCATGATTATCGATGCACATTCCAAATGGATGGATGTGTTTGAAGTGAGATCACCTACTTCGTCTGCAACCATTGAAAAACTGCGACAGAGTTTCATTGTTCATGGTTTACCTGAAGTTATTGTGTCAGACAATGGTATGGCTATCACTAGCACTGAATTCCAGAGATTCGTGAACCTAAATGGGATCAAACACATCAGAACAGCACAGTACCATCCTCATCTAATGGTTTAGCAGAGTGGTACAAACCTTTAAAACAGGCATGAAGAAACTATCAGAGGGAACATTAGGGACACGAATTTCAAGATTCCTGTTCAGCTATCGCACAACTCCTCGTGTGATCACTGATTTAACACCATCAGAATTGTTAACGAAGCGCTGACTTGGTATGAGATTGAGTCTAGTATTCCCTAATTTAGAGGAGAAGGTGGAGAGGAACCAAGAGAATCAGAAAGTAACTCATGACGTTCACAGTAAAGGGCGAGAGTTTACTGTGGAAGAGACTGTTTTTGTACAAAATTTTTTAACTGGACCAAGAGGGAGTCCTTGCTACAATCGTCTCTGAAACCATTATCTTATCAGGTAGAAATGGAAAACAGGAATGGTTGGAAATATGTGGATCATCTCAGAAGTGGAAAAACTCTCCAACAACCAGTTAATCCACCTGAAATCGAAGTCGAAACTTTGACACCTGAGGTATCAGATCAACAAAGAATTGACATACCTGATGTCTCTGCCGAAGTAAATAATTCTGAACTCTCAGTGTCTGGGGATGTCCCTGAAGGAGCAGTTCCTGTGCAAGTCGATCCAAAAGAACTTCTGGTTGTAGAGTTGTGTCCCCTACCCGAATCTGAAAACCTCCTCAAAGACTAAATTTTTAATGCCATGAACTGTATATAATTGTATATAATATGTATAAGATGTTTTGTAAATAAGAGGACAAAACAAAAGTAAAGAGGGAGGAATGTAATGATTGTGTTAAACCAATTCTTAATGTTATGGGGGTGATGTGACTGTATAGGCCATTCAGCCCTAAGCACGGGGAATCTTAGGGGTGGAGCTTTTTAGCCTGTGTTTTGGAACAAGCATGTAGCTTCATCTGACATCTGTTAATAAAGTTTACTGTTAATAAAGTGTGTTGGGGAGTGACTGTGACTTGAGATTGACTCCAGGGTGACCAAATCTGAGAAAATCAAATAAGGGTCATTTAGGCCATGGAACCTGGGGAATCGGCGGGGGGGGGGGACAGAAACAGTGAGAGCGGGAGGGGGTGGTGAGCGAGGGGTAATAGTGCTGGTGAGACTGGGGGTTGCTCTTTGACAAAAGGAAGAGCCGCCCAACATCCAACCTACTTTCTGATGAAAGGTCATCTTGAGCTGAAATGTTAACTCTCTTTCAGTATGGGATATGTAGCCTCAGATGAATTTGACAGCAGATCAGAAAAGGAAGTGAACAATGTTGCCTGTTATCCACACTCTCCCTCCTTCTCTCTTTCTTGCCCTGAGAGGCCTCCTTCTCCCCCCCGAGTCCTCCCTCTCCTTCCTCAGTATCTCGTTCTGTTCCTCCCTCTCTCTCTCTCTCTCCCCCTTTCCAAATACCTTCCCCCCACCTCTATCCCCTACCCCCCCCAACTCTCTTTCTCTCTCTAAATCTTTTACCTTTGTTTAATAGGAGGGTTGTTGTAACTGGGAGAGAGGTAGGGCTGGGCAGGGGTCTGGTTATTTATCTATAATCTCTGAAACATCAAGCTCAGTGCATCCTCACTGGCCACTGCCAGAAACAACCCCTCCCCCCTCAATAAAAACACACAACTCGAAAAGGATTTTAACAAAGGAGGAGAGGGAGTTGGAGGAAATTATGTTTCCTTTTCCTGTTTTACAGAAGGATTGCACCGTGCTACACCAGAGAATACAGAGAGGATAGACACCGCAGACAGATCCTGACTATCACCCAAGGAACAACTGCACAACTGTGGGAAGACATCCAGTCCCTTCACAGCATTGCTCAACACAGAGAAGGTTGGGCAGTGAAACCATCATCTGGAAATCGGTCGGGTCAGGGGAGCTTTGACAGATCATCAGACAGATCTGTGGAACCTTACATCAGAACCAACCTTTCCGAAGGTTCGGCTGTGGGCGATCGGTCAGGGTGAGGCTGGGAACAAGTGTGAGTGGGCTCCAAGTGCCTCTGTTGTACCACATGTAACACAAGGGCAGCTTCATGGAAGAGAAACCCTTCAAGTGTGAGGTTTGTGACAAATCCTTCACAAACTCATCGAACCTCCTGGTATATCAGAGGATCCAAGCAGGGGAGAAACCCTTCAAGTGTGAGGTTTGCGTTAAAGCTTTTGTGACATCGACAAGCCTCCTGAGACACCAAAGTATTCACACAGGGGAGAAGCCATTCAGGTGTGAGGTTTGTGAGAAGGCTTTCACCCACTCCTCTGATCTCCTGGGGCACCGGAGGATCCAAACAGGTGAGAACCCCTTCAAGTGTGAGGTGTGTGAGCGAGCCTTCAGATGGTCATCAAATCTTGTGCAACACCGACACATTCACACTGGGGAGAGACCATTCAAGTGTGAAGTGTGTAACAAGAACTTTGCACAATCATCAGTCCTGGTGGATCACCGGTGCATTCACACCAGTGAGAAACCATTCATATGTGAGGTATGCACCAAATCATTCTCACACTTATCAACCCTCCATGTACACCGGTGCATGCACACCAATGGGAAACCATTCATATGTGAGATGTGCATTCTTGCACTCATCTCACTTTTGCATTCACCAATGCATTCACACTGGGGAGAAACCATTCAGTTGTGAGGTGTGTAACAAAGCCTTCACAAACTCATCGACACTTCTGATGCACCAGAAGATCCAAACAGGGGAGAAACCCTTCAGGTGTGAGGTTTGTGAGAAGGCTTTCAGCCACTCCTCTGCTCTCCTGATGAAGCAGAGGATCCACACATGGGAGAAACCCTTCAGGTGTGAGCTGTGTAACCGAGCCTTCACATATTCATCGACGCTTGTGAAGTACCAATGTATCCACACAGGGCAGAAGCCGTTCATTTGTGATGTGTGTAATGAAGGCTTTGCGTGATCATCAGGCGTGGTGAATCACTGGCGTGTTCACACAGGGGAGAAACCATACATGTGCAAGATGTGTGACAAATTATTCTCACAGTCATTGACCCTTCACGAATACCAATGTATTCACACAGGGGAGATGTGCATGTGAGGTGTGCAACAAATCATTGTTGCACTCATCTCACTTTCACATAGACCAACACATTCACACAGGGGAGAAACCATTCATGTGCGAGGCGTGACAAATCCTTCTCTTGGTCATTGACCCTCCACAGGCACCAATTCATTCACACAGGGAAAACAACGTTCAAATGTAAAGTGTGTGACAAACTCATCAAAGCTCCTGCTGTATCAGAGGATCCACATGGGGGAGTAATCCTTCAAGTGTCAGATTGGAATAAAGTTTTTCTGAACAAAACTCCTGGGATACCAACAGATCCACACAGGTGAGAAACCATTCAGGTGTGAGGTGTGTGGCAAGGCTTTCACCCTGTCAGTGTATCTCCTAGTCCATCAATGCACTCACACAGGGGAGAAACCCAATTGGTGTTGGTTCTGTAATAAAGCCTTCATTCAGTTTTTGGACCTTCTGGAACATCAACGAGGTTGAACACCATCGGGGCCACAGGCTTTTTTGTTTTTCATCTGTTTGATTGTTTGTTGCAGCTCTCCCATCGATGGTGACTCACCCATGGATTCTACCACAGGCACTGGGGGACAGACTGGAGGGTATCAGCTTCCATTGTAGATTCATGGTTGAGGAGTTGTTCAAAATGTTCTTTTCAGTGTTAATAGATGGCATTGTCATCCTTAAGAAGAGAAACACCATCCTGTGAATGAAGGGGATTTTGTCCACTTGACCTCAGTCTGCAAGTGGCCCTGGTAACTTGGAAAAAGATTGACATGTCATGATGATCAGCATATTGTTGGAGCTTTTAGGCTTTCTCTTCCCATCACATGTCCTTTATCTTCTGGATTTGACTTTGATCCCACTGTTTGGCAATTCAGTTGGATGTGTGAAGATTTTCCAAATTGGACGTGAGCTGCACCTGGAATTCTTCTCTTCAGTCAGGCTGTTTTAGGGCCGAGACATTGATCTACTTCCTCTTGGCCTTTTGGGCCTTGTGATGTCTTGGCACTGGGTGGATGTTCATCACCAATCGAACAAGTCGATGATCTGTCCAGCAGGCATCAGACCCCCACATGGATTGAGTGAAACAGATATCACTTCGAACTCAGACTTGGCCTTAGACCTTCCAGAGGAACCTCCAACATGGTCTTTGCTGCCAGACAAATCCAAAAAGACATTGAGCACAACACCAGGAACCCTTCATTACATCATCGACGTGATCAAAGCATTTGACTCAGTAAATCGCGAGGCTCTGTGGATTGTGCTCCAATGATTTGGATGTTCAAAATACTTCATCACAATCCTGCAATTGTTTCAAGATGATATGACTGCAACTGTCTTGAGTGAGAGATCTAAAACAGAAACCTTCGAAATCCAGACTGGTGTCAAGTAAGGCTGTGTGATAGCCCCCATTCTATTTACAATCTACCTGACAGTGATTATTCACCTCATCAAAGATCAACTGCCCTCAGGTGTTAGTATTAAATACCATCTAGATGGGAAACTCATTTACCTCAGTTGCCTCCATGCCAAAACTAAACTGACCACTATAGATACACATGATGTACAGTTTGCAGATGACTGCAGTGTCGTTGTCCACTCTGTAACAAATTTACAAACCTCTCTCAATCTCTTCAATTCTGCATCTGTTTGTATGATGGAAATGAGCTCCATCCTGTGTCACTGAAGTCCAGTGTCATTTCTGACGATCGGAATTTGAGCCAGATCTCAGGAGTGGTTAATGGGGTAGAACTGGACCCTGCTTTAGTTGGTGATGTGAATTATAGACAGATCCTTTTCGGGTGACGGGTGTTTAACTAATACAATGGGGAATCTTTGTACTGTTCTGTCTGGGAGGACTACTATCCTGAGTATGGTGAGGGAGTAAGAGTAAGTCTCTACAGACCTGAGTTCCCTCAGCCCATCATACCTCGATGTAATAACGGTGTGATATGTTCATCCTGTACTCTTCCAAGATTCATTTCATGTTCTGGGAAAGATCTTGAGTGATTTTCAAATACTTTGTTATTTTAGTTAACTCAAAGTTTGGTGTAAGCCGAATATGTTGTTATAGTTTGTCTGCTGTTTTATCCATCTTCTGTATATAATTAAAGCACACAATACATTTTTTTCTGAGCTTAACTCTAGCTACCTGATTTGTCAGCATGGTGTGTTCCTATTCACTGAAACACTCAGGAGCCGACAGTAAGAGTCCTGTACACAACATATTGGCGAATGTCACTGTGGGCTGGTATACTTTCTCCATCAATGGGGTTTATAATTTCCAGCTCACAGGAGGGAAATATTTCCCTGAAGAAGAAAGGCTTGCATTTATGTATCAACTTTCACAAACCCGCGTTGTCTAAAAACACTTAGATCTAAGTTCTTTGTTAGACAAGGGAGTCAAGAGTTATGGGGGGTAGATACGAAAGTGGTGCTGAGACCATAACCAGATCAACCATGATCTTTTCGAATGGGGGAGCGGGCTCGAGGGGCTGATTGGCCTTCCCCTCATCCTAAATCCTATGTTCCTAGAGAATTATGACGACAATCATCGTTACCTTATTTTCTCAATAATATTGCATGGAGTTTCTGATTTGTTTTTTCATTTATTGTAGAATTTAAAATGGTGAATTTCTCTCTATCCCTCTCATCTTTATCATACTGGATGAACAGAGAGAAAGGTGGAGGATAAAGGAAGAGAAAGGGAGATACGGGATGTGGGGATAACAAAATGAAAGTGGAATGACAGGAAGAGGAGACAGAGGAGGAGAAGGAAAGAGGAGCAAAGGAGAAGATGTTTGGAGGAGAGTAAATGACTTCACAGAGTAAATGACTTCAGTAAATTTAATACAACACTCAAGGGGCAGCAGCAGAGGTCATTGGAGTTTTATGGAATAGCTGCTTCCCCAAGGTGCTGGGAGTGATTGATAACACTCACATGGCATTGAAGGTCATCTGAGGAGACTCACAGAGCTACCTGAACAGAAAGCAATCCCTCTCCATGTAGTGTGTAATGTCTGCCTGAGAATACTCCATGTGAACGTCACTCACACTGGATCATCCCACAATGCTTTCATTGTCGGGAACTCAGACATCACACCCGTTTTCGGCGAAGGGGACTGACCTGATGGCCGGCTGATTAGGGACAAGATCCATCCCTTCCTTCCGGGGCTGATGCCACCATTTCATGCACCACACACTGAGGAGGAGTGTTGTTTACTGAAGCCCATATCTCTCTGAGGCAACTCACAGACAGAAGCTGGTGGGATGTTGAAGAACTGTTTCAAGTATTGGCAACAGGGATGGATCACAGTATTCCCCAGAGAGAGAGAATGGTCACATTCATCATCATGTACTGCACACTGAACAATATCACTCTCAAACAAGGTCCGGACTGGGTCAGTCCAGGAGAGGAACCAGGACAGGTGAATGGACAGGGCCATCCCAGGAGGGGTGAATGGACTGGGACATCCTGGGAGAGGCGAATGGACTGGGACATCCTGGGAGAGGAACAGGATGAGGTGAATGTTGAACCCAGAAATTGGAGCTGAGGGGAGCTGAACCTCCGCAGGAGGTGACCCCTGGACAGGGCAGGGCTGTCAGATATCATCTCATGGGGCATCTACTCAGGTATTGAGCCTCAACTCACTCCTGAGTTACAGTAACTCCCCAAACCACTGAGTCACTCCCCAAGCACTGGGTCAGTTTCTTCTGTCCCCCTTTCTTGTGCCCCTCTCTCCTGTGCCCCTCCCTCCTGTGTCCCTCTCTCCTGTGCATGTGCTGATCCCACCACTGCGCTGCCTTGAATGCTGTGGGTCTTTCTCTTCTGATCTGCTGTCAAACACACCGAGGCTTCACATCCCACACTAATGCTGTCAGCTTGAAAGCTTCCGAGGATGAAGAATGCTATTCCCACACGAGAAATCTTTGTCAAACGTTTACAGGGAGAACTGAGATAGCAGCTGAAATAAGTGAGGTTTTATTCAGATGGGACAATGACAAGTTTAAATCCCCACCTGATCTGCTGCTTAAAGTCGCCTCCATTTCACCGGTCAGTTTCCCAAACTTCAGGAAACTCATGTTACTCCAGAAATATTTGGATTGGCTGTGAGAGACGTCAATCAGAGAGCCCACCCTCTCTGTCCATTCTCTCCTCTTCCTCTTCCACAACTGGTTCACTTCCTGTAGGGACTGAAAACCAAGTGAGGAGATGGTGAGTGAAGGAACAGAATTTATAATAATTACATCACATAATATCTACACTAATGTTCAGGGAGTCTGACTATCCTGTGGGGAATTAGGTGTGGAAATGCCCCTTAGGCTGTGTGAGAAGATCCAGCTGAGAGAGCTGTTTACTGGGTGCTTTGTGCTGAACTGTTTGACTGGAGCTGTGTGTTGGATATTAAGTGTGTTTATTGGAAGCATTTCCCTTCTGATTTACAGGCTGAGTTTTGTTGATGGGTCATTACTGAGTATGAGAAGGTGAGGTGTAATTATCTGGGAGGTACAGAGTGTCTGAGGATTCTTACTGATTTCCTATTGTTGAGTTCTGTGTGTGTGTTGGGAGCTGGTTATTATCCTGTGGGCTGTGAATGGTCAGTTCTGTCTGTGTGTTGTGATCTGGATGTTTTCTGTCTTTTCAAATCCCTCCAAGACCTCCCACCACCCTTTCTCTGAATTTTGGAGAGGGTACAGAAGAGATTTACTGGAATGGTTCCAGGATTGAGGGATTACAGTTATGTGGATAGACCAGAGAAGCTGGGATTGTTTCCCTTCGAGCAGAGAAGGCTAAGATGAGATTTGTTATAGATGTTTAAAATTATTAAGGGTTCAGACAGAGAAAATAAAGAGAAACTGTTTCCATTGGCAGAAGGGTCAATAACTAGAGATCACAGATAAAAGATGATTGGCAAAAGAATCCAAAGTAACTTGGGGAAAAAAAAAATTGCACAAGGTATGGTTGGGATTTGGAATGTACTGTCTGATAGGGCGGTGGATGCAGATTCAATAATAACCTGCACTAGGTTCAAACCTGAACACGAAGGTATACCCAGTGCTGCTCCTGACATGTCTATCTACTGGTTTGAAAATAATCATGGATTGAGGGCTGTGCTGGGATGTGAGATTGTGGTGGAATATAATCCTGCTGCTGCTGATGGCTCACTGCACCTCATGGTTAACCAGTTTTGGGATCTGTCCTTAGTCTACATCCCTGGTGATGATTAACATGGTGAAACACTTATTCATCAGTTGGGAGGGGAGCGGCAGTTTTCCTTGAACTTGTTTGACCTGAAGCCATGAGACTCCATGGAGTCAATATTGAGACTTCCCCCCCCCTGCCAGTGGGATGGGACATACCCAGGGATGGTGATGGAGGAGTCTGGGATGTTTCCAGATTGATACAATTCAGTGAGTATCACTGCCACTTGACCAGTCTGTGGGGCAGCTCTCCTCACTTGGGTACTTGTCCTCAGACCTTGGTAAGAGAGACTTTACAGATTTCACTGGGCTGAGATCACCTTAATCTTATTCTGACATAATGCCAGGATTGTCCTGATCTATCTGATTTTCCTCTTATTATTGGACTTTGTAGTGATTGTTTATCATTGTTTGCTGGGCCACTTCAGAGGGCGGTTCAGAGTCAACCATGTTGTGTGGGACTGGAGTCACATGTTGACCAGACCAGGCAGTTGTAGCAGGTTCCCTTCCTTAAAGGACAATATTTGGGTTTTTAGGATAATCTAAAAGTTTTCATGTTTTTACTTTGATATTATGCCACAAATTTCAAAATTTATTGAATTTAGCTTCATGACATGGAGTGGTTGAGGTGAATAGCGTAGATGCCTTTAAGCCTTTAAGCACATGAGGGAGAAAGGAACAGAAGGATATGCTGATAGGGTGAAATGAAGAGGGGTGAGAGGAGGCTTGTGTGAAGCATAAACACCAGCATGAACCAAATGGCCTGTTTCTGCACTG
Organism: Carcharodon carcharias; assembly: GCF_017639515.1. Taxonomy (NCBI): domain Eukaryota; kingdom Metazoa; phylum Chordata; class Chondrichthyes; order Lamniformes; family Lamnidae; genus Carcharodon; species Carcharodon carcharias. The sequence continues at coordinate 73,323,296 of NC_054485.1, forward strand.
TAATTCCATGTATGTTATTTTCTGTGGTTGGATTTGAACTCTCAATCCAGCACCAGAGCAATTTCGCTGTCATACCTGGAGACACATTTATTGAAATGTCTTTTAATGTCTTTTTTAAAGATTTTACCTTAAGGCCTCGGCCTTTCCTGAAAGCCTGGGCTTGGATTTGATAATTTTGTCCAGTGCTGTGGCTGATAACTGAATTTGGGATGTGCAGTTTGAGCGAGTGCAGTGTATCTAATTTCCCAGGATAAACCAGAACCCTTCAATCAACTACACTGAAGCAATATTTTCCTTAGCTTCTCGCACTTCCTGCCCAGTGTGTTTTTCTTCAAATAATTTTGGAAAACAAGAGGAGAAATTTCAAAATCTCCATTGAATTAACATTTCTCCTGAGTGTTTTTTATATTAAACACATACTCTAAGGGTAAAACTGGTCTTCACCAGCACGACTCAAGCTCATAGTGAATTGATAGCTCGTTCAACACACCTCCATGTATACCATCACATTCACATAGGCGAGAAACCATTCAGGTGCCAGGTGAATTATAGACCAGTCAGCCTGACGTCAGTAGTGGGGAAAATTCTAGAGTCCATTACAAAAGATTTGATAGCTGAGCACATGGAAAACAGAATCGGACAGAGTCAGCATGGATTTACGAAAGGGAAATCATGCTTGACAAACCTACCGGAATTTTTCGAGGATGTAACTAGTAGCCAGTGAATTTGGTTTATTTGGATAAAAGCAAAAAACTGCGGATGCTGGAAATCCAAAATAAAAATACCTGGAAACACTCAGCAGGCCTGACAACATCTGCAGAGAGGAACACAATTTTAGATCACGAACTCTCTCCTCCATCCCCACCCCATTTCCGATCCCCCTTTTTTCCAATAATTTATATAAATTTTTCTTTTCCCACCTATTTCCATTATTTTTAAATGTATTTCCATTCATTGTTTTATCTCTACCTTTTAGCCTATTTCGATCCCTTCCCCCCACCCCACCCCCACTAGGGCTATCTGTACCTTGCTCGTCCTGCCTCCTACCTTTAATGTCACCTATTAGCACATTCCTTAGATAATATCACCACCTTCAACACCTCTTTGTCCTTTTGTTTATGACATCTTTTGGCTATCTCCACCTATCACTGGCCCTTTGTCCAGCTCTACCTGTCCCACCCCCCATTAAACCAGTTTATATTTCACCTCTTTTCTATTTTCCCTTAGTTCTGTTGAAGAGTCATACGGACTCGAAACGTTAACTGTGTTTCTCTCCGCAGATGCTGTCAGACCTGCTGAGTTTTTCCAGGTATTTTTATTTTTGTTTTGGTTTACTTGGACTTTCAGAAGGCTTTCGACAAAGTCCCACATAAGAGACTGGCGTGTAAAATTAAAGCGCATGGGATTGGGGGTAGTGTATTGTGATGGATAGAAAACTGGTTGGCAGACAGGAAACAAAGAGTAGGAATAAACGGGTCTTTTTCCAAATGGCAGGCAGTGACTAGTGGGGTACTGCAGGGATCGGTGCTGGGACCCCAGCTATTCTCAATATATTTTAATGATTTAGATGAGGGAACTAAATGTAATATCTCCAAATTTGCAGATGACATAAAGCTGGTTGGTAGGGTGAGTTGTGAGGAGGATGCAGAGATGCTTCAGTGTGATTTGGACAAGCCGAGTGAGTGGGCAAGTGCATGGCAGATGCAGCATAATGTGGATAAATGTGAGGTTATCTACTTTGGTAACAAAAACAAGAAGGCAGATTATTATCTGAATGGTTATAAATTGAGAGAGGGGAATGTGCAATAAGACCTGGGTGTCCTCGTACACCAGTTGCTAAAGGTAAGCATGCAGGTGCAGCAGGCAGGCGGTAAAGAAGTCAAATGGCATGTTGGCCTTCATAGCCAGAGGATTGGAGTACAGGAACAGGGATGCCTTGCTGCAATTATACAGGGCCTTGGTGAGACCACACCTGGAATATTGTGTGCAGTTTTGGTCTCCTTATCTGAGGAAGGATGTTCTTGCTATAGAGGGAGTGCAGCGAAGGTTTACCAGACTGATTCCTGGGATGGCAGGACTGACATGTGAGGAGAGATTGAGTCGGTTAGGATTATATTTGCTGGAGTTCAGAAGAATGAGGGGGGATCTCATAGAAACCTATAAAATTCTATCAGGGCTAGACAGGGTAGATGCAGGAAGGATATTCCCAATGGTGGGGAGTCCAGAACCAGGGGTCACAGTCTGAGGATACAGGGTAGGCCATTTAGGACTGAGATCAAGATGAATTTCTTCACCCATGGAGTGGTGAGCCTGTGGAATTCACTACCACAGAAAGTAGTTGAGGCCAAAACATTGTATATTTTGTTCAAGAAGGAGTTGGGGCGAAAGGGATCAAAGGATATGGGGAGAAAGCGGGAGCAGGCAATTGAGTTGGATGATCAGCCATGATCATAATGAATGGTGGAGCAGGCTCGAAGGGCAGAATAGCCTACCCCTGCTCCTAGTTTCTGTGTTTCTATGAGGTGTGTGACAAATCATTCCATTGCCCTCACGGTGCCTGGGAAGATGGGGGTCTGGGCGGAGGAAAGAAAGTAGCCACATTGTCTGCTCCTGATCACTATCCAGTGTCCCTGCTGGAAACAGAGGGTGTGTGACAGTCAAGTGAAGAAAAAGAAAGGACTTGCATCTGATCCCCCACACAGGGGAATAGCAGACTGGCACTCACTGTGGAACAGTCTCTAACTGAGGAGTCAGCACCTTCAGCAAAGGAGGAGAGGGAGTTGGAGGAAATCATGTTTCCTTTTCCTGTTTTACAGAATGATTGCACCGTACTACACCAGAGAATACAGAGAGGATAAACACCGCAGATAGATCCTGACCATCACCCAAGGAACAACTGCACAACTGTGGGAAGATATCCAGTCCCTTCACAGCATTGCTCAACACAGAGAAGGTTGGGCAGTGAAACCATCATCTGGAAATCGGTCAGGTCAGGGAAACTTTGACATATCATCAGATCTGAAACTGGTCAGTGGTGTCGAATCTTCCATCAGAACCAATCTTTCCGAAGGTTCGGCTGTGGGTGATTAGTCAGGGTGAGGCTGGGAAGAAGTGTAAGTGGCTCCAAGTGTGGTGAGAGCTTCAATCATTCATCGAGCCTCATGAATCACTGACTCATTCCTACAGGTGAGAGGCTGTTCAAGTGTGAGGGCGGCTGCAGAGGCTCAAAAGATCTCCTGATACACAAGGCGCATCTGTTGAGTCACGTGTAACACAAGGGCAACTTAATGGAAGAGAAACTATTCAAGTGTGCGGTGTGCAAACAAACCTTTCCTCAGTCATGGTTGCTCAGGAAACACCAACGCATCCACACTGGGGAGAAACTGTTTAAGTGTGAGGAGTGTAACAAGGACTTTTCACAATCATCAGACCTGCTGACACATTGGCGTGTTCACACCAGGGAGAAACCTTTCACGTGTGAGGTGTGCACCAAATCATTCTCGTGCTCATCAAACCTCCGTGAACACCAACGGATTCACACAGGGCAGAAACCATTCACATGCGAGGTGTGCGACAAGTCATTCTCGTGCTCTTCGAACCTCCGCACACACCAACGTATTCACACAGGGGAGAAACCATTCACATGTAAGGTGTGTGACAAATCATTCTCGAATTCATCACACCTCCGCACACACCAGCGCATTCACACAGGGGAGAAACCTTTCACGTGCAAGGTGTGTGATAAATCATTCTCACAGTTACCGAACCTCCTCACTCACCAACGCATTCACACTGGGGAGAAACAATTGATGTGTGAATTATGCAACAAATCATTCTCGAATTCATCACATCTCCGTGTACACCATCGCATTCACACAGGCGAGAAACCGTTCAGGTGCGAGGTGTGTGATAAATCATTCTCTCAGTCATCATCCCTCCACAAGCACCAACACATTCACACAGGAGAGAAACCTTTCATATGCGAGGTGTGTGACAAATCATTTCCGCAGTTATCGTACCTTCATGCACACCAGTGTGTGCACATAGGGGAGAAATCGTTCAGATGTGAGGTGTGCAACAAAGCCTTCAGACAGCCATCAAACCTCCTGGCCCATAAGAGGGTCCACACTGGGGAGAAACCCTTCAAGTGTGAGGTTTGCAATAAAACTTTTCTGAGATCTTCCACCCTCCTGAGACACCAGAGGATTCACACAGGGGAGAGACCCTTCAGGTGTGTAGTTTGTGAGAAGGCTTTCATCCACTCCTTCGAGCTCCTGAGGCACCAGAGGATTCACACAGGAGAAAAATTCTACAAATGTGAGTTATGTGGCAAAGATTTTACAAATTCATTGAGCCTCCAGATCCATCAGAGAGCCCACACAGGGAAGTAACGCTTCGAGTGTGAGATTTATAATAAAGTTCTCCTGATCTCTTTGAACCCGCTCGAACGGTGCCGAATTCACGGAGGAGAGAAACCATTGAGGTATGAGATGTGTGACAAGGCTTTCACACAGTCAATGTATCTCCTGATCCATCAACACTCACACAGGGGAGATACCCTATCAGTGTGAGTTGTGTAATGAAGCCCTCACACAGTTGTCAGACCTCCTGGGACATCAGTGAACCCACATGGGAGACAAACCCTTCCAGTGTGACGTATGACAGGATTGTTTCACCTACTCCTCCTCTCTCACCATACACCAACGTCTCCACACAGACTTGGAGCTGGGTCACCTGCTTCCATTACACTGAGAGTTGTCTGTGTTGTTTACCCTCCAGTGCTCACACAGGGGAGCTGTCGTTCCAAAGCACTGTCTGTCTCAGCAGTGTCTGTCTCAAACCTCTCCCACCATCTGTCCAATTGTTTCAAGAAGACCAATTTAACCTTTGACCAGTTCACTGAACATCACCAAATGAAGACATCAATATGTATAGAAATTCCTGTTTATGCACAGATGTCACTGTGTCTCTGGGAGGATTTCCTCAGCCACAGGAAGTAGCTGATCCAGGAGAATGTGTCAGGATTCTCCCTGCTCTGGACAAGAGGGAAATATCTCAATAGTTTCCATAGTGTGATTTATCTCCCTTCTGGAAGATAGTTACAATTGTCACATTCCTGTAGTCGGAGGGAATTCCTTTTCCTCCCAAATCCGGAGGATGAGTTTATGGAGTCTTGATGTGAGCAGAAGTCCACCAGCTTTGAAGGCCTCAGCTGGAACCATCGGGGCCACAGGCTTTGTGGTTTTTCATCTGTTTGGTTGTTTGTTGCAGCTCTCCCATCGATGGGGACTCACCCATGGATTCTACCACAGGCACTGGGGGATAGACTGGAGGGTATCAGCTGTCACTGTGGATTCATGGTTGAGAAGTTGGTCACAATTTTCTTTCCAGAGTTAACAGATGGCATTGTCATCCTTAAGAAGAGAAACCTCAGCCTGTGAATGGAGGGGATTTTGTCCATTTGACCTCGGTCTAGAGATCACCCTGGTGATTTCAAAAAAGATTCACATGTCGTGATAATCAGATTGTTGGATCTCTTGGGCTTTCTCTTCCCACCACAGGTCCGTTATCTTCCAGAATTTTCTTCAGGCGTCAGCCTTGAGCTGTTGAAATGCTGCCTTCCTGAGTTGTGCCAGGCAATGAAGGCTGGTTGTTTTTGTTCCAGGAGGTCACATATTTGAGTGTCATGTTTGTTGAGCCAGTCCTGGTGACGACGATGATGCTCGAACCCAATCGTCTGGACACAGGAGTTTAGTACAGCTGACTTTATTTGATCCCACTGTTCATGAATTGAGTTGGAAGTGTGAAGACTTTCCAAATTGGTCATGAGCTGCACCTGGAATTCCTCTCTTCGGTCGGGCTGTTTTAGGGCTGAGACATTGATCTTCTTCCCTTTGGACGTTTGGGCCTTGTGATGTCTTGGTGCTGGGTGGATGTTCATCACCAATCGAACAAGTCAATGATCTGTCCAGCAGGCATCAGGCCCCCACATGGATTGAGTGATACAGACATCACGGAGAACTTTGAGTTGGCTTTAGACCTTCCAGAGGAACCTCCAACATGGTCTTTGTTACCAGAGAAATTTGAGAAAAATATGAAGAGCACCAGGGACTCTTCATTACATTCATCAATGTGACCAAAGCATTTGACCCAGTAAATCACGAGGCTCTGTGGATTGTGCTCCAGTGATTCTGATGTTCAAGAAACTTGGTGTCAGTATTAAATACCATCTAGGTGGGAAACTCATTTACCTCGGTCACCTCCGTGCCAAAACTAAACTGACCATCAAAGATACATATGATCCACAGTTTGCAGATGAGTGCAGTGTCATTGTCCACTCTGCAACAGATTTGCAAACCTCTCTCAATCTCTTCAGTTCTGCATGTGTTTGTATGATGAAAACGAGCTCCATCCTGTGTCACCAAAGTTCGGTGTCATTTCTGACCATTGGAATTGGGAGCCAGACTAAAGCACAGGGATTTTAAAGAAACTTCTGTCTGTAGTATTCTGAGAGAGTTTCCCCTGATGTGAGTGTGTATGTGTTAGTAAAGTGAGCGAGCTCTCAGGAGTGGGTATGGGGTAGAATCAGACCCTGCTTTAGTTGGTGATGTGAATTATAGACAGATACAGACATACATAGATATGAAGTGGGAGCAGAAATAGGCCATTCGGAAGCTTGAGTCTGCTCCGCCATTCAATAAGATCATGGCTGATCTTCTTGTGTTTTGAGGTCTACATTCCTATCTACCTTCGAAAACTTTTGATTCCCTAGCTTAAGAATCTATCTACCTCTGCCTTAAAAATATTCAGTGAGCCCACCTCCACCGCCTTCTAAGGCAGAGTGTTCCAAAGTTGCACAGCCCTCTGAGAGAAAAAATTTCTCCTCATCTCTGTCCTATAAGGTCGACCCCTAATTTTAAAACAGTGCGCCCTAGTTCTGGACTCACCCACAAGACTGATCTTTAATGTGTTCTTTAAAGATTTTACCCTAAGGCCTTTGCCTTTCCTAAAAGCCTGGGCTTGGATTTGATAGTTTTGCCCAGTGCTGTGGCTGATAGCTGAATTTGGGATGTGCAGTCTGAGCGAGTGCAGTGCATCTAATTTCCCAGGATAAACCAGAACCCTTCAATCAGCTACACTGAAGCAATATTTTCCTTAGCTTCTAGCACTTCCTGCCCAGTGTGTTTTTCTCAAATAATTTTGGAAAGCAAGGGGAGAAATTTCAAAATCTCCATTGAAGTAACAGTTCCCCTAAGTGTTTTTTATATTAAACACATACTCTAAGGTTAAAACTGGTCTTAACCAGAACAACTCGAGCTCACAGTGAATTGATAGCTCGTTTTACACTTCGCCCGACTGTCTTTTCCATTGTCCTCATGGTGCCTGGGAAAATGGGGGCTGGGCGGAGGAAAGAAAATAGCCACATTGTCTGCTCCTGGTCACTATCCAGTGTCCCTGCTGGAAACAGAGGGTGTGTGACAGTCAAGTGAGGAAAAAGAAAGGATTTGAATCTGATCCCCCACACGGGAATAGCAGACTGGCACTCACTGTGGAACAGTTTCTAACTGGAATGTGGCAGTGGTGTAGTCACTGGACCAGTAATCCATAGACCCAGAAGAATGCTCTGGGACCTGGGTTCAAACTCCCCCTACAGCAGTTGGTGGAATTTAAATTCAATGAATAAACCTGGGATTAAAAACTAGTCTCAGTAATGGTGAACTTGAAACCATTGTCGATTGTCATAAAAACCCATCTGGTTCATTGATGTCCTTTATGGAAGGAAATCTGCCTTCCTTACCTGGTCTGGCCTACATGGAACTGCAGATCGACAGCAATGAGGTTGATTCTTAAATGCCCTCAGAAATGGCCGAGCAGGCCACTCAGTTGTATTAAACCACTACAAAGTCACAAGGCAATGGGCAGAATTTTACAGCCACACTGTGGCAGGGGTGGGGCTGTAAAATACGGCAAGTTGGTCAAAAGTCCATTGACATCGGCGGGACCGTAAACTCCTGTCTGAGTAAAATTCCACCCAGTGAAATTGGGCAGACCATTCGGCATCAACCTAGGCTCCTGAAACGACAATGGCAAACCCTGCCTTGTCAACCCTGAAAATTCCTCTTTACTAACCTCTGGGGGCTTGTGCCAAAATTGGGAGCACTCTCTCACAGACGAGTCAAGCAAAAGCCTGACATAATCATACTCATTGAATCAATCCCTACAACAATGTTCCAGACTCCATCATCCCTGGGTATGTCCTGAGCCACCAGCAGGACAGAACCATCAGCAGTTGTGGGCACAGTGGTATATAATCGAGAGGGAGCTGCCCTGGGAGTCCTCAGTATTGATTCTGAACCTCAGAAGTCTCATGACATCAGGTCAAATATGGGCAAGGAATCCTCCTGCTGATTACCACATACCACATCCCCCAATCCTCCCGCCACCTCAATTGATGAATCAGTGCTTCCTCCATGTTGAATACCAATTGGATGATGACAAGGGCACAGACTCCTCCCTCCCAGAAACATGATAGGGTCCCCCTTGTCCTCACTTATCACCCCACCAGCCTCCGCATTCAAAGGATCATCCTCCGCCATTTCCGCCAACTCCAGCATGATGCCACCACCAAACACATCTTCCCTTCACCCCCCCCCCCCGCCCCCGGCGGCATTCCGTAGGGATCGTTCCCTCCAGGACACCCTCGTCCACTCCTCCATCACCCCCTACTCCTCAACCCCCACCTATGGCACCTCCCCATGCCCACGCAAAAGATGCAACACCTGTCCCTTCACTTCCTCTCTCCTCACCGTCCAAGGGCCCAAACACTCCTTTCAAGTGAAGCAGCATTTCACTTGCATTTCCCCCAACTTAGTCTACTGCATTCGTTGCTCCCAATGCGGTCTCCTCTACATTGGAGAGGCCAAACGTAAACTGGGCGACCGCTTTGCAGAACACCTGCGGTCTGTCCGCAAGAATGACCCAAACCTCCCTGTTGCTTGCCATTTTAACACTCCACCCTGCTCTCTTGCCCATATGTCTGTCCTTGGCCTGCTGCATTGTTCCAGTGAAGCCCAACGCAAACTGGAGGAACAGCACCTCACCTTCCGACTAGGCACTTTACAGCCTTCTGGACTGAATATTGAATTCAACAACTTTAGGTCTTGAGCTCCCTCCTCCATCCCCACCCCCTTTCTGTTTCTTCCCCCTTCCTTTTGTTTTTTCCAATAATTTATATAGATTTTTCTTTTCCCACCTATTTCCATTATTTTTAAATCTTTTATGCCCCCCCACCCCCACTAGAGTTATACCTTGAGTGCCCTACCATCCATTCTTAATTAGCACATTCGTTTAGATAATATCACCAACTTCAACACCTGTGTTCTTTTGTTCTTTTGTCTATGACATCTTTTGATTATCTGCTCCTATCATTGCTTGCTTGTCCCTACAACTACACCCCACCCCTCCACTTCTCTTCCCCCCCTGCCACCTTAAATCAGGTTATATTTCACCCCTCTCCTTGTAAAGAAAAATCAGTTCTGTTGAAGGGTCATGAGGACTCGAAACATCAACTCTTTTCTTCTCCGCCAATGCTGCCAGATCTGCTGAGTTTTTCCAGGCAATTCTGTTTTTGCACAGAATGTATGTTGGGTGGGGGCCTTTAGTGTCCATGAGGGGGCTCGGTAGCACCACTACTGACCAACTGGCTGGGTCCTGAAGGACATAGCTGCTAGACTGGTTCTGCGGCAGGTGGTGAGGGAACCAACAGGAGGGAAAACCCGACTTGACCTCGTCCTCACCAACCTGCCTGTCGCAGATGCAGTATTGGTAGGAGTGACCACTGCACAGTCCTTGTGGAGACGAAGTCCCATCTTCACATTGAGGATACCCTTCATTGTGTTGTATGGTATTACCACTGTGCTATGTATGGGATAGATTTCGCAGAGATCTAGAAACACAAAACTTGGCATTCAATAAGTGCTGTGGGCCATCAGCAGCAGAATTGTACTCAACCTCAATCTGTAACCTCATGGCCCGGCATATCCCCCACTCTACCATTACCATCAAGCTGGGGGATCAACCCTGTTTCAATGAGGAGTGCAAGGGGGCATGCCAGGAGCAGCACCAGGCATACCTAAAAATGAGGGGTCACACTGGTGAAGCTGCAGCACAGGACTACTTGGATGCCAAGCTGCAGAAGCAGCAAGTGAGAGACAGAGCTAAGCGATCCCACAAGGAATGGGTAAGATCAGATCTAAGCTCTGCAGTCCTGCAACCTACGGCCATGAATGCTGATGAACAATTAAACAACTAACTGGAGGAGGAGGCTCCACAAGTATCCCCATCCTCAATGATGAAGGAGCCCAGCACATCAGTGCAAAAGACAAGGCTGAAGCACTTTCAACCACCTTCAGCCAGAAGTGAGAGTGGATGATCCATCTCAGCCTCCTCCGGAGGTCGCCCACATCACAGATGCCAGTCTTCAGCCAATTTGATTCACTCCACGTGATATCAAGAAACAGCTGAAAGCAGTGGAAACAGCAAAGGCTATGGGCCCTGACACCATTCCAGCAAAGGTACAGAAGACTTGTGCTCCAGAATTTGCCATGCCCTGAGGCAAGTTATTCCAGTACATCTACAATACTGGCATCTACTCGCCACTCTGGGAAATTGCCCGGTTATGTCCTGTCCACAAAAAGCAAGACAAATCCAACCCGGCCAATTATGCCCCATCAGTACACTCTCAATCGTCAGCAAAGTGATGGAAGGGGTCATCATCAGTGCTATCAGTAACCTGCTAATGCTCAGTTTGGGTTCTGCCAGGGCCAATCAGCCGCAAACCTCATTAAGCCTTGATCTAAACATGGACAAAAGAGCTGAACTCTAGAGGGAAGGTGAGAGCGACTGCCCTTGACATCAAGGCAGCGTTTGACCTAGTGTTGCACCAAGTAGCCCCAACAAAACTGGAGTCAATAGGAATCAGGGGAAAGCTCTCCATTGGTTGGAGTCATTCCTAGCACAAAGGAAGACAATTGAGGTGGTTGGAGGTCAATTAACTCACCCCCAGGACATCACTGCAGGGGTTCCTCAGGGTATTGTCCTCGGCCCAACCATCTTCAGCTGCTTCATCAATGACCTTCCTTCCCTCATAAGGTCAAAAGTGGGGATTTTCACTGACAGTTGCATAATGTTCAGAACCATTTGTGACTCCTCAGATACTGAAGCAGTCCGTGTCCATATACAGGAAGACCTGGACAACATTCAGACTTGGGTTGATAATTGGCAAATAACATTCACATCACAAATGCCAGGCAGTGACCATCTCCAACAAGAGAGAATCTAACCATCTCCCCTTGACCTGGCATTACCATTGCTATTTTAATTCTTTCACGGGATGTGAGTGTCACTGGTAGGCTACCATTTTTATTGCTCATCCCTAATTACCCCTAAGAAGGTGGTGGTGACCTACTTTCTTGAACCACTGCAGTGCTGTAGGTACATCCACAATGCTGTTAGGGAGGGAGTTCCAGGATTTTGACCCAGCATCTGTGAAGGAACAGCAATATAGTTCCAAATTCAGGATGGTGTGAGGTTTGGAGGGGAAATTCCAGGTGGTGGTGATCCGATGCATCTGCTGCCCTTGTCCTTCAAGGTGGTAGAGGTCGTGGGTTTGGAAGTTGCTTAAGAAGGCGCCTTAGTGAGTTAGGAACAGGGCATCTTATTGGTGGTACATACTGCTGCTACTATTTGTCAGTGGTGGAACGAATGAATGTTTTATGTGGTGGATGGGGTGCCACTCAAGTGGGCTGCTTGGTCCTGGATGGTCTTGATGTTCTTGAATGTTGTTGGAGCTGCAGTCATCCAGGAAAGTGGAGAGTATCCCATCACACTCCTGACTTGTGCCTTGTAGATGGTGGACAAGCTTTGGGGAGTCAGGAGGTGAGTTACTCACTGCAGAATTCCTAGCCTCTGAACTGCTTTTATAGTCAAGGTCTTCATATGGCTCTTCCAGTTCAGTTTTTGGTCAATGGTAACCCCAGGATGTTGATAGTGGAGGATTCAGTGATGGTAATGCCACTGAATGTCAAGGGGCAATAGTTAGATTCTCCCGTCGCATCCTGAAATCCACACTCAGTGCCATGCGCCGCCATATGAACACACTCAACCTCTCCCTCCAGCAGCACCGCCGTACCCTTTTTCAAAGCTGCGCGTGCCCCCAGTTTCATTTTATTCTTCGTCTCATCCGATGCCTCAACAAGAAACTTTTGCTCTCAAGTGCTAATGAACGCAAGCTCCAACAACTCATCGACACCAACACCCATCTAGGACCCTCCACCCCTGCCTATCCCTCCGTCCCCACCCCATCTTCCAATCCCAGCCCCAGCCGTGTATTCACTATACCCCCTGACCTTCCCCTCTCAGATGCTGAACGTTCAGTGCTCAGCAAAGGACTTAGTTTCATACCCTTACGCCCTCACCTCAATGAATTTCGGGGTCGGCATGATGCTGAACTCTTCTTCCGCCGTCTTCATCTCTGGGCTCACTTCTTTAGGCAGGAGTCTTCTCCCCGTTCAACGGATCCTTTTACCCACCTCCAATATTCTCCCTCCACCTGGACCCCTCCCTTTGGATTCTTACCTTCTCTTGATCTTTTCATTGAGAACTGTCGGCGCGACATTAATCGTCTCAATTTCTCTGCTCCTCTCACCCATTCTAATCTCTTTCTGAACTTACTGCACTCCGTTCTCTCAGGTCCAACCCTGACATTGTCATCAAACCTGCTGACAAGGGTGGTGCTGTTGTTGTCTGGAGCACTGACCTCTACCTCACGGAGGCTGAGCGTCAACTCACAGACACTTCCTCCTACCTCAACCTGGACCATGACCCCACCACTGAACATCAAGCCATTGTTTCCAGGACTGTCACTGACCTCATCTCCTCTGGGGATCTTCCTCCCACAGCTTCCAACCTGATAGTCGCCCAAACTCGGCCAGCCCGCTTCTACCTCCTACCCAAAATCCACAAACAGAACTGTCCTGGTAGACCGATCGTGTCAGCTTGCTCCTGCCCCACAGAACTCATTTCTCATTATCTTGACTCCCTTCTCTCTCCCCTTGTTCAGTCCCTCCCCACCTACATCCGTGATTCCTCTGACACCTTACGTCACATCAACAATTTCCAGTTCCCTGGCCCCAACCGCTTCCTCTTCACCATGGATGTTCAATCCCTCTACACCTCCATCCCCCACCAGGATGGTCTGAGGGCCCTTAGCTTCTTCCTCGAACAGAGGCTCGAACAGAGGCCCGAACAATCCCCATCCACCACTACTCTCCTCCGTCTGGCTGAACTTATTCTCACACTGAACAATTTCTCCTTCAACTCCTCTCACTTCCTCCAAGTAAAAGGTGTGGCTATGTGTACCCGCATGGGCCCCAGCTATGCCTATCTCTTTATGGGGTATGTGGAACATTCCTTGTTCCAGTCCTACTCCGGCTCCCTTCCACAACTCTTTCTCCGGTACATCGATGATTACTTCAGTGCTGCTTCATGCTCTCGTCGGGACTTGGAAAAATTTATTAATTTTGCTTCCAATCTCCACCCCCCCATCATTTTCACGTGGTCCATCTCTGACACGTCCCTTCCCTCTCTTGACCTCTCTGTCTCAATCTCTGGTGATAGACTGTCCACCAATATCCATTACAAGCCTACCGACTCCCACAGCTACCTCGACTACAGCTTCTCACACCCAGCTTCCTGTAAGGACTCCATCTCATTCTCTCAGTTCCTTCGCCTCCATCGAATCTGTTCCGATCATGCTACCTTCAAAAACAGTTCCTCTGACATGTCCTCCTTCTTCCTTAACCGAGGTTTTCCACCCCCAGTCGTTGACAGGGCCCTCAACCATGTCCGGCCCATCTCCCGCGTATCCGCCTTCACGCCTTCTCCACCCTCCCAGAAACATGATAGGGTCCCCCTTGTCCTCACTTATCACCCCACCAGCCTCTGCATTCAAAGGATCATCCTCCGCCATTTCCGCCAACTCCAGCATGATGCCACCACCAAACACATCTTCCCTTCACCCCCCCCATGTCGGCATTCCGTAGGGATCGTTGCCTCCGGGACACCCTCGTCCACTCCTCCATCACCCCCCTACTCCTCAACCCCCACCTATGGCACCTCCCCATGCCCACGCAAAAGATGTAACACCTGACCCTTCACTTCCTCTCTCCTCACCGTCCAAGGGCCCAAACACTCCTTTCAAGTGAAGCAGCATTTCACTTGCATTGCCCCCAACTTAGTCTATTGTATTCGTTGCTCCCAATGCGGTCTCCTCTACATTGGAGAGACCAAACGTAAACTGGGCAACCACTTTGCAGAACACCTGCAGTCTGTCCACAAGAATGACCCAAACCTCCCTGTCGCTTGCCATTTTAACACTCCACCCTGCTCTCTTGCCCACATGTCTGTCCTTGGCTTGCTGCATTGTTCCAGTGAAGCCCAACGCAAAGTGGAGGAACAGCACCTCATCTTCCGACTAGGCACTTTACAGCCTTCCGGACTGAATATTGAATTCAACAACTTTAGGTCTTGAACTCCCTCCTCCATCCCCACCCCCTTTCTGTTTCTTCCTCCTTCCTTTTGTTTTTTCCAATAAATTATATAGATTTTTCTTTTCCCACCTATTTCCATTATTTTAAAATCTTTTATGCTCCCCCACCCCCACTAGAGCTATACCTTGAGTGCCCTACCATCCATTCTTAATTAACACATTCGTTTAGATAATATCACCAACTTTAGCACCTATGTGTTCTTTTGTCTGTGACATCTTTTGATGATCTGCTTCTATCACTGCTTGCTTGTCTCTACAACCACACCCCCCCCCCCCCACCCCGCTCTGCCACCTTAAACCAGCTTATATTTCACCTAGTTCTGTTGAAGGGTCATGAAGACTCGAAACATCAACTCTTCTCTTCTCTGCCGATGCTGCCAGACCTGCTGAGTTTTTCCAGGTAATTCTGTTTTTGTTTTGGATTTCCAGCATCCGCAGTTTTTTGTTTTTATCATAAGTTAGATTCTCTCTCTTGGAGATGGTCATTGCTTGGCACTTGTGTGGTATGAATGTCCTGGAACTGAGATTATTGACTACCAACAACCATAACTATCTTCCTTTGTGCTAGGTATGACTCCAACCAGTGGAGAATTTTCCCCCCGATTCCCACTGACTCCAGTTTTGTTAGAGCTTCTTGATGCCACACTCTGTCAAATGCTGCCTTGATGTTTCAGGCAGTCACTCTCACCTCACCTCGGGGGTTCAGCTGTTTTGTCCATATTTGGATTAAGGCTGTAATGAGGTCAGGAGCTGAGTGGCCAAACTGAGCATCAGTGAGCAGCTTGTTTCTGTGTAATTGCTGCTTGATAGCTTTGCTTATGATCGAGAATAGACTGATGGGGCAGTAATTGGTCGGGTTGGATTTGTCCTGCTTTTTGTGTTCAGGATATATCTGAGCAATTGTCCACATAGCCGGGTAGATGCCAGTGTTGTAGCTGTATTGGAACAGCTTGGCTAGGGGTGTGTCAAGTTCTGGAACACAAGTCTTCAGTATTATTGCCAGAATATTGTCAGGGCCCATAGCCTTTGCAGTATCCAGTGCCTTCAACCATTTCTTGATATCACGTGGAATGAATTGAATTGCATGAAGACTAGCATCTATGATGCTGGGGACCTCTGGAGGAGGCTGAGATGTTTCATCCATTCGGCACTTCTGGCTGAAGGTTTTTGCAAATGCTTCAGCTTTGTCTTTTGTACTGATGTGCTGGGATCCTCCATAATTGAGAATGGGGATATTTGTCTAGCCACATCCTCCAGTTAGTTGTTTAATTGTCCACCATCATTCACAACAGGATGTGGCAGGAATGCAGAGCTTAGATATGATCCATTAGTTGTGGGATTGCTGTGAATCCCCCACTATCAACATTCTCCAGGTCACCATTGACCAGAAACTGAACTGGACCAACCATATAAATACTACAGCAACAGGTCAGAGGCTGGGACTTCTGTGGGCAATAACTCACCTCCTGACTCCCCAAAGCATGTGCACCATGTACAAGGCACAAGTCAGGATTGATGGAATACTCTCCACTTGCCTGGATGAGTGCAGCTCCAACAACACTCAGGAAGCCCAACACCATCTGTAAGATTTATGGAATTGAGGGCCACAGACATCTCAGTAAGCAGTCGATAAGTAATTTTAAGATGGTTTATTAAGAAACAACAGTTTGGATATGATTCATTAACTAATTAGGCAAAAAAGTATATGATCCGTGACAATTGGGAGCAGTTTACTGATTCCAGAGGGCGGACAAATGGTTGGCACAGTGTGTCTCGATCCCACTTTCCTCCTCCTCCCCCTCGTCCATCTGAAGAAGGCGGCTGCTAACAAGCACTGCCACCTCACCAGGAATTCGCCAGTAAACATGCCATAATAGTCTACCACCCCTGTGCCTGAGCACATGTTCATAAACTTTTTTTCTGGGGGCTGGTAGCTCACTCAGTGTCAATCATCTATCCTAACTATTCTGACCAATGGATACAGGGCAAGTACCCAAACTGACAGTGATTACCACCTTCCCTGTTGTAACCCTGCTTGAAGTCAGCTTTTTAGTTTATATCTTGCTGACGGTCATATCCTGGTCCTTTTTAAACAATTGCATAGATAAGGGGGTACACAGGACACAATCTTACTAGCTTGGCAGCCTGAACTGAGTGACCTTGATGTTTCTACAGGCTGTTTAAAAATTGCTGCCTTTTTAGCAACCTTTTATAGGGTTTTTTATTATGCATAAAATACCTTTTTATTAAAGATCCCAATTTCTTACATCCAAGACAAAACAGCCGGCTTGATTGGCACCTCATCCACCACCTTAAACATTCACTCCTTTCACCATTGTTGCACAGTGGCAGCAGTGTGTACTATTCACAAGATACACTGCAGCAACTCAACCAATGCTGCTTTGACAGTACCTTCCAAATCAGCAACCTCTACCACCTAGGAGGAACACTACCACCTGCAAGTTCCCCTCTAAGACTCACACCAACTTGACTTGGAACTATATCGCCGTTCCTTCACTGTCACTGGGTCACAATCCTGGAATTGCTTCCTTAACAACAATGTGGTGCATCTAGAACACATGGACTGCAGCAGTTTAAGAAGGCAGCTCACCGTCAGCTTCTCATGGGAAATTAGGGATGAGCAATAAATGTTGACCCAGCCAGTGATGCCCATGAAAATATAAATAAAAAATTAGGAGTCAGCCCCTTCAACAATGGAGCAGAGGGAGTTGGAGGAAATCATGTTTCCTTTTCCTGTTTTACAGGAGGATTGCACACACACTTACTGAAGGCATGGAAAGTTGTCCAGTCCAGTGACCAATGTCACGCTGCACCCAGACTACTCTTCCAGCAGCTAAAAAACTACTGAGGCCAGAAGTAGTAACGGAGTGAGTGACAAGATCAAAGTGAAATGACAGAAAGACAAATTTCACTTTAATAAAGCTGCCACATCGTTGCCAGAGCTGAGAGTTGGAGAGCCAGTCAGAGTGAAAATATTCAACACACTCAACAAAAGTCAGGTCACTTGGTAACTTGGGACCTGTGTAGAGAAGTTGTCACCTCGATCATACACGGTGAAAGTGAAGGACCAGATCTATTGTCACAACCGCAGACATCTATGTGCAACCGGAGAAGCTGCTCCTTCACAGCAGACAGCTGATGAGGCAGATCTGATTTCACCAACTGAGCACGGAACTGAAGGACCATCAGTCCCAGAGGTCAACAGTTCTCCAACAAATGCAATGGATCAGTGGCAACAATTACCACAGCAACAACACTCGCCACAGCAACAACATTCCCCAGAGAGACAACATCACCTCAGGAACCAGCAGACACAGGATGAACAGCCAAAAATTCACACACGTACCATAAGAGTTGAACACTTTAAAGATTGTGTGTGTACAGACAGACGACATTGAAACAGTCTAGAAAGAACAAACAGTTTTCATTCATGTGTGACAATGTTCTTTATGGACTATATATGTGGATTAAGCTGTAAATGATAGTGCATGCAATATTTTTCTTTTTATGAACACGGGTGCATTTGGTTAAATCCTTTTTTACACTGGCTTCTCATATTAATGTGACTTCTGATGACATCATATGTAAATAAAGGTTTGAGGGGAGCAACCATTTTACACACCACATGGAACATTGTTTAAAATACAAATTGTTCCAAATATTTCTGGAGTAACATGAGTTTCCTGAAGCTTGGGAAACTGACCGGTGAAACTGAGGTGACTTTGAGCAGCAGATCAGGTGGGGATTTAAACTTGTCATTGCCCCATCTGAATAAAACCTCACTCATTGCAGCTGCTGTCTCAGTTCCCCTGGTAAATGTTTGACAGATATTTCTAGTGTGGGAATAGCATTCTTCATCCTCGGAGGCTTTCAAACTGACATCATCAGTGTGGGATGTGTAGCCTCGAATGTGTTTGACAGGAGATCACAAGGAGAAAGACCCACAGCATCCAAGGCAGCGATGATGTGCAGTGGTGGGATCAGCAAATGTATAGGAGACAGGGGCACAGGAGAGAGTGGGGCACAGAGGGGAGAGAGAGATTGACTTGGTGATCTGTGAAATGTAAAGTGACTCTGTGACTTGGGGAGTGAGTTGGGCTCATTGTGTGAGTAGATGCCCCATGAGTTGATATCTGACAGCCCTGCCCCGTCTAGGGGTGGCCTCCTGTAGATTTCAGCTCCCATTTCTGAGGCTGAACATTCACCTCACCATGTTCCTCTCCCGGAATATCCCAGTACCGTCATCTCTCCCGGGATGTCCCGATCCATTTACTCTCCCAGGATGTCCTGGTCCATATTACTCTCCTGAGATGTCCCAGTCCTCCTCCCTGATTGGACATGGCGGGGTTGAGGGTTGTTCCTGTTGCAGTCTGAACGAGTGCAGTGTATCTAATTCCCCAGAAACCTGAACCCTTCAATCAGCGACACCGGAGCAATATTTTACATAGCTGGTTTTCGCCAGCATGACTAAGCTCAAAGTGTAACATAATCTATCAATCCACTCCACCTGACTGCCTTTTCAATTTCACTCAGAGAAACTGAGAAGATGTTTGCCTGCTGGAAACAGAGGGTGTGTGACAGTCAAGTGAGGAAAAAGAAAGGACTTGCATCTGACCCCCACATGGGAATAGCCGCCTGGCACTCACTGTGGAACAGTCTCTAACTGAGGAGTCAGCCCCTTCAGCAAAGGAGGAGAGGGAGTTGGAGGAAATTCTTTAACTGTTTTACAGAAGGATTGCACTGTACTACACCAGAGAATAAAGAGAGGATAGACACCACAGATAGATCCTGACCATCACCCAAGTAACAACTGCACAACTGTGGGAAGACACCCAGTCCCTTCACAGCATTGTTCAACACAGAGAAGGTTGGGCAGTGAAGCCATCATCTGGAAATCAGTCAGGTTAGGGGAGCTTTGACATATCATCATATCTGAAACTGGTCAGTCGTGTGGAACCTTCCATCAGAACCAGCCTTTCCGAAGGTTCGGCCATGGGTGATCGGTCAGGGTGAGGCTGGGTAGGAGTGTGAGTGGCTCCAAGTGTGGTGGGAGCTTCAATCATTCATCGAGCCTCATGAACCGACAAGTGAGAGGCTGTTCAAGTGCGAGGTGGACTCCACAGGCTCATAAGATCTCCTATCACACAAGGGGCATATGTTACAAGCACTGTTAACACAAGGGCAGCTTCATGGAAGAGAAGTTATTCCAATGTGAGGTATGCAACAAAGCATTCTCACACTTATCTTGCACACACACCAACACATTCACACAGGGAAGAAACCAGTCCAGCATGAGGTGTGTGACAAAACCTTCACAGGGTTTTTGAGACTTCTGGTCCATCAGACAAATCACACAGATAGAAACCCTTCATGTGTGAGATTTACTGTGAAGTTTTTGTGACATCTTACAGCCTTTTTAAACACCAGATGATTCACACAGGGGACACAACTGTGAAGTGAGCAAAAATGCATTCACACGGTCATCATCACTCAAGGAACATCGACGCATTCACACATGGGAGAAATCCATGGTGCATAAATCATTCACACACTCATCAACCCCCCATGTACATCACCGGATTCACACAAGGGAGAAAGCATTTCAATGTGAGATTTGTGACGAGGCTTTCACCCACTCCTCTGAACTCCTGAAGCACCAGAGGATCCACACCAGGGAGAAACCATTCCAATGTGAGGTTTGTGAGACTGCTTTCATCCAGTCCTCCTATCTCACAAAGCACCAGCAGATCCAAATTTGTGAGAAATGATTCAGGGATGAGGTTTGTGACAAGGCTTTCGCACATTCAGACTATCTCCTGGTCCACCAACGCACAATAAAACCTTCACACAGTTGTATCTCCTGGAACACCCCCGACATGGGAGACAAACCCTTTCAGTGTGACGTGTGCCAGGATTGTTTCACCTACTCCTCTCTCGGCATGCACCAACTCCACATGGACTTGGAGCCGAGTCACCTGGTTCTGTTGTATCGAGAGTTGTCTGTGTTGTTTACTCTCCAGTGCTCACACAGGGGAGCTATCGTTCCAAAGCACTGCCTCTTTCAGCAGTGTCTGTCTTGAACCTCTCCCACCATCAGAGCAATTGTTTGAAGATGGTGAATTTAACCTTTGACCAGATCAACAAACATCACCAAAAGAAGACAATAATAAGGAGGGAATTCATGAGCATAGAGCTTGGATGGTTGTGGGTTAAATCTTCTCTTCAGGATGGTCCTGGGGTAATGAGCAGTTTTGGCAGAGGAAAGCAGGACCACCAGTGCTTGATGTGGCACTGTCAGATGGAGATGGAGGCTACACCAGTTGTGTACCCAATACATTCAAATCTTCAGTATTTGGACTTGAGAATAAGGAAAATTGACCAGGAAGGAAGAGAGAAAAGGAAATTTTGGGAACAATGGTGTCGAACGTGGATATGAGGGGGCAATTAAACCAGATTGATGGCTACAGGAGCATTGTGGTAAATGGAGGGTCAAAGGGCAGAGAGTTGGGAATTAGAAAGCACTATCCAACTCATCTGGCGGAAGAGTGTCTTCCAGGGATGGAAACTCATTGTTCGATGGACCATGTGACCACTGGATCTCTGTAACCATTGGTGGGTTTGTATGATGGAAACTAGCTTCATCCTGTGCCACTAAAGTTCGGTGTCATTTCTGACCATCAGAATTGGGAGCCAGACTAAAGCACAGGATTTTAAAAAAACTTCTGTCTGTAGTATTCTGAGTTTCCCCTGATGTGTGTGTGTTAGTAAAGTGAGCCAGCTCTCAGGAGTGGGTGTGGGGTAGAATCAGACCCTGCTTTAGTTGGTGATGTGAATTATAGACAGATCTTCTTCAGGTGACGGGTGTTTGACTAATACCATGGGTAATGTTTGTACTGTCCTGTCTGGGAGGACTACTATCTTGAGTATGGTGAGGGAGTAGAGGTAAGTCTCTACAGACCTGAGTTCCCTCAGCCCATCATACCTCAATGTAATAACATTGTGATATGTTCACTTTACACCCTTCCAAGATTCATTTCATGTTCTGGGAATTATCTTGAGAAATTTGAAATGTTTTATGATTTTGTTTGATTCAAAGTTTGACGTAGGTTGAATATTGTGTTGTTTGTCTGCTGGTTTATGTGTATAGATTCTGTATGGATTTATAACTGACATTAAATTAATATTTTTTTTACTTAACCCAATTTACCTGAGTTATCAGCATGGTGTGTTCTTATTCACAGAAACCACTCAGGAACCTACAGTCAGAGGCCTGTACATAATATAATGGTCAATGTCACTGTGGGCTGGTATACTTTCTCCATCAATGGGTTTATTATTTCCAGTTCAGAGGAAGCAAAATGGTTCCCTAAGAAAGAAAGACATGCATTTATGCATCAACTTTCATGAACACAGGCACTTTACAGCCAATGAAGTGCTTTTTGAAGTGTAGTCACTTTTATAATGTAAGAAATGTGGCAGCCAATTTGCACACAGCAAGCTCCCACAAACAGCAATGTGCCAGTGATCAGATAATCTGTTGTTGTGGCTTTGATTGCAGGATCCATATTGGCCAGGACATCAGGGATAACTCCCCTGCTCTTCTCCAACGTGGTGTCATGGGATCTTTTAGTCATTTGAGAGGGCTGCCAGGGCCTTGGTTTAACTCATCTGAAAGATGGTACCTCTGACAGTGGTCAGCCACTGACCGCAGTGGCACTCCCTTAGTACTGCACTGGAGTGTCAGCCTCAGTGCTCAAGTCTCTGGAGTGAGACTTGAACCGACAACCTTCTGGCTCAGAGACGAGAATGAGAACTAAGACATGGCTGATAGTAGCTTATAATATTTCTGTTTTATTATATTCAGTTTCTAAAGGGTTAAGTCCCAAGGCTGTGTAAATGCTTTCCCCCTGTAAACTGGCAGCCTGAAAGTTTGATTTGATTTAAAGTGGTAGCTAGTTAGAGCTGCAGGTGTCAGTGTTGTCTTTGTGTCTGGGTTCCTGAAGCTGTGAAAGGTGGCAAAGCTCCTGGCATCAGGAGAAGTGAAACTGATGGAGAAAAGTGGGTAGACTCCAGGAGTGAGGAACAATCTACTGATTCGGTACTGATGGAGGATCCCCACATCAAGCGAAAAAACCAAAGACCCTAAATCCCACTGACTCAAACAGAGCACACTCCAGAACAACCATCTTCTTCTTGAGTTCTCTGCCCAAAGGCAGGTCCGACACAAGTTGCCACGAGCTCCACCACAGGAATGGCAAAGAAGCAGATCTCAAATCCACCCCTGCCAGAACAGGGATTGAACCCCGTGGTGTTGGCATTGATCTGATCCACACCAGCCGTCCAGCCAACTGAGCCAAAAGGCCTCCAAGGAGTCTGAGTTGCAGTGGCAACATTCACATTTAAATGCATGTTGTAGTTTGGATAGTAATGGTCGAAGCTCCAATTTCTTTCCATCAAATTACTGACCAGGAATCACCCACCCCCCTTACCGCTTGCCATTGCCGTGTGTTGAAGTATTTACAAGTTCCTTTACAGCCTGTTTGGCCGTGTTATGAACACACCTTCCTTGGCCATGGAGTCTTGGAGTGGGACTTGAACTCGGAGCTTCTGTCTCATGGGAGGGTCGCTACCCACTAGGTCTCAAGACCTCCAATCAATAGCCATTGACAGTCTGAGAAGCTTTGATATTCCTGTGTGATATTGGTCTGCAGTGCACCCTCCTGCCACTAGATGCACTATATCTGGAGGACTGATCCCCATCATAAGCTGGGTAGGCACATTAGGCCAGGCGAGAGGTCAGGCTATGGGTGCAGCATCAAGTGAGGCGAAAGACCAGCAGAGAGGTCTAGTGAGGAGCGAGAATCACTTTACAAATCACTTCCCCAATTACAAATTCAATCTCTGAGTCACAGTCACTCCCACATCACAGCATGACAGCACTTCATTGGCTGTGCCGCCCTCTCCCATGGTCTCTCTGGCTTTCCTGGCCTCCCTCTCTCCCCTAGCCTCCCCATCCCTGCTTTGTCCACTCTCTCCTCTGCTGCTCTGTCCAGCAGTTGTAGCAGGTCCCCTTTCATGAAGGACAATATCTGGTCTTTGAGGACAATCTGTTTTTATTTGGATGCTATTTCGCCACTTTCATTTATTTTTAATTCAGTTCTCTACATGGAGTTGTTGAGGTAAATATCAGAGATGCCTTAAAGGGGAAACTACAACTGAAGGAGAAAGGAACAGAAGGATATGCTGATAGAGTGAGATGAAGACATTTCACTGAAAACATTTTCAAAATTGAGAGTTTATAACTTCCATTAGTCAAAATCAATGAATCATTCCTGTTATTTGATTATTGTATGGATAAATCGAAAATACATTAATCAAAAATCATCAATTACATGGGTTGTTGATAACATAACTTATTAATTACATAACTCAATCAGGGCTTTTTCAAAGCTTTGAATTGATCTTAATACTGTGTCACAACAATGCAGGATACAAAATGACTGAAGAAGCCATGATCATTCATCTCAAAATGGCCTCCTTGACCATGTGTTTTTAACTCAATCAAGACAATTGGCTTTATTGGATTTCTTTTAATAAAAGTTGAGCACTTGACTGAAAATCTTAATTCTCCCCAAAACTACCTACAGAGAGAGGGGGAGAGCTAGGAGAGAATTACTCTCTCCTTACTGTGACCCTCCCTCCTGTACATGTGCTGATCCCACCACTGCACGTCATCGCTGCCTTGGACGCTGTGGGTCTTCCTCTACTGATCTGCTGTCAAACACATCCGAGGCTACTCATCTTATAAGTGATGTTGTCAGCTTGAGAGCCTCCGAGGATGAAGAATGCTATCCCCACACGAGAAATCTCTGCCAAATGTTTTCTGGGGGAACCGAGACAGCAGCTGCAATAAGTAAGGTTTTATTCAGATGGGACAATGACAAGTTTAAATCCCCACCTGATCTGCTGCTCAAAGTCGCCTCCATTTCACTGGTCAGTTTCCCAAGCTTCAGGAAACTCATGTTGCTCCAGAAATATTTGGAGCATTTTGAATTTTAAACAATGTTCCATGTGGTGTGTAAAATGGCAACTACCCTCAAACCTTTATTTACATATGATGACATCTGCAGACACGTTAATATGGAAAGCCACAGTGTAAAAAGGAATTTATCCAGACACCCCCCTTTTCGTTTCCAAGATACTCCACATAAATAGTCCATAAAGAAAATTATCACACAAACAAGCAAATGCTTTGCTCTTTCTAGTCTGTTCCAAATTTCTCTGTCCCTACACACACATTGCACATATAATCTTTAAAATTTTCAGGTCTTCACTTCCAAATGATATCCCTGCAAATGAAGTAACATCATTTGTAAACACTTTGGACCAAATGGAAGCGATTTGAGAAAAATGCTTTGAAGTGGCTTGTGGTCAGACTGCACCATCACTGTCTCTCTCCCAAACAGGTACTGGTTGAAATGCACAAGCAAAGACAATAGCCAGGCTCTCTTTCTCAATCTGTGTATAGCGTCGTTCAGTTTGTGTTAATGCTCTGGCTACAAACACATCTGGTTGTCCTTGTTGCATGAGGGTTGCTCCAAGTCCTGTTTCACTGGCATCTCACTGCAGGGTGACTTCATCATTGACATCATCGTACCTCAGCACTGGCGTTGTCAACACTCTGATGACAGATTGGCAAGACCTTGTTTCCATGAAAATTTGTGAAGGTTTGTCAGACACCTCACACTTGGACGGTTACTTCCGTGTGAATGCGTTGATGTACACGGAGGCTTCGAGACTGTGAGAATGATTTGTTACACGCCTTGCACATGAATGGTTTCTCCCCTGTGTGAATGTGTTGGTGTGTGCGGAGACTTGATGACCGTGAGAATGATTTGTCACAAAGCTCACACGTGAATGGCTTCTCCCCAGTGTGAATACGTTCGTGTGTGCGGAGGTGGGATGAATTTGAGAATGATTTGTAGCACACCTCACACGTGAATGGTTTCTCCCCTGTGTGAATGCGTTGGTGCCTGCAGAGCTCCGATGACCGTGAGAATGATTTTTCACAAACCTCACAGGTGAATGGCTTCTCCCCAGTGTGAATGCGCTCATGTGTGCGGAGGTATGATGAATTTGAGAACGATTTGTAGCACACCTCGCACATGAATGGTTTCTCCCCTGTGTGAATGCGCTGGTGCACACGGAGCTCCGTTGACTGGGAGAATGATCTATCACACACCTCACATGTGAATGGCTTCTCTCCTGTGTGAATGCGTTGGTGTACATGGAGGTTCGATGACAGCGAGAATGATTTGTCGCACACTTCACAAGTGAATGGTTTCTCGCCTGTGTGAATGCGTTGGTGTGCACGGAGATTTGATGCCTGTGAGAATGATTTGTCACAAACCTCACATGTGAAAGGTTTCTCCCCAGTGTGAATGCGTTGGTGTCCTTGGAAGGCTGATGAATCAGAGAACGATTTGTCACACATCTTGCATGTGAATGGTTTCTCACCTGTGTGAATGCGTTGATGTACACGGAGATTTGATGCCCGCGAGAATGATTTGTCACAAACCTCACATGTGAATGGTTTCTCCCCAGTGTGAATGCGTTGGTGTCCTCGGAGGGCTGATGAATCTGAAAATGATTTGTCACACATCTTGCATGTGAATGGTTTCTCGCCAGTGTGAATGCGTTGGTGTCCTTGGAGAGTCTGGGACCGCGAGAATGATTTTTTGCACACCAAACATGTGAATGGTTTCTCCCCTGTGTGGACTGTCTGATGGAACAGGAGTTTCAAAGACTGAGAGAATGATTTGTTACACACCTCACACTTGAACGGTTTCTCCCCTGTGTGAATGCGTTGGTGTATGCGGAGGTTCAGTGACTGTGCAAATGATTTGTCACACACCTTGCATGTGAACAGCTTCTCTCCTGTGTGGATCCTCTGGTGTCGCAGAAGCTTGGAGGAATTGGTAAAAGTTGCCTCACACACCTCACACCTGAGGAGTTGCTTCCCCATGTGAATCCTCTGGTGTATCAGGAGACTCGAAGATGTCACAAAAGCTTCATCACACATCTCACACTTAAACCGTTTCTCTTCCATCTGGCTGCTCTTGACGTAACAGTAGTTGTAAGAGGTGCACCTTGTGTGCTACGAGATCTTATGAGCCTGTGGAGTCCTCCTCTCACACCTCACACTTGACCAGCCTCTCACCTGTAGGAATGAGTCAGTGGTTCATGTGGCTCGATGAATGATTGAAGCTCTCACTACACTTGGAGCCCACTCACACTTCTTCCCAGCCTCACCCTGACCGATCAGCCACAGCTGAACCTTCGGAAAGGTTGGTTCTGATGGAAGGTTCCACACCACTGACAAGTTTCAGATCTGATGATATGTCAAAGCTCCCCTGACCCACCTGATGTCCAGATGATGGTTTCACTGTCCAACCTTCTCTGTGTTGAGCAATGCTGTGAAGGGACTGGATGTCTTCCCACAGTTGTGCAGTTGTTCCTTGGGTGATTGTCAGGATCGATCTGCAGTGTCTATCCTCTCTGTATTCTCTGGTGTAGTACAGTGCAATCCTTCTGTAAAACAGGAAAAGGAAACATGATTTCCTCCAACTCCCTTTCCTCCTTTGCTTAAGGGACTGACTCCTCAGTTAGAGACTGTTTCACAATGAGTGCCTGTCTGCTATTCCCCTGTGTGGGGATCAGATGCATGTCCTTTCTTTTTCCTCACTTGACTGTCACACGCCCTCTGTTTCCAGCAGAGACACTGGAGTGTAACCAGGAGCAGACAATGTGGCCGGACCCGCTATTCTGGGAAATTAGACACACTGCACTTGCTCAGACTGGACATCACAAATCCCAGTCACAGGGTCAAAATGATCAAATCCAAGCCTAGGATGTTGGGAAAGGCCAAGGCATTCAGATAAAATCATTAGAGAAGGCAATAAAAGCCGTTACAATAAATATGTTGACTGGCATGGCAGCCAAATTGCTATGGTGCTGGATTAACAATCCAGAGATTGAGAGTTCAAATCTATTCTTGGAAAGTTGCATACATAGAATTACAGTGTAGAAACAGGCCATTCAGCCCAATTGGTCGATGCTGATGTTTACACTTCACATGAGCTTCCCCTCACCCCTCTTCTCCTCACCCTATCAGCATATCCTTCTGTTCCTTTCTCCCTCATGTACTTATCTAGTTTCCCCTTAAAGGTGTCTATGCTATTCACCTCAACCACTCCATGTTGTGAAATTGAATGTAATAAATTTTGGAATTTGTGGAATAGAATCAAAATAAAAACATGAAAACTTTCAGATTGACCTAAAAACCCAAATATTGTCCTTCAGGAAAGGGAACCTGCTACAACTGCCTGGTCTGGTCTACATGTGCCTTCAGCCCCACACAACATGGTTGACTCTGAACTGCCCTCTGAAGTGGCCCAGCAAACAATGATAAACAATCACTAAAAAGTCCAATAATAAGAGGAAAATCAGATAGATCTGCACAATCCTGGCATTGTGTCAGAATAAGATTAAGGTGATCTCAGCCCAGTGAAATCTGTGAAGTCTCTCTTACCAAAGTCTGAGGACAAGTACCCAAGTGAGGAGAGCTGCCCCACAGACTGGTCAAGTAGCAGTGATACTTACTGAATCATATCAATCTGGAAACATCCCAGACTCCTCCATCACCATCCCTGGGTACGTTCCATCCCACTGGCAGGTGGGGAAGTCTCAATATTGACTCCTTGGAGTCTCATGGCTCCAGGTAAAACAAGTTCAAGGAAAACTCCCACCCCCCTCCCAACTGATGAATGAGTACTTCACCATATTATTCATCACTCAGGAAGTAAACTAAGGACAGATCCCAAAACTGGGTATCCATGAGGTGCAGTGAGCCATCAGCAGCAGCAGTATTATATTCTACCACAATCTCACAGCCCAACACAGCCCTCATTACATGATTATCATCAAACCAGTAGAAAGGCATATCAGGAGCAGCACTGGCTCCCTCTCTGCCGCTTGCCTCTCTGCCCACTGCCTCCTCTCTATCTGGGCTGAGATCAGGAACTACTCTCAACCCCACCCCCCAACCCATCCATGCAGGGAGGGGGACTGCAGCCTGAAGGTGCATCCTTCAATGCTCTTTGACACACTGAGTTTGGACTAGTGTGCAGCCATTCCTACCCTGTTCTGCTGCTAGTTACAGGTTATAGCCCGATCTCCCTTTAAAATGAGTCTGCTCACTGGGAGACTGCTTCACAGATAGGGTCAGTAGGATAGTGAACCATGAGTGGGGACCATGCTGCTCCTACTGAACGCCTGCTCACTTTCTGACAGTTTATACAACAGCACTAGACAACATCTTGCATTTATATAGCACCTTTAACGTTGTTCATGTTCCTAAGGTGCTTTGCAAGAGTGTGAACAATATTTGGGAGTTTCCTGTACACATACTGTGCACCAGGCTTCCTAGGTTGAAACACTGACTACACTCTTAACATGTAAAGTTTTAAAGTTGTAAAGAGCTTTGGGGCATCTGGTCTTTGTCAAAGGCTCTATATAAATGTAAGTCTCTTTTTTTCTTTTCTGAGGAGGTTACAGAGATCAGGTTTTGGAGGGATTTGAAAAAACAGGAAACATCCAATTCCAAAACACCGACAGAACTGACCATTCACAGTCCACAAGGTAATAACCAGCTCCCAACACATACACACAGAGAACTCAACAATAGGAATCCTCAGACACTCTGCACCTCCCAGATAATTACACCTCACCTTCTCATATTCATTAATGACCCATCAGCAAAACTCGGCCTGTAAATCAGAAGGGAAATGCTTCCAATAAACACACTCAATATCCACAGCTCCAGTCAAACAGTTCAGCACAAAGCACCAAGTAAACAGCTCTCTCAGCTGGATCTTCTCACACAGCATAGGGGGTATTTCCACACCTGATTCCCCATAGGATAGTCAGACTACCTGAACATTAGTGTGGATATTATGTGATGTAGTTACTATAAATTCTCTTCCTTCACTCACCATCTCCTCACTTGGTCTTCAGTCCCCACAGGAAGTGAAGCAGTTGTGGAAGAGGAAGAGGAGAGAATGGGCAGAGTGGGTGAGCTCTCTGATTGACGTCTCTCACAGCCAATCCGAATATTTCTGGAGTAACAGGAGTTTCCTGAAGCTTGGGAAACTGCCCGTTGAAACGGAGGTAACTTTGAGCAGCAGATCAGGTGGGGATTTAAACTTGTCATTGTCCCATCTGAATAAAACCTCACTTATTGCAGCTGCTGTCTCAGTTCCCCCGGTAAATGTTTGACAGAGATTTCTAGTGTGAGAATAGCATTCTTCATCCTCGGAGGCTTTCAAACTGACAATATCAGTGTGGGATGTGTAGCCTTGGATGTGTTTGACAGAGATCAGAAGAGGAAGACCCACAGCATCCAAGGCAACAATGACGTGCTGTGATTGTGCACAGGAGGGAGAGGGATAGGAAGGAGGGACATAGGAAAGAGGGACACAATAGGAAGGTGTAGAACAGAGGAACACAGGAGAGGCACAGGAAAGAACGGGCACAGGAAGGATGGGGCACAGGAGAGAGGGCATAAGAAAGTGGAACAGAGAAGAGAGTGGACTGTCACTCCACGCCAGACCACTCTGCTGGTGTCTTGCCCCTCTCCTGTTATCACCACTTTGTGCCTGATCCCTCACCCTGCTGTTCATCCTTCACCTCTTGCCTGGCCTCCCATTCCAAGATTTGGGAGGTGGCAACACATTCCAGGACATTGGAGAGGAAAGGGAGGTTGGAGATGGGACAGTAGTTTGCAACGATGGAGGTATCAAGTGTTGGTTTTTGAGGAGCGGGCTAATAACAGCAGATTTAAAGGACAGAGGAACAACATCTAAAGAGAGAGAATGGTGAACAATATCGACTAACCCGGGTCACTCGTGTAACCAGATCAGGATCAGCTGCCTTACTCACTCAGACGCCCCTGTATCACTTAATGTTATCGGATGCCGTGTTTGGGAACAGGACGAAGACAAATGGTTGGTGGTTGGGGGGGTGGTGGGGGGGTGGGTGGGTGGAAGGGAGAGAGAGAGAGAGAGAGATAGAGAGGCAGTTCTCCAGACACAGCACAGCTAGTGGTGGGAGGATGCACTGCAGCCTCACCAGCTTTAGCATGAGGTAGTACTCCACGTACAGCGCATCTAGTGGTGGGAGGATACATTGCAGCCTCACCAGCTTTAGCATGAGGTAGTGCTCCATATACAGCGCACCTAGTGGTGGGAGGATGGACTCATCTTTTGCCATTTCCGCCAACTCCAGCATGATGCCACCACCAAACACATCTTCCCCTCTCCGCCCCCCCCCCTCCCCCCCCGCAGCATTCCATAGGGATCGTTCCCTCTGTGACACTTTGGTCCACTCCTCCTTCACCCCCACTCCTCAAGCCCCTCCCATGGCACCTTTCCATGCAACCACAGAAGATGCAACACCTGCCCCTTCACTTCCCCTCTCCTCACCGTCCAAGGGCCCCAACACTCTTTTCAAATGAAGCAGCATTTCACTTGCACTTCCCTCAACTTAGTCTACTGCATTCGTTTGCTCTACATTGGAGAGACCAAATGCAGACTGGGTGACCACTTTGCAGAACACCTTCGGTCTGTCTGCAAGCATTACCCAGACCTCCCTGTCGCTTGCCATTTCAACACTCCACCCTGGTCTCATGCCCACATGTCCGTCCTTGGCTTGTTGCATTGTTCCAGTGAAGCTCAACGCAAACTGGAGGAACAGCACCTCATCTTCCGACAAGGCACTTTACAGCCTTCCAGAATGAATATTGAGTTCAACAATTTTAGATCATGACTCTCTCCTCCATCCCCACCCCCTTTCTGCTTTTTCCCCCTCCTTTTTGTTTTTTCCAATAATTTATATAGATTTTTCTTTTCCCACCTATTTCCATTATTTTTAAATGTATTTCCATCCATTATTTTATCTCTACCTTTTAGCCTTTTTAGATTCCTTCATCCCACCCCACCCCCACTAGGGCTATCTGTACCTTGTTTGTCCTGCTTTCTACTCTTAATTAGCACATTCTTTTAGATAATATCACCACCTTCAACACCTCTTTGTCCTTTTATCTGTGACATCTTTTGATTATCTCCACCTATCACTGGCCCTTTACTTAGCTCTTCTTGTCCCAAACCCCCCCACCCCCCTTAAACCTGCTTATATTTCACCCCTTTCCTATTTTTACTTAGTTCTGTTGAAGGGTCATGAGGAATCGAAACGTCAGCTGTGCTCTTCTCTACCGATGCTGCCAGATCTGCTGAGTTTTTCTAGTATTTTTGTTTTTGTTTTTGTTTTGCAGCCTCATCAGCTTTCTCTTGAGATTATCCTCCAGAGACAGCGTTTCTATTGGTGAGAGGATGCACTGCTGACCAGTATTAATGAGGAATACTTGGGATTTTCAGACAGTCGATGGTTGTTCTAGAGTGTGGCTTTATTTGAGTCAGTGGGACTTAGGATGTTTGGTCTGATGTGGGGATCCTCTATCAGTACCGAGTCTGTAGGTTGTTCCTCACTCCTGGTGAAACTCCATCAGTTTCACTTCTCCTGACACAGGGACTTTACCACCTTTCACAGCTTCAGGAACCCAGACACAAAGACAACACTGACACCTGCAGCTCTAACTAGTTACCACTTTAAATCAAATCAAACTTTCAGGCTGCCAGTTTACAGGGGGGAAGGCATTCTGTACAGTAGCAGGGAAAATGCTGGAGTCTATTATATTGGATGTGATGACAGGACACTTGGAAAATATCAATGGAATGAGACAAAGTCTCAAAGTCTCATTTCAAAAATTTATGAAAGGGAAACATGCCTGACAAAGATACTGGAGTTTTTTTGAGAATGTAACTATCAGAATAGGTAAGGGAGAACTAGTGGATGTGGTGTATTTGGATTTTTTGAAAACTTTTGATAAAGTCTCACATAAGAGGTTAGTGTGTAAAATTAAAGCACATGGGATTCGGGGTATTATATTAGCATGGATTGAGAATTGGTTAGCAGACAGGAAACAGAGAGTAGGAATAAATGGGTATTTTTCAGAGTAGCAGGTGATGACCAGTGAAGTACCACAGGGATCTGTGCTTGGTCCCCAGCCCTTCACAATATATATCAAGCTTGATGAAGACACGAAATTTGGTGGGAATGTGAATGGTGAGGAGGGTATTAAGAGGCTTCAAGGTGATTTTGAGAGGTTAGTGAGTGGGCAAATACATGGCAGATACAATATAACATGGATAAGTATGAAGTTATCCACTTCAGTAGGAAAAACAGAATGGCACAGTATTATTTAAATGGTGATAGATTGGCAAATGTTGATGTACAAAGGGACCTGGGTGTCCTTGTACACCAGGCACTGAAAGCAAGCATGCAGGTGCAGCAAGCAGTTAAGAAAGCAAATGGTATGTTGGCCCTGTTATGGTACGGCAGGTGATCTGTACCAGTTGGGCCAAATCCACAAGGGAAACTTGGCTACACTATCATTACGGTTTCGTAATTTGTATTTATTATGAGGTTTGTGCACTGAATTCAGAAGTAATGAGTCCACTAACAACTTTAGAGATTTTAAAAATAGCATGTAAACATTTATTAACAAAAGAAAGAAATAAAACACATACAGAAGATTTCAATTACAGTTATTTAGTCTGAAAAGTTCCCAAAATTCCTAATTAACCTGACTCCCAACTACACACCCACTTTAAGGCAACAGTCCAAAATAGATTTTAAAGCTATAGTGACAATCCAGCAAGGTTACCACAAGCACCCACTTGACAGTGGAATTCCAAAGGTTTTTAACACAGCTTTGGTTGCTGGAAAAGCAGACTTCCGAGAAGTGGCGAGAGGATTTTCCCCAAGGCTGTTTCACATGGTGTACCTTTCGATCTCACACATCCACACCCTCACAGCCTTCTATCCTTCTTTTAATACATTTCTCGCTCTTTGATTTGTAAATCCCATTGTTCCCCTATGTCTTTCTAACTTACTTTTCTCAACTATAAAAAGTTCCCATGTTGTCAATATGGCCTTTTGCTTTTGGGGAAAAATAAATGTAATAACCTTGCCTTATTTATCCCATCAGTTGTAAAACTTTATCATGTTTCTTTTAAAATCTAACAACTTTTCCCCTTATCTAAGTATGCAAATTTAATTCACACCCTATCTACTGACTTTACCCTAGTTCACTCATTAGCATTTCAAATGCCTTTTTACATCTAACTCTTTTTATAAGTTAAACCTTCTAGTCTAATTGTCGCTAATTAAATCAGCCACTCACACACTTCCATAAGCCTACTTTACAATGTGCCACAATAATATTATGAAAAATATGTTAGTTTCATGACAGCCTTCATTATGAGAGGAGTTGAGTACAGGAGCAAGGATGTCTTACTGCAGTTATAGGGCCTTGGTGAGACCACACATGGAGTATTGTGTACAGTTTTGATCACCTCACATGTGAATGGTTTTTCCCCTCTGTGAATGTGTTGGTGTCTGCGGAGGTTTGCTGACAGTGAGAATGATTTGTCACAAACCTCACAGAGGAATGGTTTCTGCCCTTTGTGAATGCGTTCGTATTTGTGGAAGATCGATAAATCCGGGAACGATTTGAGGCACACTTTGCACATGAATGGTTTCACTGTGTGAATGTGCTGGTCTCTGCGGAAGGTCGATAAATCCGAGAATGATTTGATACACACCTTGTATGTGAATGGTTTCTCCCCTGTGTGAGTGCGTTGGTGCATGAGGAGGGTCAAGGACTGCAAAAATGATTTGTCACACACCTCACATTTAAATGGTTTCTATCCTGTGTGAATGCATTGGTGTCTGCGGAAGGCTAATGAGTTCGAGAATGATTTGTCACACAACTCGCACGTGAATGGTTTCTCACCTGTGTGACTCGACTGGTGCGACAGAAGATGGGAGGATTGGGTGAAAGCCTTCTCACGAACATCACACCTGAAGGGTTTCTCCCCCGTGTGAATCCTCTGGTTTATCAGGAGTCTTGCAGATGTCACAAAACCTTTATTACAAACCTCACACTTGAATTGCTTCCCTTCCATATGGCTGCCCTTGTGTTAACAGTTATACAACAGATTGCCTGTTCGGAGATCAGCCTATGGAGTCCTACTCATACTTGAACAGCCTCTCACCTGTTGAAATGAATCAGTGGTTCATGAGGCTCGATGAATGATTGAAGCTCTCATCACACTTGGAGCCACTCACATTTCTTCCTAGCCTCACCCTGACCGATCGCCCACAGCTGAACCTTCAGAAACGTTGGTTCTGATGGAAGGTTCCATACCACTGACCAGTTTCAGATCTGATGATATGTCAAAGCTTCCCTGACTGGACCGATTTCCAGATGATGGTTTCACTGTCCAACCTTCTCTGTGTTGAGCAATGCTGTGAAGGGATTGGCTGTCTTCCCACAGTTGTGCAGTTGTTCCTTGGGTGATGGTCAGGATCTATCTGTGATGTCTATCCTTTCTGTATTCTCTGGTGTCGAATGGTGCAATCCTTCTGCAAAATAGGAAAAGGAAAATGATTTCCACCAACTCCCTCTCGTCCTTTGCTGAAGGGGCTGACTCCTCAGTTAGAGATTGTTCCACAGTGAGTGTCAGTCTGGATAGTGACCAGGAGCAGACACTGTGGCTACTTTCTTTCCTCCGCCCAGCCCCCATCTTCCCAGGAGCTATGTGGGCAATGGAAAAGACAGTCGGGTGGAGTGTGGGGCAGTAATCTTTGGGGACTTCAACTGCCCTAACGTCATTTGGGATACAAACAGTGTGAAGGGCACAGAGGATCCAAATTTCTTGAACTGCATTCAAGAGAAGTTTTTTAGCCAGCACGTAACAAATCCAATGAGAGGGGGTGTAATTCCAGATCTAGTATTAGGAAATGAAGCTGGATAAAGCAGCAGTGGGGGACTGTTTTGAAGATAGTGACCATAATATAGTTAGATTGAGACCATTATGGAAAAGGACAAACATAGAACAGGAGTAAAAGTTCTAGATTGGAGGAAGACAAATTTTACAAAGCTGAGAGGTGAGCTGGCGAGAGTGGACTGGATACAGCTATTAGAAGGAAAAACTACATCAAATCAGTGGGAAGCATTCAAAGGTGAGATTCTACAGGCACAGTACAGATATTTCCCACAAAGAATAAGAGTGGTACTGCCAAATCCAGAGCCCCCTGGTTATCCAGAAGCATACAGGTCAAGATAAAGCAGATGCAGAAGATGTGGGCAGGGTTCTCATTGAGAGGGAGGGGGAGAATCCAGTTGTTGTGGTCCACGTCGGGACAAATAACATAGGTAAGACTAGGAAAGAGGACCTGTTTGGGGATTATCATGAACTAGGAACTAAATTAAAGAACAGGTCCTCAAGGGTTATAATCTCTGGATTACTACCCGAGCCACATGCAAATTGGCATAGGGACGCGAGAATAAGGGAAGTAAACACATGACTAAAGGAGTGGTGCGGGAAAGAGGGGTTCCATTTCGTGGGGCACTGGCATCAGTATTGGAACAGGAGGGATCGGTACCGTTGGAACAGTATGAACTGATCTGGGACCAATGTTCTAGCGAAAAGGGTAAATAGGGTGGTCAACAGGACTTTAAACTGGAAAGTGGGGGGCAAGGGAAGGGTAAAACTCCAAGAAGTATGACTAACAGGAAACAAAGCAGCAGGATAGCTTGGTGGGGGTGGGGTGGGGGGGGGGGGGGGGGGGTGAATTCATGGAAAATTATGAGAAAAATGAAAAGAAAGGAGAGCCCAGGAGAGGCTATTAAAGTCTCCAGAACACAAAATAGGACAGAGTGTTTGGAAAGGGCTAGGAATCTAACTTCAAGCACATCAGATAAAGGGACAACAATGAGAAAGGGGATGGGAAATACAGGACTGAAGGTGTTGTATCTGAATGCACACAGTATACGAAATAAGGTAAATGAGCTTGTGGCGCAGATTGAAATTGGCAGGTATGATGTGGTGGGCGTCGCCGAGACATGGCTGCAAGGGGATCAGGACTGGGAGCTAAATATCCAAGGATATACAACCTATCGAAATGGTAGGCAGGTTGGCAGAGGGGTTGAGGTTGCTTTGTTGGTAAGAAATGAAATTAAATCGATAGCAAGAAATGACGTAGGGTCAGATGATATAGAATCTGTGTGGGTAGAGTTCAGAAACCGCAAAGATAAAAAAACCATAATGGGAGTTATGTACAGGCCTCTGAACAGTAGTCAGGATGTGGGGCACAAGATGCACCAGGAGATAGAAAAGACGTGTAAGAAAGGCAAGGTTACAGTGATCATGGGGGATTTCAATATGCAGGTAGACTGGGAAAATCAGGTTGGTAGTGGATCCCAAGAAAAGGAATTTGTGGAATGTCTACAAGATGGCTTTTTGGAGCAGCTTGTGGTGGAGCCCACTAGGGAACAGGCAATTCTAGATGTAGTGATGTGTAGTGAGGCAGATTTGATAAGGGAGCTTAAGGTGAAGGAACCCTTGAGAGGAATTAACCATAATATGATAGAATTTACCCTGCAATTTGAGAGAAAAAAGTTGGAATTAGATGTAACAGTATTACAGTTGAATAAAGGCAACCACAGAGACATGAGGGAGGAGCTGGCCAGAATTGACTGGGAGATGAGCCTAGCAGGAAAGACAGTGGAACAGCAATGGCAGGAGTTTCTAGGAGTAATTTGGGAGACACAGCAAAAATTCATCCCTAGGAAGAAGAAGCATACTAAAGGGAGGACGAGGCAACCATGGCTGACAAGGGAAGTCAGGGACAGCATAAAAGCTAAAGAGAAAGCATGTAATGTGGCGAAGAGCAGTGGGAAACCAGGAGATTGGGAAGCCTACAAAGACCAACAGAGGACAACTAAAAAAGAAATAAGGAGGGAGAAGATTAAATGTGAGGGTAAACTAGCCAGTATTATAAAAGAAGATCGCAAGAGTTTTTTTAGATATATAAAGAGTAAGAGAGAGGCAAAAGTGGACATTGGGCCGCTGGAAAATGACGCTGGAGAAGTAGTAGTGTGAAAAAAGAAATGGCGGAGGAACTGAATAGGTACTTTGCGTCAGTCTTCACAGTGGAAGACACAAGTTCAAGAGAGCTGGGGACAGAGGTGAGTACGATGGCCATTACCAAGGAGAAGGTGCAGGAAAACTGAAAGGTCTGAAGGTGGATAAGTCACCTGGACCAGATGGATTACACCCCAGAGTTTTGAAGGAGATAGCTGAAGAGATAGTGGAGGCATTAGTGGTGATCTTTCAGTAATCAGTGGAGTCAGGGAGGGTTCCAGAGGACTGGAAAATCGCTAATGTAACCCCCCTGTTTAAGAAGGGAATAAGGCAAAAGAAGGGAAATTATAGGCCGATTAGCCTGACCTCGGTCGTTGGTAAGATTTTAGAGTCCTTTATTAAGGATGAGATTTCAGAATACTTGGAAGAGCATGGTAAAATCGGGCAAAGTCAGCATGGTTTCATCAAGGGGAGGTTATGCCTGACAAATCTGTTAGAATTCTTTGAGGAGGTAACGAGTAGGTTAGAAAAAGGAGAGCTAATGGATGTTATCTACTTGGACTTCCAGAAGGCCTTTGACAAGGTGTCGCACAGGAGACTGCTCAGTAAGATAAGATCTCATGGTGTTAGAGGCAAGGTATTAGCATGGATAGAAGATTGGCTGTCTGGCAGGAGGCAGAGAGTGGGTATAAGGGGGTCCTTCTCAGGTTGGCGGCTGGTGACTAGTGGAGTTCCGCAGGGGTCAGTGTTGGGACCACAACTTTTCACTTTTTACATGAATGATCTAGATGAAGGAACTGAGGGCATCCTGGCTAAGTTTGCAGATGATACAAAGATAGTTGGCGGGAGAGGCAGTATTCAGGAGGTGGAGAGGCTGCAGAAGGATTTGGACAGGTTAGGAGAATGGGCAGAGAAGTGGCAGATAGAATACAACGTGGGGAAGTGTGAGGTCATGCACTTTGGGAGGAAGAATAAAGGCATAGACTATTTTCTAAATGGGGAGAGAATTCAGAAATCTGGAGTGCAAAGGGACTTGGGAGTCCTAGTCCAGGATTCTCTTAAGGTTAACTTGCAGATTGAGTCGGTAGTTAGGAAGGCAAATGCAATGTTGGCATTTATTTCGAGAGGACAAGAATATAAAAGCAGGGATGTGCTGCTGAGGCTTTATAAGGCTCTGGTCAGACCACATTTAGAATATTGTGAGCAATTTTGGGCCCCATATCTCAGGAAGGATGTGCTGGCCCTGGAGACGGTCCAGAGGAGGTTCACGAGAATGATCCCAGGAATGAAAGGCTTCACTTATGAGGAACGTTTGAGGACTCTGGGTCTATACTCGATGGAGTTTAGAAGGATGAGGGGGGATCTGATTGAAACTTATAGAATACTGAAAGGCCTGGATAGAGTGGACGTGGGGAAGATGTTTCCATTAGTAGGAGAGACTAGGACCCGATGGCACAGCCTCAGAGTAAAGGGAAGACCTTTCAGAACAGAGATAAGGAGAAACTTCTTTAGCCAGAGAGTGGTAAATCTATGGAATTCATTGCCACAGAAGGCTGTGGAGGCCAGATCATTGAGTGTATTTTTAAGACCGAGATAGATAGGTTCTTGATTGGTAAGGGGATCAAAAGTTACGGGGAGAAGGCGGGAAAGTGGGGTTGAGAAACTTATCAGCCATGATTGAATGATGGAGCAGACTCGATGGGCCGAATGGCCTAATTTCTGCTCCTATGTCTTATGGTCTTATGACTTTGACACACACCTCAGACTTCTGATCAGTGTGAATGTGTCAGTGCTTCATGAGCAGCGAAGGCTCGATTGCGCACCTCAGGTTTGAATGGTTTCTCCTCTGATGATTCACCAGGCCCGATAATTGTGCAAAGCCTTTATTACACACCTCACACCTGAATGGTTTCTCCCTCGTGTGAATCATCTGATGTCTCAGGAAACTTGTAGATATCATAAAAGCTTTATCACAAACCTCACACTTGAGTGGTTTCTCTCCGGTGTGAATGTGTTGGTGATTCACCAGTGTCGATGAGTGTGTGAAGGCTCAGCCACACACCACACACTTGAATGGTTTCTATTCCATGTTGTTGTCCCTGTGTTAACTGTTGTACAACATGCACCTAATGTGTCACAAAATATTATGAGCCTGTAAAGGCCTCCCCACACTTGAACAGCCTCTCACCGGTAGGAATCAGTCAGTGGTTCATGAGGCTTAATGAATGATTGAAGCTTTCACCACACTTGGAGCCACTCACATTTCTTCCCAGCCTCACCCTGACCGATCACCCACAGCCGAACCTTCAGAAAGGTTGGTTCTGATGGAAGGTTGCACACCACACTGACCAGTTTC
The DNA here is from genome assembly GCF_017639515.1 of Carcharodon carcharias. NCBI lineage: Eukaryota > Metazoa > Chordata > Chondrichthyes > Lamniformes > Lamnidae > Carcharodon > Carcharodon carcharias. Next base: position 73,363,389 of record NC_054485.1, read on the forward strand.
AGATCTGATGATATGTCAAAGCTCCCCTGACCCGACTGATTTCCAGATGATGGTTTCACTGCCCGACCTTCTCTGTGTTGAGCAATGCTGTGAAGGGACTGGATGTCTTCCCACAGTTGTGCAGTTGTCCCTTGGGTAATGGTCAGGATCTATCTGCAGTGTCTATCCTCTCTGTATTCTCTGGTGCAGTATGGTGCAATCCTTCTGTAAAACAGGAAAAGGAAACATGATTTCCTCCAACTCCCTCTCCTTCTTTGCTGAAGGGGCTGACTCCTCAGTTAGAGACTGTTCCACAGCGAGTGCCAGTCTGCTATTCCCCTGTGTGGGGGATCAGATACAAGTCCTTTCTTTTTCCTCACCTTGACTGTCACACACCCTCTGTTTCCAGCAGGGACACTGGATAGTGACCAGGACCAGACAACGTGGCTACTTTCTTTCCTCCGCCCAGACCCCATCTTCCCAGGCACCATGAGGACAATGGAAAAGACAGTCGAGCGGAGTGTAAAATGGACTATCAATTCACAGTGAGCTCAAGTGGTGCTGGAAGACCAGTTTTACCCTTTGATTATTTATTTAACATAAAAAGCATTCAAGAGAAATGTTAAATCAATCGAGATTTTGAAATTTCACCCCTTGTTTTCCAAAATTATTTGAGAAAAACACACTGGGCAGTAAGTGCTAGAAGCTAAGGAAAATATTGCTTCAGTGTAGCTGATTGAAGAGTTCTGGTTTATCCTGGGAAATTAGATACACCGCACTCGCTCAGACTGCACATCCCAAATTCATCTATCAGCCACAGCACTGGGCAAAACTATCAAATGCAAGCCCAGGCTTTTGGGAAAAGCCGAGGCCTTCAGGTAAAATCTTTAAAGAAGGCATTAAAAGACATTACAATTAATGTATCTCCAGGTACGGCAGCTGAATTGCTCTGGTGCTGGATTAACAATCCAGAGATTGAGAGTTCAAATCCAACCACAGAAAGTTACATACATAGAATTACAGTGCAGAAACAGGCCATTCGGCCAAATTGGTCCATGCTGGTATTTATGTTTCAGATGAGCCTCCTCTCACCCCTCTTCATCTCACCCTATCAGCGTATCCTTCTGTTCCTTTTTCCCTCATGTACTTATCTAATTTCTCCTTAAATACATCTATGCTGTTTACCTTAACCACTCCATGTTGTGAAACTGAATTTAATAAATTTTGGAATTTGTGGAATAGATTCAAAATAAAAACTTGAAAACTTTCAGATTGTCCCAAAAACCCAAATATTTTCCTTCAGGGAAGGGAACCTGCTACAACTGCCTGGTCTGGTCTACATGTGACTCCAGTCCCACACAACCGGTTGACTCTGAACTGCCCTCTGAAGTGGCCAAGCAAACAATGATAAACAATCACTACAAAGTCCACTAATAAGAGGAAAATCAGATTGATCCAGACAATCCTGGCATTGTGTCAGAATAAGATTAAGGTGATCTCAGCCCAGTGAAATCTGTAAAGTCTCTCTTACCAAGGTCTGAGGACAAGTCCCCAAGTGCTGCCCCACAGATTGGTCAAGTAGCAGTGATACTCACTGAATCATATCAATCTGGAAACATCCCAGACTCCTCCGTCACCATCCCTGGGTATGTCCCATCCCACTAGCAGGTGGGGAAGTCTCAAAATTGACTTCATGGATTCTCATGGCTTCAGGTCAAACAAATCCAAGGAAAATGACCACTTCCTTCCCAACTGATGAATGAGTATTTCACCATGTTAATCATCAGTAGGGAAATTGACTAAGGACAGATCCCAAAACTGGGTATCCATGAGGTGCAGTGAGCTATCATCAGCAGCAGGATTGTATTCCACCACAATCTCACAGCCCAGCACAGCCCTCATTCCATGATTATCATCAAACCAGTAGATGCATGTCAGGAGCAGCATTGGGTATAGTTTAGAGTCCACGTTTGAACCGAGTGAAGGTTATTATTGAATCTGCAATCAGACAGTGCATTCCAAATCCTAAGCACATGATGTGCAGACAACGTTTTCTTCAAATCGCCTTTGATTCTTTGGTCAAGCATCTTATATCTGTAACCTCTAGTTATCGACCCTTCTGCCAATGGTAACAGTTTGTCTTTACTTACTCTGTCTAAATTCTTCATGAATTTAAACATCTCTAACAAATCTCCTCTTAGCCTTAGGTAAAACAAAAATACTGCGGATGCTGGAAATCTGAAACAAAAACAAGAAATGCTGGGAAAACTCAGCAGGTCTGACAGCATCTGTGGAGAGAGAAACAGAGTTAACATGTCAAGTCTGTATGACCCTCCTTCAGAGGTGAAGAGAAGTGATGAAATATGTGCTGTTTAAGGGGGTGGAGCCGGTGGAGCTGGATAGAAGGACAGCAATAGGTAGGGACAAAGGAGAGATGAACTAAAGGGCAAAGGGAGTGTTGATGGTGGTGGTAAGGGCTAAAAAAAAAGGTGCTGATAGTGGCGTATAGGTAAGAAAGCAGAATGTGATAATAGCAGAACAAGGGTAACATTGAGCCCTTGTTCTGCTATTCTGCTTTCTTACCTTTAAGCCACTATCAGCACCATTTTTTTAGCCCTTACCACCACCATCAGCACTCCCTTTGCCCTTTAGTTCATAACATCTTTGTCAATCTCTCCTTTTCCCCCTTCTATCCAGCTCCACCTGCTCCATCCCCCTTAAACAGTACAAATTTCATCACATTTCCACTTCTCTTCAGCTCTGAAGAAGGGCCATATGGATTTGAAGCGTTAACTCTGACTCTCTCTCCGTAGATGCTGCTGGGCCTGCTGAGTTTTTCCAGCATTTTCTTGTTTTTGTTCCTCTTAGCTTTCTCTGCTCTAAGGGAAACAATCCCAGCTTCTCTGGTCTATCCACATAACTATAAACTCTCAATCCTGGAACATTCTAGTAAATTTCTTCTGTACCCTCTGCAAAATTCTTCATTGAACATACCCCAGACCACCTCAGCTTCTCTCTAACAGACAGACTGAATGGACAGTCTGAATGAGCAAGACGCAGTTACACAAGACAGCTGAATGATCAGGAAACAGTACAAAGCAGTGCATCATACATTTCACTACATCAAATCAGATTCCATTCACCCCCTCCCTACACATCAATTTCAAAGCATAACCTCACTTCTGAGCACTGAGCCAGCTCTTCAGCTGGTCACAATGAACTCCAGTATCAACCTCTGGAACAGCTGGCTGTAAAACCTGAAGTAAGGACTGTCGTGTTAAACACACAAAGCTCAATATAATCCTGAATCAGGGAGCTAGCCACTGTGCTGTCCAGGAACAACAACAGCTTGGATTTCTATAGCACCTTTAACATTTTAAAAGGTCCCAAAACACTTCAAGGAGTCTTCCCTAGACTCAGGGAGGTGCCAGAGGACTAGAGAATTCCAAATATTACACCCTTGTTCAAAAAAGGTTGTAAGGATAAGCCCAGCAATTACAGACCAGTCAGTGGTAGGCAAGATTCTAGAAACAATTATTTGGGATAAAATTAGCCGTCACATGGAAAAATCTGGGTTGATAAGGAAGAGCCAGCATGGATTTCTAAAGGGGAAATCGTATTTAACTAACTTGCACGAGTTCATTGAAGAGGTAACAGAAAAGGTCAATGAGGGTAATGCTGTTGATGTGGTGTACATGGACTTTCAAAAGGCATTTGATACAGTGCCACACAAAAGACTTGTGAGGAAAGTTATTGTTCATGGAATAAAAGGGACAGTAGCAACATGGACACAAAATTAGCTGAAAAATAGGAAGCAGAGAGTAATGGTTAATGGACATTTTTCGGGCTGGAGAAGGTGTGTAGTGGAGTTCCCCAGGGGTTGGTATTGGGACCCTTGTTTTCCTGATGTATATTAATGATCTAGATCTTGGTGTGCAGGGGACAATTTCAAAGTTTGCAGGTGATACGAAGCTTTGGAGTGTTGTAAACTGCGAGGAGGATGGTGTAGAACTTCAAAAGGACATGGTCACGTTGGTGGAAGGGTATATAGGTGACAGATGAAGTTCAATGCAGAGAAGTGTGCGGTGATGCATTTTGGTAGGAAGAACATGGACAGACAATATAAAATAAGGGGTAGAATTTTGAAGAGGGTGTAGGAGCAGAAAGACCTGGATGTATATGTGCATAGATTATTGAAGGTGGCAGGACAGGTGGAGAGAGCAGTTACTAAAGCATTTGGTATCCTGGACTTTATTAATAGAGGCAAAGAGTACAAGAGCAAGGAGGTTATGCTGATTTATATAAGACATTCATTGGCCTGACCTGGAGTATTGTGTACAGTTCTGCGCACCTTATTATAGGAAGGATGTGAACACATTGGAGAGAGTGCAGAAAAGGTTTACGAGAATGGCTCTAGGGATGAGAAATTTCAGTTGTGAGGAAAGATTGGACAAGTTGGGACTGTTTTCCTTGGAGAGGAGAAGGCTAAGAGGAGATTTGATAGAAGTTTTCAAAATCATGAGATGGCTAGACAGAGTAGATAGGGAGAAGCTGTTCCCACTCGTAAATTGATCAGGAACGAGAGGGTACAGATTTAAAGTGATTTGCAAAAGAAGCAAATGTGACACACAATGAATATTTCAAGTCTGGAATGCAGTGCCTGGAAGTGTGGTGGAGGCAGCTTCAATCGAGGCATTCAAGAGGGCATTGGATGATTATTTAAAAACAATGTGCAGGGGTACGGGGAAAAGGCAGAGCAATGACACTAGGTCATAATGCACATGTGGAGAGCCGGAGCAGACATGATGGGCCGAATGGCCTTCTTCTGTGCCGTTAAAATTCTGTGATTCTGCGATCAGACAACATTTGACAGCGAGTCACATAAGGAGATATTAGGAGAGATTACCAAACACTTGGTCAACAAGTTAGGTTTGAAGAAGTATCTTAAAGAAATTGGAGAGAGGTACAGAGACAGAGAGGTTTAGTGAGGGAATTCCAGAGCTTAGGGCCCAGGCAGCTGAAGGCACGCTCACCAATGGTGGAAGGTTAAGTTAACAGATGCTCAAGAGACCAAAACTGGAGGAATGCAGAGGTCTTAGAGGGTTGTAGGGCTGAGGAGATTCTCAACCTTGGGTCAGGAGGTAGCACTCTCACCTTTGAGTCAGAAGGTTGTGAGTTCAAGTCTCACTCCAGGACTTGAGTACTGAGGCTGACACTGCAGTGCAGTGGTAAGGGGGTGCTATACTGTCAGAGGTAGCAAGTTTCTGATGGGATGTTAAACTAAGCTTCTGATGTGGGTGTAAAAGATCCCATTTCACTATTTTGAAGAAGAACAGAGAAGTTATCCCTGGTGTACTGACCAACATTAATCCCTCAATCAACACCACTAAAAACAGATTATCTGCTCATTATCACATTGCTGTTTGTGGGAGCTTGCTGTGCACACATTGGCTGCCACGTTTCCTACATTACAACAGTGACCACACTTCAAAAGTACTTCATTGGCTGCAAAGAGCTTTGGAGCATCTGGCAGTCGTGAAAGGCTCTATATAAATGCAGGTCTTTTTTTCTGAGGAGGTTACAGAGATGGGGAGGTGTGGGGCGGGGCAGGGGGCTGGTGGGTTGTGGGTGGGGGGGAGTTCTTGAAGGGATTTGGAAAGACAGGAAACATCCAGATCCCAACACACAGACAGAACTGACCATTCACAGTCCACAGGATAATAACCAGCTCCCAACACACACACAGAACTCAACAATAGGAAATCAGTAAGAATCCTCAGACACTCTGCACCTCCCAGATAATTACACCTCACCTTCTCATATTCAGTAATGACCCATCAACAAAACTCAGCCTGTAAATCAGAAGGGAAATGCTTCCAATAAACACACTCAATATCCAACACACAGCTCCAGTCAAACAGTTCTTTTTTTTTTGAAAAATATACTTTATTCATAAAATATCTGGAAGAACATTACAAAACATTTCAAAATCACCATCACAAAAAGTACGATCAGATTCAACTTTTACACATGGATCACAAGATGCGTCAATACAATCAATGAATATTACAATCATTTCAATATGGTCAATGCAGACGATCAGACAAAGGTATTGGAGTTATCAACATACATCATGTTGCACTCTGAGGTGCTTCAATACAATTATAATATAATTAGAATTCAATGCTTACATTCATTTTGAGCTGTACAGCGCGAGGGGCTCTACACAGTTCCCAGCCCCTCGGTGCACTATAGGAGAAAGGTCTTAGGCAGCGACCCTTCCCCATTGCGCCTTTGCGGCAGCTGCCCCAAGCTTTAGTGCGTCCCTCAGCACGTAGTCCTGGACCTTGGAATGTGCCAGTCTGCAACACTCGGTCGGGGACAACTCTTTGTACTGGAAGACCAACAAGTTTCAGGCAGACCAAAGAGCATCTTTCACTGAGTTGATGATCCTCCAGCTGCAGTTGATGTTTGTCTCGGTGTGTGTACCTGGGAACAGCCCGTAGAGCACAGAGTCCTGTGTCACAGAACTGCTCGGGATGAACCTCGACAGAAACCACTGCATCTCTCTCCAGACCTTCTTTGCAAAGGCACAATCCACAAGGAGGTGAACAACAGTCTCGTCCCCACCACAGTCACCTCGAGGGCAACGTGCAGAGGGGGTGAGACTCCTGGCATGTAGGAAGGATCTGATGGGGAGGGCCTTTCTCACCACCAGCCAAGCTACATCATGGTGCTTGTTGGAAAGTTCTGGCGATGAGGCATTCTGCCAAATGACTTTGACAGTCTGCTTGGGGAACCATTCCACATGATTCACCATCTCCTTTTCCCTCATGGCCTCTAGGATGTTACGTGCCGACCATTGCCTGATGGACTTGCGGTCAAAGGTGTTCCTCTGCATAATTTTTTTCAACAGGGACAGGTGGTATGGCGCAGTCCAACTACTTGGACCGTTCCGCGGCAGCATGGCCAGACCCATCCTTCGTAACACTGGGGACAGGTAGAACCTCAGCAAGTAGTGACACTTGGTGTTTGCATACCAAGGATCTACGTACAGATTGATGCAGCCGCACACAAAGGTGGCCATCAGTATGAGGGCGATGTTGGGCACGTTTTTTCCCCCTTTATCTAGAGGCTTGTACATCGCGTCCCTGCACACACAATCCATTTTTGACCTCCAGATAAAGCGAAAGATGGCTCGGGTGATCGCCATCACACAGGAGTGTGGAATGGGCCAGACTTGCACCACGTACAGCAACAGCAAGAGTGCCTCACTCTTGATGACCAGGTTCTTACCCTCAATGGAGAGGGAGCATCGCTCCCACATGCCCAGTTTTCTTTTCACCATAGACACTCGCTCCTTCCAGTTTCTAACGCGTGCCCTGGTCCCTCCGAACCATATCCCCAGCACCATCAGGCCGTCATTCCTGACAGTGAAGGGGACAAAGGATCAGTCAGCCCAGTACCCAAAGAACATGGCCTCGCTCTTCCCATGATTTACCTTGGCTCCCGAGGCCAGTTCAAACTGGTCACAGATGTGGATCAGTCTGCGCACCGACAGCGGATCCGAGCAGAAGATGGCGACATTGTCCATGTACAGGGAGGCTTTGACCTGAGTGCCTCTACTGCCTGGGATCGTCACTCCTCTTATGCCCGGATCCTTCCTGATGGACTCAGCAAAGGGTTCTGTGCAACACACAAACAGGACAGGGGAGAGAGGGCAGCTCTGCCTGACTCCAGATTTAATAGGAAAGCTATCTGATTCCCACCCATTGATTGAGACTGCGCTACTGATGTTAGTGTAGAGCAGTTGGATCCAGTTGCGGATTCCCTCCCCAAACCCCATTTTGGAGAGCACATCCACCATATAGGTGTGCGATATTCTGTCAAAGGCCTTCTCCTAGTGCAGGCTGATGAGGCATAAGACCGTAAGACCATAAGGCATAGGAGCAGGAATTGGGCCATTCGGCCCATCAAGTCTGCTCCGCCATTCAATCATGGCTGATAAGTTTCTCACCCCCATTCTCCCACCTTATCCCCTTACCATTCAAGAACCTATCTATCTCGGTCTTAAATACACTCAATGACCTGGCCTCCACTGCCTTCTGTGGCAATGAATTCATAGATTCACCACTCTCTGGCTAAAGAAGTTTCTCCTCCTCTCTGTTCTAAAACTTTATTCTGAGGTTGTGCCATCGGGTCCTAGTCTCTCCTACTAATGGAAACATCTTCCCCAGGTCCACTCTGTCCAGGCCTTTCAGTATTCCATAAGTTTCAATCAGATCCCCCCTCATCCTTCTAGACCCCATCGAGTATAGACCCAGAGTCCTCAAACGTTCCTCATATGTTAAGCCTTTCATTCCTGGGATCATTCTCATGAACCTCCTCTGGACCCTCTCCAGGGCCAGAACATCCTTCCTGAGATACGGGGCCCAAAACTGCTCACAATATTCTAAATGTGGTCTGACCAGAGCCTTATAAAGCCTCAGCAGCACATCCCTGCTTTTATATTCTAGTCCTCTCAAAATAAATGCCAACATTGCATTTGCCTTCCTAATACTTACCTGGCAGGGGAGGGACCTTCATCGCGTTTCTGCCAGGGAAAGAGCAATGGCTATAACCAGTTGAACTCCTTACCATGGGGTACCTAACACCATCCGAGTCCTATCCGAACAGGAATGGATAGGACCTTCTTCACCAAGGGGATCATATTCAAGCTGTGTGGTTTCGAGGCTGTGGAGATCTACTGCCTAGGATTTCCCCAGCGCTGGATTTTTTGATGTGACTTTTAAGCAAGTGGCAGCTTGTGTCAAACTCCTGAAGGTGTTTGAGGAAAAGAAAGACCTGCCAGAAATGAAGATCCTGACGGCGGAGCCGCTCTTTGCTCTGCCGTTGCAAAGAGAACGGGTTGCGACGGTGCATCTTTACAACCCCTACGTCCCTGTCACTGACGTGCTCACCTTCCTTACCAGGTACTTCGATAAGGTTGGGAGCTGCACCGCGGTTAGAGATGATTTGAGGATCTGGATATGTAAACGCCAGGTTAAGGTAACGCTCAAGACCGACGGTAAGGGAGCCGTCTTCCACCCCCCTTCCAGATTCGCTATCGGGGGAAGCCGTGGCTTCCTTGTCTACGCTGGGCAACCCAAACTTTGTCGCTCATGCGGCAAGTCTGGTCATGTGGCGGCCAACTGCAGCGCCGTCCTCTGCAAGAAATGCAAACAGGAAGGGCACCAGACAAAAGACAGGCTAAGTGCTGCAACCTGTGTGGCGAGGCAAGTCACATCTACAAGACCTGCCCCAAACGCTGCCGTACTTATGCACAGGCAGACAAAGCCAACGAGGGGGAAGCAGAAGAAATGCCTCGTGTCACTCCAACTACCAAGGCCCTCAGGGAGAACAACGGGACAAAGGAGGACACAGAGAGAGACAAGTTGGAGGAAAAGGTTGGGGCAACAGACGGCCAACCAACAGCACGGCCCCCTGAACCTCCCACTCCTTAGGAGAGCGAATCAACGGAGGAGGAGGAGGCAGCAGTGGGAAAGCAGCAGGGTGAGTGGCAGCTGGTGAAGAGAGCCAAAAGGAAGAAGGGGCTAAGAAGGAACCAAGCCACTTCCCAGACAAGAGTCAAGAGGCATCTCCTATCCGACATGGATAACAAGAGCAGCAGCTATTCGGATGAAGAAGGGCCAGGGCGGCGCCAACAGAAGAAGCAACAAAACACTAGGGAGTTGGAGGATGAGACACCCGAGGTCCAGAACATTGGAGACAATGAGGAGACCTGCGCACCCCAACTTTGCCCACAACCCGAAGAGGCCAGTGCACCACAGCCTCACCACAGTGAGGCACTCAGCGCACCCCAGCTCCGGGAAGCCGGGAGCAGCAATGCCCCAGAGGGGGAGAGGATTGGAGAAGCTTCTCCAACAGAGGACATTTCAAACCCCGCTCTCTGCACGGACCCCCAGATGCCACCCGAGCAGAACACCGCCAATGGGGAGGTTCAGGACGCTTTCCTCAGCCCATCCAAAGTGAAGCAATTTGTGAACACTACGGGCATGAAGGAGCAGACCAAAGGTCTGGAACTCTCAGAGACAACAGGTTTGGTAAGAGACTAAATGCTTTAAAATGGGTGTAAAGATTGTATCCATAAATGTGCGTAGCATTAAATCTACTACGCAATGTGTTGCGACCTTGGATTACCTTGCCAAGGTCAAAGCTGACCTGCTGTTTCTGCAGGAGTGTGCGATACTTCAGCTCCTACAGGCAATGGTCACGATGGTGGTCCCATGGGCCATCGATCTGGTTGGGAGGAAACAACTCTCCTTCCTCCGGCCTGGGTATTGTGCTGCGGGGAGGCAACTTCACCGTCTCCCAGGTTAAGGAGGTTGTGAGCGGGCGCCTCCTCGTAACAGACATAATGTACAAGAACACTCCACTCCGGGTAATTAACGTCTATGCCCCGTCACAAGGGGCTGAGCGGCTGGAGGTTTTTCAGCAGCTCCCACTGCTGCTGGCGACCTCCAGGCCGGTCATTCTGGGCGGTGACTTCAACTGCATCATCAATGCGGCTGGACGATCCGGCAGGGCCGAAAACAGATTGGACGCTACGTCCAGATCCCTGATGGAAACAGTAAAGGATGCCAAGCTGCACGACGTCTTCAGCAACCCTGCAGACGGAGCGCAGCGTAGATACACCTGGTCGCGGCCTGACGGGTCCGTCTGATCCAGGATAGATTTCCTGTTTGTGTCCCGTGCATTCACAGTCAGATCCACCGACGTCAAGCTGGTGTTCTTCTCTGACCACTGCCTCCTACTGGCTGACTGTCAATTAGAGGAAGACCAGAGGGTTGGCAGGGGGGCATGGAAGCTAAACGTGAAACTGCTGACCCCAGAGAACATTGCGGAGCTCAAGAGGGATTACAAAGGTTGGAGAACCATGAAACCCCACTTTGTGTCACTGACACACTGGTGGGAAGTGATCAAGGGAAACATCAAGAGGTTTTTCATCCTCAAAGGCACCCAGAAAGCTAGAAAGGAACAGAGGGAAATGTCCCGAATCCAGAAAAACATGCAGAATCGGCTCCGGCTGCAGTCGATGGGGGTCGATGTCAAGGAGGAACTCCAAGAGCTGAAGAGCCAGCAAGCCTCGCTCTTTGCCTCGGAGGCCTCCAAGATCATCTTCCGTTCCAGAGTCTGCTCCGTGGAGCAGGACGAGACATGCTCACGTTTCTTCTTCCAAAAGTTACTCAGAGAGAGCTCTGTGATCAGCAGCCTGAAGGAAGAAGAAGGCTCAGTAAAGTCATCGCAGTCCGACACTTTGAGGATCAGCAAATCCTTTTATGCCGGATTGTATGACGTGAAGCTCACAGACAGCACGGCCTCCCAGTCCTTCCTGTCCTCTATCACGGAGGTCATAGACGACAGTACACGCGAGAGTCTGGACAAAGCGCTAACTCCTGACGAACTGACTGAGGCCCTTGAGTCCTTCGAGAAGAGTAAAACTCCCGGAAGCGACGGCTTGCCAGCGGAGTTGTATTCGGCTCTGTGGAACTGGATCGGCCCAGACCTGCTAGAACTGTACGAGAGTATGCTCCTGGCTGGCAGTATGTCAGAATCCATGAGGAAAGGCATTATCACCCTCATCTACAAGCACAAGAGGGGGAGGGAGGCGATTAGAAATTGGCAACCCATTTCACTGTTGAATGTGGACTATAAGATTCTGTCCAAGGTCATCGCCAATCGGGACAAATCAGCTCTGGAATTGGTGATTCACCCTGACCAAACCTGCACTAGGCCAGGCAGGAAGATCTCTGACAGCCTCGTGCTGCTCAGGGATACGATTGCCTATGTACAGGACAGGGGTGTCTCATCAGCCTGGCCTGCCTCATCAGCCTGGATCAGGAAAAGGCCTTTGACAGAATATCGCACGCCTACATGGTGGATGTGCTCTCCAAAATGGGGTTTGGGGAGGGAATTCGCAATAGTATCCAACTGCTCTACACTAACATCAGTAGTGCAGTCTCTATCAATGGGTGGGAATCAGATAGCTTTCCTATTAAATCTGGAGTCAGGCAGGGCTGCCCTCTCTCCCCTGTCCTGTTTGTGTTTTGTACAGAACCCTTTGCTGAGTCATCAGGTGTGGGGCACTCTCGGTGTGGTGGCGATCACCCAAGCCATCTTCCGCATTATCTGGAGGTCAAAAATGGATCGTGTCCGCAGGGATGCGATGTACAAGCCTCTAGATAAGGGGGAAAAAAACGTGCCCAACATCGCCCTAATACTGAGCGACCTTTGTGTGTGGCTGCATCAAGCGGTGCGTAGACCCTCGGTACACAAACACCAAGTGTCACTAAATGCTGAGGTTCTACCTGTCCCTAGTGTTACGAAGGATGGGTCTGGCCACGCTACTGCGGAACGCTCCAAGTAGTTGGACCATGCCATACCACCTGTCCCTCGTGGAAAAATTTACGCAGAGAAACACCTTTGACCACAAGTCCATTAGGCAGTGGTCGGCACGTAACGTCTTAAAGGCCCTGTGGGAAAAGGAGAGGGTGGATCCTGTGGGATGGTTCCCCGAGCAGACTGTCAAAGTCATTTGGCAGAATGCCTCATTGCCAGAACTTTCCAACAAGCACCAAGACGTAGCTTGGCTGGTGGTGAGAAAGGCCCTCCCTGTCAGATCCTTCCAACATGCCAGGAGTCTCACCCCCTCTGCACGTTTCCCTCAAGGTGGATGTGGTGGGGAAGAGACCATTGTTCACCTCCTTGTGGATTGTGCCTTTGCAAAGAAGGTCTGGAGAGAGATGCAGTGGTTTCTGTCGAGGTTCATCCCAAGCAGTTCTGTGACACAGGACCCTGTGCTCTACGGGCTGTTCCCAGTACACACACTGAGACAAACATCAACTGCAGCTGGAGGATCATCAACTCGGTGAAAGATGCTCTTTGGTCTGCCCGAAACTTGTTGGTCTTCCAGCACAAAGAGTTGTCCCCGACCGAGTGTTGCAGACTGGCACATTCCAAGGTCCAGGACTACGTGCTGAGGGACACACTAAAGCTTGGGGCAGCCACCACAAAGGCGCAATGGGGAAGGGTCGCTGCCTAAGACCTTTTTGCCACAGTGCACTGAGGGGCTGGGAACTGTAGAGCCCCTTGGGATGGACAGCTCAAAATGAATGTCTGCAAATGATTGTAATATTCATTGTTTGTACTGATGCACCTTGTGATTCATGTTGTAAAAGTTGAACCCGATTGTACTTTTGTGATGATGATTTTGAAATGGTTTGGAATGTGGTTGAAGATATTTTATGAACAAAGTATATTTTTGCAAAAAATAAAGTTCTCCCAGGACGAGGCGAGCCCATTGCACTTCAAATGTGCTGACGCCTGCGATGTCCCCAAATGCGGGATACTCGACTGCAAAATTTGTGGTAGTGGGGGACTGCGTTCGCGCTCTCCCCTGATTTGAGTCAAATAACAGAGCTCTTAGGTGTCGTTTCTTAAATCGCGCAGCAGAGGGGGAAAAGCGACCTTACCCTCTACCCTTGTGTTTTTTCCCGCACTGCGGATGCTTTTAAAGCTGCCTGACCCCCAAACAGCACAGGCTCAAGTCGTAAAGTGGAGCAGAGGCAAGGGAGACACCCCAAACTCTGGGAGCGAAAGCACAACGTGCTAGAAATACTTAGCAGCGCTGGCACCATCTGTGTCAAGCGAGCTACAAAGCACGGATTTTATGGTTTTTAACATTCTTTTTTTAACCGTTAGTTTTTGACTGATGCTGTTGTTGAACTTTTCCTTCTTTCTCCCCGTTAATGATCCCTTGTGATGATTTCTCATCCGCTTATGTAATAGCGCCCAGCCGCCAGCAGAGGGTGGCATTGTATCACTTTAATAGCAAGATAGAGAAACAGATATGAGTGAGAAAGAGAGGTTTTGACCCTTTTAAATTCATTCACCTAAAGGCAAAAGTTTGCAACAACCAGCTGCTTCTAAAATGACTTCAAGCTTTTCACTCCCAGTGCCAAATCAGTTCCTGAAATCATCTTTTCCTTTTTCCTTCCTGTAATTATCTCTCGCGATTAAGTATTTTATCCAATTTCCTCTTGGAGGTTAATATTGACAGCTGGTTCACACAGTGAGTGAGGGGGAGCACAGGAGAAAGTACTTGTGATGGATGAGGCTCCCCAGGTCCAACAGCTCACGCTGCAACTACCTGGTGTCACCAGGGCTCTCAGAGCCAGCAGCAGCCGGTTCACACGGTGAGAGGGGGATGGGTAGGTGCAGGATAAAATGTACCTGTACAGGTGAGTGGGACCAGCCTCAGTGCAGCAGCTCAGTGTGTGGCCTTGAAGGAATATGTGCATTTTCCCTCGCACCGTGATCTGTTCTGTCATTTCTTTTCCCCGAACAGCATGCTAGAGAATGTTTGATATGAAATGAGAATTGTAAAATACCTGTTTCTGAGCGTATTCAAGCACCTCAGAGTGCCACTTGCTGCATTAAGAGAAATTAAATTGTGTTGCACTTTATGTGATGTCAAATTGGAACCGTCATGTAAAGCATCTTTAACATATTTTATCAATTAGGTATATATTTTGAAAACAGACGTATTACAGTTTCCAGCCTAAATGGAGCTGCAGTTGATGTTTGTCTCGTTGTGTGTCCCTGGGAACAGCCCGCAGAGCACAGAGTCCTGCGTCACAGAGCTGCTCGGGATGAACCTCGACAAAAACCACTGCATCTCTCTCCAGACCCCTGCTTTGCAAAGGCACATTCCAGCATTTGGTCCCTCCTGTTCCCCATTTTATCACAGACCCTCCCTTCCGCTCTGTTCCTTCCCTTGTGTTAAAACTTCTCAAGTGTCGAACTTTTCCCAAACCTGGTGTAATGTCGCCGGCCTGAAACATTCACTCTTAGCTTTCTGCCAGAGCTGCTGAGTTACACCCAGGCATTTTTCTGTGCTTATTTCCAACTCCTGCAGTCTGTTGCTTTTGTGTTTAATTGTATGAATGGTAGCAGCCATTATACTGCCACATGACAAGGAGTTTATCTCTTCACTTCTCCTCCCCAACCCCGGCCAGACACAGGTGGATTCACTTGGACTGTCCTGTACCTGGTTTTCGAGTCACAAAAAGCAAGTTGCTGATTGGTGAAGGATTTTACCCAGACAGAATGTGGTTTCAAGTGTCAGGCCAGGAGATTCCCCCTGCCACCTCACCCACTGGCTGCCTCCATTTCCCCCGGGGATGGGTAGGCTGCTGACGGTGATTGTTTTCAACTTTCTCTTCAACTGAAAAGGTGATTTAACTGTATTTATGACATAGTGAGAGTGAGTATCTCCGAAGAGAGATTGTGTGAGTCTGTGTGTGTCTTTAAACTTTGTGAGACTTTTCTCGCTTCTTGGTCTTTTGGCTAAGATCAAGTGTCGTGAAACGATGGCTATAACCAGTCGAGCCCTATACCATGTGGTTCCTAACACCATCTGGGTCATGGTGAAGGACAGCGAAGGAGGAGCACCAATGGATCGAGCTTTCCTCATCAAGCAGATCCTGTTGAAGGCGTGTGGATTTGAAGCGGAGGAGATCTACTCCCTGCAAGACTTCCCCGGCGCTGGATGTTTCAATTTGACTTTCAAGCATGTGGCAGCTTGCGTCAAGTTCCTGAAGGTGTTCAAGGAGAAGAGATACCAGCCGGAGATGAAGATCCTGACGGTGGAGCCACTCTTTGCTCTGCCGTTGCAATGGGATCGGGTCGTGACGGTGCATCTCTACAACCCCTACGTCCCTCTCGCCGACGTGTTCACCTTCCTCACCAGGTACTTCGACAAGTTTGAGAGCTGCACCGAGGTTAGAGACGCATTCGGGATTTGGACATGTAAACGCCAGGTCAAGGTCACGTTCAAGACCGACGGTAAGGGAGCCATCTTCCACCCTCCTTCCAGCTTCGCTGCCGGGGGAAGCCGTGGCTACCTTGTCTACGCTGGGCAACCCAAACTTTGTCGCTCATGCGGCAAGTCTGGTCATGTGGCTGCCAACTGCAGCATCGCCCTCTACAAGAACTGCAAACAGGAAGGGCACAAGACAAAGGACTGCAAACAGATTAAGTGCTGCAACCTGTGTGGTGAGGCAGACCACCTCTACAGGACCTGCCCTAAACGCTGCCTCACTTATGCACAGGCAGCCAAAGCCAATGAGGGGGAAACAGATGAAATGGTCAGTGTCACTACTACCAAGGACACTTGCAACCCTTCAACCACCAGGGCCTCCAATGAGCACAATGGGACAAAGGAAGACACAGAGAGAGACAAGGTGGGGGAAAAGATTGAGGCAGCAGACAGCCAATCAACAGCACTGCCCACTGAACCTCCCACTCCTCAGGAGAGCAAATCAATGGTGGAGGAGGAAGCAGTTGAAAATCAGGGGGAGTGGCAGCTGGTGAAGAGAGCCAAAAGGAAGAAGGGGCTAAGAAGGGACCAAGCCACTTCCCAGATCAGTGGCAAGAGGCGTCTCCCATCCGACACAGATAACAAGGGCAGCAGCTATTCGGATGAAGAAGTGCCAGGGCGGCGCCAACAGAAGAAGCGGCAAAACGCTAGGGAGTTGGAGGACGAGACACCCGAGCTCCAGAACATTGGAGACAATGAGGAGACCAGCGCACCCCAACTTTGCCCACAACCCAAAGAGGCCAGTGCACCCCTGGCCCAGGAATCTGGGAACAGTGAGGTGCTCAGCGCACCCCAGCTCCGGGAAGCTGGGAGTAGCAACGCCCCAGAGGGGGAGAGGATTGGAGAAGCTACTCCAACAAAAGACATTTCAAACCCCGCTCTCTGCACGGACCCCCAGATGCCACCCGAGCAGAACACCGCCAATGGGGAGGTTCAGGGCAGTTTCCTCAGCCCATCCAAAGTGAAGCAATTTGAGCACACTATGGGTATGCAGGATCAGACTAAAGGTCTGGAACTCTCAAAGACAACAGGTTTGGTAAGCAACAAAATGCTTTAAAATGGGTGTAAAGATTGTATCCATAAATGTGCGTAACATTAAATCTACTACGCGATGTGTGACCTTGGACTACCTTGCCAAGGTCAAAGCTGACCTGTTGTTTCTGCAGGAGTGTGCGATACCGCACCTCAGCTCCTACAGGCAATGGTCACGATGGTGGTCCCACAGGCCATCGATCTGGTCGGGAGGAAACGACTCTCGTTCCTCCGGCCTGGGTTTTCTGCTGCGGGGAGGCAGCTTCACCGTCTCCCAGGTTAAGGAGGTGTTGGGCGGGCGCCTCCTCGTGGCAGACGTAATGTACAAGAACACTCCACTCCGGGTAATTAACATGTAAGCCCCGGCACAAGGTGCCGAGCAGCTGGAGGTTTTTAAGCAGCTCCCACTGCTGCTGGCGACCTCCAGGCCGGTCATTCTGGGCGGTGACTTCAAACTGCATCATCGATGCGGCTGGACGATCCAGCAGGGCCGACAGCTGATTGGACGCTAGGTCCAGATCCCTGATGGAAACAGTAAAGGATGCCAAGCTGCACGACGTCTTCAGCAACCCTGCAGATGGAGTGCAGCGTAGATACACCTGGTCGCGGCCTGACGGGTCCGTCCGTTCCAGGATAGACTTCCTGTTTGTGTCCCGTGCATTCACAGTCAGATCCACCGACGTCAAGCCGGTGTTCTTCTCTGACCACTGCCTCCTACTGGATGACTATCACTTAGAGGAAGACCAGAGGGTTGGCAGGGGGGCATGGAAGCTAAACGTGAAACTGCTGACCCCAGAGAACATTGAGGAGCTCAAGAGGGATTACAAAGGTTGGAGAACCGTGAAATCCCACTTTGTGTCACTGACACACTGGTGGGAAGCGATCAAGGGAAACATCAAGAGGTTTTTCATCCTCAAAGGCGTCCAGAAAGCTAGAAAGGAACAGAGGGAAATGTCCCGACTCCAGAAAAACATGCAGAATCTGCTCTGGCTGCAGTCGATGGGGGTCGATGTCAAGGAGGAACTCCAAGAGGTGAAGAGCCATCAAGCCTCTCTCTTTGCCTCGGAGGCCTCCAAGATCATCTTCCGTTCCAGAGTCCGCTCCGTGGAGCAGGATGAGACGTGCTCACGTTTCTTCTTCCAAAAGTTACTCAGAGAGAGCTCTGTGATCAGCAGCCTGAAGGAAGAAGAAGGCTCAGTAAAGTCATCACAGTCCTACATTTTGAGGATCAGCAAATCCTTTTATACCGGATTGTATGATGTGAAGCCCACAGACAGCACAGCCTCCCAGTCCTTCCTATCCTCTATCATGGCGGTCTTAGATGACAGTACACGGGAGAGCCTGGACAAAGCACTAACTCCTGACGAACTGACTAAGGACCTTGAGTCCTTTGAAAAGAGTAAAACTCCCAGAAGCGGCAGCTTGGCGGCAGAGTTGTATTCGGCTCTGTGGGATTGGATCGGCCCGGACCTGCTAGAAGTGTACGAGAGTATGCTCCTGGCCGGCAGTATGTCAGAATCCATGAGGAAAGGCATTATCACCTTCATATACAAGCACAAGAGGGTAAGGGAGGAAATTAGAAATTGGCGACCCATTTCACTGTTGAATGTGGACTATAAGATTCTGTCCAAGGCCATCGCCAATCGTGTCAAATCCGCTCTGGAATTGGTGATCCACCCTGACCAGAACTGCACTGTGCAGGGCAGGAAGATCTCTGACAGCCTCACGCTGCTCAGGGATACGATTACCTATGTGCAGGACAGGGGTGTGGATACCTGCCTCATCAGCCTGGATCAGGAGAAGGCCTTTGACAGAATATTGCACACCTACATGGTGGATGTGCTCTCCAAAATGGGGTTTGGGGAGGGAACTCGCAATTGGATCCAACTGCTCTACACTAACATCAGTAGCGCAGTCTCAATCAATGGGTGGGAATCAGATAGCTTTCCTATTAAATCTGGAGTCAGGCAGGGCTGCCCTCTCTCGCCTGTCCTGTTTGTGTGTTGTATAGAACCCTTTGCTGAGTCCATTTGGAAGGATCCGGGCATAAGAGGAGTGTCGATCCCAGGCAGTGGAGGCCCTCAGGTCAAAGCCTCCCTGTACATGGACGATGTTGCCGTCTTCTGCTCGGATCCGCTGTCGGTGCACAGACTGATCCACATCTGTGACCAGTTCGAACTGGCCTCGGGAGCCAAGGTAAATCCTGGGAAGAGCGAGGCCATGTTCTTTGGGAACTGGGCTGACCGATCCTTTGTCCCCTTCACTGTCAGGGCTGATGGCCTGAAGGTGCTGGGGATGTGGTTCGGAGGGACCAGGGCACGCGTTAGAAACTGGAAGGAGCGAGTGTCTATGGTGAAAAGGAAACTGGGCTTGTAGGAGCGACGCTCCCTCTCCATTGCAGGTAAGAACCTGGTCATCAGGTGTGAGGCACTGTCGCTGTTGCTGTACGTGGCGCAGGTCTGGCCCATTCCACACTCCTGTGTGATGGCGATCACCCGAGCCATCTTCCGCTTTATCCGGAGGTCGAAAATGGATTGTGTCCGCAGGGACACGATGTACAAGCCTCGAGATAAAGGGGGAAAAAACGTGCCCAACATCGCACTCATACTGATGGCCACCTTTGTGTGCAGCTGCATCAAGCGGTGTGTAGATCCTTGGTACGCAAACACCAAGTGTCACTAAATGCTGAGGTTCTACCTGCCCCGGTGTTGCAAAGGATGGGTCTGGCCACGCTGCCGCGGAACGCTCCAAGTAGTTGGACCGTGCCGTACCACCTGTCCCTCGTGGAAAAATGTATGTAGAGAAACAACTTTGACCACAAGTCCATCAGGCAGTGGTCGGCACGTAACGTCTTAAAGGCCCTGAGGGAAAAGGAGAGGGTGGATCCTTTGGGATGGTTCCCCAAGCAGACTGTCAAAGTCATTTGGCAGAATGCCTCATCACCAGAACTTTCCAACAAGCACCAAGACATAGCTTGGCTGGTGGTGAGAAAGGCCCTCCCTGTCAGATCCTTCCTACACGCCAGGAGTCTCACCCCCTCTGCACGTTTCCCTCAAGGTGGATGTGGTGGGGAAGAGACCGTTGTTCACCTCCTTGTGGATTGTGCCTTTGCAAAGAAAGTCTGAAGACAGATGCAGTGGTTTTTGTCGAGGTTCATCCCGAGCAGTTCTGTGACACAGGACTCTGTGCTCTACGGGCTGTTCCAAGGGATGCACACCGAGACAAACATCAACTGCAGCTGGAGGATCATCAACTTGGTGAAAGACGCTCTTTGGTCTGCCCGAAACTTGTTGGAAAGTTCTGGTGATGAGGCATTCTGCCAAATGACTTTGACAGTCTGCTCAGGGAACCATCCCACAGGATCCACCCTCTCCTTTTCCCTCAGGCCCTCTAAGGCGTTATGTGCCGACCACTGCCTGATGGACTTGTGGTCAAAGGTGTTTCTCTGCATAAATTTTCCCACGAGGGACAGGTGGTATGGCACGGTCCAACTATTTGGAGCGTTCCGCGGCAGCATGGCCAGACCCATCCTTCGTAACACCGGGGATAGGTAGAACCTCAGCACACAGTGACACTTGGTGTTTGCATACCGAGGGTCTACGCACAGCTTGATGCAGCCGCACACATAGGTGGCCATCAGTATGAGGGCGATTTTGGGCACGTTTTTTCCCCCTTTATCTAGAGGCTTGTACATCGTTTCCCTGCACACACAATCCATTTTCGACCTCCAGATAAAGCGGAAGATGGCTCGGGTGATCGCCACCACACAGGAGTGTGGAATGGGCCAGACCTGCACCACGTACAGCAACAGCGAGAGTGCCTCACACCTGATGACCAGGTTCTTACCCGCAATGGAGAGGGAGCGTCGCTCCCACATGCCCAGTTTTCTTTTCACCATAGACACTCGCTCCTTCCAGTTTCTAACGAATGTCCCGGTCCCTCCGAACCATATCCCCAGCACCTTCAGGCCGTCAGGCCTGACGGTGAAGGGGACAAAGGATCGGTCAGCCCAGTTCCCAAAGAACACGGCCTCGCTCTACCCACGATTCACCTTGGCTCCCAAGGCCAGTTCGTGGAGTCCTCTTTTTACATCCCACACTTGAACAGCCTCTCACCTGTAGGAATGAGCCAGTGATTCATAAGGCTCAATGAATGATTGAAGCTCTCACCACACTTTTCAGTGAACCAGCTGTGGAAGGGCAAGAGGAGAGAATGAGCAGAGTGGTTGGCCTCTCAGATTGACATCTGTCACAGCCAATCAGGAATCGAAATCATTGCAATCCCACCCATATTCTATCTGTCAATCACTCTGCAGCCAATCGCAGACAAGGGGGTGTGACTTTAACAGTGCAGTAGAGACAGGTGTATACTGACTGGGAACTACATTACCTATGCTCGTGGCTGTGTGCCTGCGCATTGAGGAGTGGCAGTATGGAATCACGGGAGACCCAACCCACGGCACCTGATGACAGTTGATCTTCTCACTCGCACAGCGGCAGTTGGCGCCCAACGTTCAGGAGTTCGAATCTGAGAAAATACGAGCCCAAGCAGCTGTCACATGGGTGGAGCTGCAATTGGCATAGTGGTAATATCACTGGACTAGTAATCCAGACACACAAACTAATCACCTGGGGCCATGGGTTCAAATTCCACTATGGCAGCTGGTAGAATTTAAATTAAATTAATAAAATCTGTAAATCCCAGCCCCAGGCAGAAGGAACCAGGATCACAGCCATTTAACCCACCGTACCCCTTCACTCCCCTCCTTCACTCCCCCATCCTCCCTTCTTCACCACTCCCCATCCCCCTTCCTTCAAGGCCAACCACCCTTCACCCCCCCCCATCCCCCTTCACGCCTCATCCCCCCTCCTTCACGCCCCATCCCCACTCCTTCACCCCCTCTCATTCACCCCCCATCCCCCCTCCAAATGAGAGACTGTAACTATCAGGAAAGACTAAATAGGCTGACACTCTTTTCCCTAGAAAAGTGAAGGCTGAGGGGTGACACACTAGAAATCTTTAAAATGAATTATAAAATTAAGAATTTGGGGGTAAATGGAGAGAAGTCAGAGTCACTCCCACACACTCCCAAAGATTGACTCACTTTACTCTCCCACTCTCTTATTCCCTCCCATGCCCCGTCTTTCATGCCTCTCACCATCCCGTGCCCCTCAACCTCCTGTACCCCTCCCTTCCCTGCCCCTCAACTTCTCATGCCCCTCTCTCCCATGCCCCCCTCGCTGTACTGAATGCCATCGCTGCTTTGGATGCTGTGGGTCTCCCTCTTCTGATCTGCTGTCAAACACATCCGAGGCTACACATCCCACACTGATGTTGTCAGTTTGAAAGCCTCTGAGGATGAAGAATGCTATTCCCACACTAGAAATCTCTGTCAAACATTTACCAGGGAAACTGAGACAGCAGCTGCAATAAGTGAGGTTTTATTCAGATGGGACAATGACAAGTTTAAATCCCCACCTGATCTGCTGCTCAAAGTCACCTCTGTTTCACTGGTCAGTTTCCCAAGCTTCAGGAAACTCATGTTACTCCAGAAATATTTGGATTGGCTGTGAGAGACGTCAATCAGAGAACTCACCCACTCTGCCCATTCCCTCCTCTTCCTCTTCCACAGCTGGTTCACTTCCTGTAGGGACTGAAAACCAAGTGAGGAGATGGTGAGTGAAGGAACAGAATTTATAATAATTACATCACATAATATCCACACTAATGTTCAGGCAGTCTGACTATCCTGTGGGGAATCAGGTGTGGAAATGCCCCTTATGCTGTGTGAGAAGATCCAGCTGAGAGCTGTTTACTTGGTGCTTTGTGCTGAACTGTTTGACTGGAGCTGTGTGTTGGATATTGAGTGTGTTTATTGGAAGCTTTTCCTTTCTGATTTACAGGCTGAGTTTTGTTGATGGGTCATTACTGAATAGGAGAAGGTGAGGTGTAATTATCTGGGAGGTGCAGAGTGTCTGAGGATTCTTACTGATTTCCTATTGTTGAGTTCTGTGTGTGTGTGTTGGGAGCTGGGGTGAGGAGGGGTGAGAGGAGTCTTGTGTGAAGCATAAACACCAGCATGGACCAAATGGGCTGAATGGCCTGTTTCTATGTGTGTAATTTTCCATGGTTTGATTTGAACTCACAATCTCTGCATGGTTAATCCAGCACCATAGCAATTCGGTTGCTGTACCTGGAGACACATTTATTGAAATGTCTTTTAATGCCTTCTCTAAAGATTTTACCTGAAGGCCTCAGCCTTTCCCAACATCCTGGATAGTTTTGCCCAGTGCTGTGGCTGATAGCTGAATTTGGGATGTGCAGTCTGAGCGAGTGCAGTGTATCTAATTTCCCAGGATAAACCAGAACCCGTCAATCAGCTACACTGAATTAATATTTTCCTTAGCTTCTAGCACTTCCTGCCCAGTGTGTTTTATTCAAATAATTTTGAAAACAAGGCGAGAAATTTCCAAATCTCCATTGAATTTGTCCTGAGTATTTTTATATTGAACACATACTCTAAGGGTAAAACTGATCTTCACCAGCACAATGAGCTCATAGTGAATTGACAGTCCGTTTTACACTCCACCCGGCTGTCTTTTCCATTGTCCTCACGGTGCCTGGGAAGATGGGGGACTGGGTGGAGGAAAGAAAATAGCCACGTTGTCTGCTCCTGGTCACTGTCCAGTGACCCTGCTGGAAACAGAGGGTGTGTGACAGTCAAGTGTGGAAAAAGAAAGGACTTGTATCTGATCCCCACACATGGGAATAGCAGACTGGCACTCACTGTGGAACAGTCTCTAACTGAGCAGTCAGTCCCTTCAACAAAGGAGGATAGGGAGTTGTTTTGATGTGATTGCTGAGCTTCAGTGAGCTTTTACTGTTTCCATACTCTCTGGTCTTACCGTACCTTGATGAAGCTTTGCTTCCCTATGACAGATTTGAGATAATTGATGTAGTTTAACTTCAAACAGTTTATTCAGAATTATTTACAAAGACCTCAGGGTAAGCACCTGGTATTCAGGATACAGACTATTCTGTACCGAGCTCTCTTGGAGCCTCTTGGTCATCTGACTATTGATGTCACAGTTACATCATTAATATCATCATGATCTCATTAATTTAACCATTAAGCCATTACTCTTACAGGAATTGGAGGAAATCATGTTTCCTTTTCCTGTTTTACAGAAGGATTGCACTGTACTACACCAGAGAATACAGAGAGAATAGACATCACAGATAGATCCTGACCATTACCCAAGGAACAACTGCACAACTGTGGGAAGACATCCAGTCCCTTCACAGCATTGCTCAACACAGAGAAGGTTGGACAGTGAAACCATCATCTGGAATTCAGTCGGGTCAGGGGAGCTTTGACATATCATCAGATTTGAAACTGGTCAGTGGTGTGGAACCTTCCATCAGAACCAACCTTTCCGAAGGTTCGGCTGTGGGTGATCGGTCAGGGTCAGGCTGGAAAGAAGTGTGAGTGGCTCCAAGTGTGGTGAGAGCTTCAATCATTCATCAAGCCTCATGAACCAGTGACTCATTCCTACAGGTGAGAGGCTGTTCAAGTGTGAGGTGTGAGAGGAGGGCTCCACAGGCTCAAACGATCTCCTAACACACAAGGTGCATCAGACACAACTACTTTTAATAGAAGGGCAGCAACATGGAAGAGAAGCCCTTCAAGTGTGGGGTGTGCAGAAAACGTTTTGTGACTTCTACGAGCTTCCTGAGACACCGGTTGATTCACACAGGAGAGAAACCCTTCAAGTGTGAGGTGTGTGACCGAGCGTTCACGCAGTCATCCACACTCGTGAAACACCGACGCATTCACACAGGGGAGAAACCATTTAAGTGTGAGGTGTGTAACAAGGGCTTTGCACGGTCATCAACGTTGGTGAAACACCAACGCATTCACACAGGTGAAAAACCATTCACGTGCGAGGTGTGTGACAAATCATTCTCGGAGTCATGGAGCCTCCGCGTTCACCAACGCATTCACACTGGGGAGAAACCTTTCACATGTGAGGTATGTGACAAATCATTCTCAGACTTAACAAACTTCCGTGCACACCAGCGCATTCACACTGGGGAGAAACCATTCACATGTCAGGTGTGCAACAAATCATTCTCGCACTTAACGACCTTCCGTGTGCACCAACATGTTCACACTGGAGAGAAACCATTCATGTGCGAGGTGTGTGATAAATCATTTTCACTGTCATCGAACCTCCGCGCACACCAACACATTCATACAGGAGAGAAACCATTCTCGTGTGAGGTGTGTGACAAATCATTCTCGCAGTCATCGAATCTTCACGCACACCAACGCATTCATACAGGAGAGAAACCCTTCATGTGCGAGGTGTGTGAGAAATCGTTCACACAGTCATCGAATCTCCACACACACCAACGCATTCACACAGGAAAGAAACCATTCATGTGTGAGGTGTGCGACAAATCGTTCTCGCAGTCATCAACTCTCCTGCTCCATAAGAGGATCCACACATGAAAGTAATTCTTCAAGTATGAGATTTGTTGATGAAATTTTCATGTCATCTTCCACTCTCCTGGAACACCAGAGCATTCAGAGGGGAGAAACTCACCAAGTGCAATGTTTGTGACATGGCTTTAACACGGTCAGTTTATCTCCTGAAGCACCAGTGAATCCACACTGGAGAGAAACCATTCAGATGTGACAAGATTTTCAGTCAGTGTATCTCCTGGTCCATCAACACACTCAGATGGGAGAAACCCTATCGGTATGAGTTGTGTAATAAAGCCTTCACACAGATGTCAGAGCTCTTGGAACATCTGTGAACTCACACAGGAGACAAACCCTTCCAGTGTGACGTGTGCCAGGATTGTTTCACCTACTCCTCCTCTCACACCATATACAGATGTCTCCACGTGGACTTTGAGCTGGGTCACCTGTTTCCATTACACAGAGTTGTCTGTGTTGTTTACCCTCCAGTGCTCACATGGGGAGCTGTCGTTTCAAAGCACTGTCCGTCTCAACAGTGTCCGTCTCAAACCTCTCCCACCATCAGTCCAATCGTTTCAAGAAGGCCAATTTAACCATTGACCAGATCACCAAACATCACCAATAGACTCTCCTGTATAAACTCAGCATCCTTTCAGTGCAGCGTCAGGTACAAGTCACTCACTGACTCTCACTCTGACCAAGAAGGCAATCAGATACTCAGTGGTTAGAAAGGCTTCAGCTTCTGATCTACCAGCACAAGTGTTATGATCCCCAGCTGAGATTATCCCAAAATGGAACCCAGCTTGATAGATCCTAACTTTTATTTGTTTGTTTAGATACGTGGAGAGTAGCTATTGAACAGAGTCACAGGAGTCAGCTGATGAACGTTTAACAAAAGAGTAAAACATTTATTCAACAAGAAAAGATTAACTATATTACAATACTCCTTCACCCACAACTATACCTTTACAGATTTGTGAGGATAACACAAAAGCTATCTTATACTCTAACGTCCACAGTAAGTACACAGTCCATGTACCAATGGGCACCCTGTGGTCAGACACACCATGCTCTGAAACCACGTGACAGATGCCACCTCAACCAGATGCAATGGATCTCTCCTTAACTCCCCGCAGACGCTCGTCACACCATGAGTCTCACTGAATTCCGTCTTTCACACAAGGGTTTTACAATCTCCACTCCCCAAGGTCTCAACTTGGAATCTTCTCCCAAACTGACGCTTTCTCTCAGGCACCTTCCACAAGGGTCCACCTCGAACTCTCCTTTCGATGTTCCTCTTCCCTGGGTCATCACATGCATTTAAGCTGTGTTCCATGCACTCTTTCTCACTGTCAGCCGTCAACAGTACACCACTGTTTCACATGCCCATAGCAAAGAGTTACAGACCTTCAGTTATCTCTTTAAATCTGAAGCTCTGAGCCTTTCTCTTTGCCCTTCACTCTTAACTTCATTAACAGGACCTTTTCCAGGTTCCTGCCCTTCCTTTGACGCTGCTTGGAACTTTGTCCTGTTCCACTCCCCTGGAGTTTTGGGGTTTTTCTTTAGCTTGGGACTGGTTATCTGTTCCTTTTGCTTCAATCTCTCCTGGCAGCTATTTTTCAAAACCAACTCAAGTCCAACAGCTTCCAAAACAAACTGCTGTTTCTCTTCTGTGTGTGTGTCTGTGGGAGGGACCTGCATCTCTGGACCCCTATTGCTAAGCAACAGCACTTTTTTTTTCTACTCTTGCTTGCTTAACTTAGCTTAAGTCAAAAAACTTTCATTAGAAATGCAGGCACCTTTTAAAAGTGAAACTAAAACTTCATTTAAACTTTCTTAACACACTGATACAGAAATACAAATCAAACTTAAACTTTAATGCTAAAGCTCATTCCTAACACCCACAAATACAAATATAACTTACTCAAACTGTCTCTATTTCCTAACACCTGAGCACCTGGGGGAGGAGCCATTTCTGGGGTAGTCATGGAGGTACTGCAATTAGTCTCAGCATCTCTGGTCTATGGAGGAGGAGAATCAGCCAGCAATCCCGTTCCTCATCAGTGACCCCAGCTGGGAAGTCAGGGGGAGGGCAGGATGTGTCTCGGCTGTGACAGTCTCCATTGTCTCACAACATTCACTGTCTGGGTCTACACATGCTGAATGGCCACTCGAACAGAGCACTAGAGGCCAATCAATATCCACAGTCTGTACCCCAGGTCAGTACCTTGAGGACTGGAGGGAATGTGAGATGGGAATGAGGGCATCAACCCTTCAACAACAACTTGCATTTCTCCAGCGCCTTTAATATAGTAAAACGTCCCAAGATGTTTCATACAGACATAATCAGTTAAAAATTAATGCCAAGACAAAGAAGGAGATATGAGGAGGGGATGTTACTGCATCTCTGGGAGGATTTACTCAGCCACAGGAAGTAGGTGAATCAGGAGAATGTGTCAGGATTGTCCCTGTTCTGGGCAAGACGGAAATATCTCAATAATTTCCAAGAAGGGTGATAAATCATGCCATGAAGATAGTTACATCTGTCACATTCCTGAAGTTCTTTTCCTCCCAAATCCAGAGGATGAGTTCACGGAGTCCTGATGTGAGCAGAAGTCCACCAGCTTTGAAGACCTCAGCTGGAATACCATCAGGGCCACAGGCTTTGTTGTTTTTCATCTGTTTGATTGTTTGTTGCAGCTCTCGCATTGATGGGGACTTAGCCATGGATTCTACCACAAGCACTGGGGGATAGACTGGAGGGTATCAACTGTCACTGTGGATTCATGGTTGAGGAGTTGTTCAAAATGTTCTTTCCAGCGTTAACAGATGGCATTGTCATCCTTAAGAAGAGAAGCACCAACAAAGGGGATTTTGTCCATTTGATCTCAGTTTATAAATGGCCCTGGTGACTTCAAAAATAGATTTGCATGTCATGATGATCCGCATATTGTTGGATCGCTCAGGCTTTCTCTTCCCATCACGTCCTTTATTTTCCTGATTTGTCTTTGGGTGTCAGCCTTGAGCTGTTGAAATGCCTTCTTGAGTTGTGACGTTGGGCTGGTCTGCCAGGCAATGAATGTTGATCGTTTATGTTCCAGGAGGTCACATATTTGAGCGTCATGTTCGTCGAGCCAGTCCTGGTGATGATGATGCTCGAACCCAATGGTCTGGACACAGGAGTTTAGTACAGCTGACTTTATTTGATCCCTCTGTTCGGGAATTGAGTTGGATGTGTGAAGATTTCCAGATTGGTTGTGAGCTGCACCTGGAATTCCTTTCTTCAGTCGGGCTGTTTTAGAGCTGAGACATTGATCTTCTTCCTCTTGGACTTTTGGGCCTTGTGATGTCTTGGTGCTGGGTGGATGTTCTTCACCGATCGAACAAGTCGATGATCTGTCCAGCAGACATCAGTCCCCCACATGGATCGAGTGAATCAGGCATCACTTAGAACTTTGACTTGGCTTTAGCCTCTCCAGAGGAACCTCTGACATGGTCTTTGTTCCCAGAGAAATCCAAGAAAAAAGTCGAGAACATCAGGGACTCTTCATTACATCATCAACGTGATCAAAGCATTTAACTCAGTAAATCGTGAGGCTCTGTGGATTGTGTTCCAATGATTTGGATGTTCAAGAAACTTCATCACAATCCTGCAATTGCTTCATGATGATATGACTGCAACTGGCTCGAGTGGGAGATCTGAAACAGAAGCCTTCAAAATCCAGAATGGTGTCAAGCAAGGCTGTGTTGTAGCCCCCATTCTATTTACAATCTACCTGACAGTGACTATTCACCTCATCAAAGATCAACTGCCCTCTGGTGTCAGTATTAAATACCATCTAGATTTACCTCGGTCGCCTCCGTGCCAAAACTAAACTGACCACCATAGACACACATGGTCTACAGTTTCTAGATCACTGCAGTGTCGTTGCCCACTCTGTAACTGAACTGCAAACCACTCTCAATCTCATCAATTCTGCATGTGTTTGTATGATGGAAACAAGCTCCATCCTGTGTCACTAAAGTTCGGTGTCATTTCTGACCATTGGAATTGGGAGCTGGACTAAAGTACAGAGATTTTAAAGAAACTTCTGTCTGTAGTATTCTGAGAGAGTTTCTCCTGATATATATATGTGTGTGTTAATAAAGTGAGGCAGCTCTCAGGAGTGGGTATGGGGCAGAATTGGACCCTGCTTTAGTTGGTGATGTGAAATATAGACAGATCCTCTTCAGATGATGGACATTTGACTAATACCATGGGTAATGTTTGTAGTCAGCTGTCTGGAAGGACTACTGTCCTGAGTATGGTGAAGGAGTAGGGGTGAGTCTCTACATACCTGAGTTCCTTAAGCCCATCATATCTCTATGTAATAATGGTGTGATATGTTCACCTTACACTCTTCCAAGATTCATTTCATGTTCTGGGAAAGATCTTGAATCATTTTCAAATGCTTTGTTATTTTGCTTGATTCAACATTTGGTGTCAGCTGAATATTGTGTTGTTCTTTGTCCGCTATTTTATCAATCTTCTGTATTGATCTATTACTCACAATAAATTCATTTGTTTAGTATCACCCAAACTACCTGGGTTTCTTGGCATGGTCTGTTTCTATTCACTGAAACACTCAGGAGCCTACAGTAAGAGTCCTGTACACAATATATTGGTCAAGGTCACTGTGGGCTGGTATACTTTCTCCATCAATGGTTTATAATTCCCAGTTCACAGGAAGCAAAATGTTTCTCTAAGAAAGAAAGAATTGCAGTTTTATATCAACTTTCACAAACTCAAGGCATCCAAAAGCACCTTACAGCCAATAAAGTGCTTTTTTGAAGTGTAGTCACTGTTGCGATGTAAGAAACGTGGCAGCAATTTGTGCACAGCAAGCTCCCACAAACAGCAATGCGATATTGACCAGTTGATTTGTTATTGGTGATGTTGACTGAGAGATCCTTATTGGCCAGGAAATCACGGATAACTGCCCTGGTCTCCAATGACCTAGTGTCAAGGGATCTTTTATATTCACCTGAGAGGGCAGATGAATCTGAAAGATGGTCCCTCTGACAGTGCAGCACTCCCTCAGTACTGCACTGGTGTGTCAGCCTAAGTGTTGAACCCACAAACTTCTGACTCAGAGATGAGAATGCTAACTAAGCCACGGCTGATAACTTATAATAATTCTGTTGTATTAGATTCCGTTTCTAAGGGGTTAAGTCCCAAGGCTGTGTACAGAATGTTTTTTCCCCTGTAAACTGGCAGCCTGAAAGTTTGATTTGATTTAAAGTGGTAACTAGTTAGAGTTGCAGGTGTCAGTGTCGTCTTTGTGTCTGGGTTCCTGAAGCTGTGAAAGGTGGGAAAGTCCCTGGTGTCAGGAGAAGTGAAACTGATGGAGAAAAGTGAGTAGACTCCAGGAGTGAGGAACAACCTACAGACTCGATACTGATAGAGGATCCCCACATCAAGCAAAAACCCAAACATCCTAAATCCCACTGACTCAAATAGAGCCACAATCCAGAACAACCATCTTCTTCTTGAGTTCTCTGCCCAAAGGCAAGTCCAACCCACATTGCCACAGGAATGGCAAAGAGGCTGATCCCGAATCCACCCCAGCCGGAATGAAGATTGAATCTCGTGCTCTTGGCATTGATCTGATCCATACCAGCTGTTGAAGTTACACCCCCAGTAGGCCAATCGGCCCTTCGAGCCTGCTCCGTGCTTTAACTCGATCATGGCTGATCTTCTACCCCAGTGCCATCTTCCCACACTATCACCATATTCCTTGATATCATTGGTATCTAGAAATCTATCGCAAAAACATAGGAGCTAGGAACAGCAGTAGGCTATGTGGTCCTTCGAGTCTGCTCCGCCATTCAATATGATCATGGCTGATCCTCTATCTCCACGCCATATCCCCGCTTTCTCTCCATGCCCCTTGAAGTCCCTAATATCCAAAAATGAATACAGGCCCAGTCAAACCAATCTCTCATCATATGACACAGTCTTGCCATCCCTGTTATCAGTCTAGTGAACCTTCTCTGCACTCACTCGATGGCAGGTATATCCTTGCTCAGGTAGGGAGACAAAAACTGTACCCAATACTCCAGGTGTGGTCACACCAAGGCCCTGTATAACTACAGTAAGACACCCCTACTTCTGAATTCAAATCCTCTTGCAATGAAGGCCAACATACCATTTGCCTTCCTAATTGCTTGCTGCACCTCCTGTTTACTTTCATTGACTGGTGTACAAGGACACCCAGATCCCTTTGTACATCCACATTTCCCAATATATCGCCATTTAAATAACACTCTGCCTTTCTGTTTTTTACACCAAAGTGTATAACTTCACATTTATCCACGGTATACTGCATCTGCCATGTGTTTGCCCACACACACTTGTCTAAATCGCCCTGAAGCCTCCTTGCATCCTCTTCCCAACCCCACCCAGTTTTGTGTCGTCAGCAAACTTGGAAATAATGCATTTGGTTCCCTCATTTATATATATCGTGAATTGTAGGGGTCCAAGCACTGATCCCTGCAGTACACCACTAGTCACTGCCTGCTATCTGGAAAAAGACCCATTTATTCCCACTCTCTGTTTTCTGGTCTGTCAACCAATTCTCAATCCATGCCAGTATATAACCCCCAATCCCATGCGTTTTAATTTTGTCCACTAGCCTCTTATGTGGGACCTTATCAAAAGCCTTCTTGAAATTCAAATACACCACATCCACTGGTTCTCCCTTATCTAGTCTATGAGTTACATCCTCAAAAAACTCCACCAGATTAGTTAAACATGATCTCCCTTTCATAAACCTATGCTGGCTTTGTCTAATCCCGTTAATAATTTCCAAGTGTTTTGTTACCACTTCTTTTATAATAGATTCCAGCATTTTCCCCACTACTGATGTTAGGCTAACTGGTCTGTAATTCTCTGTTTTTTCTCTCCCTCCTTTTTTAAACAGTGGGGTTACATTTGCCACCCTCCAATCTGTAGTAACTGCTTCAGAGTCTATAGAATTTTGGAATATGACCACCAATGCATCCAATATTTCCAGGGCCACTTCCTTCAGTACTTTGGGATGTAGATTATCAGGCTCTGGGGATTTTTCAGCCTTTAACCCCATTAATTACTCGAGCATCATTTTTTTTTTACTAATACTGATTTTCTTCAATTCCTCCCTTTCATTAGCCCCTTGATTCCCCAACAATTCCAGGAAATTATTTATGTCCTCTTTCATGAAGACAGAACCAAAATATGTGTTCAATTCTTCTGCCATTTCTTTGTTCCCCATTATAATTTCTCCCATTTTTGACTGTAATGGACCTACATTTGTCTTCGCTCATCTTTTTCCCTTCATGTATTTATAGAAGCTTTAGCAGTCAGTTTTTATGTTCCTCGCAAGTTTACTCTCATACTCCATTTTCCTCTTCTTGATCAATCTTTTCGTCCACTTTTGTTGAATCCTCAGGCTTGCTGCTTTTTCTGGCAATTGTATATGTCTCCTCTTTGGATCTAATACTATCCCTAATTTCTTTTGTATGCCATGGTTGATCCACCTTTCCTGTTTCATTTTTGCACCAGACAGGAATAATTGTTGTAATTCATGCACACGTCCTTAAATATTAGCCATTGCCTATCCACCATCAACCCTTTCAGTAAGGTTTCCCAATCCATCATTGCCAATTCGCGCCTCATACCCTCGTAGTTCCCTTTATTTACATTCAAGACCCTAGTTTTGGATTAAACTTCTTCACTCTCCATCCTAATGAACAACTCTATCACTTTATGGTCGCTCTTCTGCAAGGGACCCCGCACAACAAGATTGTTAATTAAGATAAAAGCAAAATACTGCAGATGTGCAAAAACAGAAAATGCTGTAAAAACTCAGCAAGTCTAACAGCATCTGTGGAGAGAAAGACAGAGTTAATGTTTTGAGTCTGTATGACTCTTCTTCAGAGCTAAAGAGAAGTAAAAATGTGATGAAATTTATACTGTTTAAGGGGGGGTGGAGCAGGTGAAGCTGGATAGAAGGACAGCGATAGGTGGAGGCAAAGGAGAGATTGACAAAGGTGTCATAAACAAAAGGACAAAGGGATGTTAATGGTAGTGGTAGTGGATAAAGGAGATGCTGATGGTAGCATTAGGTCAGAAAGCAGATTACCTTTGGTCTGTCCACAAGCATGACCCAGACCTTCCTGTTGCTAGCCATTTCAACACACCTTTCTGCTCTCTTGGCCTGCTACAATGTTCCAGTGAAGTCCAATGCAAACTGGAGGAACAGCACCTCATCTTCCAATTAGGCACTTGACAGCCTTCCAGACTGAACATTGAGTTCAACAACTTCAGATCATGAACTCTCTCCTCCATCCTCACCCCTTTTGTATCCCCTTTGTTCAGTGTTCATTTTTATTTTTTATCCACATATTTTTATTTATTTTCATTTTTATTCATTGTTTTATCCCCACCTTTTATCCTATTTTAAATCTTTTTTCCCACCACCTTCCCCCATCCCACCCACACTAGGGCCATTTGTCACTTGTTCTTTCCAGAGTGCTTATCCATGTCCTGCTATTACCACATTCTGCTTTCTGAACTTAATGGTCCCACCTTCACCAGTACTGGTCCCAATGTCCCAGGAATCTGAATCTGAATCCCTCCTCCCTACACTACTTCTTCAGCCACGTATTCATCTGTTGTATCCTGTTATTTCTACTCTCGCTAGCATGTGGCACTGGTAGTAATCCTGAGATTTGAGGTCCTACTTTTTAATTTACATCCTAACATGTAGGACCTCATCCCTTTTTTTTTACCAATGTCATTGGTAATAATATATACCACAACCACTGGCTGTTCACCCTCCCCCTTCAGAATGCCCTGCAGCCTCTCCGAGACATCCTTGACCCTGGCACAAGGGAGGCAACATACCATCCTATCAACCTCTGCTTTGAACATACGCGATGCCTGAGGTTCAAAAGTTCTTGGGGGGCAGAGAATTCCAAAGATTCACCACCCTCTGAGTGAAGAAATTCCTCCTCCTCTATATTAAATGGCCTGCCCCTTATTCTGAGATGGTGTCTCCTGGTTCTAGACCCCCAAAATATCCTTCCTGTATCTACCCTGTCAAGCCATTAAGAATTTTGCATACTTCAATGAGATCATCTGTCATTCTTCTAAATTCCAGAGAATACAGGCCCAGTCTCCTCAGTCTTTCCTCTTGGACAATCTCGCCTCAAAGGAATTAGTCTGGTGAACCTTTGTTGCACTCCCTCGATGGCCAGTACATCCTTCTATAGGTAAGGAGCCCAAAACTGCACACGATACTCCAGGTGTGGTCTCTCCAAGGCCCTATACAACTGCAGTGAGACTTCCTTACTCCTGTACTCAAATCCCCTTGAAATAAAGGCCAACATCCCATCTGCCTTCTTAACTGCTTTTTGCACCTGCCTGTTAGCTTTCAGTAGCTTATGAACAAGGACATCCAGGTCTCTTTGGAGATCAACATTTCCCAATCTATTCCCATTTAAGAAATACTCTGTTTCTGTTTTTTCTACCAAAGTGGATAACTTCACATTTTTCCACCTTATATTGCAGCTGACATGTTCTTGTCTACTCACTTAGTCTGTCTAAATTCCCTTGAAGCCTCTTTGCATCCTCCTCACAACTCACATTCCCACCAAGTTTTGTGCCATCTGTAAACTTGGACATGTTACATTTGGTCCCCACATCCAAATCATTAATGGGTCTGAGTTGCTGTGGCAGCATCCACGTTTACATGCACTGTGTCTGGAGCTATGGATAGTGATGGTCAAGGCTCCAATTTCTTTCCACCACATGGCTGACCAGGAATCTCTCCCGCTCCTACCGCCTGCAATTGCCGTGTGTTGGAAGGATTTATAAGTTCATTTTCACCCTGTTTGGCCATGATATGAACACACCTTCCATGGCCACGAAGCCTTGGAGTGGAACTTGAACCTGAAGCTTCTGGCTCAGAGGCAGGGTCGCTACCCACTGTGCCTCAAGAGCTCCGTTCAATAACCATCTACTGTCTGAAAATCCTTGGTGTTCCTCATTGATATTGGTCTGCAGTGTGCACTCCCACCACTTGATGTGCTGTGTCTGGAGGACTCTCTCCCTATTATAAAGCTGGCTGGCCTGCAATGTGCCCTCCCATAACTAGATGCACTGTGTCTGGAAAACTGTCCATTATTATAAAGGGGTCAGGAGAGGCGAGAGGCAGAGGCAAGGGATGTTGCAACAGGTGAGGGGTGAGAGGCCAGCAGAGTTCTGGCAAGAAGTGAGGATCACTCTCTAAGTGATTCTCCCAGTTAGAGAGTCAATCTCCGAGTCACAGTCACTCCCCCAGTTACAGAGTCAATCACTGAGTCACAGTCTCTCCCCAATGACTTAGTCAGTCCCCAAATCACACCTGGAGGCACAGCATGACACCCTATCTCTCATGTCCCCACTCTCCTGTGCCTCCTCCCTTCTGTACCCTACTCTCCTGGGCCTTCTCTCCTGTGTCCCTCTCTCTCCTGTGCCCATCTTTCCTGTGCATGTGCTGATCCCACCACTGCACGTCATCGCTGCCTTGGATGCTGTGGGTCTTCCTCTTCTGATCTGCTGTCAAACAAATCCAAGGCTACACATCCCACACTGATGTTGTCAGTTTGAAAGCCTCCGAGGATGAAGAACGTTGTTTCCACACTAGAAATCTCTGTCAAACACGTACCGGGGGAACTGAGACAGCAGCTGCAATAAAGTAGGTTTTATTCAAATGGGACATGACAAGTTTAAATCCCCACCTGATCTGCTGCTCAAAGTCGCTTCTGTTTTACCGGTCAGTTTCCCAAGCTTCAGGAAACTCATGTTGCTCCAAAAATATTTAGAGCAATTTCAATTTTAAACAATGTTCCATGTGGTGTGTAAAATGGTTACCGCCCTCAAACCTTTATTTACATATGGTGACATCAGAGGACATATTAATACGGGAAGCCAGTGTAAAATGGGATTTATCCAAACTTCCCCTTTTTGTTTGTATGTTACTCCACATAAAAAATCCATAAAGAAAATGATCACACTGAACAAAAAAACTTTGTTCTTTCTAGTCTGTTCCAATTTTGTCTGTCCCTACACATGCATTGCACATGTAATTTTTAGAGTGTTTAGACCTTCATTTCCAAAGGATATCTCTGCAAATGAAGTGACATAAACGCTTTGCAGCAGATAGAAAGAGTTGAAAAAGATGTTTTAAAATGGCTTGTAGCCAGATTCTACCAACACTTTCTCTCCCCCAAACAGGTACTGCTTGGGTAATTCATAAGCAAACAGGCAGGCTCTCTTTCTCAATCTGTGCATTGCGTCATTCAGTTTGTGTTAATGTTCTGGATACAAACACAACTGGTTGTCCTTGCTGCATGAGGGTTGCTCCAAGTCCTGTTTCACTGGCATCTCACTGCAGGGTGACTTCATCATTGACATCATCGTACCTCAGCACTGGCGTTGTCGTCACTAGTTGTTTGATGTGAGTGAAAGCTGCTTCTTGTCCTGTATCCTAATACCACTGAACATCCTTTGCAGTGAGATTGTGTAGAGATTCACATTCAGATGACAGATTGGCAAGACCTTGGCCAGGTGGTTCCATGGGGGTTTGCTGATGTTCCAGGAGGTCTAACAACAGTGTGAAGGCTATCAGACAGAACTCACACTGATAGGGTGAGTATGAGTGAAGTGATGGACCAGGAGATATGTTGACTGTGAGAAAACCTGTCACACAGTTCACACCCAAATGGTTTCTCTCCAATGTGAGTCTACTGGAGCTTTAAAAGATCAGAGGAGTGGGTGAAAACCTTGTCACAAACATCATATGTCAGGACTTCCTCCCCTGCATGAATCCTCACCTGTCCCATGAAGGTTGAAGATGTGAAGAAAGCTTTATCGCAAACCTCACATTTGAAGGGTTTCTCCCCTGTGGATCCTCTGATGGAGCAGGAGTTTGGGTGAATGTGTGAATTTGTCATACACTTCGCACCTGATTGGGTTCTCTCCTGCATGGACTGTGTGATGGAACAGCAACTTGAAAACTTTGTGAAGCTTTTGTCAGAC
This sequence comes from Carcharodon carcharias, assembly GCF_017639515.1. Classification (NCBI taxonomy): domain Eukaryota; kingdom Metazoa; phylum Chordata; class Chondrichthyes; order Lamniformes; family Lamnidae; genus Carcharodon; species Carcharodon carcharias. The sequence goes on from NC_054485.1 coordinate 73,400,931, forward strand.
ACCTAACACTTGAACAGTTACTTCCGTGTGAATATGTTGATGTGCACGGAGGGTTCGAGACTGCGAGAATGATTTGTCACAAACCATGTTTCTCCCCTGTGTGAATGCGTCGGTGTTCCCGCAGGGCCGATGAATCAGAGAATGATTTGTTACACACCTCACATGTGAATGGTTTTTTCCCCCGTGTGAATGCGCTGGTGGACACGGAGGTCTGATGACCGTGTGAATGATTTGCCACACCCCGCACATTTGAATGGTTTTTCCCGTGTGAATGTGTTGGTGTTCAAGGAGGGTGGATGACCGAGAATGATTTGTTGCACACCTCGCACGTGAATGGTTTCTCCCCTGTGTGAATGCGTTGGTGGTCGAGTAGGGTTGATGACCGTGAGAATGATTTGCCACATGATTCACACCTGAATGGTTTCTCCCCTGTGTGAGTGCATTGGTGTCTGCGGAGGGCTGACGACTGCAAAAATGATTTGTCACACACCCCACACGTGAACGGCTTCACCCCTGTGTGAATCCTCTGCTGAGTTTGGAGATTGGAGGATTGGGTGAAAGCTGCCTCACAGACATCACACCTGAAGGGTTTCTCCCCTGTGTGAATCCTCTGGTGTATCAGGAGTCTTGAAGACGTCACAAAAGCCTTATCACAAACCTCGCACGTGAATGGTTTCTCTTCCATGTAGATGCCCTTGTCTGATCAGGAGCAGTTACAAATGCACCTTGCGTTAGGAGATTGTAAAAGTCTGTGGAGTACTCCTTGCACATCTCACACTTGAACAGCCTCTCACCTGTAGGAATGAGTCAGTGGTTCATGAGGCTCGATGAATGACTGAAGCTCTCACCGCACTTGGAACCAACTCACACTTCCTCCCAGCCTCACCCTGACCGATCGCCCACAGCTGAAACTTTGGAAAGGTTGGTTCTGATGGAAGGCTCCACATCACTGACCAGTTTCAGATCTGATGATATGTCAAAGCTTCCCTGACCCGACCGATTTTCAGATGATGGTTTCACTGCCAAACCTTCTCTGTTTTGAGCAACACTGTGAAGGGACTGGATATCTTCCCACAGTTGTGCAGTTGTTCCTTGGGTGATGGTCAGGATCTATCTGCAGTGTCTATCCTCTCTGTATTCTCTGGTGTAGTACGGTGCAATCCTTCTGTAAAACAGGAAAAGGAAACATGATTTCCTCCAAATCCCTCTCATCCTTTACTGAAGGGGCTGACTCCTCAGAGACTGTTCCACAGTGAATGTCAGTCTGCGATGTTAATTCAATGGAGATTTTGAAATTTCTCCTCTTGTTTTCCAAAATTATTTGAGAAGAACACACTGGACAGGAAATGCTAAAAGCTAAGGAAAATATTAATTCAATATAGCTGATTGAAGGGTTCTGGTTTATCCTGGGAAATTAGATACACTGCACTCGCCCAGACTGCACATCCCAAATTTAGCTATCAGCCACAGCCCTGGGCAAGACTATCAAATCCAAGCCCAGGCTTTAGGGAAAGGCCGAGGCCTTCAGGTAAAATCTTTAAAGAAGATTCTAAGGAGGTAGCTCTTCCTCAATGCTCACTCCAACTGGGCAACATCCCCTCAGAGCGACTGAATCAGGATAATAACCAGCTCCCAACACACACACAACTCAACAATAGGAAATCAGTAAGAATCCTCACTCTGCATCTCCCAGATAATTACACCTCACCTTCTCATATTCAGTAATGACCCATCAACAAAACTCAGCCTGTAAATCAGAAGGGAAAAGCTTCCAATAAACACACTCAATATCCAACACACAGTTCCAGTCAAACAGTTCAGCACAAAGCACCGAGTAAACAGCTCTCTCAGCTGGATCTTCTCACACAGCATAAGGGCCATTTCCACACCTGATTCCCCACAGGATAGTCAGACTGCCTGAACATTAGTGTGGATATTATGTGATGTAATTATTATAAATTCTGCTCCTTCACTCACCATCTCCTCACTTGGGTTTCAGTCCCTACAGGAAGTGAACCAGCTGTGAAAGAGGAAGAGGAGAGAATGGGCAGAGTGGGTGAGCCCTCTGATTGACGTCTCTCACAGCCAATCCAAATATGAGTTTCCTGAAGCTTGGGAAACTGACCGGTAAGACGGAGGTGACTTTGAGCAGCAGATCAGGTGGGGATTTAAACTTGTCATTGTCCCATCTGAATAAAGCCTCACTTATTGCGGCTGCTGTCTCAGTTTCCCTGGTAAACGTTTGACAGAGATTTCTAGTGTGGGAATAGCATTCTTCATCCTCAGAGGCTTTCAAACTGACAACATCAGTGTGGGATGTGTAGCTTTGGATGTGTTTGACAGCAGATCAGAAGAGGAAGACCCACAGCATCCAAGGCAGCGATAATGTGCAGCACATGCACAGGAGAAAAGGGGACAGGAGAGAGGAGGGTACAGGAAGGGGTGGGGTTCATAGGAGACAGCAACAGAGAAGAGGGAGAGAGGGGATTGACTCAGTGCTCGGGCAGTGACTCTAATCAATGCACAAGCTGTGTTTGGGGAATAACTGTGAGTCAGAGATTGACTCTGTGACTGTTGGTGTGGCTTGGAAAGAGATTCTTCACTCCGCAACAGACCTCTCTATTGGCCTGTCGCCCATCGCTTGATGCCACCTCCACCTTGTCTGACTCCTCGCTCTGCCACTCACCCCTCACCTCCGGTCTGACCCCTTGATCCTTTCCAGGACTTGGGAGGTGAAAATACATTCAAGGACTTTGGAGAGGAAAGGGTGGTTGGAGATGGGACGGTAGTTTGTAAGGACGGAGGGGGCAAGGGTTGTTTTTTGAGGAGGGGGTGATAACAGATTTAAAGGAGAAAGAGACAACAGCTGAAGAGAGAGAACCATGAACAATATCGGCTCACATGGGGACCAGGAAGGTAATTTGGGTGATTAGCAGTTTAGTGAGAATTGGGTCAAGGGAACAGGAGGTGGGTCTCATGGACAAGATGAGCTCAGAGAGGGCGTGAGGAGAGATAGGAGAGAAAGATGTGAGTTCAGGGCTCAGGTAGGAGGGAGCAGTAATGGAAGTTTTTTCCAGGCAGGTTGGTGGAAGGGATGGAAGTGGCAGAGGCAGCTGATGGAATTGTTTCAATCTTATTTCCCTGAGCAGAGAGGTCAATAAACAGGGAGCAGAGATTTAAGGTAACTGATGGATTGGAGAGGAGTTGAGGAGTCATTTTTTCACCCAGAGAGTGGAAAGGGTCTGGAACTCACTGTCTGAAATGGTGATAGAAACAGAAACCCTCATCACATTTAAAAAACACTGGGATATGAACTTGAAGGAATAACTTCTCCACATTTAAAATAGGGATAGAATAACTTCTCCATGCTGATTCCGTCCCATCAAACACTCACATAGAAGGTACAGCTCGGGTTAGATACAGAGTCAAACTCCATCTAAACTGTCCCTGGATGTCCACTGGCAGTGGATGGTTAACCAGTTGTCCACCATAACCTTTCAAATCTTGGACTTAAGGGAGTGGATATGAAGTTTGTACCTAGGGAAAGGGCCAGAGTGAGAGAGGGGAATGGTTTTATTGGGGTATCGGGCATCTCAGATGGAGGTGAGGGTGGGGATGAGTAAATCAGGAGCTGCAGAAATGTTGTGGTGAATGGAGGCCCAAAGGCCTAGACAGATGGGATTTGGAGAGTGCAGTTGTTAGTGAATTGGGGATAGTTTTTTCCAGGGACGGATACAGAAGGAGGTAGAGCTGGAATGTGGGCGGAGGATGTGGGTGCTGAGTAACACATGGAAGTGATCAGAGATGGCCTTCTCTGTGATCGATACAATGAGAGTAGTGAGACCGGGTGAGACAACGAGGTCAAGGAGGTGGTTGGGAATTTGGGTTGGGAAATTCACTGAAACTTCGAGTTAGGGCAATCAAGGAAACTTTTGGAAAGACAATTGCTTCTCACATATAATCTACACTTTGCCAGCATTAATTACTGACACACGAAAAGCAAATCCCGATCCTGTCAGCTCATTGCTGGAATGTTTGGAATTGATCCAATCTGGTTGTGGATGAAAAGAAAGGGCCGGCCCACAAAAAGGCACCAAATTTGGCAGCGATTACATTGAGACAAAGGGTCAAAGTTACAATCACCAAACCCCCCATCTTGCCCAGCCCCAATGGCCTAATGGACAAGGCACTGGCCTTCTAAATCAGGGATTGTGGGTTCAAATCCCATCTGGGGTGGAGTAAAATTTGGTCCTTTTCTAAACAGTGTCACATTCGGTGACAGTCAGGGAACTTTCTATTTAACTTCTCAACCAATCTGGGCAGTTCCTGTTCAGTCCTCTTCTCACTCTGTCACTGGCTTTCCACTGACACAAACCAATGCAATGTTTCTCCCAAGCTGTGCACCATCCCAACACTCAGGGAACAATGTCACCTCCACTTTCCAGGCAAATACTCTCCCTTTAACTCCTGTCTCCAGTTTACCCAAGACCCCAAACACAGTTACTACTTTGAAATGAAGACAGATAATATGTAAAATTAGACTGAGAGATTTATGTTAGGAAGGATATTAATAGACTTATAGACGTCTACAGCACAAAAGGAGACCATTCAGCCCATCGTGTCCATGCCAGTCAACAAACATCTGACTACACTAATCCCATTTTCAAGCGCTTGGCCCATAGGCCTGGAGGCTATGGCAACACAAGTGAATATCTAAATACTTCTTAAATGTTACAAGAGTTTCTGACTCATCCACCCTTTCAGGCAGTGAGTTCCAGACTCCCACCACCCTCTGGGTAAAAACATTTTTCCTCAACCCCCTCTTAGTTTTCACCTCTTACCTTAAATCTATGCTCCCTAGTTATTGACTCCTCTTCTGATGGAAAAAGCATTTTCCTATCTACTTCATCTATGCTCCTCATAATCTTATACACCTCTATCAGGACCCCACTCAACCTTCGCTGCTTCAAGGAAAACAACCCCAGCCTATCTAATCTTTCCTCATAGCTCAGACCCTCCACCCAGGCAGCATTCCGGTAGATCTCCTCTGCATCCTCTCCAGTGCAGTCACATCCTTCCTATATAGTTGTGGCCTAACCAGCATTTTATACAGTTCCAGCATAACCTCCCTGCCCTTGTTTTCTATTTCTCAGCTAATAAAGGCAAGTATCCCATATGCCTTCTTAACCACCTTATCCACCTGCCCTGCTATCTTCAGGGATCTCTGGATATGCACAGCAAGGTCCTTCTGATCTTCAGTACTTTCCAGGGTTTTACCATTTGTAGTGTCATCTTTTGCCTTGTTAGCCCTCCCCAAGTGCATTACCTCACACTTTTCCGGGTTGAATTCCATTTGCCACTGCTCTTGCCCACCTGACTAGTCCATTGATATCGTCCTGCAGTTTAAGGCTATCCTCCTCACTATTTACCATCCTAGCAATTTTCGTGTCATCTGCGAACTTCTTGATCATATCACCTACATTTAAGTTCAAATCATTTATGTACACCCAAAACAGCAAGGGCCCCAGGATCAAGACCTGCAGAACCCCACTGGAAACAGACTTCCCGTCACAGAAACATCCCTCTGCCATTACCCTCTGCTTCCCACCTCTCAACCAATTTTGGATCCAACATGCCACTTTGTCTTGGATCCCATGGGCTCTTACTTCCTTGACCAGTCTGCCATGAGGGACCTATCAAAAGTCTTGCTAAAGTCGACGTAGACCACATCAAATGCATTACCCTCATCAACACTCCTGTTACCTCCTCAAAAAATTTGATCAAATTTGTCAAACACAACCTTTCCTTAACAAATCTATGCTGACTATCCCTGATTAATCCATGTCTCTCCAAGTCCCTCAGAATTCTTTCTAGTAACTTCCCCACCACTGAGGTTAGACTGACTGGCCTGTAATTTCCTGGTCTATCCTGTTAGCCAGGGGCTGCAGCCGAACTGCTAACACAGGCAAAAGCAACTTCTGACTTGAAGTAACCTGAGTCCAGTCACTGGTCTGAGCTGGCTAGAACCGGTTTTGAAGTATCTGAGTGTCTTGAAGAACAAAGGGAATGAGATAAGACACAAGTCCTCATTTAGGAAAGGAGGAACAAGGTAATGCTGCCTACGTCTTGGAACAAAGGCAATGAGAATATGCCACAGACTAGGCAAGCAGGCCTAAACCAATGGGAGAGAGACAGCACAACTTGAAGAGGTAAGATTCAGTATAAGACTGGAGGATTTCAGGCGTGGAAGCAGCGAGACTCCGGAGACCAACCATCGCACTAAAGAACCTACGTCAGCAATGTAGAGACGCAAGAGAGAGAGAACGGAACACCTGGCCAGCATCAGCTCTCCTTTTCGTGTATTAGCTTTTATATTCTGTGGCCACTCAGAGAGTGTCAGAGAAAACTAGTGGGTGTGCGTTTCGATCCTAGTTTTGGGTATAAAACTGTATAACCTGCTGTAAACTGCATGTCTATATTTAACCAGACATATAAGCTATATGTAGATGATCTAACAAGGTAAATAAAGTGAATTTAGAGCTCAGAGAGAATTGACTCTTCTCTTTGTACTAAGCCAACAACCGTTACCAGTGGACCTCCGGCAACATATTTGGCGTCCCTGGGTGGGCGCGAGGATAAATCTCTCCGTTGAGTCAGCGGGAGACTCGCACCAAACCGAGTTGGCAAAGTACACAGAGAACAGGAATTTGGGTTAATTCATAGCTATTAACATAAGATGACGAATCAAAGGGAATCCCCAAGCCCTGGATACTTGGTTTGTTTTGACTGAAAGGGACTCCTCAAAAATACTTAATAAGGAAGTGGCCGCAATACGGGGAGTATGCGGGTCATATTGGTGACAAGGGAAAACCTGCTGGGGAAGCCCTTTGAAGAATTGTGCAAACAAAGATGTCAGATAAGAAATTTAAAAAGGTACAGAAGTCCGTAGCGATCGGATGTTTATTTGAGGAATGGATAGAATGCTGACAGCAGGCTAGGAGAGAATGAGACAGACTAGAGAAAGAGAATAAGAAAGTCTGTGAGGAGATAGCCCACCTTAGTGAGAAGGTAACTGATCTAAAGGGACAGAGAAGTGCAGATTAGATGCACATGAACCAATATCAGTTACAGTGCAAAAAATTGGTTAATGAAAAGAGTAAGAGAGAGGGAGAAGCCCAAGCAGCTAAAGCTGAGGTGGAGGGATGGAAACAACAATGCAGTGATTTAGAAACTACATGAATGTGATTCAAAGAGCAGCTCAGGAAAAGAGGAGCAGTACCGGTGATCACACAAAGTGTCAGAAACTGATAGTGAGGCTGCAAGATCAGCTAGCCGCACAGAGGGGCATACTGTGTGCTTTCACACCTGGAAGAGGTGAGGAAAATGGTCAAGGGGATATAGATTGGGATGATTGAGCGGACAGGGCAGATGGATACAACAGCAGTGACGGGGAACCTCCACCAGAGGATCCACCACCGGCATATATTCCAGAGCCAGATAAACTGTCTGCCCCAAAGGCCCCCCTTGTAACCACTAGAGCACAAGCCGGGGCAGATGGCCAGGGGCCAGCCGGCCTGAATATGACATATTCCGCCCCACTTGGAGTACAAGAACTGAGGGATATTACGAAAGATATTGGGACGTGTGTGCCCGGTGATGATCCTAGGGAGTTATTCTTAGTGATCAGGCAGAGAGGGGTACACAGCTTAGACGATGCTGAAGAAAGAAAATTAATTCTAATGTGCCTACACCTACATATACACTCCGCCCTACCGGAGGAACAAAAACTTGGTAGAGGCACAAATGAAGCCTTGAAGAACCAGGTATTATCTGTCATGGGCGATAATAGAGGGGACCCAGGGGAGGTGCTGATGAAATGCTATGAAAGAAAAGGTGAACACCCCGCCGCATTTTCAGCTCGTATTTGGGCGGTGTTTCAAGGGGTCTATGGCACAGGCCTAGATAGGGATAACTTACAGCCAGAGGTTAGGAACCGATGGCTGAGAATGCTAGTGTTGCATGGCACTGAGGAGTCGAGGAAAGCATTAGATCAGTTTGATCCCACTGATGACACACATATAGAGCCCTGGATAATTAGAAAGATGGTTTGGGGAAGAGGAAACGCCAAAACTACCCAAGGCATCCGGGGGCAAAGCAATGCCTGTTAAGGATCAGGCGACATCCTGGAGAAATGAAGGGAGGGGACCTACTCAGAGGGAACCCCCTCCAGCTTATCCCTCAGTGGGAAGAGATAGAGAAAAAGGAAACTTCTCAGGAACAGGGAGAACTCAGGGTGAGGTGTCCAGATGCTTTAACTGTGGCCGAGAGGGACACTTCGCAAGGGACTGCCCGAACTCAAGATGAGAGAATGCAGGTTGGAGAGGAAACCAGATCCTACCTGTGGAAGGGCCGAATAGACCAAGTCCTCAGTGTGATATGATAGAAATATCACCGAGTTCCAGGTTGTACCCTGAACTGCAATGATGGTCTCAGACTTCTCCGTTATGGGTGTGTGATACGCAGTGGGATGACATGGGGAGATTCCTAGTGAATGGTGGGGTTGGAGGCCGCCCTATTACATTCCTTTGGGACACAGGGGGATCCCGCACCACCATTAACACCACTCAGATCAATGACGTAGATTGGAAAATTCAAAACAAAATTATTCTAAGTGGATTCACAGGGCGTTCACAAGTAGGATATGTGAGTGTACCGTTGGAAGTCAGTGTGGGAGACATAGTGATAGAGCATTCAGTGGTCCTTATCAAATTACCCAGAGAACAAGAACATATATTAGGAAGTGACTATATGGCCAAAGCGGGACTCTGCTTTGACCCCGTTAATTGTATAATTTGGCAAGTGCCTTTGGGCATAGGCAGTATAAATCACACACTTGTCCCGGTGGGGGAATATCAGGATAGGATGTGCACGATCGTGGAAAAGTGGATAGAACCAGGAGAAATGAGTGACGATCATGAAGTACAACAAATTATTGTACGAAACTCAATAGTATTTGCCCGACATAAACATGATTGTGGGAAAATGACCGGGAGCGTATGTATACAAGGTCTAGACTCCAAACCGCAAAAACAGTACGGTTTCCCAAAACAAGCAGAAGAGATAGGGAAGGTGATACAGAGTCTGCTGCAGCAAGGGATATTAAGACCAATAGCTTCTACTAACAACGCACCTATTTGGCCGGTGAGGAAACCCTATGATAGCTGGCGACTAATGATAGACTACAGCGAATTAAATAAAGTCATCTGGTTAACAGCCCCTACTGTAGCACTAGCCCAGAGACAATAGTTTGACAAAATGAGAATGTGCAGTGGTTTATGGTTTTGCACATAAGTAACAGTTTTTGGTCGATTCCACTGGAGGAAGAATGTCAATATAAATTTGCGTTTACTTTCCAAGGACAGCAATATACATTGACCGCCCTGCTGCAGGGATTTCACAATTCCCCGTCCATATTTCACCAACGGCTGAGGGAAGGGTTAAAAGGATTCTCGAGGCCTGAATGTCTAGTGCAGTATGTAGACAACTTACTCCTACAAACTAAAACCAAAAAGGAACATTATCAACTGCTAAGTGAATTACTGCAGTTGTTACATGATTTGGGATTAAAGATTAACCCTAAAAAAGCGCAGATCATGAAACAAAAAGTTACTTACTTGGGAATGATTCTGACACCGGGGAAAAGGGACATTGACAAGCGAAGGATAGAGATGGTTGGCAGACTCCCTGTTCTGTGGAGTGTAAAAGGGTTAAGGTCCTTCTTAGGCTTGGTGGGATATTGCAGGGACCACCTTGATGGATTTACCACAAAAGCGGCCCCGGTGATGGAATTATTAAAAAAGAGTGTGGCCTGGGAGTGGAAAACAGAACACACCCAGGCCATGACCACTCTAAAGCAAGCACTAGCTGCTGCGCCTGCTCTGAAAACCCCAAATCCAACGGAACCGTTTTCATTGGAGGTGGCTACCACAGACACCACCCTTTCGGCAGTTCTGTTACAGGAGACACACGGGAAATTACAACCAGTAGCGTACGCCTCACACATGCTCTCACCAGTAGAGCAGGGGTTTACGATATATGAAAAACATTTGCTAGTTGTCTTTTGGGCAGTGCAGCATTTTACCTACATAGTGGGACTAAACCCACTTACAATATTAACAGAACACACCCCCGTACAGCTACTGTTAGACGGAAAGATTAATGATGGTGCAGTTAGCCAAAATAGAATCGCTAGATGGACATTGTTGCTGCAAGGCAGAAATATAACCGTAAAGGGGGTAAAAACCACCACTATGTTAGCAGACAACTTAGTTTATCAGGGAGAAAAACATGAATGTCAATTGATGATAGCAAACGACCCAAGGGCCCATTTGTATCAAAGAAAAAGGGAGGGAGTAAGACGGGGCCTGAAATCAGAAAAACAAAGGAAACAGGAAAGGAAGTACCCTATTTTAAAATGTTTATGGATGGCTCTTCATCAATACAGGATGGGGAAAGGCGAACTGGCTGTGGGATATACATGGAGGATGAACATGGACAGGAAAGATATGGTGCGGCTTTGAAATTACCTAAAACCATGAGTGCGCAGGCAGCAGAACTAGCAGCCAACACATATGTGGTTGGCCACCCGGAATATTTTCCGCCTAGATCAGTCATATATTCTGATAGCATGTATGTTTGTAATAGCCTCACAGAATATTTGCCCCTATGGGAAGCGAGAAGATTTGTCTCAGCGGATGGAAGGCCCCTTCCTTTGGACCCGCTATTACGGTACATCTTTGAAGAAGCACAGGTGAAAGGATTTGGGGTCACAAAAGTGAAATCTCATTCAAAACTATCTCCTGAAGGGAACAGGAAAGCTGATGAACTAGCCAAATGAGATGCTGTAAGTGGAAGGAATGGCAGCCACCGATTGGGGAAATCTGGGGCCAGAAAGAGAAGCAGGTCAAAGTAATGGACTTAATGGAGGAGCAAAGGAAAGAGAATTGAAAAAACTAATAGATGGAGCAGAGTCAGACACATACAAAAGGCCCGAGGGGGTCTATATTCAAGACGGAGTGGTTTTATGTGAAGGAAAATTTGTGGTGCCAGAGGGGGGAACGAAACCAAATTATCCACTGGTACCGTGACTTATGGGGACATAAAGGGATGGAGAGCACCCTGGATCAGATAAAGGAGGTGTGCTGGTGGCCCGAAATGAAAGGTGATGTGGAACACTATGTCAAGAATTGTTTGATCTGTGCATAACACAACCCCGATAGAAATGTTAAGAAAGGAGCCCTCCGACAAACTAGACCAGTAAAAGAGCCTTGGACTAATTTACAGATAGACTATGTAGGACCCCTTCCCCCCACTCCAGGAGGATACAAGTACATTCTAGTAATAGTGGATATCTTCATTAAATGGGTGGAAGCTTTTCCAACCAGAACAAACACAGCCAAAATTACTGCGAAAATTCTATTAGAAAAGGTGTTTACCCGTTGGGGTTTACCCCGAAGCATAGAATCGGATCAGGGAACACATTTTACAGCCCAAGTAATGCAAGATGTTATGACCCTTTTTGGAGTCAGACAGAGATTCCACATACCTTATAGGCCACAGTCTAGTGGAATTTTTGGAAAGAATGAATCGGACATTGAAAAACATGATAGCCAAAATGGTGCAGCAGCACAAGACAACCTGGCAGGTCGTTCTGCCCTATGTGCTGATGATAATCAGAAATACCGTGGCTTCATCAACAGGCTACACTCCTTATAGACTCATGACAGGAAGGGACATGAGGGGAATGGAGGAGTTGGTAGGTTTGGATTTGTCCGAACCCAAGTATACCACATTATATCAGAAAAATGGGTACAACAGCTAGGAGAAACAGTAAAAGAAGCAAATTATGTAGCTGCTCACCGACAGGGAAAGAAGAAACAGCAAGGCAAGGCTTATTTCAACGCAAAAGCCAGTCTGATAGAGTTGAGCCCCAGACAAAGAGTAATGATTAGAACACACCTGCGCACCTCATTCTTGAGTCCAAAGTTTGTTGGCCCCTATGAGATAGTAGATAAAGCTAGCCCATCTGTATACAAGATATTAACAACACCAGATAAGAGTGGCTGGTATCACATTAATCAGCTAATGTTAGTGGGAGAAAAACAAGATAATCACCATTGGCATGTACTGCTCAATGCTACTGATGTTCTGAATCCCAAAGGTCAGGGAGATCAAGAACAGGGCCAGCTACAGATCAAAGAGGAGGTGATTGAAAACAAATTTGATACTGTCCGTTCACGTGCAAAGGCGAATTCAGGGAGAAAACGAAAGAAAAATAAAACAAAGAGGGGGAATAAGTGGGTTAGAAGAAACAGACGGTTAGAATCTGAAACAAACTGGGAACAGGATATGGACGGTCTGGCTCAGTATATGGAGAGACTGGACTTAAAATAGTACTCAAAAGAAACTGTAAATAAGAATAGAAATTACACTTGTTCATTACAGGTCCAGCCTAAAATGAAGGGGATAATGCATTTTGTTGCTATCCGATTGACTATCATCAGAACTGCGGTTGAACCTGCCTCGGAGCCGTCACAACGAATAAACGTGCCTGAAGCAGTGTCGACGGCGGAGGGATATCCTGAGACCATGAACAACTTTGCTCTGCAGAATAAGACAGTCCGGACCAACAAAGGGAAAAGAGAGGACTTAAATTTGTATTATATGGGAATGGATGGGTTAACGTGCGCGGGAAAAACTTTGGGTATACCGGAGGGAGCGAGAGTACAGTTTTCATGCAATAAAGTTCTAGAGATGACATTGTCGGTAATCCCAGAGAGAAAAACCATTAGTCAATTTGTGGGTCCATTTATTGAGCGACCATCAGGGAATGATGGTCAAGGTAAAATTATGGTCCACTGAGACCACTCCTATGTGAATATTGACAGCCAGTCCTTTTTACAATACGCCCTTGTGGGACAAACGTATTACATAGCCACAACGGCTACGAACTATAGCAAAGGATGGAAACAGTGCCCTCTGGAAGGACAGAATGTGGTCATTAACAATGTGACCTTAGACCTGGTTATCGGTGGACAAGTTCTGCCTAAGCCAATAATGAGGATGGTAATAAATGAAAACCTCACAGTCTAACGTACCGATATAGACCAAGATCTGCGGAAATATGTTCCTACTGAGCTACCACCTATTCCGCACCTGACTGCAGATTGGACACAAATAGCAGAGGAAGCCAATGAGATAATCCATCAATGGACTAAACACACTAAAATAATTAGAACTCAGGCTGATAAAGCAGAGGAACTGCTACGGGACCCCGGGTTCTGGGATAAGTTTTGGAATTGGGGATTTAATGCTCAAATACATCCGTGGTTCAGGATTTTATCACATGCTGCTGTAGTTGTAATCATATGTGCTTTAATACTTGTCATATTCAACATATATCAGCTTAGAAGGTGGAAAATTGAAATTTTGCACCGATTTAATGTTAGTGCTATAATGAAACAGAAGAAACGATTATCAATTTAAGAACATTGTGCAAAGTATTTTATATATGTTTTTCTTTTATATTTTTATATAACCATATGATATCGCGGATGTAACCTTGCCCACTGGGGGACAATGACAACCTCAGGAGTGGTACACAGAAAGGGAGAATAATGATCCTAAGATAAGTATCTTTGGATCAAAAGGGGGAGATGTTGGCCAGGGGCTGCAGCCGAACTGCTAACACAGGCAAAAGCAACTTTTAACTGGAAGTAACCCGAGTTCAGTCACTGGTCTGAGCTGGCTAGAACCGGTTTTGAAGTAGCTGAGTGTCTTGAAGAACAAAGGGAATGAGATAAGACACAAGTCCTTATTTAGGAAAGGAGGAACAAGGTAATGCTACCTACGTCTTGGAACAGAGGCAACAAGAATATGCCACAGACTAGGCAAGCAGGCCCAAACCAATGGGAGAGAGACAGCACAGCTTGAAGAGGTAAGATTCAGTATAAGACTGGAGGATTTCGGGCGTGGAAGCAGCGAGACTCTGGAGACCAACCATCGCAGAAGCGGAAGAACCTACATCAGCAATGTAGAGACGCAAGAGAGAGAGAACGGAATGCCTGGCCAGCGTCAGCTCTCCTTTTCAGGTATTAGCTTTTATATTCTGTGACCACTCAGGGAGTGTCAGAGAAACCTAGTGGGTGTGCATTTAGATCCTAGTTTTGGGTATAAAACTGTATAACCTGTTGTAAACTTACATATCTGTATTTAACCAGACGTATAAGTTATATGTAGATGATCCAACGACATGAATAAAGTAAATTTAGAGTTGAGAGAATTGACTCTTCTCCCCTTTGTACTAAGCCAACAGCCATCACTGGTGGACTTCTGGCAACAATCCCTTCCACCCTTTTTTAATAATGGGACAACGTTAGCAGTCCTCCAGTCTCCTGGCATATCAGAGCCCCTGGTATCTCTTCCCTTGCCTCCCTCAATAGCCTGGAATACATCTCATCCAGGCCTGCAGATTTATCCAATTTTAAGGCTGCTAAACTTGCAAGAATATCCTCTCTCTCTGCATCGCCCTTTTCCATTGTAAAGACCAACACAAAGTATTCATTGAGGATTGGACCCACATCTTCTGGATTAAGCAATACAGAACCAAGAGGGATGGATGGGGTTGATATGCAATTTAGTCATAATCAAACTGAATGGTGGAACAGACTTGAGGGACTGAATGGCATCCTCCTGTTCTGATGTTCCAAAGTTTATCAGGGGATCAGGATCAAAAGGCAGGGAAATGGATTTGAGAGACGAATCACCATCATGGAATTAAATTGGGACAGGGACGAGGGACTGAATGGCCTCCTCCTGTTGCTGTAAATGTGTACAATGTAACAACATTGTTAGGAGACAAACAATCCCATCCCTGTCATCACTCGTGCACCCTGTTCTCTGGGTTGGAACTGAGTGGAAACCTGTTATTGTATTCGAACACAATAAGTCATTGTCACTGAAATGAAGCCCAAGGGTTTGACAAGCTCTGTTTAATCAAAGTGAAGGCCCTTTAATTGGACAGGTCAAACCGTGTGATCACTGGACAAGCCTCACCCTCACACTGCACATCCCAGTGAGATCAGACATCATAATAGTTTATAAATGGGGTCAGTGTGAGGCAGGAGACTGCACAACCAGTTTGAGTGAAGGAAAGTGAACTGCACTGACTGTGACAATGGAAATATCACTCGTTAGCTGACACTTGGAGGTTTGTTGCTGTGGAAGGTTTGTTTCGACCTGTCATTCAAGCTTCAGAATTTGAGGTCAGTCGATGAGGGCTGAGATGAGAAATGTCTTCACTGAAAGGGTTGCAAATCTTTGGAATCCTCTCCCTCAGGGAGCTGTGGATGCTCAGTCAATGAATATATTCAAGACCGAGATTGATGGATTTCTGGATGCTGAGGGAATAAGGAATATGGGGATAGTGTGGGAAGATGGGATTGAGGTAGGAGATTAGCTTTGATTGTATTGAATGGTGCAACAGGCAGTAGGGACCGAATGGCCTACTCCGGCTCCTATATCTTAGGTTCATCATGCTCTCTAGATTGTTATCGCTGTTATTGTATTCTTGTGCAGCAAGTCATTGTAACCAATATGACCAATTTTATAAAACAATTTGAGGAGATCATTAACATGCTGGACAGGGTCTATAGAAGTTTGTCTGCATGGACTTCCAAAAGGTATCTGATCATATTCTGCACAGGAGGTTATTCACCAAGATGAACGTGCAGGTGATTGGAGGGAACCTTGGACATGGGTTGATAATTTGTTTGGGAGATAGGAGACAGAGAGTAGGGATAAAGGGAATGTTCTCTGATTGTCAGGATGTGCCCAGTGGTGTTTCCAAGAGATTTGTATTGGAGACTCAACTTTTCATTATACTGATCACTGACTTTGATGGAGGAATAGTATAGGTATTGGCTAAGGGTGGCACATTGTGATCTGATTGGCTTCATGATCAACAAACTGTGCAAACATCTACAGGATAATTTATTTACTCATTTTACGTCATAATTGTGTTTCAATAAATAGTAGGTGGGGTTTGTACAGGGAGTCCAGTGCCTGAGGGATTACTTGTGTGGCTCAGACAATAAATTTAAACTCTGGTGTCAATATGGATCCTCCAATCAACATCATTGATTACCTGGTCATTATCACATTGCTGTTCGTGGGAGCTTGCTGTGCATACATTGGCTTTCACGTTTCTTACATTTGAACAGTGACTACACTTCAGAAGGTACTTCATTGATTGTAAAATGCTTGTGGACACCCTGAGATTCTGGCAGTTGATATATAAATATACTGTCGCTAAACAGGGCCTTGGTGAGACCTCACCCGGAGTATTTTGTGCAGTTTTGGTCTCCTTATCTAAGAAAGGATATACTTGCCATAGAGGAAACATCGTGAAGGTTCACCAAACTGATTCCTGGGGTGGCAGGATTGTTGTATGAGGAGAGAATGGGGAACTAGGCCTGTATTCAGTGGAGTTTAGAAGAGTGAGAGGGGATCTCACTGAAACATATAAAATTCTGACAGGGCTGGACAGACTGGATGCTAGTCTAGAACAAAGGGTCACAACCTCAGGATACGAGGTAGGCTATTTAGAACTGAGATGAGGAGAGACGTTTTCACTCAGAGGGTGGTGAACCTGTGGAATTCTCTACCACAGAAGGCCGTGGAGGCCAAGTCACTCAATATATTTAAGAAGGAAATATGTAGATTTCTAGACTCTCAAGGTGTCAAGGGGTATAGGGAGAGATCAGGAGTATGGTGTTGAGATAGAGGATCATCCATGATTATATTGAATGGCGGAGCAGGCTCGAAGGGCCAAATGAGCTACTCCTGCTCCTATTTTCTATGTTTCAATGTAAATGCAGGTTTCTTGATTTGGGAAACATTCTGCTACCTGTGAACTGGAAATTGTAAACCCTTTGATGGAGAAAGTATACCAGCCCACAGTGACATTGACCAATATATTGTGTAGGCTCCTGAGTGTTTCAGTGAATAGGAAAACACCATTCTGACAAATCAGATAGTTTGAGTTAAGGTAAAAAGTAAATTTATTGTGAGTTATAAACCTATGCAGAAGATTGATTAAAAAGCAGACAAACAACAACACGTTATTCAGCTCACACCAAACTTTGAATCAATCAAAATAACAAAACATTTGAAAATGACTCAAGATCTTTCCCAGAACATGAAATGAATGTTGGAAGAGTGTAAGGTGAATATATCACACCGTTATTACACTGAGGTATGATGGGCTGAGGGGACTCACCTCGACTCCCTCACCATACTCAGGATAGTAGTCCTCCCAGACAGGAGAGTACAAACATTACCCATGGTATTAGTCAAACACCCATCACCTGAAGATGATCATTCTGTAATTCACCAACCAATTTTACCCCATACTCACTCCTGAGAGCTGGCTCACTTTACTAACACACACACACACACACACACACACACATCAGGTGAAACTCTCTCAGAATACCACAGATAGACGTTTCTTTAAAACCCCTGCGCTTTAGTCTGGCTCCCAATTCTGATGGTCAGAAATTAACCAACTTTAGTGACACATCATACAAACAGATGCAGATTGAAGAGATCAAGAGAGGTTTGCAAATCTGTTGCAGAGTGGACAACGACACTGCAGTCATCTGCAAACTGTAGATCATGTGTATCTATGGTGGTCAGTTTAGTTTTGGCACGGAGGTGACTGAGGTAAATGAGTTTCCCATCTAGATGGTATTTAATACTGACACCAGAGGGCAGTTGATCTTTGATGAGGCCAATAGCCACTGTCAGGTAGATTGTAAATAGAATGGGGGCTATCACACAGCCTTGCTTGACACCAGTCTGGATTTTGAAGGCTTCTGTTTCAGATCTCCCACTCAAGACAGCTGCAGTCATATCATCATGAAGCAATTGCAGGATTGTGAAGAAGTTTCTTGGACATCCAAATCATTGCAACAGGATCCATAGAGCCTCGCGATTCACTGAGTCAAATGCATCGGTTACGTTGATGAATGGTGTTGTTCTCAACATTTTTCTTCAATTTGTTTGGCAACAAAGACCATGTTGGAGGTTCCTCTGGAAGGTCTAAAGCCAACTCAAAGTTCTAAGTATCACTCGATCCATGTGGGGGACTGATGCCTGCTGGACAGATCATCAACTTGTGATGACCATCCACCCAGCACCAAGAGGTCACAAGGTGTAAAAGTCCAAGAGGAAGATCAATGTCTCAGCCCTGAAGAGATGAATTCCAAGTTCAGCTCACAACCAATCTGCCAAATCTTCACACATTCAACTCAATTCCCAAACAGTGGGATCAAATAAAGTCAGCTGTAATAACCTGCTGTGTCCAGACCATTGGGTTTGAACATCACTGTCACCAGGACTGGTTTGACGAACATGACACTCAAATATGTGACCTCCTGGAACAAAAGCGATCAACCCTCATTGCCTGGCAGAACAACCCAAGGTCACAATTCAAGAAGGCAGCATTTCGACAGCTCAAGGCTGACGCCTGAAGACAAATCTGGAAGATGAAGGACATGTGGTGGGAAGAGAAAGGCTGAGAGATCCAACATTATGTTGATTGCCATGACATCTATAGACCGAGGTCAAATGGACAAAACCTCCTTTGTTCACAGGATGGTGTATCTCTTCTTTAGGATGACAATGCCAACTGTTAACGCTGGAAAGAACACTTTGGACAAATCAACCATGAATCCACAGTGGCAGTTGATATCCTCCAGTCTATTCCCCCAGTGCCTGTGGTAGAATCCATGTGTGAGTCACCAGTAATGGGAGAGCTGTAACAAACAATCAAACAGATGAAAAACAACAAAGCCTGTGGTCCCGATGATATTCCAACTGAGGTCTTCAAAGCTGGTGGACTTTTGCTCACATCAAGATTCCATGAACTCATCCTATGGATTTGGGGGGAAAAAGAACTCCCCTGACTATATATCGAGAGAGGAGGATTAAGTGAAACAATCCTGGAACAGGTCACACTGGAAGGGTTTGTCTACTGTGTGGGGTTGCTATGTTCCAGGAGATCCAACAACTGCATGAAGGCTTCATGATAGAACTCACACCGATAGGGTTTCTCCCCTGTGAGTGCATAGTTGAGCCAGGAGATTTACTGTGTGAAAGCCTCATCACACACCTCACACCCGAATGGTTTCTGTCCAGTGTGGATCCTCTGGTGGTTTAGGAGATCAGAGGAGTGGGTGAAAGCCTTGTCAACAAACATCATGCCTAAAGAGTTTCTCCTGTGTGAATTCTTTGGTGTTCCAGGAGAGTTGAAGAGGTCACGAAAGCTTTATTGTAAACCTTACATCTGAATGGTTACTCCACAGTGTGGATCCTTAGATGGAGCAGGAGGTACAATGACCTTGAGAATGATTTGTTACACACCTCGCACGTGAATGCGTTGGTGTGTGCAGATGCTCGATGACCATGAGAATGTCTTCCCACACACCTCACAGCTGAATGGTTTCTCCCGGGTGTGAATGCGTTTGTGTGTCTGCAGGACCGATGACTGTGAGAATGAATTCTCACACACCTCACAGCTGAATGGTTTCTCTCCGGTGTGAGTGTGTTGGTGTGTACGCAGGACAAACAAACACGAGAATGATTTGTCACACAGATTGCATATGAATGGTTTCTCCGATGTACGAATATGGTGATGCACATGGAGATTCGATGACCGTGTGAATGGTTTGTCACATACCTTGCAAGCAAATGGCTTCACCCCTGTGTGAATGCGTTGGTGTCTGCGGAGGCTTGATGACTGTGAGAATGATATGTCCCACACATCACATGTGAATGACTTTTCCCCAGTGTGAACGCGGAGGTGTGTCAGCAGGGCATATGATTCTGCAAAGCCCTTGTTGCACACCTCACACTTGAACAGCTTCTCTGCAGTGTGGATCCGTCGGTGTTTCACAAGCGTCGATGACCGTGCGAACGCTTGATTGCACATGTCACACCTGAATGTTTTCTCTTCCATGTAGCTGCCCATGTTACAGGTGGTACAACAGATGCATCATGTTTGTTAGCAGATCTTATGAGCCTGTGGAGTCCTCATGCTTGAACAGCCTCTCACCTGTAGGAAAGAGTCAGTGGTTCATGAGGCTCAATGAATGATTGAAGATCTCACCACACTTCTTCCCAGCCTCACCCTGACCGATCACCCACAGCTAAAGCAGCAGAAAGGTAAGTTCTGATGCAACTTTCCACACCATTGATCAGTTTCAGATCTGATGATGTGATGTGCAGTTGTTCGTTGGGTGATGATCAAGATCTATCTGCGGTGTCTATCCTCTCTGTATTCTCTGGTGTAGTACAGTGCAATCCTTCTGTAAAATAGGAAAAGGAAATATGATTTCCTCCAACTCCTTCTCCTCCTTTGCTGAAGGGGCTGACTCCTCAGTCAGAGACTGTTCCACAGTGAGGGCCAGTCTGCTATTCCCCTTTATTGTGATATAAGCCTGCATGCATTGTAATATAAAGTTACTCGGCAGAGCATGGGTTAATGTGTGACTGGAGAATAGCACACCCCATGATGTGATGTGATGTATGCAGTCACATGTTATAACCTCACAGAACATTCTAGAAGCAGCACTTTGTAAGTAAGCAACCTACCTGAAGTAGTCCATGTCCAAATCAGCAAGACCTGGACCAAGATCCAAGCTTGGGCTAACAAGCAGCAAGTAACATTTGTGCCACCCAAGTACCAGGCAATGACCATCTCCAACAAGAGAGAATCTAACCATCGCCCCTTGATATTCAATGACATTACCATCACTGAATTCCCCACTATCAACATTCTGGGGGTTGGTATCGACCAGAAACTGAACTGGACCAGCCATTTAAATACTGTGTCTATGACAGCAGGTCAGAGGCTAGGAATCTAGCGGCAAGTAACTCACCTCCTGACTCCCCAAAGCCTGTCCACCATCTACAAGATACAAGTCAGGAGTGTGATGGAATATTCCCCACTTGCCTGGACAAGTGCAGCTCCAACAACACTCAAAAAGCCTGATACCATCCAGGACAAAGCAGCCGGCTTGATTGGCACCCCTTCCGCAAACATTCACTCCCTCCACCACTGACACACAGTAGCTGCAGTGTGTACCATCTACAAAATGCACTGCTGGAATGTACCAAACCTCTTTAGACAGCACCTCCCAAACCCATGACCACTACCATCTAGAAGGACAAGGACAGCAGATAAATGGGAATGCCACTAACTGGAAGATCCCCTCCCAGTCACTCACCATCCTGACTTGGAAATATGTCATCGTTCTTCACTGTTGTTGGGTCAAAATCCTGGAATTCCCTCCCTAACAGCAGTGTGTGTGTGTACCTACACCACATGGACTGCAGCAGTTCAAGAAGACAGCTCACACGACTTTCGCAAGGGGAACTAGGGGTGAGCAATAAATGCTAGCCTAGGTAGCGACGCCTATATCCAGTAAATGAAAAAAAAAGTTACAGCTCCATGCACGATAGCTACCTAGAAACTGTAAATAGTTAAAGACTACCAATGACGGGTTCATGTGTTTTTTCTTCTGCTGTGGGATGATCGCTCAGTGATGAGATCCTGCAGAGTTGTATGTTTAAACATGAACCCTTTATTGGTAGTCTTTAACTATTTACAGTTCTCTGTTTCCTATCATGCATGGAGCTGTTACTGCCTTGTAGGTATGCTGTTTACTTACAGAGTGCTGCTTCTAGAGTGTTCTGTGAGAATATACCATGTGACTCCATACATCATACTTTGGGCAGTGCTATTCTCCAGTCCCATGTTAACCCCTACTCTGCTGAGCACCTTTACATTACGATGCATGCAAACACATAATCACAACATCCTGTGTGGGGATCAATTGCAAGTCCTTTCTTTTTCTTCATTTGACTGTCACACACCCTCTGTTTCCAGCAGAGACACTGGATAATGACCAGGAGCAGACAACGTGGCTACTTTCTTTCCTCCACCCAGCCCCCCATCTTCCCAGGCACCATGAGGACAATGGAAAAGACAGTCAGATGGGATGTAAAACGGGCTATCAATTCACTATGAACTCGAGTCATGTTGGTGAAGATCAGTTTTACCCGTAGAGTGTTTAATATAAAAACAAATGTTAATTCAATTGAGATTTTGAAATTTCTCCCCTGTTTACTAAAATTATTTGAAGAAAACACACTGGGCAGAAATGCTGGAAGTGAAGGAAAATATTGCTTCAGTGTAGCTGATTGAAGGGTTCTAGTTTATTCTGGGAAATTAGATACACTGCACTCGCTCAGACTGCACATCCCAAATTCAGCTATCAGCCACAGCACTGGGCAAAACTATCAAATCCAAGCCCAGGCTTTTGGGAAAGTCCGAGGCCTTCAGGTAAAATCTTTAAAGAAGGCATTAAAAGAGATTTCAATAAATGTGTCTCCAGGTATGGCAACCGAATTGCTGTGGTGCTGGATTAACAACCCAGAGATTGAGAATTCAAATCCAACTATGGAAAGTTACATAAATGGAATTACAGTGCAGAAACAGGCCATTCGGCCCAATTGGTCCATGCTGGTGTTTATGGTTCACATGAATGTCCTCTCACCCTTCATCTCACTCTATCAGCATATCCTTCTGTTCCTTTCTCCCTCATTTGCCTATCTAGTTTCCCCTTAAAGGCATCTATGCTATTCACCTCAACCACTCCATGTTGTGAAACTAAATTTTAAAATTTGCAGAATAGAATCAAAATAAAACATGAAAACTTTTATATTGTCCTGAAAACCCAAATATTGTCCTTCAGGGAAAGGAACCTGCTACAATTGCTTGGTCTGGTCTACATGTGACTCCAGTCCCGCACAACATGGTTGACTATGAAATTATATAGATTTTTCTTTTCCCACCTATTTCCATTATTTTTAAATATTTTTAAATCTTTTATGCTCTCCCCAGCCCCACTAGAGCTATACCTTGAGTGCCCTACCATCCATTCTTAATTAGCACATTTGTTTAGATAATATCACCAACTTTAACACCTATGTGTTCTTTTGTTCTGTTGTTTGTGACATCTTTTGATGATCTGCTTCTATCACTGCTTGTTTGTCCCTACAACCACACCAACCCCCTCCACTTCTCTCTCCACCGCCCCACACACATTAAACCAGCTTATATTTCAACTCTTTCTTGGACTTGAACTCAAGTTCTGTTGAAGGGTCATGAGGACTCGAAACGTCAACTCTTTTCTTCTCCGTCGAAGCTGCCAGACCTGCTGAGTTTTTCCAGGTAATTCTGTTTTTGTTTTGGATTTCCAGCATCCGCAGTTTTTTTGTTTTTATTTTTATGGTTGACTCTGAACAGCCCTCTGAAGTGGTCGAGCAAACAATGATAAACAATCACTAAAAAGTCCAATAATAAGGGGAAAGACAGATAGATCTGGACAATCCTGGCATTGTGTCAGAATAAGATTAAGGTGATCTCAGCCCTGTGAAATCTGTAAAGTTTCTCTTACCAAGGTCTGAGGACAATACCCAAGTGAGGAGAGCTGCCCCACAGACTGGTCAAGTAGCAGTGATACTCACTGAAACGTATCAATCTGGAAACATCCCAGACTCTTCCGTCACCATCCCTGGGTATGTCCCAACCCACTGGCAGGTGGGGAAATCTCAATATTGACCCCATGGAGTCTCATGGCTTCAGGTCAAACATATTCAAGCAAAACTACAACTCCCCTCCCAACTGATGAATGAGTACTTCACCATGTTAATCATTACAAGGGAAGTAGACTAAGGACAGATCCCAAAACTGGGTATCCAGGAGGTACAGTGAGCCATCAACAGCAGCAGGCTTGTATCCCACCACAATCTCACAGCCCAGCACAGCCCTCATTCCATAATTATCATCAAGCCAGTAGATAGACATGTCAGGAACAGCATTGCGCATACTATAGAATCCAAATTTGAACCTAGTGAACATACAGAGGGCTATAGGCAGACTAAACACCAAGCAGGTAACAAACAGCACCACAACCAACAGATCAGAACAAAGCTCTGTCGTCCTGCCACATCTTGCTGAGAATTATGGGCAACCTGTCCAGTAACAGGAGAAGATGGCTCTGTGAACATCTCCATTCTCAGCCATGTTGGAGACTAGTTCATGAGTGCAGGGCACAATGTTAAAGTGTATTCAGCTAAAAATAGTGAGTGGATGATCAAACCCGGCCCCCTCCTGAGGTGCTGGGAGAACTCCACTCCAGATCACTCAAATCCTCTCCACTGTGTTATCAAAGCAAAGATTGTAAGATTGTTATGTTTTAAACAGCCTTTGTAATTTAAGGGAAAACAGAATATGTTGGAAATGGGGGCTGGTAGGAGGTTGTAAAACAGCTCAGCAACAGGTCAGCTGGTTTGATTACCGTGGGGGTTGGATGGGATTTGCTGACCAAGATGCAAAGTGATCACACCTGAAAACAAAGGCAGGAGCAACTGGGCTGACTGGACAGACTTTTTGTCTCTGAGTTTCTGGACAGTGAGAGAGAGAGAGAGAGAGACTGAGTTAGGTCTCACAGAGAGACCAAGGATTGCAATCTGCATGGTCAAAGATGAGAGGGTGTCTTTTCTGTGGGCTAGCAGACAGAATGCAGGAAGGATCACGATCTCTGGTTGAAGATAGGCAGGCCATGGCAATCAAGACTCTGGAAGATTCTTCCTGGTGTAGCTGGGAAAGAAAGCACTGGAGAGGGCCTCAGGAACTTCTCTGGAGACTCAATGAAACACCTTTTATGGTCACTCAAAGTTATGATTCAGTGAAATTGAAGTGAACTCATTTCTGAGGGAAGCTGAGGGTGAAGTTGGACTGGTTCCCGTAAAACTGTGAATCTGCATATAGCGGTTGGGGGGGTGGGGGCTGATGAAAGGATACTGCTGATGGAGGTGAACCCCCCCCCCCCCTCCACACCCCTTTCTTGCCCGAGGCCTGAACATGTTCACTTTTGGACATCCCACACCTGCCCCTGAACTCCTCCCCCCAGCTGGGCGGGAAAAGGCCCTTAAGTGGTCAATAATTGGCCGCTTAAAGGCCACAACTGGGAGAAGGGCAAGCAGGTTGGCCTAGGCCTTGCTCGTCCAAGAGTAAAATTGTGGAGAGGTCAGGGTGGGCAGCAACCTAGTGGGAAGGTCAGCGAAGAAATCTTACAGTGACCCCCCCCCGCCTATAAACCCAGCGGTGGGGGGCGGTAAAATTCTGCCCTGTGAATTCAAATATCTTTTAAAAGTTATCAGTCTCGACAGGGATTGTAACAGTACCTCAGTAAACACCACAACAAGACAGATTATCTGGTGATTATCACATTGCTGTTTGTGGGAGCTTGCTGTGCGCTCATGGCTGCCACGTTTCGTAAATTACAAGTGACCACACTTCAAAAGTACTTAATTGGCTGTCAAGAGCTTTGGGACATCTTGTGGTCATGAAAGACTCTATATAAATGCAAGTCTTTCTTTTCTCCCTTTTAAAGGAGGTTACAAAGATTGGTGGGGGGGGAGGAGGTGGTGTAGTTCTTGAAGGGATTTGAAATGACAGGAAACATCCCGATCCCCACACACAGACAGAACTGACCATTCACAGTCCTTGGGATAATAACCAGCTCCTAACACACACACACACACACACACACACACAGAACTCAACAATAGGAAATCAGTAAGAATCCTCAGACACTCTGCATCTCTCAGATACTTACACCTCACCTTCTCTGATTCAGTAATGACCCATCAACAAAAATCAGCCTGTAAATCAGAAGGGAAATGCTTTCAATAAACACATTCAATATCCAACACACAGCTCCAGTCAAACAGTTCAGCACAAAGCACTGAGTAAACAGCTCTCTCAGCTGGATCTTCTCACACAGCATAAGGGGCATTTCCACACCTGATTCCCCACAGTTTGGTCAGACTGCCTGAACATTAGTGTGAATAATATGTGATGTAATTGTTATACATTCTGTTCCTTCACTCACCATCTCCTCACTTGGTTTTCAGGCCCTACAGAAAGTGAGGCAGCTGTGGAAGAGGAAGAGGAGAGAATGGGCAGAGGGGGTGGGCTCTCTGATTGACGTCTCTCTGGAGTAACATGAGTTTCCTGAGTCTGGGAAACTGACCGGTGAAATGGAAGCAACTTTGAGCAGCAGATCAGGTGGGGATTTAAACTTATCATTGTCCCATCTGAACAAAACCTCACTTATTGCAGCTGCTGTCTCAGTTCTCCCTGGTAAACGTTTGACAGAAATTTCCAGTATGGGGATCGCATTCTTCATTCTTGGAGGCTTTGAAACTGACGACATCAATGTGGAATGTGTAGCCTCGGATGTGTTTGACAACAGATCAGAAGAGGGAGACCCACAGCATCCAAGGCAGCGATGGTGTGCAGTGGTGGGATCAGCACATGTACAGGAGAGAGGGGCACATGAGAGAGGAGCAGAGGAAAGAGAGAGAGAGACAGAGAAGAGAGGGGAGAAATGGTTGACTCCATGTCTGGAGCAGTGACTGTGACTTACAGATTGACTCTGTTACTGGGGAGTGATCCCTCACTCCTTCCCTGACCTCTTTAAAAGCCTCTTAACCTTTGCTGATGTCAGCCCTCTTTCCTGAGCCCTCGAACTGCCGCTCACCCCTCACCTGACCACATGACCCTGTCCAGGATTTGGGAGGCAACAACACGTTCAAGAACTTTGGAGAGGAAAGGGAGGTTGGAGATGGGATGGCAGTTTGCAAGGATAGAGGGATCAAGGGTTGTTTCTCTGAGGAGAGAGGTGATGACAGCAGATTTAAAGGAGAGCGGGTCAACATCTGAAGAGAGAGAGAACCGTGGAAAATATTGGTTAAGATGGGGACCAGGAGGGGAAATTGGGTGATCAGCAGTTTAGTGAGAATAGGGTTGAGGGAACAGGAGGTGGGTCTCATGGACAAGATGAGGTCATGATTCTCTCTTCAGATGTTGTCCATCTCCTTTTAAACCTTCTGTTATCACCCCTCTTCAAAAAAACCCTTGATCCCTCTGTCCTTGCAAACTACCATCCCATTTCCAACCTCCCTTTCCTCTCCAAAGATGAGGGGAGATAGGAGAGAATCTAGAGAAAGATGTGAGTTCAGGGTTAGGGCAGGAGGAGCATTAATGGAAGTTTGACCAGGTGGGCTAGTGGAAAGGAGGGAAATGGCAGAGGCAGTTGATGGGATTGTTTCAATTTTATTTCCCTGAGCAGAGACCTCAACAACCAGGGAGCAGAGATTTAAAGTAATTGATGGAAGGATTAGAGGGGAGTTGAGGAGTAATTTTTTCACCCAGATGGTGGTGAGGGTCTGGAACTCACTGTCTGAAAGGGTAATAGAGACAGAAACCTTCATCACATTTAAAAAATTCTGGGATATGAACTTGAAGGAATAATTTCTCCACACTTAGAAAGGGGATGGAATACCTTTTCCACATTGATACTGTCCCATCAAAACATCTAACATTGTTCTTCAGGGAAGGGAACCTGCTACAACTGCCTGGTCTGGTCTACACGTGACTCCAGTCCCACACAACATGGTTGACTCTGAACTGCCCTCTGAAGTGGCCGAGCAAACAATGATAAACAATCGCTACAAAGTCCAACAATAAGAGGAAAATCAGATAGATCTGGACAATCCTGGCATTGTGTCAGAATAAGATTAAGGTGATCTCAGCCCAATGAAATCTGTAAAGTCTCTCTTACCAAGGTCTGAGGACAAGTACCCAAGTGAGGAGAGCTGTCCCACAGACTGGTCAAGTAGCAGTGATACTCACTGAATCGTATCAATCTGAAACATCCCAGACTCCTCCGTCACCATCCCTGGGTATGCAGATGGGGAAGTCTCAATATTGACTCTATGGACTCTCATGGCTTCAGGTCAAACAAGTTCAAGGAAAACTTCCACTCCCCTCCCAACTGATGAATGACTATTTCACCATGTTAATCATCACCTGGGAAGTAAACTAAGGATAGATCCAAAAACTGGGTATTCATGAGGTGCCGTGAGCCATCAGCAGCAGCAGGATTGTATTCCACCACAGTCTCACAGCTTAGCACAGTCCTCATTCGATGATTATCAACACCAGTAGATACATGTCAGGAGCAGCACTGGGTTTATTTTAGGGTCCAGGTTTGAACCTAGTGAAGGTTATTGTTGAATATGCATCCATCACCCTATCAGACAGTGCATTCCAAATCCTAACCACATGATGCATAAAAAAAATCCTCAAGTTGCTTCTGATTATTTTGCCAGCTTGTGTTGATTTTATCAGTGTAATCCAGCTGAAATTGACGGTATCAGAAATTTTAAATGTAAGTTTCATCAAGTGTAAAGTGAACGTTCTTGATTTTTGATGCTGGTTTATTAAAAATTACCCAGGGAGCTGGTACCAACCAGAGAAATGATCATGGTCTCTGACGGGAATAATGAGAGTGGCAAATTTCTGCCTATTGCTGGAGGGGAGAGATAGGGGAAGTGAGATAGGAGGAGAGAGAGGATTGAGGAGGAAGCAGTGGTAGGATAGAGGACTAGGATGAAAGAGAGAGAGAGAGAGAAAGAGAGAGAGGGGGGAGGTGGATTGGAGAGGAAGGAGAGATGGGAGGTAGAGAAATGGAGGAGAGCAGAAGAGTAAATTACTCTCTCCTGCGCATCTGCTGATTCCACCACTCCACATCACCACTGCCTTGCATGCTGTGGGTCTTCCTCTTCTGATCTGCTATCAAACACATCCAAGGCTCCACATCCCATACTAATGTCATCAGTTTGAAAGCCTCCCAGGATGAAGAATGCTATTTCAACACTAGAAATCTCTCAAATGTTTACGGGGGAACTGAGACAGTTGTTGCAATAAGTGAGGTTTTATTCAGATGGGACAAGGACAAGTTTCAATCCCACCTAATCTGCTGCTCAAAGTTGCCTCCATTTCACCAGTCAGTTTCCCAAGCTTCAGGAAACTCATGTTACTCCAGAAATATTTGGAGCCATTTGAATTTTAAACAATGTTCCATGTGGTGTGTAAAATGGTGACTGTCCTCAAACTTTTATTTACATATAGTGACATCAGATGTCACATTAATGTGGGAAGCTACAGTGTAAAAAGGGATTTATCCAAATATACCCCCGTTCTTAAAAAGAAAAAAAAAATTGCATGCACTATCATTTACAAGTTACTCCACATCCATAGTCCATAAAGAAAATTCTCACACATGAACACTTTGTTTCTTTCTGGTCTGCTCCAATTTCGTCTGTCCTCACACACACACAATCTTTAAAGTGTTCAGGTTTTCTTATGGTACGTGCGTGAGTTGTTGTTGGCTGTTCATCCGGTGTCCGTTGGTTCCTGAGGTGACGTTATCTCTCTGGGGAATGTTGTTGCCGTGGCGAGTGTTGTTGCTGTAGTAATTGTTGCCACTGATCTGTTGCACTTGTTGGGGAATGGTTGACCTCTGGGACTGATGGTCATTCAGTTCCTTGCTCAGTTGGTGAAATCAGATCTGCCTCATCAGCTGTCTGCTCTAAAGGAGCAGCTTCTCCGGTTGCACATAGATGTTTGTGGTTGTGATGATAGATCTGGTCCTTCACTTTCACCGTGTACGATCAAGGTAGCAGACTGACACTCACTGTGGAACTGTCTCTAACTGAGGAGTCAGCCCCTTCAGCAAATGAGGAGAAGGAGTTGGTGGAAATCATGTTTCTTTTTCCTGTTTTACAGAAGGATTGCACTGTACCACATCAGAGAATACAGAGTGGATAGACACCGCAGATAGGTCCTGACCATCACCCAAGGAACAACTGTACAATTAGATGGATGCAACATCATTCACGAATGAGGAGTGCGACACCTGCACACAATCATTGATGCCCTTGAATCACCAACGTGTGCATGTAGGTGAAAAGCTCTTCATGTGTGAGGTGTGCGACAAATCATTCTCCGTATGCACCAAAGCATTCAAGTTGGCGAGAAGCTATTCCCTTGCGAGATATGTGACAAATTATTCTCGCAGCTAATGAGCCTCCATGCACACCAATGCATTTGCACAGACAAGAAACCATTCTCCTGCGAGTTATGTAACAAATCATTCTCCACGTCATCACAATTCCTCATGCAACATAATATTCACGCTAGGGAGAAACCACTCACGTGTGAATTTTCCAACAAATCATTCTCCTAGCTAACGAATCTCCGTGCGCACCAAAGCATTCACGTGGGAGAAACCCTATCGGTGTGTGTTCTGTAATAAAGCCTTCACACAGTTGTCGGACCTCCTGGAACATCAGCGAACCTACACAGGAGACAAACTCTTCTAGTGTGACAAGTGCCAGGATTGTTTCACCTACTCCTCCTCTCTCACCATACACCAATGTCTTCACATGGACTTGGAGCCGATTCACCTGCTTCCATTACACTGAGAGTTGTCTGTGTTGTTTACCCTCCAGTGCTCACACAGGGGAGCTGTCATTCCAAAGCACTGTCCATCTCAGTAGCGTCTGTCTCGAACCTCTCCCAGTGTCAGAACAATCGTTTCAAGAAGGCCAATTTAACTTTTGATCAAACACCAAAAGAAGACATCAATATGTATAGAAACTCCTGCTATGCACAGATGTCACTGTGTCTCTGGGAGGATTCCCTCAGTCCCAGGAAGCTGACGACTCAGGAGAATGTGTCAGAATTTTCCCTGTTCTGGACAAGAGGGAAATACCTCAATAGTTTACACAGTGTGATTGATCTCCCTTCTGGAGGTAGTTTACAGCCAATGAAGCTTGTTTTAAAGTGTCTTTCTTTTTTAGGAAGCATGGCAGCCAATTTGCACACAGCAAGCTCCCACAAACAGCAATGTGATAATCATTGGATGATCTGTTTTTGTGACATTGATTGCAGGATGCATATTGACCAGGACGTCAGGGATAATTCCCCTGCTCTTCTGCGATCGAGTGCCATGACATCTTTTATATTCACCTGAGAGTGTAGAGGGAATCTTGGTTTAACGCATCTGAAGATGGTACCTCTGACAGTGCAGCACTCCCTCAGTACTGCACTAGTATGACAGACGGAGTGCTTAAGACTCTGGTGTGAGACTTGAATCCACAATCTTCTGACTCAGAGACGAGACTGCTAACTAAGTCATGGCTGATGATACCTGATCATATTTCTGATGTATTAGATTCAGTTACAGTATCACAGAATCTTTACAGTGCAAAAGGAGGCCATTCAGCCCATTAAATCTGCAGTAGTTCTCTGAAAGAGCATTCTACCTAGTCCCACGTCGTTGCCTTATCCCTGTAACCTCGCACGTTCTTTCTTTTCAGGGAGCCATCCAATTCCCTTAATCGAACCTGCCTCCACCACCCTCTCAAAGTTTGTTCCAAACTCCAACCACCCTCTGGGTGAAAAAAATTTCCTCACATCACTTTCAGACTTTTGCCAATTATTTTGAATCTGTGCCCTTTAGTTCTTGATGCTCTCTTGAGGGAGAACAGTTTCTCACTATTTACCCTGTCCATACCCCTCAGGATCTTGAATACCTCTATCAAGTCTCGTCTCAGTCTTCTTTTCTCCAAGGAAAAGAGTCCCAACCTCTCCAATCTATCCTCATGGCTACAGTTATTTTTCCCTGGAATCATTCTTGTGACTAAGGGGTTAAGTCCCAAGGCGTTAAAAAGAATACTTTTCCCCCTGTAAGTGATGAGCCACCTTCTTGAACCATAGGTACACCCACAGCACTGTTAGGAAGGGAGTTCCAGAATTTTGACCCAGCGACAGTGAAGGAACGATGATATATTTCCAAGTCAGGATGGTGAGTGGCTTGGAGGGAAACTTCCAGGTTGTTGTGTTCCCATGTGTCTGCTGCCCTTGTCCTTCTTGGTAGTAGAGTTTGTGGATTTGGATGGTGCTATCTAAAGAGCCTTGGTAAGTTGCTGCAGTGCATCTTGTAGATGGTACACACTGCTGCCACTGTGCACTGGTGATGGAGGGAGTGAATGTTTGTGGATGGGGTGCCAATCAAGCATCCTGGATGGTGTCCAGCTTCTTCAGTGTTGTCGGAGCTGCACTGATCTAGGCAATTGGAGCGTATTCCATCATATTCCTGACTTGTGCTTTGTAGATGATGGACAGGCTTTGGGGAGTCAGGAGGTGAGTTAGTCACCATAGGATTCCCAGCCTCTGACCTGCTCTTGTAGCCATGGTATTTATATGGCTAGTCTAGTTCAGTTTCTGGTCAATGGTAACATCCAGGATGTTGATAGTGGGAGATTCAGCGATATTAATGTCATTGACTGACAAGGGGAGATGATTAGATTCTCTCTTTTTGGAGATGGTCATTGCCTAGACCTTGTGTGGCATGCAAATGTTACTTTCACTTATCAGTCAAAGACTGAATGTTGTCCAGGTCTTGCTGCGTATGGACACAGACTGCTTCAGTATTTGAGCAGTCGCAAATGGTGTTGAACATTGTGCAATCATCAGCAAACATCTCCACTTCTGACCTTATGATGGAATGAAGGTCATTGATGAAGCAGCTGAAGATGGTTAGACGTAGAACACTACCCTGAGGAACTCCTGCAGTAATGACCTGGACTGAGATGATTGACCTCCAACAACCACAACCATCTTCCTTTGTGCTAGATATAACTCCAACCAGTGGAGAGTTTTCCCCCTGATTCTCATTGACTCCGTTTGGCTATGGCTCCTTGATGCCACTCTTGGTCAAATGCTGCCTCACTGTCAAGGGCAGTCACTCTCACCTCGCCTCTGGAGTTCAGCTCTTTTGTCTATATTTGAACCAAGGCTATAATGAGGTCAGGAGCTGAGTGGCCCTAGCGGAACCCAAACTGGGCATCAGCGAATAGATTATTGCTGAGTAAGTGCCAATTGATAGCACTGTCAACAACACTTCTCAACACTTTACTGATGATTGAGAGTAGACTGATGGGGCGGTAATTGGCCGGGTTGGATTTGTCCTGCTTTTTGTGTGCAGTACATAACTGGGCAATTTTCCACATTGCTGGGTAGAAGCCAGTGCTATACTGGAACAACGTGACTAAGAAACTCTTCAGTACTATTGCCTGAACATTGTCAAGGCCCTTAGCCTTTGCAGTATCCAGTGCCTTCAGCCATTTCTTGATGTCACGTGGATTGAATTGAATTGGCTGAAGACTGGGATCTGTGATGCTGGGGATCTCTGGAGGAGGCCGAGGTAGAGAGGAGACTACAATTCTGGCTGAAGATTGTTGCAAATGCCTTATCTTTTGCACTAATGTGCTGGGCTCCCCCATTATCGGGAATGGGGATATTTGTGGAGCATCCTCCTCCGGTTAGTTGTATAATTGTCAACCCCATTCATGACTGGATGTGGCAGCACTGCCAAACATGGATCTGATCCGTTGATTGTGGGATTGCTTAGCTCAGTCTATCGCAAGCCGCTTCTGCTGTTTGGCATACAAGTAGTCCTGTGTTGTAGCTTCACTAGGTTGACACCTCAATTTTAGGTATGCCTGGTGCTGCTCCTGGCATGCCCACCTGCTCTCTTCATTGCATCTAGTAAGATTCTCCTTAAAGCCTACTTCTTTATGCAACGTTTCATCATCTATTACTTGGGACATGTTAAAGGTGCTATATAAGTGCAAGTTATTGTGATCTATCGTTGTGTAAAAAGTCAGAAAGTGACCAGGTGTTCAGTAGGAGCTGCGTTCATGGTTCACTATCCACTGAAGCAGTCTCCCAGTGAGGGGGCAGATCCTTCAAAGGAGTTGAAAGTATTTGTGGATTTTTTTTGTTGTTTTACAGAAGAATCATCCTGAATTAAACAAGTGGTTAGAGATTCCAGATAGATCCTGTTCGTCACCCGAGGAGATCCCAGTGTCAGCCAAGGGAAAACTTCCCAGGAAAACCATCTCCAGTGATTGAATCAAATTCCTGCTCACGGATAAACAGTCAGAAAGAAACTGACCAGTGTCCAGTGTCCAATCAAAACCAACATTTCCATAGTTGGACTGAGATATCAGTCAGTGCAACGGGCTGGAAGGCGTGTAACCGGGGTGGAGGGCATGTAATGGGGGTGGAGGGCGTGTAACGGGGATGGAGGGCGTGTAATGGGGGTGGAGGGCATGTAACAGGGGTGGAGGGCGTGTAATGGGGGTGGAGGGCGCATAATGGGGTGGAGGGTGTATAACAGGCTGGAGGACATGTAATGGGAATGGAGGGCGTGTAAGAGGAGATATTGAAACATAGCCATTGACACACCTGAAACACTGGAAAATCTGCTGGGATGGAAGGTCATTCAGGGTGAGGGGAGCTCTGAGAGTGAGGACAGCTCTGAGAGTGAGAGGAGAGGGTGAGGAGAGTGAGTGAGGAGACCCCTGAATGAGCAGAGCTCCAAGCATGAGGAGAAAGAAAGTGAGCAGAGATCTGAGTGTGAAGTTGGCTTTGAGTGTTCATTACACCTTGTGAAACATTTTCAAATCCTGACAAGTGAGTGACACGCGATGAGGAATTTATCTGCTTGTAGGAGCTCCTCATTCACAGATAGGTAAGAATGTAGACAGCCTTAGTGAAGCCATCGTGCCTCCTGCATCACAGGGGCAGCCACATGGAAGAGAAACTAATTGAACGTGGACAATTTGACAGTCTCTGTCCAGTCACCAGAACCTGTGAAACTACAACCCATCCACACAGAGAGGCCGTTCAGGCGTGAAGTGTGTAAGTAGACCTTCATACGGTCATCGTACCTCCTGAAACACCAATTCACCCACACAGGGGAGAAACTGTTCAAATGCAAGGTGTGTGATAAAACTTTCTCCCCTGTGGGTTCTCTGATGGTCCACGAGGGACAATGACTGAGAGAGAGACCCTTCCTGTGTGACGTTTACAACAAAGCTTTCTTAAAGTTGTCCAATCTCTTTCGACATCGACGTATTCACACAGGGGAGAAACCCTTCAGGTGTGAGGTGTGTGACAAAGACTTCAAGCACCCATCAACTCTTCTCCAACATCGACTTATTCACCCTGGTGAGAAGCTACTGCGGTGTGAGTTTTGCGACAAAGCGTTTGTGACTTCCTCGAGCTTGCAGGTCCACCAGTGCGCACACACAGGGGAGAGGCCCTTCAGATGTGAGGTGTGTGACAAATCCTTCACTCAGTTGTTGACACTCCTGCAGCATCAGCACATTCAGTGAGGGGAGAGGAAGTTCAGCTGCCAGATTTGTGACAAAGCCTTCACGCATTCCTCAGCCCTCCTGCAACACACAGGGGAGAAACCCTTCAAATGTGAGGCTTGTGACAAAGCTTTCGTAAAGTCATCCACATTCCTCATCCACCGGTGAGTACACATGGGGGAGAAACCTTTCTGGTGTGAGCTGTGTGCTAAAAGTTTCACACACACATCCACCCTCCAAATCTACCAGAGGATCCACATGGGAGAGAAACCCTTCAGATGTGAGGTATATGACAAGGCTTTTGCACGTTCCTCAAACCTGGATCATCAGAGAAGCCATGTGGGGGAGAAAACTCCTAATGGGAGGCTTTGTAACAAAGCCTTAACGCAGTCGTCAGACTTCGTGGAACATCAGCGAACCCACATAGGGGAGAGAGAGCATTCAGCTGTGAGTTCTGCAACAAAGCTCTCAAACAGTTGCCTGGCCTCCTGAAACATCAACGGACCCACACAGGAGACAAACCCAGTGTGACATGTGTCAGGATTGTTTCACCTACTCCTCCTCTTTAGAGCTTCACCAGTGTCTCCAGATAGTATAGAAACAATCCCAGAGTGATAGGGAGCAGAGCAGTTTCACCATCTCCTCCTCCTCCCTCCCAGTGTGACCACTGCAAGAACCGCTTCACTGACATAGTCACATCGGCTTGGAGCAAACTCAGTGGATGTCAGCTCCATCTGTGTTAGGTTGTCAAATATTTCTCAATTTCGAACTAGACCAGAGCGCTGGGATTTTCAAATCGAGTGTTGGCCTGCTGTGTCTGACAGAACATCTCTTAATATGTGTGTAATCACCGCATAAAGCAGCCTGCTTAATCAGCACCCCATCCACCACCTTAAACATTCACTCCCTTCACCATCAACGCTCAGTGTCAGCAGTGTGTACCATCTACAAGATGCACTGCAGTAACTCACCAAGGCTCCTTAGACAGCACCTTACAAACCCATGACCACTACCATTTAGAAGGACAAGAGCAGGAGACACATGGCAAGACCACCACCTGCAAGTACCCCATCAAGTCACACATCATCCTGACTTGGAAATACATCACCGTTCCTTCACTGTCACAGGGTCAAAATACTGGAACTCCCTCCCGAACAGCACTGTGGGTGTACCTATACCACGTGGACTGCAGTGGTTCAAGAAAGCAGCTCACCACCAGCTTCTCAAGGGTAAATAAGGGGTGAGCAACAAATGCTGGTTTAGCCAGTGATGTTCACATCCCATGAATGAATAAAAATTAGTTGTATGAAATAGTCACTGAGCATTGATAGAATGCATGAATGCGGTTGTAAGAAGACACTGTTACGTGTCTGACTGGTATTGGATCAGGTGTCTCTGAACACAGTGTGGGGTTTATGTACAGGAGAACAGGGGCTGCAGGACAGCTTGTTGCTGAGCCAGGGTCAATGGAGGATTAAGGGAGATGGTTATACATAGGGATGCACAGCAAGACTTCAGAAGAAAGCTCACTGACAGGAAGGCGAGACCCTACAGCTGGAGGAGCAG
The DNA here is from genome assembly GCF_017639515.1 of Carcharodon carcharias. Taxonomy (NCBI): domain Eukaryota; kingdom Metazoa; phylum Chordata; class Chondrichthyes; order Lamniformes; family Lamnidae; genus Carcharodon; species Carcharodon carcharias. The sequence continues at coordinate 73,437,768 of NC_054485.1, forward strand.
GTAATGAATGAAATTAGTAAACTGCACCGTGACCTGGGAGTTTGAACCATTTTCAGCGTTGCTGAGCCATGGGGATTTGTTTCAATGATGTTTGTGCTGATTTCATTATAATCTGTCAAAATGAAGGAGGAGAAATCCCTGTGGATGTTGGAAGTGATTCTGGTTGGAACTCGCTGTAAACTGAAATCCCTGGTGTAAATTCGGTGGTGAATTAAAGAGCTGCAATGAACTCCAGATTGACTGTTTCATAAACTGTCTGCTCAAACTAGAGTTACCAACCCTCCAGGACTGATCTGGAGTCTCCAGGGATTAAAGATTAATCTTCAACACACTGCAACAACCAAGCTGGGAGAAAAATCATTCCTGGAGGCATTGATTGTTTATTAGCCTTACCATCTGTTGATAATCACATTGATTTCGTGGCCACCAGGGGTCAAAATCATTTCTTTGCTGAGGGTTCTTCTTGAGACTTTTTGATTTTTGGGGGCTACTTTTTAGTTTTCAGGGGCTCCTCAATGGTAAAGCAGATCGAAAGATTTAAATTAGAAACCAAACTGTTTTCAGTGCAGTAACTTATGAACTCGCTCTACACCTCCAGTAAAGGATATTAAAGAAACGAGACTTGGTGCTGGGCAGGCAGTCAAGAATCCAGCAACAATTAAACAATTTTTCTTCATTCACCCTTCCACCCACCCCCCACTCCCCACCCTGTCATCCTCCTCCTGATATCCTGGCTGATATTGAAGCAAACTCAAGGCCTGGAAGGTATGACTCTTCTGGATCGGGAATAGACTCTCAACTGTTTCCAAACATCAAAACTTTTTATTAAAACAAGAAAACACAGGCACAACGACAGCCAATAAAAGCTTGTATACAGACAAACAGTTAAAGAAAAATCGAAGCGAATAGAAAAGACTGGATTTCACCCACAATATTCTTTCTCCCTCTACCTGAGATCTCTCTCAACTTTATTCACAAAATAATTTATTGGACAAATATGAGGAAGGCAGCCATTGGAAGGATTTAATGTCTTTTTTTTTAGTTGGTTATTGTTGTTCCAGCAGGAGTTTGTAAACAGCCCAGGAGGAGGGTTTTAGAAGGAAAAATAAAGAATTTTTAAAAATGAGTTGGGAAATTGTATACAGAAATAGTAAGTTGCTAGTGTGAAAGTGAGACATATTATCTGTCTTCCACATCCTCGCTCTCTCTCCCTTTCCCTGAGGCCTCCTTTTCCTTTCAAGCCCCCTCTCCTTCCTCAGTGTCTCTCTTTTTTCTGTTCCTCTCCTCCCTTTCTCATTCTCTCTCTCCATTGCTTCCTCTCTCCCTCCCTTTCACATTTCCCATCACTCTTTCTCTCTCTCTCCCGCCCTCTCACATTCCCTCTCCCTCCGTTCCTCTCTCTCACATTCTCCCTCTCACAGTCAGAGCTTGAGCTGCTTCACCTGCACTAGAGCCTCACCATCTTGTCCTTCCTTTGTTCTCTGGATCCACAATGGCAGTGCCAAGACCTCAATTCTCTTTTCTTTTTCTTTTCTGTTGAAATGGGAGGGTTTTGTAATTGGGAGAGGATGGGGCATCGGGAGGGGGCTGCTTCTTTATAAATAATTTTAAAAGACCCACCTCAGTGCATCCTCATTGGCGGCTGCCAGAAATAGTCCTCTCCCCCACTCAATAAAAAACGCACAAATTGAAAAGGATTTAAAAAAATAAATAATTCCAAAGGGACAAATTAGTGTCAACTATCCATTGACTCCCAAATTAAGAGTGTCTCTCCTGTGCTGCAACTCTTCCAATCACAGATTCTGTCTCTTGCGAGCTCCAGCTCCTCCAGTCACAGATTCTGTCTCTCCCATGCTCCAGCTCCTCCAACCACAGATTCTGTCTCTCCTGTGCTCCAGCTCCTCCAACCACAGATTCTGTCTCTCCCATGCTCCAGCTCCTCCAATCATAGATATTGCATCCTAAACCTTTCTTAAATTGTTCACCCCATTTTTGCTTTTTTGCTGCTGCTTCTGACAGTTTGTCCCCTTGTGTCTGGAAGACTCACCGTATTATAAAGCCAGAGGGGCTGCAATGTGCCGTCCATCCATTAGATGCGCTGTACCCGGAGGACTCTCACCACACCCACCACCCTCCCGCCCCAACCGGTCCTTCTTCTAAGCAAAACATCTGATGACAAAAGTAGGGAGGTCATGTTGGAGTTGTATAGAACCTTGGTGAGGCCACAGCTGGAGTACTGTGCGCAGTTCTGGTCACCACATTATAGGAAGGATGTGATTGCATTGGAGGGGGTGCAGAGGAGATTCACCAGGATGTTTCCTGGGATGAAACGTTTAAGTTATGAAGAGAGGTTGGATAGACTTGGGTTGTTTTCGATGGAGCTGAGAAGACTGAGGGGGTGACATGATCGAGGTGTACAAGATTATGAGGGTCATGGATAGGGAGTAGCTGTTTCCCTTAGTTGAAGGGTCAGTCACGAGGGGACATAAGTTCAAGGTGAGGGGCAGGAGATTTAGGGGATGTGAGGAAAAACCTTTTCACCCAGAGGGTGGTGACGTTCTGGAATGCACTGCCTGGGAGGGTGGTGGAGGCGGGTTGCCTCACATCCTTTAAAAAGTACTTGGATGAGCACTTGGCACATCATAACATTGGGCTATGGGCTAAGTGCTGGTAAATGGGATTTGGTAGGTAGGTCAGGTGTTTCTTACGTGTCAGTGCAGACCGAAGGGGGGCCTCTTCCGCACTGTGATTCTGTGTGTGAGATTAAGGTCAGTAATACAGGAGCGTCTGAGTGACTGAGGCAGGTGAATCTTAATCCTGAACTGGGTGTGCGACTGACTCGGGTTAATCCGACTCTCCAGGGACAGTTTAGATGGAGCTTGACTCTGTATCTAACCCATGTGAGTGTTTGATGGGACAATATCAATCTGGAAAAGTTATTCTATCCCTATTTTAAATGTGCAGAAGTTCATATCCCGTTGTTTTTTTCAATTGATGAGGGTTTCTTCCTCTATCACCCTTTCAGACAGTGAATTCCAGATCCTCACCACCCTCTGGGTGAAAAAAATACTCTTCAACTCCCATCTAATCCTTCCATCAATTACTTTAAATCTCTGCTCCCTGGTTATTGACCTCTCAGCTTAGGGAAATTAGATTGAAACAATCGCATGAGCTGCCTCTGTCACTTCCCTCCCTTCCACTAGCCCACCTGGACAAACTTCCATTACTGCTCTCTCCTGCCTGATCCCTAAACTCACATCTTTCTCTCCTATCTCTCCTCATGCCCTCTCTGAGCTCATCTTGTCCATGTGACCCACCTCTGTTCCCTCGACCCTATTCTCATTAAACTGCTGATCACCCAACTTCCCCTCCTGGTCCCCATGTTAGCCAATTTGTTCACAGTTCCCTCTCTTCTGAAGGTGTCCCTCTCTCCTTTAAATCAGATGTTATAACCCTTCGTCTCAAAAAAACTAACCCTTGATCCTTCCGTCCTTGCAAACTACCATCCCATCTCCAACCTCCCTTTCCTCTCCAAAGTCCTTGACTGTGTTGTTTCCTCCCAAATCTTGGAAAGGGTCATGGGTCAGGTGATAGGTGAGGGGCAGAGCAAGGGGTCAGGCAACAACTGTGGCATCAGGTGAGAGGCAAGAAGCTGGCAGAGAGGTCTGGGGATGAGTGACGAATTATCCGCAAGTCACTCTCTCAGTCATAGAATCAATCTCCGAGTCACAGTCACACCCCAGTCACAGAGTCAATTTCTGAGTCACAGTCATTAACCAGGTCAAGAGTCAATCTTTTCTCCCTTCTCCTCAGTTCGGCCTCCTCTGCCTCTCTCTCCTGTGCCCCTCTCTCCTGTGCATGTGCTGATCCCACCACTGCACGTTATAACTGCCTTGGATGCTGTGGGTCTTCCTCTTCTGATCTCTGTCAAACACATCCGAGGCTACACATCCCACATTGATGTTGTCAGTTTGAAAGTCTCCGAGGATGAAGGATGCTATTCCCACACTAGAAATCTCTGTCAAACATTTGCCGGGGCAACTGAGACAGCAGCTGCGAAAAGTGAGGTTTTATTCAGATGGGACAATGACAAGTTTAAATCCCCACCTGATCTGCTGCTCAAAGTCGCCTCCGTTTCACTGGTCAGTTTCCCAAGTTTCAGGAAACTCAGGTTACTCCAGAAATATTTGGATTGGCTGTGAGAGACGTCAATCAGAGAGCCCACCCACTCTGCCCATTCCCTCCTCTTCCTCTTCCACAGCTGGTTCACTTCCTGTAGGGACTGAAAAACAAGTGAGGAGTTGGTGAGTGAAGGAACAGAATTTATAATAATTACATCACATAATATCCACACTAATGTTCAGGCAGTCTGACTATCCTGTGGGGAATCAGGTGTGGAAATGCCCCTTATGCTGTGTGAGAAGATCCAGCTGAGAGAGCTGTTTACTGGGTGCTTTGTGCTGAACTGTTTGACTGGAGCTGTGTGTTGGATATTGAGTGTGTTTATTAGAAGCATTTCCCTTCTAATTTACAGGCTAAGTTTTGTTGATGGGTCATTACTGAATATGAGATACTGGGTCTGGGTGAGGGATGTGCTGACGGTGTTGATCACTGGGGCCTGTGCCTATAGGGGTTCCTGGGCTCAATGGCCAATAGCCTGTCAATCAGGTCTGACAGCATCTGCGGAGAGGAATATAGTTAACATTTCGAGTCCGTATGACCCTTTATCAGAACTGATGAGGAGTCATACGGACTCGAAACGTTAACTGTGTTCCTCTCCGCAGATGCTGTCAGACCTGCTGAGTTTTTCCAGCTATTTTTGTTTTTGTTTCAGATTTCCAGCATCTGCAGTATTTTGCTTTTAGCCTGTCAATCAGAATGGTTTCTTCCCTTCCTTACCTCTCCACAGAGTCTGCTCTTAGTCATTGGTAGCTGTAGGCCTGGCTTCCCCCGTATGAGAGAGAGAGTGAAGGAGTGAGTGAGGGAGTGTGTGTGTGATAGAGTGTGTGAGTGAGATACAGAGTGTGAGTGAAAGATAGTGAGAGCGTGTGTTTGAGAATGGGGGAGATAATGCATGTGTGTATGTGACAGAGAGAGAGAGAGTGTGTGAGTGAGCTAGAGAACCCTGAGATTGGGAATAAACCAGACACACACAAGTCTGCTCAGTGTCAGGGGACACACACCAAACCGCTCCTCTTCTTCCTCCCTCCCCAAAAGCCTATCCACACACCAGGCCGGGAGAGGAGGAACATCCAGATTGAAAGGCAACTCACTTCCGACCCCCACTTTCATATGAATTCTACCAAGGCCAGCTCAGTGTATGGGCCACCAGAGACAAACACGAGGTCAATGTTAGTTAAACCCAACTCCTTAGCTCAGCCCTGGTCCCCTCCCCCCTCCTGTGACCTGGACTTGGGGCCTAGTCTGTCTGTCTCTATCTCTCTCTCTTTCTTTTTAAGCGAGAAGGCACAATAGGTTTTATTAGTTCGTTCTGCTGCTTGGTAGTTTTGAAATGGTCATTTTTACAGATTACTCATTTAAAAAAATTTTTTAAATTATCAACTTATTGTTTTGACATTGAATTTGTCTTTGACCAGCAGGTTTTTATGTTTTCTTCACATCTTAATGTATTTTTAAAATTTATATTCAATGTTGCTCCAAACCAGATCTTAGGCAGCTGCTGTTGGGGGTCTTGCTGAAGGGGAATGAGAGGCTCACAGGAATCTGATTTCTTTTTGGAGAGCTGGTGAAAGGGGTTATTTTTTGCTCCAATAGAAATGAGAGGTGTTTGGAAATGTTCAGCATGTCTAGTGGCATCTGTGCAGACAGAAAGAGGTCAGTGAGCCTTCATCAGAACCAGTGCAGATTGCGGACCTGAAACATTGTGTGGAATCGTTACCCGCCAGCCGCGATGGTGGGTTTTCACGCCGTATCGTCCCAAACCCTGCTCATTACTTATGCATTCCCGGGAAACATGCCATTTCCATGGTGGGCGGGCTCTCATGCACCCGCCACGCCATCACCTCACCACTTCATCACGCCGCACGCACACATCTCAGCGCTTCTAGCCCACGACTGCTGCAGGGAAGATGGTCATGAAAGGTAAAAAGACTGCAGCCCCCAGGTTTAGCGACACGTCACTGGAATGCCTTTTGGATGCCGTGGAGGCCTGCCGCAATGTCCTCTACCCCCGGTGTGGCCGCAGGTTGGGCGGTGACCTGACCAACCAGGCTTGGGAGGCAGTGACAGATGTGGTCAGCGCCAATGCCCTTCAAAAGAGGACAGCCACCCAGTGCCGCAAGAGGATGAATGATCTCCTCCATTCCACGAGGGTAAGTCATTCTTCTCACACTCTCAACTCACACTCACAAACACATCACACATTCCCAGTGATCTCACTCACTGCCAAGGGACATCACCACTTACTCTGTCACACACACCTTCATTGTCCTCATCCCGTCCATGGGACCACTCACCACCCACACACTCATCATCTGGCCTGACAGGCATCCTGCTTACACTCTCTCCATCTCTATCCATGCAGGACAAGCTGGCACACAACAAGAGGAAGAGGTTGCAGACCGGTGGAGGAATGCCTGAAATCAAGGTCCTCGGAGACTTTGAAAACAAAGCCATCCAGCTGGCTGGCGATGATCTGGACGGGTCCTGTCCTGATGGTGAGGTCGGCAGCGCTGTACCAAGTGAGCATCCAGCAGTGCAATATTCATTAACAACCATGCTGTGAATGATGTGTCCTGTTTCACAGGCTACTGCCATGCACTAATTATCTCTCCTTGCTTTCGCAGGCACATCGGGGAAACAGCCGAGGGACTATATGACCCAGGGCCTCCAATCACGCAGCCCTCTCATGTATACACTGTTGGAGGCCAACTATGGCATCAGCGATGGAGTTGAATCTGTGCAGCAGTGCAGGAGCAATGTCTTGAACCAAGGTCTCATGCTCTAATCCAAGCCCCAAAGCAACCTCTGGAGGAATCTGAAAGCACCCTCCTTGACAAGCCTCTGGACTTGGTCATGTCACAATTGCTGGAGCTGCAAAGGCAAGCTTGGGAACATCAGGAAGGAATGTTCACTGCACTCCTTAGATTGCAAGGCCTGATTGAGGAGTCTGTCTGCCTTCAGGCTGAGGTGATAGCACTGGCATGCCAACACACCAAGGTCAACACTGGTAGGATGGCAGTCGCATGAGAGACGTGCGGGACATCTCGATCTCACTCCAGCTACCCCTTCTTCTCAAGGAGTCAGCCAAGGGCCCTCGGGCCCATATGGGTATATGGAGGAGGATCAGCAGGTGCATATCCCGGGACCATCCATCCAGGTGACTCTGGGAGTGTCCAGCCCATGCGGCTCCCCTCTTCCTGTGACCCCAGCAGCTCCTGCTTCACAGGCCAAGGAGGCTGCCACTGCCACACAGCAACACCCTGAAAGCAGACCGGGGTCCTCCAGGTCTCAGCCCTCCAGAGGATGCTGATCAAGGTCATCACAGACAGGGCGTCGCAGTCAGCAGATTGCCTCCACCTCCTCTGTGGATGTCCGGGGAGCATCAGGACATAGTGGCAGGGTTAGGAAAGTTAAGATGTAACTCTTTCGAGTACAAACCCGTTTCCATCTGTTTCAGATGAAGTTACATTGTTTCATAGTTTGCCATTGTGAGATTTGAAGAAAGTTAAGATGTAACTCTTTCGAGTACAAACCCGTTTCCATCTGTTTCAGATGAAGTTACATTGTTTCATTGTTTGCCATTGTGAGATTTGAAGAAAGTTAAGATGTAACTCTTTTGAGTTAAAACCAATAAAACCAACTTAACAAAATTGGGATAAATCAGGCACAGCCCCTAATTCAGGTCAGCTGTAAAACCAAGAACAAAGTTTAAAGGAAACTTACAAACTTTAAATCAATATGTGATTAAAGGGGTCAACAAAACACCCCAGTCCCCGCGGTGCCCACCGGGCACAAAAGGCCTCGAGCGTGCCAGCAGACACCGCGTGCTCCCTCTCCAGGGACATCCGGCCGCGAACGTAGCTGCGGAAGAGGAGAAGATGTAACTCTTTCGAGTACAAATCCGTTTCCATCTGTTTCAGATGAAGTTACGTTGTTTCATAGTTTGCCATTGTGAGATTTGAAGAAAGTTAAGATGTAACTCTTTTGAGTACAAACACGTTTCCATCTGTTTCAGATGAAGTTACATTGTTTCATAGTTTGCCATTGTGAGATTTGAACTCTTGATCTTGGGGTTACAAACCCAGTACCATAACCACTTGGTTATTTAGGCCAAGCATAAAATCAGGCTTCCTGCACCTGTTCTGCTTGCCCACACCAAATGGTTTGTAACTCTTTCCAGTACAAACCTGTTTCCATCTGTTTCAGATGAAGTTACATTGTTTCATAGTTTGCCATTGTGAGATTTGAAGAAAGTTAAGATGTAACTCTTTCGAGTACAAACCTGTTTCCATCTGTTTCAGATGAAGTTACATTGTTCCATAGTTTGCCATTATGAGATTTGAACTCTTGATCTTGGGATTACAAACCCAATACCATAACCACTTGGCTATTTAGGCCAAGCGAAAGTTAAGATGTAACTCTTTTGAGTGCAAACCCGTTTCCATCTGTTTCAGATGAAGTTACATTGTTTCATAGTTTGCCATTGTGAGATTTGAACTCTTGATCTTGGGGTTACAAACCCAGTACCATAACCACTTGGCTATTTAAGCCAAGCAAAATTACATTCTTTCACAGTTTGCCATTGTGAGATTTGAACTCTTGATCTTGGGATTACAAACCCAGTACCATAACCACTTGGCTATTTAGGCCAAGTGAAAGTTAAGATGTAAGTCTTTCGAGTACAAACACGTTTCCATCTGTTTTTCAGATGAAGTTACATTGTTTCATAGTTTAACCAGTGTGAGATTTGAACTCTTGATCTTGGGGTTACAAACCCAGTACCATAACCACTTGGCTATTTAAGCCAAGCAAAATTACATTCTTTCACAGTTTGCCATTGTGAGATTTGAACTCTTGATCTTGGGGTTACAAACCCAGTACCATAACCACTTGGCTATTTAGGCCAAGTGAAAGTTAAGATGTAGTTGCACAGCCTGGGCACGGGTGTTAATCACTTGTTCATACTGTTCACTATTGTCAATAAACTCCCAAGAATGCCTCCCTGCCTAAGGCTCCTTGTTCTGAGGAGCAGTGTTCATGTCATTCAAATGTGAAATCTTTCTGCACAAGATAAAGGCAGGTGTCTCAGTCCAGGGCTTCTTCCATGTGCTCTGTGCAGCCTACAGACCAAATTGATGGTCCGGTCTCACATTCCCTGGACGCATTACTGATGCCTGCACCTCAATGGTGCTGGTCATTGCTGCCAGTGTAGTGGGCAGACGTCACAGAGTTCCGTCATTCTCTCAGTGTGTTCTCAGCACCTTTAAGGTCGGGCTGGCCGCCCATCTCTTCAGCATCTGTGACTAGTGATGCTGTGCTCCTGAAGGGCTCAGGTGCTGTAGGCTGACATAGGATCAGGTGCTAAAGTTTTATGGCTGCGTCTATATGATATGACCCTGATCAGAGTGCAAGCAAGCTGCCCTTGGCCAAACAGGAGTAAGACATTCTCAGAGACTATGTGAAGATTTATGGAGTGTCCTCACTGTATATTGTCATCATCCTCCTGCAACTGAGTGACTATTAGGGCCTCCACTGCATGGCAGGAGCATTATGACAGAGGGCATTTGAGCTGCCATAAGCCAGACTGGAGTCAAATGTTCACAGACGCAATGTGAGGGTCTATGGTGTCAGCTCACTGCATGTCATCATCATCCTCCACAAATCTAGCAGCTATGAAGGCCTCCCGAGTGCGTCTGCCTCATCTGGCCAGTGTGAGGGCCTCAGTCCCGTCATCATCACCTTCGAGGGACCTCCTCACCCTCATCCCCGTCAGCGCCCTCCTCATCCGAGGACCCCTCCAGGTCTTGCATCTCCTCCTCAGCCAGCTCCTCTCTCCTTTGCAGCGCCAGTTGTAAAGGGTGTAGCAGACGACGATGATGCATGATATGCTCTGTGGACTGTATTGCAGGGCTCCACCAGACTGGTATGAGCATCATCCTGATGCTCCATCAAGTTGCGAGTTGCAGCATGAGCCTCATTATACCTTCACTCTGCTGCAGTCTGAGGCCACTGCACGGGTAGCATCAGCCACATCCTCTGCAGATAGCCCTTGTCCCTGAGGAATAATCTTTGCAGTTTCTGTGGAGCCTGGAATATGTCAGGGAGCTGTGACCGACTGGGAATGTAGGTGTCGTGTACACTTACTGGAAACCGTGCACAGACCTGCTGGATGTGTTTCTGGTGGTTGCACACCAGCTGCATATTCAGCAAATAGAATCCCTTGCGGTTGATGTTGTTGACTGCGTGTTGTGATGGAGACCTGCAGTCACCTGTACCTGTGGGAAACCCGAGATCTGGGCAAATCCAAATCGCTCTTGAGTCCTGGCTGTCCTAGTCCCGGGTCAAATGCACAAAGTTGTGTGCCTTCAAAAGATGGCATCCTTGACCTCATGGATGCATTTGTGGGTGGAGGCTTGTGGTATCCCACAGAGGTCACCTGTGGAGCCCTGCAAGGAGCGCTGTTGTAGAAATTGAGCACCGCTCTCAGTTTGATGGCCACGGGCAGTGGATGCACTCCATGTCCTCGTGGCGCCAAATCCTGCAGCCGGTGGCAGATGTGAGCGACCAGTTCCCAAGACATGCGTAGTTTTCGGCGACACAGGTTCTCAGTAATCTGAAGGAATGAAAGGCAGTGTCTATAAACCCTGGGAGTTGCTACACACTGATAAGCGACGGGTCACTGTGGCTCTTCGGCAGCTTGTGTGGGAGCCCCAGCCGCCTCTTCTTCCAGAGTGTGCTGCCCCTCCCTCTGCGCAGCCAGGACCCTCAGTCGCTCTGTCATCTTTGCTCTCTGTAGGCCATGAGGCTACATACAGCTAGTTCACCAGGCTCCATGATCCTGATGTACTCCTCCTGCAAGATGAAAGAGAGAGACACATGGGTGTACTAAGAAACTGTCCTGGTTAAGTGTGAAAGCCCCTTAATGCATTGCAAAGAGTGCTGGCCACCAATTGGATGGCCAGAGTTTAATATGCTACATGGCTCCCTGAAAACCCACCCACCTCCGCCCCACTCAACCTGATTGTCAGCAGTTTTGCCCATTGGACTGCATGCTTTGCTCTCAGCTCAGGCGCAGGCATTCCCCAACCCGCAAGGCTGCACTGTTAGCTTGAACCACGGGGAGACTGGTCCAAACAAGGATGATGACATTGTGAGCCCCCAGTGACTGCTCCATGGCCAGCTTTAGCGAGGAGATTGTACAACATGTGCAGTCGTCCAACTGTTCTGCAGTCGACTAAAATGCTCAGTTTGCAGTCTGTGCTCAAGTGTTAAAAGCTCTGGAGCGCTTGGTGGCACTTTGATGCCTCTAAGTTGCTTAAGTGGGCAGATAAGCTAGAAGCCCAACTCCAATCATATCAATAGCTGCGCCTGAACTGTGTCAGTTGCAGAGGAATGATCACTTTATATAAGGTGTCCCCTAATGTGTGGCTGCTTCCCTCGCCCACCTCCACCACCCCACCCCCACCATGCGCCTGAAGCTTGAAGTCCAACAGGCAACCATGGCAAGCGCTCTGCAACATTGCTGTGTGCTCACCTCTGAGTTCCCCTCAAAGTGCAGCCCGCACATCTTTTATATGTTGTTGTGAAAAATGTCAGTGAGTTTTCCCACCGACATGGGCGAACGCGCCAGTGACGGGAGGATGATTCCAGCAGGCAGCCCTAATAATGATAAGCAGATGTATCACAATGAGGTCCAATGGTGGGAAACGTGGCCCGTCATCAGCAGGCTGAACGGACAATCGCAAACTGGTTTCTCGTGAAACCGATTGCGCGATATTGTCTGCTCACACTACCAAAAATGCCCAATGCCAATCCTGGCTATTGACTCTCTCCACAGGTACTGCCTGGCCTGCTGAGTATTTCCAGCATTTTCTGTTTATATTTCAGATTTCCAGCATTCTGCAGTAGTTTTCTCTCCTATTATATGCCCCATCCTGGGCATTTGAAATGTGGTTAGTTTCAATTTAAAATAAGAAAATATTTATCATTCAATGCAAAGTTTAATTTTTCTGTTACCAAAGCCCACTTGTGTGGAGAGAAATAGCACATGATTACAGGTGAATTGTTGGTGCTACTTTACTGAAAGGCGTTGCAATTTGTAAACTTGGAAGTGAGACCACAAGGCATATGCAAACAGAATATATCACTGTAATTTAAGGTATTCTCACTTACACATGGGATTGTTGTTTGCAGTGCTTGTTAGATTCATGTTGTTTGGAAGCTGGCGTCCAGATATTGCATAGGGCCAGGATCAAAGAAGTAGAGCTGGTTGCGTACTATGAACAACCAAGTTGTATGTAATTGTCTGACAAATTCATGGTTGTAAAATGTATCCAACTAAAGCCTGAGCTTTCGATGGGCTTTATAAATAGATGCGTAGAGTACAAAAGCCAAGAAGTTTTTCTAAGGCTACATAAACAGTTTGACCCCAGTGTGAACAGCAAAGAATGACAAAAAGATTAAGAAGGAGGGAAAAATTAGAATATGTGAGAAAGCTAGCTAGTGACATAAAGACAGATAGTAAGAGTTTCTATAGATATTTAAATAAGAAAAGAATTAACAAAGTGAGCATGGTCCTAGAGAGAGTGCGTCTGGGGAATTGATAATGGAAAATAGGGAGATGGTGGGTGAATTAAACAGGTTTTTGCTTCTGTCTTCACTATAGAGGACACAAGTAACATCCTGGAAATAGCTGTAAATCAGGAAATGGAAGGAAAGGAGGAACTCAAGAAAAATTACAATCACTGGGGAAGTGGCATTGAGCATATTGTTGGGGCTGTGAGCTGACAATATCCAGCTCTGGATGGACTTCACCCTAAGGTCCTGGCTAGTGAGATAGTTGACGCACTGGTTTTAATTTTCCAAAATTCCCTAGATTTAGGAAAGGTTCTATTAGATTGCGAAATAGCAAATATAACTCCTTTATTCAAAAAGGGAGGGAAACAGAAAGCAGGAAACGACAGGCTAGTTAGCTGAACATCTGTCATGGGGAGGTGGTAGCGTAATGGTATTGTCACTGGACTGGTAATCCCGAGACCCAGGGTAATGCTCTGGGGACTTGGGTTTGAATCCCACCATGGCAGATGGTGGAATTTGAATTCAATAAATATCTGGAAGTAAACGTCTAATGATGAAACCATTGTCGATTGTCATAAAAACCCATCTGGTTCACTAATGCCCTTTAGGGGAGGAAATCTGCTGTCCTCACCTGGTCATAGCAATGTGGTCTTAAAAGCTCCCTCACCAAGGGCAATTAGGGATGGGCAATAAATGCTGGCCTAACCCACATCCCATGAATGAATTAAAAAAAAAGAAAATGTTAGCAGGACACTTAGAAAAATTCAAGGCAATTAGGCAGAGTCGACATGGTTTTATAAAAGGGAAATTGTGTTAACCAATTTATTAGAGTTCTTTGTGCTGTGCTTAGAATTCCAGAAGGCATTTGATAAAGTGCCACATCAAAGGTTATTGCAGTAAATAAAAGCTAATAGTGTAGGGGGTAACATATTGGATGGATAGAAGATGGGCAGGAAGATTAACAGGAAGTAGAGTGTTGGCATAAATGGGTCTTTTTCTGGTTGACTGGATGTGATGAGTGATGTGCCACAGGAAGTAGTGCTGGGGCCTCAACTTTTTACAATTTACATAAATGACTTGGATGAAGGAACCGAAGAAATGGTTGCTATATCTGCTGACGTCACAAAGATAGATAGAAAAGTAACTTGTGAAGAGGACTGTAAGGAGGCTACAAAGTGATATAGTTTACGTGAGTGGGCAAAGATCTGGCAAATGGAGTATAATGTGGGCAAGTGTGAAATCTTTCATTTTAGCAGGAAGAATAAAAAAGAAGCTTATTATCTAAATGGTGAGAGATTGCGGGGCTCTGAAATTCAGAGGGATCTGGGTGCATGAATCACAAACGGTTAGTATGCAGGTACAGCAGGTAATTAGGAAAGCTAATAGAATGCTATTATTTATTGTGAGGGGAATTGATTACAAAAGTAGGCAGGTTATGCTTCCGTTGTACAGGGCATTGGAGTACTGTCTCCTTATTTAAAGAAAGATATAAATGCATTAGAAGTAGTTCAGGGAAGGTTTACTAGACTAATACCAGGAATGGGCATGTTGTTTTATGAGGAAAGGTTGGACAGGTTAGGCCTGTATCCACTGGAATTTAAAAGAGTAAGAGGTGACTTAATTGAAAACTTTAAGATCCTGAGGGGTCTTGACAGGGTAGATGTGGAGAGGATATTTCCTCTTGTGGGAGAATCTAATAAGGGGTCACTCATTTAAGGCAGAGATGAGGAGAAAGTTTTGCTCTCAGAGCGTTGTGAAATCTTTGGAACTCTCTTCCTGAAAAGGCGGTGGAAGCAGAGTCTTTGGATATTTTTAAGGCAGAGCTAGATAGATTCTTGATTATCAAGGGGATGAAAGGTTATCGGGGGTAGGCAGGAATGTGGAGTTGAGGTTCCATTCAGATCAGCCATGATCTTATTGAATGGCGGAGCAGGTTCGAGAGGCTGAGTGGCCGACTGCTGCTCCTAATTCGTATGTTCACAATACTGCATGCCTGAAGGTTGTGAACAGGAGGATTAAAGTGGGTGGTGGACATAAGAGGCCCGGAAACAGGGCCATCATTTCTGTCCATTGCCCTTGGTGTACCTGCACCACATGGCCTGCAGAGATTCAAGAAGGTGGCTCAACACCACCTTCTCAAGGGCAATTAGTGGTGGGTAATAATTGCTGGCCTAGCCAGCAACACCCACAACCTGTGAAAGTATAAATCAAAATGAACTGAGGAGTCAGCCCCTTTAACAAGGAAGTAGAGAGTTGGAGGAAATCATGTTTCCTTTGCCTATTTTACAGAAGGATTGCACCGTACCACATCAGAGAATACAGAGAGAGGATAGACACCACATATAGATCCTGACCATCACCCAGGCAACAACTGCACAACTGTGGGAAGACATCCAGCCCCTTCACTGCATTGCACAACACAGAGAAGGTTGGGCAGTGAAACCATCATCTGGAAATCGTTTGGGTCAGGGGAGTTTTGACATATCATCAGATCTGAAACTGGTCAGTGGTGTGAAGCCTTTCATTAGAACCAACCTTTATGAAGGTTCGGCTGTGGGCGATCAGTCAGGGTAAGGCTGGGAAGAAGTGTGAGTGGGTTCCGAGTGTGGTGAGAGCTTCAATCATTCATCAAGCCTCATGAACCACAGACTTATTCCTACAGGTGAGAGGCTGTTCAAGTGTAAGGTGTGAGGAGGGCTCCACAGGCTCATAAGATCTCCTCATCAGCAAGGTGCATCTAGCCTACAACTGCTAACACAAGGAGGAGCTTCATGGAAGAGAAACCATTCAAGTGTGAGCTGTGTGATCGAGCTTTCACACAGTCATCGATGCTTGTGAATCACCGACGCATTCACACAGGGGAGAAGCCGTTCAAGTGTGAGTTGTGTAACCAGGGCTTTGCACAGTTATCAGGCCTGGTGAATCACCGGCCCATTCACACAGGGGAAAAACCATTCACATGTGAGCTGTGTGGCAAATCCTTCTCGCGGTCATCGACCCTCCTTGTTCATCAATGCATTCACACAGGGGAGAAACCATTCAGATGCAAAATGTGTATCAAATCATTCTCTGATTCATCGACCCTCCGCAGACACCAACGCATTCACACAGGGGAGAAACCATTCATATGTGAGGTCTGTGACAAATCATTCTCATCGTCATCAGATCTCCGCACACATCAACGCATTCACACCGGTGAGAAACTGTTCAAGTGCGAGGTGTGTGATAAATCATTCTCATCTTCATCGGATCTCCGCATACACCAACGCATTCACACCGGGGAGAAACCATTCAAGTGCGAGGTGTGTGATAAATCATTCTCGAAGTCAGGGAACCTCTGCACACACCACCGCACCCACACAGGGGAGAAACCGTTCAAGTGTAAGGTGTGTGACAAATCATTCTCTGACTCATCGAGACTCCTGCTCCATCAGAGGATTCACACAGGGGAGAAACCATTCATGTGCAAGGTGTGTAACAAATCATTCTCGGTGTCATCAAGCCTCCGTGTACACCACCGCATTCACACTGGGGAGAAACCATTCACGTGCAATGTGTGCAACAAATCATTCTCGAGGTCGTGCAACCTCCGTGTCCATCGAAGGATCCATTCAAGGGGAGTAACCCTTGACATGTAAGGTTTGTGATGAAGCTTTCATGACGTCTTGGACTATCCAGGACACCAGAGGATTTACACATGGGAAAAACTCTTCAGGTGCAATGTTTGTGACAAGGCTTTCACCCACTCTTCCGATCTCCTGAAGCACTAGTGGATCCACACTGGAGAGAAACCATTCAGGTGTGAGGTGTGTGACCTGCCTTTCACACAGTCAGTGTATTCACACAGGGGAGAAACCCTACCAGTACAAGTTCTGTCAGAAATCCTTCTCACAACTGTAGGACCTCCTGGAACATCAGTGAACCCACACAGGAACTACCTGGTCAAGCTCTAGTCAATCTGTCATCAGAGCGTGAATGTCTACATAATCTCACTGCAAAGGATGTTCAGTGGGCACAGAACAAGAAGCAGCTTTCACTCACATCAAACAACTAGTGACGACAACGCCAGTGCTGAGGTACGATGATGTCAATGATGAACTCACCCTGCAGTGAGATGCCAGTGAAACAGGACTTGGAGCAACCCTCATGCAACAAGGACAACCAGTTGTGTTTGTATCCAGAGCATTAATACAAACTGAATGATGCTACACACAGATTGAGAAAGAGAGCCTGGCTATTGTCTTTGCTTGTGAGTATTTCAACCAGTACCTGTTTGGGAGAGAGAAAGTGATGGTGCAGTCTGACCACAAGACATTTCAAAGCATCTTTCTCAGACCGCTTCTAACTGCTCCAAAGCGTTTGCAAAAGATATTACTTCATTTACAGAGATGTCATTTGTAAGTGAAGTACAAGCAAGAGAAGCAGATGAACATTGCCAACATGCTGTCGAGAGCTGCACTCTCTTTGAAGAAAGTTGATAATGCTAATACAGAGTGTGAAATCTTCCAGTTTCAACAAGAAGCAACAGCACAACATGCTCTGGAAGTCATCAACCCAGCTGACAGTGAATCTGATAGACAAGCGTCTTGCTCAGATCAAGATAGCTACACAATGAGATACAACTCTTCAAATGTTACAGTGAGTTGTTTTGAAAGGATGGCCTGAAACTATCAAGGACACACCTGTTCCGCTAAGAGAGTATTGGTCAGACAGAGATGAAAGGATCGCCCAAGATGGCATCTTGCACAAAGGGACTCAGGTCATTATCCCTAAGGAGATGAGAAAAGAGATGCTGAAGCACATCCACACAAACCATCAAGAAATCGAGTCTAGTCTGAGGGAGTGAAGAGAAGTGCTTTACTGGCCAAACGTGAGCAATGAGATTAAGGACCACATCAGCCAGTGCGATGTGTGTAATGAATATCAAGCTAAGCAAGATAAAGAGCTGGTCATGACTCATGATGTCCCTGACAGACCATGGATGAAGCTTGGAGTAGACCTCTTCACTCTCACTGGAACTGATTATCCTGTCACAGTCGACTACTATTCAGACTACTGGGAGTTAGACCAGCTGACATCAACAACTACCAGTGAGATTGTAGAATGCCTGAAAGCACACTTCAGCCGTCATGGCATTCCTGACATTGTGATGAGTGACATGGCCCTCAGTTCACGAGTAAAGAATTCAGACATTTGATGAATGATTGGGAAATTCAGCGCTACACATCATCTCCACACTATCCCCAGTCAAATGGAAAGGCTAAGACAGCAGTGAAACTGCCAAAGGGATTATCAAAAAATGAACTAGACGCAGCACAGATGTGTACAAGGCAATCTTAGAGTGGAGAAACACACCTACTGAAGGCATGGAAAGTTGTCCAGTCTAGTGACTAGTGTCACGCTGCACCAAGACCACTCTTCCAACAGCTAAAAAACTACTGAGGCCAGAAGTAGTAACAGGGAGTGAGTGACAAGATCAAAGTGAAACGACAGAGAGACAAATTTCACTTTAATAAAGCTGCCATATCGTTGCCAGAGCTGAGAGTTGGAGAGCCGGTCAGAGTGAAAACATTCAACACACTCAACAAAAGTCAGCTCACTTGGCAACTTGGGTCCTGTGTAGAGAAGTAAAGATTGTGTGTGCAATGAGTGTGTACGGACAGACGAAATTGGAACTGGACTATGCATATGGAGTAACTTGCAAACAACAGTGCATACATAATTTTTTCTTTTTATGAACAGAGAGATGTTTGGATAAATCCCTTTTTACACTGTGGCTTCCCATATTAATATGACCTCTGATGTCATCATATGTAAATAAAGGTTTGAGGGGAGTAACCATTTTACACACCACATGGAACATTGTTTAAAATTCAGATTGCTCCAAATATTTCTGGAGTAACATGAGTTTCCTGAAACTTGGGAAACTGACCGGTGAAATGGAGGTGACTTTGAGCAGCAGATCAGGTGGGGATTTAAACTTGTCATTGTCCCATCTGAATAAAACCTCAATTTCACAGCTGTTGTCTCAGTTCCCTCGGTAAAAACATTTGACAGAGATTTCTAGTGTGGGAATAGCATTCTTCATCCTCGGAGACTTTCAAATTGACAGCGTCAGTGAGGGATGTGTAGCCTCGGATGTGTTTGACAGCAGATCAGAAGAGGAAGACCCACAGCATCCAAGGCAGCGATGACGTGCAGTGGTGGGATCAGCACATGCACAGGGGAGAGGGACACAGGAGACAGGGAGAAGGAAACAAAACTGAGGGACACAGGAAGGAGAGCCACGGAAGAGAGAGACCGAGAGAAAATTGACCCAGCATTTGGGGATTCACTCTGCTACTTGAGTAATAACTCTGTGACTTGGGTGTGAGGAAGCACTCATTGTGTGAGGATGTGCTCTATGAGTTGATATCTGACAACCCTGTCCTGACCAGGGGTCGCTTCCTGTGGAAGTTTGGTTCCTCTCCCAGAATGTACCGGTCCATTCCCCTCTCTCGAGATGCCCTGGTCCAGCTATCTCTCCTGGGATGTCCCAGTCCATTCACCTTGCCCAGTTCCTCACCTGGGCTGTCCCAGTGTAGACCTTGTTTGAGAGTGACATTGTTCAGTGTGCAGTACACTGGGATGATTGTGACCATTCTCTCTCTCAAGTAATACTGCGATCCACCCCCAGGTGTAGCCAGTACCTGAAACAGTTCTTCAACATCCCACTAGCTCCTCTCTGTGAGCTGCTTCAGAGAGACACAGGCATCTATAAACAACATCACCTCCTCTGTGGTGTATGATATGGTAGCATCAGCAAAGGAAGGGATGGATCTTGTCCTTAATCAGCTGACCATCAGTTCACTCACCTTCCCTGAATATGGGAGTGATGTCCAAGTCCCTGACAATGAAAGCATTGTGGGATGATCCAGTGTGAGTGACGTTCACATGGAGTATTCTCAGACGGACATTACACACTACATGAAGGAGGGGAATTGCTTTCTGTTCAAGTAGCTCTGTGAGTCTCCTCAGGTGCTTTTCAATGCCATCTGAGTGTTATCAATCACTCCTAGCACCTTGGGGAAGCAGCTGTTCCATACTACTATTCCATATTACTCAGACTTCATAATAAATAATGGCAGTAATAAAAGCTTTCGTGGGAAGAGTGGGGTTATTCCCCGAATTTTATTCCTCTCAGACTGTTAGAACTGTGCCGAAACAATAGAACTTGCATGAGTGAATGAAAGCAGAATGGTTAATCAGCAGTACTGATTGAAGACAGTTCCTTAAGATGTCCAGTCCAGCTGACACCAGGGACTTTACCATCTTTCACAGCTTCAGGAACCCAGATATAAAGACAACACTGACACCTGCAGCTCCTGTTAAAGCTATTCTTCGAAACTCATTGGCTTTAAATCGGCCATGACTGAGTTAGCACTCTGTCTCTGAGTCAGGTTTTTGAGTTCAAGACTCAGTCCAGACCCTTGAAATCTGACACTCCAGTGCCGTACTGAGGGAGTGCTGCACTGTCAGAGGTACCATTTTTCAGAAGAATTAAACCAAGGCCCCATCTGCCCTCAGGTGAATGTAAAAGATCTCATAACACAATGTTGTAGAAGAGCAGGAGGGTTATACCTGATGTCATGGTCAATATAGATCCCACATATTATTTGGTCATTATCACATTACAGTTTGTGGGAGCTTGCTATGTGCAGTTGGCTGCCACGTTTCCTTCATTACAACAGTCACTACAGTTCAAAAAATATTTAATGGCTGTAAAGTAATCTTACATGCCTTGAGTGTGAAATTTGATATATAAATGCAAGTCTTTCTTTCTTAGAAAAATGTTCCACTTCCTGTGAACTGGAAATTATAAACCCATTGATGGAAAAAGTATACCAGCCCACAGTGACATTGAGCAATATATTGTGTACAGAACTCTTAATGTAGGCTCCTGAGTGTTTCAATGAATAGGAACACACTATGCTGACGAATCAGGTAGATTGGGTTAAGCTGAAAAATGAATTTATTGTGAGTTATAAATCCATCCCCCAGATTGATAAAACAGCAGACAAATAATATCACAATATTCAGCTTACATCAAACTTTGAATCAACCAAAATAACAAAACATTTGAAAGTGACTCAAGATCTTTTGCAGAACATGAATCTTGGAAGAGTGTAAGGTGAATATATCACACGTTATTACACTGAGGTATGATGGGCCGAGGGAACTAAGGTCTGTAGGTACTTACTCCCCCTCCCTCACCATACTCAGGATTGTAGTCCTCCCAGACAGGAGAGTACAAACATTATCCATGATATAAGTCAAACACCCGTCACCTGAAGAGGATCTGTCTATAATTCACATCACCAACTAAAGCAGGTTCTGACTGGACCCCATACCCACCCCTGAGTGCTGGCTCACTTTACTGACACAGACCACTCACATCAGAGGAAACTCTCTCAGAATACTACAGACAGAAGTTTCTTTAAAACCTCTGTGCTTTAGTCTGGCTCCCAATTCCGATGGTCAGGAATGACCCCGAACTTTAGTGGCCCAGAATGGAGGTTGTTTACATTATACAAACATATGCAGAATTGAAGAGAGAGAGGTTTACAAATCTGGTGCAGAGTGGCCAACGAGACTGCAGTCATCCTCAAACTGTAGATTATGGTTCCTGCAGATGGAAAGATGGCAAACGTAACCCCACTATTTAAGAAAGGACAGAGAGAGAAAAGGGAACTACAGACTAGTTAGCCTAACATCAGTCAAAGGGAAGATGCTAGAACCTGTAATAAAGGGTGTGTTAACAGGATGCTTAGAAAATAATGGTAGGATTAGGCAGAGTCAACATGGATTTATGAAAGGAAAATCGTGTTTAAGAAAGCTGCTGGAGTTTTTTGGGGATGTAACTAGCAGAACCGATAAGGGGGAACTGGTGGATGTGGTGTATTTAGGTTTTGAGAAGGCTTTTGATAAGGTCCCACACAAGAGGTTAGTAAACAAAATTAGAGCACATGGGATTGGGGGTATATATTTGCACATTGAGAACTGGTTAACGGATAGAAAATAGAGTCGGAATAAATGAATCACTTTCAGGTTGGCAGGCTGTGACGAGTAGGTTACGCAAGGATTAGTGCTTGGGCCCCAGCTAATCACAATCTATATCAATGATTTGGTTGTGGAAGTTTGAACTATAAGGAGAATGCAAAGGTGCTTCAAGTAGATTTTGAGTGGCTAAGTGAGTGGGCAAAAATTTGGGAGATGGAATACAATGTGGAGAAATGTGAGGTTATCCACTTCGGTAGGAAAAACAGAAATATGGAGTATTTCTTAAATGGTGAGAGGCTGGAAAGTGTTGAACTTCAAAAGGGACTTGGGTGTCCTTGTTCATGAATCACTGAAAGCTAACATGCAGGTACAGCAAGCAATTAAGAAGGCAAATAGTACATTAGCTTTTATTACCAGAGCATTTGAGTACAGGAGTAAAGATGTCTTAATGCAATGTTACAGGGCATTGGTGAGACCGCAGCTGGAGTATTGTGTACAGTTTTGGTCTCCATGCCTCAAGAAAGGTATACTTGCCATAGAAGGAGTGCAATGCAGATTCACCAGACTGATTCCTGAGATGGAGCGATTGTCCTATGAAGAAGGATTAAATAGACTGGGCCTTTATTCACTGGAGTTTAGAAGAATGAGAGGTGATCTCATTCAAATATCCAAAATTCTTAGAGGACTTAACAGGATAGATGCAGGAAGATGTTTCCCTGGTGGGGGCAAGGGAGGGAGGAGTGCGGGGGGGTTGGTGGGCGCTAGAACCAGGAGACACAGTCTCAGAATAAGGGACAAGTCATTTAGGACTGAGATGAGGAGGAATTTCTTCACTCAGAGGGTGGTGAATCTTTGGAATTCTCTGCCCCAGAGGGCTGTGGTAGCTCAGTCATTGAGTATGTTCAAGACAGAGATCAATAGATTTCTGCAAATTAAAAAAAAATCAAGGTAAATGGGAATAGTGCAGGAAAATGGTGTGCAAGTACAAGATCAGCCACGATCTCATTGAATGGTGGAGCTCCTATTTCTTACGTTGTTATCTATGGTGGTCCAAGGTAAATGAGTTTCCCATCTAGATGGTATTTAACACTGTAATATAAGGGGTTAACATGGTGTCCCAATACATGCAAGATTGGATCCAGGCACCAGTTGACCTTGAACACAAGACGTTGCTAAGAGACTTCCTGTTATCTACTGAAGGGAGTCGGAGCCGAAACCGCATGGGAACAATGCCCAGT
Source organism: Carcharodon carcharias (assembly GCF_017639515.1). Classification (NCBI taxonomy): domain Eukaryota; kingdom Metazoa; phylum Chordata; class Chondrichthyes; order Lamniformes; family Lamnidae; genus Carcharodon; species Carcharodon carcharias. The sequence goes on from NC_054485.1 coordinate 73,460,804, forward strand.
ACTAAACAATGTGTTGGACGAGTGCCCAACGCGGACTCAGTGAACTCGGCAAGTAGCGCATATATAAGCCTGGAAAGTCCCCAGTTCGGGGAGTCTGCTCCGGGTTAAGCTAATCGCTGAGCGTGGGTCACAGGCGGCACCTCCGCAGAACTGACGGCTCCCAGTTCCAGTAATTCGTGGAGTAAGTATATAGCCAATTATGCCAGACCCGTTGTGAGTATCGGACCTGGTTTCTATCCTATATAGGCTAGGTAGGAAACAAGCAAAATAAAATAATATTATCCTAGCAAGCTAGTCTCCTGTTCTTTGTTTCCGCATCAAACTACCCGCCTGCGAACCTGATCCTCATAATTTCTTAGAACATTTTTGGCGTAGTCGGCAGGATCAATCGCAATTGAGGAGGGATTTTGATGCGAAACAATGTTTGGGAAAAGGAATAAGAAACCAGAAGGGCAGGCCGAGGCGGTTGCGGTCCCAGGATGGCAAGGGCCGTGGCATAGTGTAGCGGCCTGTTTGCGGAAGGGTGGGGGGCGACCGGAAAACTGGGAGGCCGAAGGCGTAGGAACCACCCCAGGGTCGCTGCTGTCCACCCTTGAGAAAATCCCGGTCCCCTCAAGGAACCCCTTGCCAGGGATCCAGAGGCGGATGTGGGCTTGTGCGGCGGCTTGTAAGCAGCAGTCTGACAGGCGTCAGAAGTTGGAGGCTGAAATAGCAACCCTTAAGCATGAGCAGGGGCTCAGTAGCGGGGATGCCTCCGTGTTAAGACAAGAAATTATAAAACTAAAGGCAGAAATAGCAGCACTAACGGAATTAGCGGGGCGGGCGATCACACATTTGTCGTCTAGTAAGCGGAAGAGTGAGCGAAAGCGCCCGCGCTCCGTGAACCCCACTCAAATAAGGGCGTTTGTGGCACAGCTAAATAATGGGGACGGCTGGGATATTGACCACTGGGACGGGAATATATGGGGGGACTCGGATGATCAGTACGAAGATGAGCTGCCACCCCAGGTGCGAGCGAATCCGGTCGTCCGGAGAAAACAGGTTCAGAGACGGCCTCCTGTTAGGTTTGAAGTGTTGTTGGATGATGAGGGAAATCCCCAACGAAACGAGCGAGGCGAGCCTATCCATCATGAGATCCCCCAGTTGCAACCTCCTCCGGAATTCTCCGAGTTAACGGAGGATTTTACTACGGAGGAAGTATTATACATTACTCAAAAGACCCGCCGAAATCCTGGGGAGCCCATTGAATTGTGGTTGGTGAGGCTTTTGGAAGAAGGAGGACAGCAAGTCCAGGTAGACTTTCAGGATGCGCCCAAATTTGGGGGATTGGCCAAAGATGCGGCAATAGACCTGGCATATAGACGACAGGCCAAAGATATGGTAGGGGAGAGGGGTACGGGGACTCTGTTCGGGATGTACGCCCGAGCGGTAGCAGAACAATACCCGTTCCCGTCTGACTGGCCACCCCTGGAAGGAATATGGACCACGATTAAGGAAGGAATACAAAGATTGACCCGGCTATGTGTACGGGATGCCTTGTTGTTAGGAGTCTTGGATGAGGTAGAAAATGTCAACGTGAGCAAACAAGCCAGGGATCACCTGGTAAAAACGGCTCCCCCACATTATAAGCCGTTACTACTTACCATAATGTTGAGTGGCAAAGGAGAAACGTTGGGGGAGGCTCGGAGTATGATGCGGGAGATGGGAGGACTGGGAGACTGGGGGGCGCAGGGCCGGGGTAATAATGGGACTAGGGAGGGACGTCGCTCGGAAACTCGAGGTGACTCTAGATCCAACCCCAATCAAGGAGCCAACCCCGGACCCTCCCGCCGAGCCCTATGGCAAGCGTTGATGCAAGCACAAGTCCCGGTTGCGGACGTTGATGGGAGACCCACGAGAGAGCTGCAGGAAATGTGTAAACGAAAGGGACTTAAAGTGTCCAGGGTAGAAACTGAGGCCCGTGAACCACGGGTGACGGCAGAGGAATTGGTAGAGCTACTAATACAGAAATGCCAGTTCAGGGAGGCGGGGAACGTTGCTTCAGATAGAGGGAAAACCCCCACCCGACCGCAATGGGAGTCCTCCGAGGAGGAGGAAGGAGAGGTGACAACCCCTTACAGGGAATGTTGCAAGGTAGACCGGCGCACTCGCAATGCGAATAAGAAGGGGAAGAATAAGAGAGGAAGGGGTGCTAAACGCCTGTACCCGGCGTTGTCAGAAGAGGACGAGTGGGAGGACCAATAGGGATTGGGCCAAGCCCCGAAGATTTGCCCACAAACGAGCCAATGGTCGGCCGATGACATCAGACCACATGTGGCGGTGACCATTTATTGGCGCAAATCTGTTCAGACGGTTATGGCTCTAGTGGACACTGGGGCGGAGGCCACCCTAATCCATGGAACTCCCCATAAGTTTAAAGGAACCCCAGTCACATTAGTGGGATTGGGAGGAAACTTAATAGAAGGAAAAATGGTGCAATTACCCTTAGGGATAGGGGCAATGCCGATCAGGACCCATTCGGTAATCATAACACCGGTCCGCGAGTGGATCCTAGGAATGGACGTGTTGGCAGGGCTAACCTTATACCTGCGACACGGCAAATTTGAATTTGGAACCTTAATCCATTGTCGCACGGTATTGGTGGGAAAAGTGAAAATGGACCCCTTTCCCATCCCAATAGCCGAAAAGGTGATCAGCCTGCGACAGTATAGAATTCCTGGTGGGCACAAAGAGATCTCCGCCACCATTAAGGAATATTTAGAAGCGGGGGTACTAAAAACGTGTTCGACTGCTTGGAATAACCCGTTGTGGCCGGTCCGTAAGGCTGATGGATCCTGGCGGATGACGGTGGACTATCGGCAATTGAACCGCCATACCCCTGCCCTGACGGCGGCGGTACCTGACGCCGTTACCATTATAGGACGAATACAACATCACCCTGGTACTTGGTACGGAGTGATCGATTTAGCTAATGCCTTTTTTACTATCCCAATCCCCGAAGATAGACAGGAACAGTTTGCCTTCACGTGGGAAGGTAGACAGTTCACATTCACACGGTTGCCTCAAGGCTATCTGCACAGCCCCACTATATGTCATAGGATAGTGGCGGAACATTTGGCAAGGTTCGAAGTGCCGGACCATGTAATGGTCTCCCACTACATTGACGATATAATGATACAAGGTAGTGGGCAGGCCCAGATACAAACACTGTTGGACGCATTAGTCCAACACATGAAGGGGTACGGATGGGAAATCAACCCGGCAAAGATACAAGGGCCTTCCCAGACTGTGAAGTTCCTGGGGATAATTTGGAATAAAGGGGAACGAGAAGTTACCGAGAAGGCCAGGGATAAAATTCAGGCCTTCGCAGTTCCTCACACGCAAAAGGACGTACAGCAATTTATCGGACTATTTGGCTTTTGGAGGCAACATATACCACATTTGGGACAGATACTGAGACCATTATACCAAATTACCAGGAAGAAGGCAGAGTTTGAATGGACTAACAACCATCAACTCGCCTTCGAGATGGCCAAACAAGCGATACAGCAGGCTGTATCCCTAGGAAAAATACAGTCAGGACCGGTCGAATTGCAGGTTTCGGCACAGGGAGACTATGCAAATTGGAGTCTATGGCAAAAACAAGGACGCGTAAGGAAGCCGTTGGGGTTTTGGTCTCGTAAACTACCCCCGGCGGGGGGGAGGTACACCCCCTTTGAGAAACAACTGTTGTCCTGCTACTGGAGCTTGGTGGAAACCGAGGCCCTGACAGCGGGACACGAAGTAATTATGAGAACGGCTATACCCATTCTCCCGTGGGTAATGAGTGATCCCACTACACATAGGATAGGGACGGCCCAAGAAAGTAGTATCATCAAATGGAAATGGTATGTGTCAGAAAGGGTGAAGACTGGGCAGAAGGGGGTGTCAGTCTTACATGAGCAAGTGGCGGAGGCCCCTGAGGGAGGGGAAGTGAGATTCGAGGTGATTGAATACACAGAATCACCTGTGAAACTTGGGAAAAGGTACGATGAGCTGACGTCGGAAGAGCAAGCCACTGCTTGGTTCGTGGACGGCTCGGCTCAATGGAAGTCAGGACGGCGTAGGTGGAAGGCCGCTGCGTATAATCCAAAGCAAGGGATTACATTGGAAGAATTGGGAGAGGGTAAGAGCAGCCAGTGGGCCGAGCTCAAGGCGGTGCATATGGTAATCATGCAGGCCGGAATTATTGGGGTACACCTATTTTCCGATTCATGGTCAGTAGTTAACGGGATGACTCAGTGGATGCCCACATGGCAGGCCAATCAGTGGACAGTGGCCCCGGGCTGCGCACTGACCATTCACACCCGGGTGAATATGTGTTCCGAAGGACAGTGTCATGAGGGTGGTATTGAATGGACTATTATTACCGCCAACGACGAAATGAGGATTACCAATGGGACGCCAATCACTGGCAGAGGCCCAATGGACTGGTTAATCAGGGGAGAGTCTGGCATCCCAAAACATCAACCACCTTCCGACTGCCAGTCATACCCGAATGTAACCCTAAACGGCGACGACGGGCATGGTACGATACCTTGTTAGGAGGGGCAGGGACAGTAATGGGGATATCCAATGCTATAGACTCTGAAATGACCCGTACTAAATTATCCAGTACGGGGCAAGCAACTGCACAAGGCCTGTACACTATTGGCCGATGGATGCCGTCGGCCATGATGACGCAGGAAGAGACTGCACGAATTTTGCTGCATTCCTTAAAATGGGAATTGGACGTGTGGGATTCGACTCAACGGCTGTTCCAAAATTTTACTGTACAGATGAACTGGACAATTTGCGGTATCCAAATGCTGCATGCACATTTGCAAAAAGAACGATTTTTACGAATAGTCACTTCGCCTAATGTTCAGGCCTGGCGAGGGGTGTGGAACGTATCTGAGAAATTATGGATGAACACCTATCCGGACAAAACATGGTGTAATGCAACGCTGTGTAAAGGACATTTTGTAACCTTGAATGTAACTGATTTTGTGACGGTGTGCCGATATTACGTATTGCCGGTCATTACATCTGATGGATATTACTTTCTCAAAACAAAAGGGAATTGGTTCAGTCCGGACACCAATCTTACCTATGACTTGTCCGCGTGTGAGCAGGCGGATCAAGGAAAGGCCTGTCTGTTGATGGATCGATATCGAGACCCGTGCCTTACAGAAGACACGGCTTTGTGTGAATGGATGATTGAGGCACCCCGAGATATGATGTGGCAGATTGGTCCCCATACGCTCTGTGTGGCCACTAGTCATGCCCATGCCTTACTCCCGACGACCCCTTTTTCAGGTTGCCTTACTGGCATCTATCGATGGCGGTGGCAGAACCATACTTACCTATTGACCAATTACAGCGGAACGCAACACCTCACCACTATGCAGTGGCAGGTATGGCTGCACCCTTGGAGTATCTCGCTAGAGCGTTTTAAACAGGCCCTCGATCGCTCGGAAGAGCTAAAGCAGATATTGCGACAATGTTACCCGGGTGACTGTGTCCACCTTTATACATGGCCAAAAGGTAGTACACGCTGCTCATGTAGTAGAGGTGGAATCCGCCCATCACTGGTGGGATCTGTTCAATGGGCTGTCAACTACGGCACGACGTTCCCTATTTCCTCCGTTGTTCATTTTAATCGGAGTTTTAGTGATTCTGACCTGTTGTAATATACTGACCTGTACGTATGTTTGCCGTGTGCGGCAGCAACTGGAACAAAACATGTACATGTTATAACAATGTATTGCTTATTATTATGTATTTGTATAATCGTTACATGTATTGGGCCAATCAGTGGAATGTAATATAAGGGGTTAACATGGTGTCCCAATACATGCAAGATTGGATCCAGGCACCAGTTGACCTTGAACACAAGACGTTGCTAAGAGACTTCCTGTTATCTACTGAAGGGAGTCGGAGCCGAAACCGCATGGGAACAATGCCCAGTACTAAACAATGTGTTGGACGAGTGCCCAACGCGGACTCAGTGAACTCGGCAAGTAGCGCATATATAAGCCTGGAAAGTCCCCAGTTCGGGGAGTCTGCTCCGGGTTAAGCTAATCGCTGAGCGTGGGTCACAGGCGGCACCTCCGCAGAACTGACGGCTCCCAGTTCCAGTAATTCGTGGAGTAAGTATATAGCCAATTATGCCAGACCCGTTGTGAGTATCGGACCTGGTTTCTATCCTATATAGGCTAGGTAGGAAACAAGCAAAATAAAATAATATTATCCTAGCAAGCTAGTCTCCTGTTCTTTGTTTCCGCATCAAACTACCCGCCTGCGAACCTGATCCTCATAATTTCTTAGAACAAACACTGACACCAGAGGGCAGTTGATCTTTGATGAGTTGAATAGCCACTGTCAGGTAGATTGTAAATAGAACGGGGGCGGGGTGGTATCACACAGCCTTGCTTGACACCAGTCTGGATTTTGAAGGCATCTGCTCCAGATTTACCACTCAGGATAGCTGCAGTCATATCATTATGAAGCAATTGCAGGATTGTGATGAAGTTTCTTAGACATCCAAATCATTGAAGCACAATCCACAGAGCCTCGTGATTTACTGAGTTAAATGCTTTGTTCAAGTTGAATGTAATGAAGAGTTCCTGGTGTTGTTCTCAAGAGGTTGAAAGCCTTGTCACAAACAACACACCTAAAGAGTTTGTCCCCTGTTTGAGTCATCTGGTATTTCAGCAGAGTCGAAGACATCATAAAAGTTTTATCATAAACTACACACTTGAAGAGTTACTCCCGTGTGTGGATTCTCTGATGGAGCAGGGAATAGGATGACCTTGAGAAGGATTTGTCACACACCTCACATGGAAATGGCTTCTCCCCACTGTGAATCCATCGATGTAGCATGAGCATTGATGACTGTGAGAAGATTTTATTGCACACCTCACACTTGAATGATTTCTCTCCCGTGCGAATTCTTTGGTGTATCAGGAGATTTGAGGATTGTAACTGCATGACTACATGAGAGAAACCATTCAAGAGTGAATTGTGCGACCAAGCCTGCAAACAGCCATCACCACTCCTGAATCACAGATGCATTCACACAGGAATGAAGCTCTTCAGGTACGAGGTGTGCAACGAATCATTCTCAAAGCTATGGAACCTCAAAGCTATGGAGTCACAAACCTCTCCTGAAGGGTTTCTCTCCTGTGTGAATCCTCTGGTGTTTCGGGGGCTTGAAGGTGTGGTTAAAACTTTGTTGCAAATCTCACACTTGAAGGGTTTCTTCCGTGAGTGGATTGTTTGATGTAGCAGAAGACTCCTGAACTGCATGAAAACTTTGTCACACACCTCATACTTTATCGCTCCTTCCCCTGTGTGAATACGCTGGTGTGCATGGGGATTTATTAACTGTGAGAATGATTTGTCGCAGACCTCGCTTGTGAATGGTTTTTCCCCTGTGTGAATGCATTGATGTTGCCAGAGGGTCATTGGATGTGAGAATGTTTTGTCACATATTGCACCTGAATGGCTCCTCCCCGGTTTGAACATGTTGGTGTCTGCGGAGGTGCCATGAATTCAAGAATAATTGGTTGCATACCTCGCATATGAATGGTTTCTCCCGTGTGAATGCGTTGGTGTTTCCGGAGTACTGATGAGTCTGAGAATGATTTGTTGCACACCTTGCACATGAATGGTTTCTCTGTTCGATGATTGCGAGAATGATTTATTACAGACCATAAGACATAGGAGCAGAAATTAGGCCATTCGGCCCATTGAGTCTGCTTCGCCATTCAATCATGGCTGATAAGTTTCTCAAGACCTCACATGTGAATGGTTTCTCCTCTGTGTGAATGTGTTGGTGCATGAGGAGGTTCCATAGCTTTAAGAATGATTTGTTGCACACCTCGTACCTGAAGAGCTTCACTCCTGTGTGAATGCATCTGTGATTCAGGAGCGTTGATGGCTGTTTGCAGGCTTGGTCGCACAATTCACTCTTGAATGGTTTCTCTCAGGTAGTCATGCAGTTATTTCTCAAATATTGGCCAGGATCTACCTGCGGTGTCTAAACTCTCTGTATTCTCTGGTGTTGTACAGTGCAATCCTTCTGTAAAACATGAAAAGGAAACATGATTTCCTCCAGCTCCCTCTCCTCTTTTGCTGACTCCTCAGTTAGAGATTGTTCCACAGTGAGTGCCAGTCTGCTATTCCCCTGTGTGGGGGATCAGATTGAAGTCCTTTCTTTTTCCTCACTTGACTGTCACACACCCTCTGTTTCCAGCAGGGACACTGGATAGTGACCAGAAGCAGACAATGTGGCTATTTTCTTTCCTCCACCCTGACCCCCATCTTCCCAGGCACCATGAGGGCAATGGAAAAGACAGTGGGGCAGAGTGTAAAACGGGCTATCAATTTACTATGAGTTTGAGTTGTGTTTAATATCAAAATGACTGATGAGAAATGTTAATTCAATGGAAATTTTTGAAATTTCTCCCCTTGTTTTCCAAAATTATTTGAAGGAAACACACTGGGCTGGAAGCGCTAGAAGCTAAGGAAAATCTTGCTTCAGTGTATCTGATTGAAGGGTTCTGGTTTATCCTGGGAAATTAGATACATTGCACTCGCTCAGACTGCACATCCCAAATTCAGTTATCAGGCACAGTACTGGGCAAGACTATCAAATCCAAGCCCAGGCTTTTATGAAAGGCCGAGACCTTCAGGTAAAATCTTTAAAGAAGGCATTAAAAGAGATTTCAATAAATGTGTCTCCAGGTATGGCAGCCGAATTGCTATGGTGCTGGATTAACAACCCAGAAATTGTGAATTCAAATCCAACCAGAGAGTTACATACATAGAATTACAGTACAGAAACAGGCCATTTGGCCCAATTGGTCCATGCTGGTGTTTATGCTTCACATGAGCCTCCTCTCACCTCTCCTCATCTCACCCTTTCAGCGTATCCTCTGTTCCTTTCTACCTCATGTGCGTATCTAATTTCCCCTTAAAGGCATCTTTGCTATTCATCTCACCCACTCCACGTTGTGAAACTGAATTTAATAAAGTTTGGAATTTGAGGAATGGAATCAAAATAAAAACATGAAAACTTTCAGGTTGTCCTAAAAATCCAAATATTCTCCTTCAGGGAAGGGAACCTGCTACAACTGCCTGGTCTGGTCTACATGTGACTCCAGTCTTACGCACCATGGTTGACTCTGAATTGTCCTCTGAAGTGACCCAGCAAACAATGATAAACAATCACGACAAAGTACAATAATTAGAGGAAAATCAGATTTATCTGGACAATCCTGGCATTGCGTCAGAATAAGATTAACGTGATCTTAGCCCAGTGAAATGTGTAAAGTCTCTCTTGCCAAGGTCTGAGGACAAGTACCCAGGTGAGGAGAGCTGCCCCACAGATTGGTCAAGTAGCAGTGATACTGAAACATCCCAGACTCCTCCGTCACCATCCCTGGGTACGTCCCATCCCACTGGCAGGTGGGAAGTCCTCAATATTGGCTCCATCGGCAGCATTTTCCCCCCATTGGGGGGGGTTGCGCGGGTGCAGGCGGGTGGATTCCCGATTAGTGCCCCCAGCTGGGGGTGTGCCGTCATTTTACATAGGCGGGCCAATTAAGGAGGGAGGAGCTGTCTTTCAATTGGGGTGTCAAATCCAGCCCCTTCTGCTTTCTGTAAAGTGGGCGTAAAAAGTCCAATGGCACTATTTTGAAGAACAAGGGCATTATCGCTGGTGTCCTGACCAACATGAATCCCTCAATCAACACCATGAAAAAACAGATTACCTGGTCCTCATCACACTGCTGTTTGTGGGAGCTTGCTGTGTGCACATTGGCTGCCACGTTTCTTACATTACAAATTATTTATTTCTGTAGTGTTTTCAGACATCTGGTGGTCGTGAAAGCTCTATATAAAGAAAAGTCTCTTTTTTTCTTTTCTGAGGAGGTTACAGAGATAGGGGGTGGTGGGAGCTCTTGGAGGGATTTGAAAACACAGGAATCATACAGATCCCAAAACACAGACAGAACTGACCATTCACAGTCCACAGGATAATAACCAGCTCCCAACATGCACACACAGAACCTAACAATAGGAAATCAGTAATAATCCTCAGACACTCGGCACCTCCCAGATAATTACACCTCACCTTCTCATGTTCAGTAATGACCCATCAACAAAACTCAGCCTGTAAGTCAGAAGGGAAATGCTTCCAATAAACACATTTAGTATCCAACACACAGCTCCAGTCAAACAGTTCAGCACAAAGCACCAAGTAAACAGTTCTCTCAGCTGATCTTCTCACAGCATAAGGGGCATTTCCACACCTGATTCCCCACAGGATAGTCAGACTGACTAAACATTAGTGGAATATGATGCTATGCAAATTATTAAAGTTTTGTTCCTTCACTCACCGTCTCCTCACTTGGTTTTCAGTCCCTACAGGAAGTGAACCAGGTGTGGAAGAGGAAGAGGAGAGAATGGGCAGAGTGGGTGGGCTCTCTGATTGACATCTCTCACAGCAAATTCAATAATGGCTGATTTCATTGTAATCGCATTCCTGCCTACCCCCCATAATCTTTCAGCCCGTTTCATATCGAGAATCCATCTACCTCTGCCTTAAAAACATTCAAAGACTCTGCTTCCACCGGCCTTTGAAGAAGAGAGTTCCAAAGACTCATGACCCTCTGAGAGAAAAAGTTCTTCTTGTCTCTGTCCTGAGTGGGCCACTCTTTATTTTTAAACAGTGACCCCTAGTTCTAGATTATCCAACAAGAGGAATCATCATCTCCACATCCACCTTGTCAAGCCTCCTCAGAATCTTATATATTTAAATCGAGTCACCTCTTCGTCTTAAAACTCCAGCAGAAATAAGCCTAGCCTATCCTCTTAAAACTCCAGCAGAAATAAGCCTAGCCTATCCAACCTTTCCTCATAAGACAATCTGCCCATTCCAGGTATTACTCCAGTAAACCTTCTCTGAACTGCCTCCAACGCACTTATATCTTCCTTAAATAAGGTGACCAATACTGTACGCAGTACTCCAGATGTGGCCTCACTCAAGCTCTATAACTGCAGCATAACCTCCCTACATTTGTATTCAATTCCCCTCACAATAATTGATAACATTTATTAGCTTTCCTAATTACTTACTGTACCTGTATACTCACCTTATGCGATTAATGCAATAGGACATCCAGACCCCTCTGAATCTCTCATTATTTAGATAATATGTTTCTTTTTTATTTTTCCTGCCAAAATGGACAATTTAACATTTTACCACATTATAGTCCATGTGCCAGATCTTTGCCCACTCATCTAACCTATTTACATCCCTTTGTAGCCTTCTTGTGTCCTCTTCACATCCTACTATCCTATCAATCTTTATGTCATCAGTAAATTTAGCAACCATACCTTCGGTTCCTTCATCCAAGTCATTTATATAAATTATAAAAGTTGAGGTACCAGCACTGACCCCTGTGGCACACCACTCATTACATCTTGTCAACCAGAAAAAAAATCATTTATGCATACCCTCTGTTTCCTGTCAGCCAGCCAATCTTCTATCCATATCAATATGTTACTCCTTATACCATGAGCTTTTATTTTCCACAATAACCTTTGATGTGGCACTTTATTAAATGCCTTCTGGAAATCTAAGTACAGTACATCCACCGGTTCCCCTTTATCCACAGCACATTACTCCTTCAAAAAATTCCAATAAATTGATTAAACATGATTTCCCTTTTACAAAACCATGCTGAGTCTGCCTGATTGCCTTGAATTTTTCTAAGTGCCCTGTTATAATATCTTTAATAATAGAGTCCAACATTTTCCCTTTGACACATGATAGGCTAACTGGCCTGTAGTTTCCTGCTTTCTGTCTCCCTCTCATTCGCTATTTTTCAATATAATGGAACCCTCCCCGAAGCTAGGGAATTTTGGAAAATTAAAACCAACGTATCAATTATCTGACTAGCCACTTCTTTAAGACCCGATGATGAGGTCCATCTGGACCCTGGACTTGTCAGCTCACAGTCCAACAATTTTCTCAGTCCCACTTCCCTGGTGATTGTAATTTTCCCAAGTTCCCCCCTCCCTTCCATTTCCTGATTTACATCAATTTCTGGGACGTTACTTGTATTCTCTGTCATGAAGATTGATGCTAAATACCAGTTCAATTCATCTGCCATCTCCTTAATTTCCATTATAATTCCTCAGATTTACTTTCTATCAGACCAAAGCTCACTTTATTCACTCTTTCTTTTTAAAATATCTACAGAAACCCTTACTATCTGTCTTTATATTTCTAGCTAGCTTTTTTTCATTCTCTAATTTTTCCTAGCCTTATCAATCTTTTGGTAATTCTTTGCTGTTTTTTATATTTTGTCCAATCTTCTGACCTACCACCCATGTTAGCGTTATTATTTGCTTTTTAAGTTTGATACTATCTTTAATTGTTTTAGTTAACCACAGATGGTGGGTCCTCCCCTTGGAATTTTTATTTCTCGTTGGAATGTATCTATTCTGTGCATTCTGAAATGTTCCCTCAAATATCCACCACTGCATCGCTATTGGCCGAACCTTAACCTAATTTGCCAGTTCATTTTAGCTAGCTTGCTTTCATGCCCTCATAATTGCCCTTAAAGTTTAAAATACTAGTCTTGGACCCACTCTTCTCTCCTTCAAACCGAATGTAAAATTCAATCATATTATGATCACTGCTGCCTAGAGGTGCCTTCACTGTGAGGTCATTAATTAATCCTATCACATTGCACAATACTAGGTCTAGTATAGCCTGCTCTCTAGTTGGTACCAGCACGTTCTAAGAAACTATCCCGTAAACATTCTATGAATTCTTCATCTAGGCTATAGATTTTCCCAGTCAGTATGCAGATTGAAATCTCCCATGATTATCGCCGTACAAGCTCCCCTCACTTCTGCCTTTATACCTAGTGAATGGTTACTGCTAGGCGGCCTGTAGAACATTCCCACAAATGATTGCTTGTATTTATCATTTCTCCCCAAACCATTTCTACATTCTGGTTTCCTGAAATTAGGTCATCCCTCTCTATTGTGCTAATACCATCATTAATTAAAAGAGCCACCCCACCATCTTTTCCTAGCTCCCTGTCCTTCCTAAATGTCACGCATCCTTCAATACTCAGTCAAATCCCAGTGGTGAGAATTTCTGCTTCTAAGAATATGTCCAGCAGATTTATGACCTTCATTTGATAAGTGCCTCTTCACATAGTCCAACTTCCATCCATCTTCCCAATTCCTGCCAGGAGAGAAGTCACTGATATTCCAGCTTCAGCACAAAGTTTCCAGATCAAACTCATATCAGGCACTGGATTGAGATATTCCCCTCAGTTGTTCATGAATCTTGTCTCTAGATCGTTGAGGCTCTGTTTCTATTCTCTCATCCAGCCACTCTCCTTTGAGCATGAGGCAGCATTTCCATTTGGGATTTCCTGCTCTGTTGGTTGATGCTGTTTGCATTTGTTTTGACATGGCTCTTAGTAGGAAACGATGTAAATAACCTTCATAGAGCTATCTAAACCAACAAAATATCCCTCTACCCAGGCTGAAACACATACAAACTGAACCGAATTCCAATCTCCTAATTAGTTCACTAGTTAACAATCAACTGCACTTTAACTGAGAAATTGCTACTCTTGAACTGCTAAAAATTATGGAAGGTTGGTTAAAGTTAGGTATCTGGCATAAAGTGGCATAATGTGACTGGAGGACTGCAGAGTTTCGATGATGTGAGTACTTCCTGAGACTCAGTCTATATCAAAGAACAAATTGACATTGATACAGAACAGAACAAAGACGGTGAGTGAGACGTCCAGAACACACTGTTAACGACCCATTTAATAATGCTCAGAAATGTGAACTGACAGTCAATAAATAATGAGTTTTAGAAAAAGCCTCTCCCATTGACACATTGGGGGAGCAGTAACCCTGTGTTGGTCCTCTGTGATTTTTCTTTGTAAAGAGCTGGAGAGACTTGAACCAGGTGGGGATCCAACAAAGGGGCTTCCACTTCCCCTACTGTGGAGCTCATGTCTCTGTGTTACTGGGGTGGAAGCAGCAGTCACTGTGTGGGGGGAATGGTCAATGGCAGCAGCAGAGCAGACCATGGGATCTCACAGTTTTCACACACTGCTCACTGCCTTTAGTATGAAGGATTCTGTAGATCCTTGTGTTCCCGCTCCACACTGGATCCTTACCCTCCAATTTGATCAGCAGCATCTCTGCTGGACTAACAACAAACCCAGAATTGTATCTCAGAAACAAATATTTGCACCAAAAGAACTCACAGTCCCTCAGAAGCTACTTACTGTTCACAGCGAGTCAGACAAACTCCTCCGATGGCGGCTCCTTTTCTCCACATTCTCCCACTCCCCAAGTGCGCTCTCTTCCTGCACTGTCACTGGACGAGCTGCCAGCCAATCAGGTGTTCCCACATGGCCTGGCCGCATCAAGTGGGATCAGGCACCAGTGGAAATGCAGCCATGTGCGGTATCACATCTGCATGAAGCAACAACTGATGGAGTAGCAGAACACTGTCCACATGCCATGTGAGTGCTGTTAATAATCAAATATGCGGCAGCTGGTGTTCAGCAGCACAGGCGCACAGCTTCGAGGGAGCTTAGGACCTGGGTGTCTATGTAAATAAATCATTCAAGGTGGCAGGACAGGTTGAAAGAGCGGTTAATAAAGCATACGGCATCCTAGGCTTTATCAATAGGGGTATAAGGTACAAAAGCAAGGAAGTTATGTTAAGCCTGTATAAAACACTGATTCAGACACAACTGGTGTATTGTGTCCAGTTCTGGGCACCACACTTCACAAAGGATGTGAAGCCATGAGAGACAATGCAGAAAAGATTCATGAGAATGGTTTCTGATTGGAGATTGGAGAAGTTGGACTGTTCTCCTTGGAGAAGAGAAAGCTGAGAGGAGATTTGATAGAAATATTCAAAATCATGAGGGGTCTGGACAGATTAAAATAAGTTGAAACTGTTCCCATTGGTGGAAGAATCGAAAACCAGAGAGCACAGATTTAAAGTAATTAACAAAAGCAGCAATAGCGACATGATGACAAACTTTTTACACAGCGAGTGGTTAGGATTTGGAGTGCACTGCCTGAGAGGGTGGTGGAGGCAGATTCCATGGAGGAATTCAAGAGAGAATTGGATCATTATCTAAAATGAAAAGTGTGCAGGGCTACGTGGAAAAGGCAGGGGGGTGGCACGAGGTGATTTGCTCCTTCAGAGGGCCAGCACAAACAAGATGGGCAGAATGGTCTCCTGCTCTTTCTGTGCTGTTATGATTCAATGAGAATCAGGACAAGGGAGACCAGGAGCAGGGGTCTGCCTTCTCAGGTGACTGTAAAATATCTCATGACAGTAGGTTGTAGAAGAGCATGACATTCTTGATGTCCTGGCCAATATGGATCCCACAATCAATATCACAAAAACTGGTTATGTGGTCATCACCACTTTGCTGATTGTGGGAGCTTGCTGTGCACAAATTGGCTGCCATGTTTCCTACATGAAAAGTGACTACACTTCAAAAAGCACTTCATTAGCTGTAAGGTGCTTTCAGATGTTGTGTTTATGAAAGTTGATATATAAATCCAAATCTTTCTTCCTTAGGGAAATGTTATGCTTCCTGTGAACTAGGAATTATAAACCCATTGATGAAAAATGTGTACCAGCCCAGTGACATTGACCAATTTTTTGTGTACTAGACTCTTAATGTAGGCTCCTGAGTGTTTCAGTGAATAGGAACACACCATGCTGACAAATCAGGTAGATTGGGTTAAGCTAAAATAGATGAAATTATTGTGAGTTATGAATCTATACAGACAATTGATTAAACAGCAGACGAACAAAAACACAATATTCAGTTCGCATCAAACTTTGAATCAACCAAAATAAAAAATACATTTGAAAATGACTCAAGATCTTTCCCAGAACATGAAATGAATCTTGAAGAGTGTAAGGTGAACATATCACACCGTTATTACACTGAGGTATGATGGGGACTCAACTTGACTCCCTCATTATACTCAGGATAGTAGTCCTTCCAGACAGGAGAGTACAAACATTCCCCATGGTGTTAGTCAAATGCCTGTCACCTGAAGAGGATCTGTCTCTAATTCAAATCTTCAACTAAAGCAGGGACCGATTTTACCCCATACGCACTCCCAACTGCTGGTTCACTTTACTAACACACAAACACACAACACATTCATATCGGGAATCTGGAAAATATTCACACATCCAAGTCAATTCCAGAACATTGGGCTCAAATAAAGTCAGCTGTACGAAGCTCCTGTGCCCAGTCCATTTGGTTCAAGCTTTGTGGATTCCCAAAGATAAATCCGGAAGGTACAGGACATGTGGTGGGAAGAGAAGCCCAAGAGATCCAACAATATGCTGATCATCATGACATGTGAATCTTTTTTGAAGTCACTGGGGCCAGCAATAGACCAAGGGGACAAAATCCCCTTTGTTGGTATTTCTCTTCTTAAGGATGACAATGCCATCTGTTAATGCTGGAAAGAACATTTTGAACAACACCACAACCATGAATCCACAGTGACAGCTGATACCCTCCAGTCTATCCCCTGTGCCTGTGGTAGAATCCATGGGTAAGTCCCCATCAATGGGAGAGCTGCAACAAACAATCAAACAGATAAAAAACGACAAAGCCTGTGGCCCTGATGGTATTCCAGCTGAGGTCTTCAAAGCTGGTGGACTTCTGCTCACATCAAGGCTCCATGAACTCATCCTACAGATTTGGGAGGAAAAGGAACTCCCTCCGACTTCAGGAATGTGACAATTGTAACTATCTTCAAGACGGGAGATAAACATGCTGCAGAAACTATTAAGGTATTTCCCTCTTGTTCATAACAAAAAGATCCTGACACACATTCTCCTGAATCACCTACTTCCAGTGGCTGAGGAAACCCTCCCAGAGATACAGTGACATCCCCTCCTTATATCTCCTTCTTTGTCTCAGTGTTAATTTTTCTCTGATTATGTCTGCATGAAACACCTTGAGACATTTTACTATATTAAAGGTGCTGTATAATTGCAAGTTGTTGATGAAGGGTTGATGCCCTCTTTCCATCTCATATTCCCTCCAATCCTCAAGGTATCGACCTGGAGGACAGACTGTGGACATTGATTGGCCTCTAGTGCTCTGTTCGAGTGGCCATTCAGCATGTGTAGACCCAGACAGTGAATGTTGTGAGACAATGGAGACTGTCACATCCGAGACACATCCTGCCCTCCCCCTAACTTCCCAGCTGGGGTCACTGATGAGGAACGGGATTCCTGGTTGATTCTCCCCCTCCATATATCAGAGATGCTGAGGTTAATTGAAGTCCCTCCATTACTACCCCAGAAATGGCTCCTCTCCTGGGTGCTTGTGCTGGTAGATCAGAAGCTGAAGCCTTTCTAACCACTGGGTGTTTGACTGCCTTCTTGGTCAGAGTAAGAATCAGTGACTGACTTGCACCTGATGCTGCACTGAAAGGATGCTGAGTTTATACAGGAGCTTCTATACATATTGATGTCTTCTTTTGGTGATGTTTGGTGATCTGGTCTAAGGTTAAATTGGCCTTCTTGAAATGATTGGACTAGTGGTTGGAGAGGTTTGAGACTGACGCTGCTGAGACAGACAGTGCTTTGGAATGACAGCTCCCGTGTGAACACTGGAGGATAAACAACAGCCAACTCTCAGTGTAACGGAAGCAGGTGACCCAGCTCCAGGTCTATATGGGGATGTCGGTGTATGGTGAGAGAGGAATAGATGAAACAATCCTGACACACGTCACACTGGAAGGGTTTGTCTCCCGTGTGGGCTCACTGATGTTCCAGGAGGTCTGGCAACTGTGTGAAGGCTTTATTACAGAACTCACACCGATAGGGTTTCTCCCATGTGTGAGTGTGTTGCTGGCTCAGGAGATACCCTGACTGTGTGAAAACCTTGTCGCACACCTCACATCTGAAGGATTTCTCGCCATTGTGAATCCACTGGTGCTTCAGGAGATCAGAGGATTGGGCGAAAGCCTTTTCATAAACATTGCATACGAAGAGTTCTTCCCTTGTGTGAATCTTCTGGTGTTCTAGGAGGGTCAAATACTTCACCAAATCTTTATCACAAACCTCACACATGGAGGGCTACTTCCCTGTGTGGATTCTCCGGTGGAACAGGAGGTTTGATGACCTCGAGAAGGATTTGTTGCACACATCGCATGCGAATGATTTCACCCCAGTGTGAATGCGTTGGTGTGTACGGAGGGTCGATGACCGTGAGAATGATTTGTCACACACCTCGCACTTGAAGGGTTTCTCGCCTGTGTGAATCCTCTGGTGTGTCAGGAGGTGGAAGGAATGAGTGAAAGCCTTCTCACAAACCTCACATCTGAATGGTCTGTCCCCTGTGTGAATCCTCTGGTGTGTCAGGAGGATCGTAGATGTCACAAAAGCTTTATCGCAAACCTCACAAGTGAATGGCTTCTCCCCTGTGTGAATGCGTTGATGCACACGGAGGGCTGATGACCAAGAGAATGTTTTGTCGCACACTTTACAAGAGAATGGTTTCTCCCCTGTGTGAATGCGTTGGTGTGCGAGGAGAGTCGCTGAGTCCAGGAATGATTTGCTGCACACCTCACAAGTGAAGGGTTTCTCCCCTGTGTGAATGCGCTGGTGTGCGAGGAGGTTCGATGACCCAGGGAATGATTTGTTACACACTTCACACTTGAAGGGTTTCTCCCCTGTGTGAATCCTTTGGTGCGTTAGGAAAGTTGAAGACGTCCGAAAAGCTTTATCACAAAGCTTGCATGTGAATGGTTTCTCCCCTGTGTGCATGCGTTGGTGTACACGAAGGTTTGATGACTGTGAGAATGATTTGTTGCAAACATCGCACGTGAATGGTTTCACCCCAGTGTGAATGCGTTGGTGTGTGCGGAGGTTCGATGAGTGTGAGAATGATTTGTCACACACCTCACATGTGAAGGGTTTCTCCCCTGTGTGGATGCGTTGGTGTGCACGGACAGCCAGTAACCACGAGAATGATTTGTTGCATGCCTCGCACCTAAATGGTTTCTCTCCTGTGTGAACGCGTTGGTGTCTCCTGAGGGTCGATGTGTCCGAAAATGATTTGTTGCATCCCTGACACGTGAATGGTTTCTCTCCAGTGTGGATGCGTTGGTGTTTCACGAGTGCTGATTTGTGTGTGAAAGCCCGGGCGCACAGCTCACACTTGAATGGTTTCCCTTCCATGTAGGCGTCCTTGTGTTACAAGTGATACAACCGATGCACCTTGTGCATTGGGAGATTTTATGAGCCCTTGGCTTAACAGTGGCTGTAAGAGATCCGCCTTACGTGTTAGGAAGTCTTATGAGCTTTTGGAGCCCTCCTCACACACTTCACACTTGAACAGCCTCTCACCTGTAGGAATGAGTCAGTGGTCCCTGAGGTTCGATGAATGATTGAATCTCTCACCACACTTGGAACCCACTCACACTTCTTCCCAGTCTCACTGACCAATTGCCCACAGCCGAACCTTCAAAAAGGTTGGTTCTGATGGAAGACTCCACACCACTGACCAGTTTCAGATCTGATGATCTGTCAAAGCTCCCCTGACCCGACTGATTTCCAGATGATGGTTTCACTGCCCAACCTTCTCTGTGTTGAGCAATGCTGTGAAGGGACTGGATGTCTTCCCACAGTTGTGCAGTTGTTCCTTGGATGATAGTCAGGATCTATCTGTGGTGTCTATCCTCTCTGTAATCTCTGGTGTAGTATGGTGCAATCCTTCTGTAAAACAGAAAAGGAAACATGATTTAATCCAACTCCCACTCCTCCTTTGTTGAAGAGGCTGACTCCTCAGTTAGGGACTGTTCCACAGTGAGTGCCAGTCTGCTATTCCCCTGTGTGGGGGATCAGATACAAGTCCTTTCTTTTTCCTCACTTGACTGTCACACATCCTCTGTTTCCAGCAGGGACACTGGATAGTGACCAGGAGCAGACAATGTGGCTACTTTCTTTCCTCAACCCAGATTCTCATCTTCCCAGGCACTGTGAGGACAATGGAAAAGACGGTCGGGCGGAGTGTTAAACAATTCACTGCCAATTCGCTATGAGCTTGCGTCACTCAGGAAAAATGTTAATTCAACGGAGATTTTAAAATTTCTCCCCTTGTTTTCCAAAATGATTTGAAGAAAACACACTGGACAGGAAGTGCTAGAAGCTAAGGAAAATATTCAGTCAGTTCAGCCCAATTGGTCCATGCTGGTGCTTATGCTTCACACGAGCCTCCTTTCAACACCTCTTCATCTCACCCTATCAGCATATCCTTCTGTTCCTTTCTCCCTCATTTGCTTATCTAGTTTCTCCTTAAAGGTGTGTACGCAGTTCACCTCAACCACTCCATGTTGTGTAACTGAATTTAATAAATTTTGGGATTTGTTGATTAGAATCAAAATAAAAACATGAAAACTTTCAGATTGTCCTCAAAGCCCAAATATTGTCCTTGAGGGAAGGGAACCTGCTACAACTGCCTGGTCTGGTCTACATGTGACTCCAGTCCCACACAACATGGTTGACTCTGAACTGCCCTCTGAAGTGGCCGAGCAAACAATGATAAACAATCACTACAAAGTCCAATAATAAGAGGAAAATCAGATAAATCTGGACAATCCTGACATTGTGTCAGAATAAGATTAATGTGATCTCAGCCCAGTGAAATCTGTAAAGTCTCTCTTGCCAAGGTCTGAGGACAAGTACCCAAGTGAGGAGAGCTGCCCCATAGACTGGTCAAGTAGCAGTGATACTCACTGAATCGTATCAATCTGGAAACATCACAGACTCCTCCGTCACCATCCCTGGGTATGTCCCATCCCACTGGCAGGTGGATAAATCTCAATATTTACTCCATGGAGTCTCATGGCTTCAGGTCAAAGAAGTTCAAGGAAAACTACCACTCCCCTCCCAACTGATGAATGAATACTTCACCATGTTAATCATCACTAGGGAAGTAGACCAAGGGCAGATCCCAAAACTGGGTATCCAAGAGGTGCAGTGAGCCATCAGCAGCAGCAGGATTATATTCCACCACAATCTCACAGCTTGGCACAGCCCTCATTCCATAATTATCATCAAACCAATAGATCGACATGTCAGGAGCAGCATTGGTTCCCTCTCTGCTGCTTGCCTCTCTGCCCACTGCCTCCTCTCTATCTGGGCTGAGATCAAGAACTACCCCCAGCCCCACCTCCCACTCTGTCCATGCAGGGAGGGGGACTGCGCCTGAAGGTGCATCCTTCAGTGCTCCTTAACATGCTGAGTTTGAGCTAGTGTGCAGCCATTCCTATCCTGCTCTGCTGCCAGTTATAGGTTATAACCCTATCTCCCTTTACAATAAGTCTGCCCCTCACTGGGAGACTGCTTCAGAGTGAGCGTCAATGGGATAATGAACCATGAGGGGAATCATGCTGCTCCTATTGAACACCTGCTCACTTTCTGTCTTTTTACACAACGAAAATCAACAACAACAACTTGCATTTATATAGTTCCTTTAACATAGCTCCATGACCCAAGGTGCTTTGCAAGAGCATTAAAAAAATTTGGGAGCTTGCTGTGCACACATTAGCTGCCACGTTTCCTACATGACAAGTGACCACACTTCAAAAATACTTCATTGGCTGCAAAGATCTTTGGGGCATCTGGTGGTTGTGAAAGGCTCTACATAAATGTTAGTCTTTTTTTATTATGTTTTCTGAGGAGGTTACAGAGATAGGAGGGTGGGAATTCTTGAAGGGATTTGAAAAGACAGGAAATATCCAGATCCCATCACACAGACAGAACTGACCATTCACAGTCCACAGGATAATAACCAGCTCCCAACATACATACACAGAACTCAAGAATAGGAAATCAGTAAAAATCCTCAGACACTCTGCACCTCCCAGATAATTACACCTCACCTTCTCATATTCAGTAATGACCCATCAACAAAACTCAGCCTGTGAATCAGAAAGGAAATGCTTCCAGTAAACACACTCAATATCCAACACAGCTTCAAACAGTTCAGCACAAAGCACCCAGTAAACAGCTCTCTCAGCTGGATCTTCTCACACAGCATAAGGGGCATTTCCACACCTGATTCCCCACAGGATAGTAAGACTGCCTGAACATTAGTGTGGATATTATGTGTTGCAATTATAATAAATTCTGTTCCTTCACTCACCATCTCCTCACTTGGTTTTCAGTCCCTACAGGAAGTGAACCAGCTGTGGAAGAGGAAGAGGAGGGAATAGGCAGAGTGGGTGGGCTCTCTGATTGACGTCTCTCACAGCCAATCGTAATATTTCTGGTGCAACACGAGTTTCCTGAAATTTGGGAAACTGACCAGTGAAACGGAGGTGACTTTGAGCAGCAGATCAGGCGGGGATTTAAACTTGTAATTGTACCATCTGAATAAAACCTCACTTATTTCAGCTGCTGTCTCAGTTCCTTCTGGTAAATGTTTGACAGAGATTTCTAGTGTGGGAATAGTATTCTTCATCCTCAGAGACTTTCAAACTGACAACATCAGTGTAGGATGTGTAGCCTCGGATGTGTTTGACAGCAGATCAGAAGAGGAAGCTACAGCATCCAAGGCTGTGATGACTTGCAATGGCAGGATCAGCACATGCACATACTTACCTGGCAGGGGAGAGACCTTCATCACGGTTCTGCCAGGGAAAGAGAAACGGCTATAACCAGTCAAACTCCTTACCATGGGGTACCTAACACCATCCGAGTCATGGTGAAGGGCAGCGAGCAAGGAACAGGAATGGATAGGACCTTCTTCACCAAGAGGATCCTATTCAAGCTGTGTGGTTTCGAGGCTACGGAGATCGACTGCCTACTGGATTTCCCCAGCGCAGGTTTCTTTGATGTGACCTTCAAGCAAGTGGCAGCTTGTGTCAAACTCCTGAAGGTGTTTGAGGAAAAGAAAGACCTGCCAGAAATGAAGATCCTGACGGCGGAACCGCTCTTTGCTCTACCGTTGCAACGAGAACGGGTTGTGACGGTGCATCTGTACAACCCCTACGTCCCTGTCACTGACGTGCTCACCTTCCTTACCAGGTACTTTGATAAGGTTGGGAGCTGCACTGAGGTTAAAGATAATTTGGGGATCTGGACATGTAAACGCCAGGTTAAAGTAACGCTCAAGACCGACGATAAGGGAGCCGTCTTCCACCCCCCTTCCAGATTCACTATCGGGGGAAGCCGTGGCTACCTTGTCTACGCTGGGCAACCCAAACTTTGTCACTCATGCGGCAAGTCTGGTCATGTGGCGGCCAACTGCAGTGCTGTCCTCTGCAAGAACTGCAAACAGGAAGGGCACCAGACAAAAGATTGTAAACAGGCTAAGTGCTGCAACCTGTGTGGCGAGGCAAGTCACCTCTACAAGACCTGCCCCAAACGTTGCCGTACTTATGCACAGGCAGCCAAAGCCAACATGGGGGAAGCAGAAGAAATGCCTCGTGTCACTCCAACTACCAAGGCCCCCAGGGAGAACAACGGGACAAAGGAGGACACAGAGAGAGACAAGGTGAAGGAAAAGATTGAGACAACAGAGGGCCAACCAACAGCACTGCCCCCTGAACCTCCCAATCCTCAGGAGACCGAATCAACGGAGGAGGAGGAGGCAGCAGTGGGAAAGCAGCAGGGGGAGTGGCAGCTGGTGAAGAGAGCCAAAAGGAAGAAGGGGCTAAAAAGAAACCAAGCCACTTCCCAGACAAGAGTCAAGAGGCGTCTCCTATCCGACACAGATAACAAGAGCAGCAGCTCTTCGGACGAAGAAGGACCAGGGCGGCGCCAACAGAAGAAGCGGCAAAACGCTAGGGAGTTGGAGGATGAGACACCCGAGCTCCAGAACATTGGAGACAATGAGGAGACCTGCGCACTCCAACTTTGCCCACAACCCGAAGAGGCCAGTGCATCACAACCCCAGGAATCTGGGAACAATGAGGCGCTCAGCGCACCCCAGCTCCGGGAAGCCGGGAGCAGCAACGCCCCAGAGGGGGAGAGGATTGGAGAAGCTTCTCCAACAGAGGACATTTCAAACCCCGCTCTCTGCACGGACCCCCAGATGCCACCCGAGCAGAACACCGCCAATGGGGAGGTTCAGGACGCTTTCCTCAGCCCATCCAAAGTGAAGCAATTTGAGCACACTACGGGCATGAAGGAGCAGACCAAAGGTCTGGAACTCTCAGAGACAACAGGTTTGGTAAGCGACTAACTGCTTTAAAATGGGTGTAAAGATTGTATCCATAAATGTGCGTAGCATTAAATCTACTACGCGATGTGTTGCGACCTTGGACTACCTTGCCAAGGTCAAAGCTGACCTGTTGTTTCTGCAGGAGTGTGCGATACCGCACCTCAGCTCCTACAGGCAGTGGTCACGATGGTGGTCCCATGGGCCATCGATCTGGTCGGGAGGAAACGACTCTCGTTCCTCCGGCCTGGGTATTCTGCTGCAGGGAGGCAGCTTCACCGTCTCCCAGGTTAAGGAGGTGTTGGCGGGCGCCTCCTCGTAGCAGACATAATGTACAAGAATGCTCCACGTCTACGCCCCGTCACAAGGGGCTGAGCGGCTGGAGGTTTTTCAGCAGCTCCCACTGCTGCTGGCAACCTCCAGGCCGGTGATTCTGGACGGTGACTTCAACTGCATCGTCGATGCGGCTGGACGAACCGGCAGGGCTGACAGCAGATTGGACGCTACGTCCAGATCCCTGATGGAAACAGTAAAGGATGCCAAGCTGCACGACGTCTTCAGCAACCCTGCAGACGGAGCGCAGCGTAGATACACCTGGTCACGGCCTGACGGGTCCGTCTGTTCCAGGATAGATTTCCTGTTTCTGTCCCATGCATTCGCAGTCAGATCTACTGACGTCAAGCCGGTGTTCTTCTCTGACCACTGCCTCCTACTGGCTGACTGTCACTTAGAGAAGGACCAGAGGGTTGGCAGGGGGGCATGGAAGCTAAACGTGAAACTGCTGACCCCAGAGAACATTGAGGAGCTCAAGAGGGATTACAAAGGTTGGAGAACCATGAAACCCCACTTTGAGTCACTGACACACTGATGGGAAGCGATCAAGGGAAACATCAAGAGGTTTTTCATCGTCAAAGGCACCCAGAAAGCTAGAAAGGAACAGAGGGAAATGTCCCGACTTCAGAAAAACATGCAGAATCTGCTCCGGCTGCGGTCGATGGGGGTCGATGTCAAGGAGGAACTCCAAGAGGTGAAGAGCCAGCAAGCCTCGCTCTTTGCCTCGGAGGCCTCCAAGATCATCTTCCGTTCCAGAGTCCGCTCTGTGGAGCAGGACGAGACATGCTCACGTTTCTTCTTCCAAAAGGCACACAGAGAGAGCTCTGTGATTAGCAGCCTGAAGGAAGAAGATGGCTCAGTAAATTCATCGCAGTCCGACATTTTGAGGATCAGCAAATCCTTCTATGCCAGATTATATGACGTAAAGCCCACAGACAGCACGGCCTCCCAGTCCTTCCTGTCCTCTATCACGGAGGTCTTAGATGACAGTACACGGGAGAGTCTGGACAAAGCGCTAACTCCTGACGAACTGACTGAGGCCCTTGAGTCCTTTGAGAAGAATAAAACTCCTGGAAGCGACGGCTTGCCAGCGGAATTGTATTCGGCTCT
Organism: Carcharodon carcharias; assembly: GCF_017639515.1. Lineage (NCBI taxonomy): Eukaryota > Metazoa > Chordata > Chondrichthyes > Lamniformes > Lamnidae > Carcharodon > Carcharodon carcharias. The sequence continues at coordinate 73,486,555 of NC_054485.1, forward strand.
GTGGGACTGGATCAGCCCGGACCTGCTAGAAGTGTATGAGAGTATGCTCTTGGCCGGCAGTATGTCAGAATCCATGAGGAAAGGCATTATCACCCTCATCTACAAGCACAAGGGGGAAAGGGAGGAAATTAGAAATTGGCGACCCATTTCATTGTTGAATGTGGACTATAAGATTTTGTCATCGCCATTCGGGTCAAATCCGCTCTGGAATTGGTGATTCACCCTGACCAGATCTGCACTGTGCCGGGCAGGAAGATCTCTGACAGCCTCGCGCTGCTCAGGGATATGATTACCTATGTACAGGACAGGGGCGTGGACACCTGCCTCATCAGCCTGGATCAGGAGAAGGCCTTTGACAGAATATCGCACACCTACATGGTGGATGTGCTCTCCAAAATGGGGTTTGGGGAGGGAATTCGCAATTGGATCCAACTGCTCTACACTAACATCAGTAGTGCAGTCTCAATCAATGGGTGGGAATCAGATAGCTTTCCTATTAAATCTGGAGTCAGGCAGGGCAGCCCCCTCTCGCCTGTTCTTTTCGTGTGTTGCATAGAACCCTTTGCTGAGTCCATCAGGAAGGATCCGGGCATAAGAGGAGTGACGATCCCAGGTAGTGGAGGAACTCAGATCAAAGTCTCCCTGTACATGGATGATGTCGCCGTTTTCTGCTCAGATCCGCTGTTGGTGCACAGACTTATCCACATCTGTGACCAGTTTGAACTGGCCTCGGGAGCCAAGGTAAATCGTGGGAAGAGCGAGGACATGTTCTTTGGGAAATGGGCTGACCGATCCTTTGTCCCCTTCGCTGTCAGGGCTGATGGCCTGAAGGTGCTGGGGATATGGTTCGGAGGGACCAGGGCACGCGTTAGAAACTGGAAGGAGCGAGTGTCTATGGTGAAAAGGAAACTGGGCTTGTGGGTGCGACGCTCCCTCTCCATTGCAGGTAAGAACCTGGTCATCAGGTGTGAGGCACTCTCGCTGTTGCTGTACGTGGCACAGGTCTGGCCCATTCCACACTCCTGTGTGGTGGCGATCACCCGAGCCATCTTCCACTTTATCTGGAGGTCGAAAATGGATTGTGTCTGCAGGGAAACAATGTAAAAGCCTCTAGATAAAGGGGGAAAAAACGTGCCCAACATCGCCCTCATACTGATGGCCACCTTTGTGTGCGGCTGCATCAAGCGGTGCGTAGACCCTCAGTATGCAAACACCACTAAATGCTGAGGTCCTACCTGTCCCCAGTGTTGCGAAGGATGGGTCTGGCCATGATGCCGCGGAACGCTCCAAGTAGTTGGACCGCGCTGTACCACCTGTCCCTCGTGGGAAAATTTATGCAGAGAAACACCTTTGACCACAAGTCCATCAGGCAGTGGTCGGCATGTAACATCTTAGAGGCCCTGAGGGAAAAGGAGAGGGTGGATCCTGTGGGATGGTTCCCTGAGCAGACTGACAGAGTCATTTGGCAGAATGCCTCATCACCAGAACTTTCCAACAAACACCAAGATGTAGCTTGGCTGGTGGTGAGAAAGGCCCTCCTTGTAAGATCCTTCCTACACGCCAGGAGTCTCACTCCCTCTGCACGTTGCCCTCGAGGTGGCTCTGGTGGGGAAGAGACCGTTGTTCACCTCCTTGTAGATTGTATCTTTGTGAAGAAGGTCTGGAGAGAGACGCAGTGGTTTCTGTCGAGGTTCATCCCGAGCAGTTCTGTGACAGAGGACTCTGTGCTCTACGGGCTGTTCCCAGGGACACACACCGAGACAAACATCAACTGCAGCTGGAGGATCATCAACTCAGTGAAAGACGCTCTTTGGTCTGCCCGAAACTTGTTGGTCTTCCAGCGCAAAGAGTTGTCCCCGACCGAGTGTTGCAGACTGGCACATTCCAAGGTCCAGGACTACGTGCTGAGGGACACGGTTAAGCTTGGGGCAGCCGCCACAAAGGCGCAATGGGGAAGGGTCGCTGCCTAAGACCTTTCTGCCACAGTGCACTGAGGGGCTGGGAACTGTAAAGAGCCCCTCAGGTTGTACAGCTTAAAATGAATGTCTGCCAATGATTGTAATATTCATTGTTTGTACTGATACAACTTGTGATTCATGTTGTAAAAGTTGAACCGGATTGTATTTTCGTAATGGTGATTTTGAAATGGTTCGAAATGTTTTTGAAGATTTCTGAATAAAGTATATTTTTGCAAAAAGAAAAAAATCAGCACATGCACAGGAGTGAGGGAAACAGGAGAGAGGTGCTGGGGAGGGAGGGTTGAGGGGGACACAAGAGGGGCACTTGAAGGGGAGAAAGAGAGAGGAGAGTGGCTGGATGCTGGGGGTGTCTCTGTGAGTTGCAGTGATTCAGTAACTCAGAGAGAAAAGTAGGATTAGTCCACTTCTAGTGCATTAGAAGTAGTGCAAGTCCACTTCCCATGATAAAAGCAAAATACTGCAGATGCTGAAAATCTGAAACAAAAACAGTAAGTGCTGGAAAAACTCAGCAGGTCTGACAGCATCTTCAAGAGAGAAACAGAGTTGATGTTTTGAGTCTGTGTGACTCTTCTTCAGAGCTAAAGAGAAATAGAAATGTGATGAAATTTATACCATTTAAGAGGGTTGGAGCATGTGAAGCTGGATAGGTCAGTGATAGGTCGGGGCAAAGGAGAGATTGACAAATATGTCATGAACCAAAGGACAAGGGAGTGTTAATGGTAATGGAGGAGCTAAAAGAGGTGCCGATAGTGGCAAAGGTAAGAAAGCAAGATGTGATAATAGCAGAACAAGGGTAAGCACTCTGAAAAGAACATGAACAAGTAATAGATGGCCCTTGTGGGCGTTGGGGCCAAAAGGATCGAAAATGGGATAAAACAATGAATTAATAAAAATAAATAAAAAATAATTTAAAAAATAAAAATAAGTGGATAAAAAATAAAAATGAATTTTGAAAAAAAGAAATAAGAAGGGCTTGGGGATGGAGGAGAGAGTTCATGGACTGAAGTTGTTGAACTCAATGTTAAGTCCAGAAGGCTGTCAATTGGAAGATGAGATGCTGTTCCTCCAGTTTGCATTGGGCTTCACTGGAACATTGCAGCAAACCATGGACGGGTATGAGAGCAGGATGGGGTGTTGAAATGGCAAGTGACAGGAAGATCTGGGTCATGCTTGCGGACAGACTGAAGGTGTTCCGCAAAGCGGTCACCCACTCTGCGTTTGGTCTCCTCAATGTAGAGGAGACCACATTGGGGGCAGCAAATGCAGTAGACCAATTGAAGGAGATACAAGTGAAGCACTCCTTCACCTGAAAGGAGTGTTTGGACCCTTGGACGGTGAGTGATGAGGGAGGGAGGAGGTGGTGCGCCTTCTGCCATTGCATGGGTAGGTGCCGTGGGAAGGGGATGAAGTGGAGGAACTGGAGGAACAGCACCTCATCTTCCGATTACACACTTTACAGCCTTCCGGACTTAACAGAGTTCAACAACTTCAGACCATGACAATTCTGTTCTCTATCTTCACCCCTTTTTTCAAAACTCATTTTTATTTTTTATCTACTTATTTTTTTTATTTTTTATTCATTGTTTTATCCCTTTTCTTAATCCCCCTTTTTATCCCATTTTCGATTATTTTCCCCCTCCACCCCACTGCCCCAAGGGCCATCTATTACTTGTTCGTGTTGTTCTTTTCAGTGCTTACCCTTGTCCTGCTATTATCATATTCTGCTTTCTTGCCATTGCCACTATCAGCACCTCCTTTAGCCCTTACCACTACAATTAACACTCCCTTTGTCCTTTCGTTCGTGGTATCTTTGTCAATCTGTCCTTTGTTCCCACCTATCTCTAGCCTTCTATCCAGCTTCACCTGCTCCATCCCCCCTTAAACAGTATAAATTCCATCATATTTCTACTTCTCTTTAGCTCTGAAGAAGGGTCATACAGACGTGAAACAATGTTTGTTTCTCTCTCCACAGATGCTGTCAGGCCTGCTGAGTTTTTCCAGCATTTTCTGTTTTTGTTCCATATCCCATGAGTTGATAGCTGACAGTCCTGCTCTGTCCAGGCTTTGCTTCCTCTGGTGGTTCAGCTCCCCTCCGCTCCAGTTTGTGATTCATAGTATTCACATCATCTGATTCCTCTCCCGGGATGCCCTGGTCCATTCGCCTCTCCCGGGACGCCCCAGTCCATTCACCTCTCCCGGGATGTCCCGGTCCATTCGCTTCTCCCAGGACGTCCCGGTCCACTCCCCTCTCCCGGGATGTCCCAATCCACTCACCTCTCCTGGGATGTCCTGGTCCATTCACCTTTCCCGTTTCCTCTCCTGGACTGTCCCAGTCTAGACCTTGTTTGAGAGTGATATTGTTCAGTGTGCAATACATGAGGATGATTGTGACCATTCTCTCTTCTGCTCTGGGGAATACTGCAATCCACCCCCAAGTGTAGCCAGTACCTGAAACAGTTCTTCAACATCCCACTAGCTTCTCTCTGTGAGCTGCCTCAGAGAGGCATTAATAAACAACACCACCTCCTCAGTGTGTGGTGCATGAAATGGTGACATCAGCCATGGAAGAAAGGGATGGACCTTGTTCCTAATCAGCTGAACATCAGGTCATTCACCTTACCCGAATATGGGTCTGATGTCCGAGTCCCTGACAATGAAAGCATTGTGGGATGATCCAGTGTGAGTGACGTTCACATGGAGTATTCTGATGGACATTACACACTAAACGAAGGAGGGGAATTGTTTTCTGTTTAGGTAGCTCTGTGAGTCTCCTCGGGTGACCTTCAATGTCATGTGAGTGTTATCAATCACTCCCAGCACCTTGGGGAAGCAGCTATTCTATAAAACTCCAGTCACCTCTGCTGCTGCTCTGAGTTTTGTATTGAATTTAATGGTCAATTACTCTGCGGAGTCATTTACTCTCCTCTTCTCCCCTTCCTCTTTCTTTCTCCTCTCTCACCTCTTCCTAACTCTTCACTTCATTCTCAACCTTTTTTCTCCTCTCTTCCTCTTTCCTCCCATTCCTCTCTCGCTCTATTTTTCCTCCTCCAATATTACAAAGATGAAAGGAATAGAGAGAAAGTTCACCATTTTAAACTCTATCATAAATGAAAAAACAAAGCAGAAACTCCATACAATATTATTGAGATAATATAATTATGACTATATTAAAGTATTGTGAACTATTTCTCCTGTTTATGGGACACAACTGAAATAAACTATTATCTGTGGGCCTGTAGTTTGCTGAAATATTTGCTGGCCATATCATGTTGACTAGAGCCATGAATATGACTGACTGTTGGTGCCTGAATGCCCAAAAACCCTGAGTGTAATTTGAAGAGCCGCCTCAAACAAGGGCAGCAGGTGTATGGGAACACCATCACCTACAAATTCCCCGCCAAGCCACTCACCATCCTGAAACTTGAAATGACTGTCATAACCCATTTTTTGCAATTTGTATGTTTCGAGATGCAGGCTTTGAATCCAGTATTAATCAGACCACCAAGTCTCAAGAGGTTTTTATAAAACTAAATTAAACATTTATTAATACAAGGAAGATTGTAAGCACATACATATGTCTACAAAATTACCACAATAATAACTACAAAAATCTCTCAATTAATCTGACTCCCCGTTACACCTCTGTTAAGGCCAAAGTAAAACACAGATTTAAACAGACCCCTGGAGAAGCACATTCTGGATAGTCGCATTCAAAATGAGTTTCTTTCAGCTCTGGTACCTTGCAAACAGCAGTTTGAGGCTTACAGGCTGGAGGCTTTAGATCTTAGAATCCCTTCTCTTTTTCCAACAGCTTTCTCTTCCTTTGTACATATTTTCCTCTTTGAATGCAAATTCTCATTGTATTACTAGGTTTTTTGAACTTTACCTCTTCTAATAAAACTCTTTCATAACACCAATTATATTAGTAAGCTTTGGGAAAAGTAAATACATTGTTTGACTTCATCTGGCTAGGTGTAATATTGCGCTCATTTTTTTGAATGATTTATTTAAAAATGAAAATTGCCCCCTTCACACTTCACTTTGTAACTTCCCTATGTTTACCGAATTACCATTTCAAACCAACTTTTCTTTTATACATCAAAGCCTTCAGACCAGCTGGCATTAATCCAATTAAGACACACACACCTATACTTAGACACAGACACCACTAGAACTCTATTTTTAAATAATTTTCAATAACATTATTATATCTTATTGATACCATACTCAGCGTATTCCTCCCAGACAGGACAGTACAAACATTCCCCATGGTATTAGTCAAACACCGGTCAACTGAAGAGGATCTGTCTATAATTCACATCACCAACTAAAGCAGGATCTGATTCTACCCCATACCCACTCCTGAGAGCTGGCTTACTTTACTAACACACACACTCACATCAGGGGAAACTCTCTCAGAATACTGCAGACAGAAGTTTCTTTAAAATCCCTGTGCTCTCAATTCCAATGGTCAAAAATGACACCGAACTTTAGTGACAAAGGATGGAGTTCATTTCCATCTTACAAACACTGAAGAGATCAAGAAAGGTTTGCAAATCTGGTGCACTGCAGTCACTGCAAACTGTCGATCATGTGTATCTGTGGTGGTCAGTTTAGTTTTGGCACGGAGGTGACTGAGGTAAATGAGTTTCCCATCTAGATAGTATTTAATACTGACACCAGAGGGCAGTTGATCTTTGTTGAGGTGAACAGTCACTGTCAGGTAGATTGTAAATAGAATGGGGGCTACAACACAGCCTTGCTTGATACCGGTCTGAATTTTGAAGGCTTCTGTTTCAGATTTCCCACTCAAGACAGTTGCAGTCATATCATCATGAAGCAATTGCAGAATTGTGATGAAGTTTCTTAGGAGCACAAATCATTGGAGCACAATCCATTGAGCCTTGCAATTTACTGAGACAAATGCTTTGATCATGTTGATGAATGTAATGAAGAGTTCCTGGTGTTCTCGACATTTTTCTTTTCTTTATTTGTCAGTGAGATGTGGGCGTTGTTGGCTGGGCCAGCATTTATTGCCCAACCTTAACTGCCCTTGTTCAGAGGGCATTTAAGAGTCAACTACACTTTTGTGGGTCTGGACTTATATGTAGGCCAGATCAGGCAAGAATTTCCTTCCTTAAAGGACATTAGTAAACCAGATGGGTTTTACAACAATCAGCAATGGTTTCATTAGACTTTTATTCCAGATATTTATTGAATTCAAATTCCACCATCTGCCATGGTGGGATTCAAACCCGGGTCCCCAGTGACAGTACCACTATGCCACTGCCTCCTCCATAAAGGGGGGATTTGTCTGGAAACAAAGGCCATATTAGAGGTTCCTTTGGAAGGTCTAAAGCCAAGTCAAAGTTCTCAGTGATGTCTGTATCACTTGATCCATGTGGGAGACTGATGCCCGCTGGACAGATCATCGACTTGTTCGATTGGTGATGAACAGGCACCCAGCAACAACACATCACGAGGTCCAAAAGTCCAAGAGGAAGTAGATTAATGTTTCAGCCCTAAAACAGCCCGACCAAAGAGAGGAATTCGAGGTGCAGCTCATGACCAATCTGGAAAATCTTCACACATCCAACTCAATTCCCAAACAGTGGGATCAAAATAAAGTCAGTTGTACTAAACTCCTGTGTCCAGACCATTGGGTTCGAGCATCGTCATCACTGGTTCCACGAACATGATGCTCAAATATGTGACCTCCTGGAACAAAAGCAATCAGCCTTCATTGCCTGGCAGAACAACACAAAGTCACAACTCAAGAAGGCAGCATTTCAACAGCTCAAGGCTGATGCCCAAAGATAAATCTAGAGGACAAAGGACATGTGATGAGAAGAGAAAGCTCGAGTATCCAGATCATCATGACATGTGAAGCTTTTCTTTCGAAGCCACCAGGGCCATCTAGAGTAAAAATAAAGTGCTACAGGTGCTGGAGACCTGAAATAAAAACAAAGTGCTGCAGAAACTCAGCAGGTCAGGCAACATCTATGGAGAGTAAAATTCGCACAGATGCTGCTTGACCTGCTGAGTTCCTCCAAAATTTTCTGTTTTCATTTCAGGGCCATCTATAGATTAAGATAAATGGGAAAAGTCTCCTTCATTCACAGGATGGTGTTTCTCTTTTTAAGGATGACAATGCCATCTGTTAACGCTGGACAGAAGACTTGGAACAACTCCTTAACCATGAATCCACAGCGCCAGCTGATAACCTCCAGTCTATCCCTCAGTGCCTGCGGTAGAATCCATGGGTAAGTCATCATCGATGGGAGAGCTGCAACAATCAAACAGATGAAAAACAACAAAGCCTGTGGCCCCGATGGTATTCCAGCTGAGGTCTTCAAAGCTGGTGGACTTCTGCTCACATCAAGACTCCATGAACTCATCCTATGGATTTGGGAGGAAAAAGAACTCCCCCAACTACAGGCATGTGACAATTGTAAGTATCTTCAAGAACGAAGATAAATCATGCTGTGGAAACGATTGAGATATTTCCATCTTGTCCATAGCAGGAAAATCCTGGCATGCATTCTAATGAATTGACTGTGAATAGAAGCTCAGAAGCTACATATATTCTATGAGAAGCTACATATATTCACACACTGGGCCCTGTCCTTTGAAGACAAAAGGAGCATTGTGTCTTTTCCAAGTAAACAAAAGCTCAGGGTACAGCCATTCCCTGGTTGGTTCTCCAGGGTAATCCCATGACCAGAGTCACCCTGCCTGGTTTAAATTAAGCAAAGTTTGGCAGTTAACTATCATTTACTGTTGCATTCTCCTTGGCAACACTTCAACCAGAGTACACTTGCCAACCAATCAGCACTTCCTTCTCATGAGTATAAATTGTTGTTCCCTTTGCAATTTGGGGTTCTTGTGAATTGCTCTGATGAGTGCAAGAGGAAACGCTTCGACAGCATGTCTCCTTTCTCAACAACACAGTGAATGTTGCGGGACAATGGAGACCACCACAGCCGAGACACATCCTGACTTCCCAGTCTTCCCAGCTGGGGTCACTGATCAGGAATGGGATTCCTGGCTGATTGTCCCCTTCCATTGACCAGAGACATTGAGGCTAATTGAAATATCTCCATTACTACCTAAGGAACTCATACGAATCGGGTTTCTCCCCTGTGGAAGTACGTTGATGGACCAAGGGACACTGACTATGTGAAAGCCTTGTCACACACCTCATACCTGAATGGTTTCTCACCAGTGCGAATCCACTGGTGCTCACAAACATCGCACCTGAAGGGTTTCTCCTCTGAGTTCGCTTGTGTTCCAGGATGTTTGAAGACTTCAAGAGAATTTTATTTGTAAATCTCACACTTAGAGTCACTCCTGTGTGTGAATGTCTGATTGACCAGGAGGTTCAATGAGTTTGTGAAGGCTTTGTCACACACCTCATTCTTGAATGGTTTCTCTCCAATATGAATGTGTGGTGATTCACCAGGCCTGAAGATTGTGCAAAGCCTTCATTACACACCTCACGCTTGAACAGATTCTCCCTGTGTGAATATGTCACTGTTTCATGAGCATTGTTTACGGTGTGAAAGCTCAGTTGCACACCTCACGCTTGAACAGCTTCTCCCTTGTGTGAATGTGCCGGTGACTTAACAGGCCTGATAACTGTGCAAAGCCCTTATTACACACCTCACACGTGAACGGTTTCTCCCCTGTGTGAAGGCGGTGGTGTTCACAGAGAGTTGACAACCGCGAGAATGATTTGTCACACACTTTGCATGTGAATGGTTTCTCTCCAGTGTGGATGCGTTGGTGTACAAGAAAGTGAGATGAGCGTGAGAATGATTTGTCGCACACCTCACACTTGAATGGTTTCTCCCCAGTGTGAATGCGTCGGTGTTGCACAAGCGCCGATGACTGCGTGAAAGCTCGGTCACACAACTCACATTTGAATGGTTTCTCCCCAGTGTGAATGCGTCGGTGTTGGACAAGCGTCGATGACTGTGTGAACGCTCGGTCACACATCTCACACTTGAAGGGTTTCTCCCCTGTGTGAACTCTCTGGTGCGACAGGAGCTCAGACGATTGGATGAAAGACATATCACAAACCTCACACCTGAAGGGTTTCTCTCCTGTGTGAATGCTCTGATGTCTCAGGAGCCTCGTAGATCTCACGAAAGCTTTATCGCAAATATCACACTTGAAGGGTTTCTCCCCTGTGTGAATTCTCTGATGATCCAGCAGACTTGATGACCGTGAGAATGATTTCTCACACACTTCACACTTGAATGGTTTCTCTCCAGTGTGAATAATTTGGTGTTCACGGAGGTATGATGGCTGAGAGAATGATTTGTCACACACCTCGCATCTGAACGGTTTCTCCCTTGTGTGAATGCGTTGGTGGACATGGAGGTATTTTGACCTTGAGAATGATTTGTCACACACCTCACATCTGAATGGTTTCTCCCCTGTGTGAACCCTGTGATGCTCCAGGAGATTTGATGACGTCAAGAATAATTTGTCACACACCTCGCAGCTGAATGGTTTCTCCCCGGTGTGAATGCGTTGGTGTGTGCGGAGGTTCGCTGATGTCGAGAATGAACTGTCACACACCACACACCTGAATGGTTTCTCTCCTGTGTGAATCCTCTGATGCTTCAGGAGATGTGATGACTGAGAGAACGATTTCTCACACACTTCACACTTGAACGGTTTCTCCCCTGTGTGAGTGCGTTGGTGTTTACGGAGGTTCCCTGACGTTGAGAATGATTTGTCACACACCTCACATGTGAATGGTTTCTCCCCGGTGTGAAGGCGTTGGTGTGTGCGAAGGTTTGCTGATGTTGAGAATGAATTGTCACATACCACACACGTGAATGGTTTCTCCCCAGTGTGAATCCTCTGATGGTCCAGGAGATGTGATGACTGAGAGAATGATTTGTCACATACTTTGCAAGTGAATGGTTTCTCTCCTGTGTGAATCCTCTGATGCTGCCGGAGACTCGATGCCTGAGAGAATGATTTCTCACACACTTCACACCTGAATGGTTTCTCCCCTGTGTGAGTGCGTTGGTGTTTACGGAGGCTCCATGATATTGAGAATGATTTCTCACACACCTCACATGTGAATGGTTTCTCGCCTGTGTGAATACGTTGGTGTTTGCGGAGATTTGATGAATCCGAGAATGATTTCTCACACACCTTACACATGAACGGTTTCTCCCCAGTGTGAATGCGTTGGTGTGTGCAGAATTCCGAGGATGACAGGAATGATTTGTCACAGACCTTACACCTGAAGGGTTTCTCCCCTTTGTGAATGCGTTGGTGTGTGCGGAGTTTCGACAACTGCGAGAATGATCTCTCACACACCTCACATGTGAATGGCTTCTCTCCAGTGTGAGTGAGCTGGTGTTTCACTAAGCCTGGTAACTGTGCAAAACCCTTGTTACACACCTCACATTCGAATGGCTTCTCCCCAGTGTGGCTGTGTTGGTGATTCTCGAATGTTGATGGATGTGTGAAAGCTCGACCACACACCTCACACTTGAATGGTTTATCTTCCATGTAGCTGTCGTGTTACTGGTGGGACAACAAATGCACCTTGCGTGTTAAGCGATCTTATGAGCCTGTGGAGCCCTCCTCACACTTGAACCTGTAGGAATGGGTCAGCGGTTCATGAGGCTCGATGAATGTTTGAAGCTTTTACCACATTTGGAGCCACTCACACTTCTTCCCAGCCTCACCCTGACTGATCGCCCACAGCCGAACCTTCAGAAAGGTTGGTTCTGATGGAAGGTTCCACACCACTGACCAGTTTCAGATCTGATGATATGTCAAAGCTCCCCTGACCCGACTGATTTCCAGATGATGGTTTTACTGCCCAATGTTATCTGTGTTGAGCAATGCTGCGAAGGGACTGGATGTCTTCCCACAGTTGTGCAGTTGTTCCTTGGATAATGGTCAGGATCTATCTGTGATGTCTATCCTCTCTGTATTCTCTGGTGTAGTATGGTGCAATCCTTCTGTAAAACAGGAAAAGGAAACATGATTTCTTCCAACTCCTTTTGTTCCTTTGTAGAAGGTGCTGACTCAGTTTTTTATGTATAGTTTCATGGAATGTGGGTGTCACTGGCTTAGCCAGAATTTATTGTCCATCCCTAATTGCCCTTCTCAAGGAGGCAGCAAGCTGCCTTCTTGAACTGCTGCACTCCGTGTGGTGTAGGTACACCCAAAGTGCTGTTAGGGAGGGAGTTCCAGGATTATGACCCAGCGACAGTGAAGGAATGGTGATATATTCCCAAGTCAGGATGGTGAGTGGCTTGGAGAAGAACTTGAAGGTGGTGGTGTTGCCATGTATCTGCTGCCCCTGTCCTTCTAGACGGAAGAGGTCACTGGTTTGGAAGGTGCTGTTGAAGCAGCTGCAGTGAATTCCTACAGTGTATCTTGTAGATGGTACACACTGCTGCCACTGTATTGGTGGTGGAGGGAGTGAATGTTTAAGGTGGTGGTTTGGGTGCCAATCAAGCGGGTTGCTTTGTCCTGGATGGTGTTGAGCTTCTTGAGTGTTGTCGGAGCTGCACTCATCCAGGCAAGTGGGGAGTATTCCATCACACTCCTGACTTGTGCCTTGTCGATGGTGGACAGGCTTTGGGGGTCAGGAGGTGAGTTACTCACCACAAAATTCCTAGCCTCTGACTTGCTATTGCAGCCACTTTTTTTAGTATGCCTAGTCCAGTTCAGTTTCTGGTCAATGGTATCTGCTAGGATGTTGATAGTGGAGGATTTACAGTGATCCCACAACCAGCAGATCAAATTTAAGCTCTGTAGTCCTGCCACCTCCAGTTGTGAATGGTGGTGGTCAATTAAACAACTGGTTCCACAAATATCCTGATCCTCATTGATAGGGGAGCCCATCACATCATTGCAAAAGATAAGGCTGACGCATTTGCAAAAATCTTCAGCCAGAGCTGCAGAGTGGATTATCCATTTTCGCCTCCTCCAAAGGTCTCCAGCACATCACAGATGCCAGTCTTCAGCCAATTCGATCCACTCCACATGATATCAAGAAATGGCTTAAGGCACTGGATACTGCAAAGGATATGGGCCCTGACAATATTCCGGCAACAGTACTGAAGAGTTGTGCTCCAGAACACTGGAGAGGGTGCAGAGGAGATTCACCAGGATGTTGCCTGGGCTGCAGCATTTCAGCTATGAAGAGAGGCTGGATAAGCGAGGGTTGTTTTTGTTAGAGCAGAGAAGGCTGAGGGGGGACCTGATAGAGTTATACAAAATTACGAGGGGCATAGGGTAGATAGGAAGAAACTTTTCCCCTCAGCGGAGATGTCAATAACCAGGGGGCATAAATTTAAGGTAAGGGGCAGGAAGTTTGGAGAGGATTTGAGGAAAATTTTTTTCACCCAGAGGGTGGTTAGAATCTGGAATACACTGCCTGAGGGGGTGGCAGAGACAAGAACCCTCACAACATTTAAGAAGTATTTAGATGAGCACTTGAAACGCCATAGCATACAGGGCTACGGACCAAGTGCTGGAAAGTGGGATCAGAATAGATAGATGCTTGATGGCCAACATGGACACGATGGGCCAAAGGGCCTGTTTCTGTGCTGATAACTCTATGACTCTAACTAGCTGCTCTCTTATTTGAGCTGTTCCAGTACAGCTACAATTAATCCCAATAATCTGGGAAATTGCCCACCTATGTCCTGTCCAAAAAAAGGCAGAACAAATCAAGCCCGGCCAATTACCACCCCATCAACCTACTCTCAATCATTAGCAAAGTGATGGGAGGGGTCATCAACAGTGCTATCAAGCGGCACTTACTCAGAAACTCACTGACACTCAGTTTGGGTTCTGGCCAGGCTACTCAGCTCCTGACCTCAATACAGCCTTAATCCAAACATGGACAAAAGAGCTCAGTTTAAGAGGTGAGGTGAGAGTGACTGCCCTTGAGTTCAATGCAGCATTTGACCGAATGTGGCATCAGGGAGCCCGAGCAAAACCGGAGTCAATGGGAATCGGGGGGAAACTCTCTGCTGGTTGGAGTCATGCCTAGCACAAAGGAAGATAGTTTCGATTGTTGGAGTCAATCATCTCAGCTCCAGGATATTCGCGCCACACAATAAACCATCTCTAACAAGAGAGAATCTAACCATTACCCCATGACATTTAATTCCATTACCATCACGAAATTCCGAGGGAATACCATTGACCAGAAAATGAACTGGACTAGCCATATAAATACTGAGGCTACAAGAGCAGGTCAGAGGCTAGGAATCTTGTGGCGAGTAACTCACCTCCTGACTCCCCAAAGCCTGTCCACCATCTACAAGGCCCAAGTCAGCAGTGTGATGGAATACTCCCCACTTGCCTGGATGAATGCAGCTCCATAAATATCAAGAAGCTTGACACCATCCAGGATAAAACAGCCTGCTTGACTGGCACCCCATCCACCACCTTAAACATTCATTCCCTCCATAGGGGCAGCAGTGTGTCCCATCTACAACAACTCACAAAAGCTCCTTCATAAGTAACTTCCAAACACACAACCACTACCACCTAGAAGGACAAGGGCAGGAGATCCATGTGAACACCAATACCTGCAAGTTCCCCTCCAAGCCACTCATCTGACTTGGAAATATATCGCCATTCCTTCACTGTCGCTGGGTCAAAATCCTGGAACTCCCTCCCAAACAGCACTGTGGGTGTATCTACACCAACATGGCCTGCAGCGGTTCAAGAAGGCAGCTTACCACCACCTTCACAAGGGCAATTAGGGATGTGCAATAATAATGGTGGATTAGCCAGTGACACCCACATCCTGTGAAGCATTTTTTAAAAATAGCGATGATAATGCTAATGAACATCAAAGGGAGATGGTTAGATTCTCTTTTGTTGGAGAAGGTCATTGCTTGGTGCTTGTGTGAAGTGAATGTTGTTTGTGAATTATCAATCCTGAATGTTGTGCAGGTCTTGCTGCATATGGACAGACTGCTTCAGTATCTGAGGAATCATGAATAACACTGTACAATCATCAGTGAACATTGCCACTTCTGACCTTATGATGGAAGGAAGGTCATTGATGAAGCAGCTGAAGATGGTTGGGCCGAGGACAATACCTTGATGAACCCCTACAGTGATGTCTAGGGAGTGAGGTGATTGACCTCCAACAACCACAAACATTTTCTTTTATGCTAGAAATGACTGCAGCCAATGGCAAGTTTTCCCTCTGATTCCTATTGGCTACACTTTTGTTAGGGGTCCTTGATGCCACAATTGGTCAAATGCTGGCTTGATGTCAAAAGCAGTCACTTTCACCTTCCCTCTTGAGTTCAGCACTTTTGTCTATGTTTAGACCTGTAATGAGGTCTGGAGCTTTTTAGCTCTGGCAGAACCCAAACTGAGCATTAGTGCACAGGTTACTCATAGCACTGGTGATGACCCCTTCCATCACTTTGATGATGATCGAGAGTGTACTGATGGGGCAGTAAGTGGCCAGGTTGAATTTGTCCTGCTTTTTGTGGACAGGACATATGTGGGTAATTTCCCAGATTGATGAGCAGTTGCCAGCGTTGTAGCTGTACTGGAACAGCTTGGCGAAGGGCACAGCAAGTTCTGGGTACTACTGCCGGAATGTAGTGTCCACTGCCTTCAGCCATTCTTTTGCTATCATGTGGAGTGAATCGAATTGGCTGAAGACTGGCATCTGTGATGCTGGGGACCTCCGGAGGAGCCTGAGGTGGATCATCCACTCGGCACTTCTGGCTGAAGATTGCAGCAAATGCTTCAGCCTTGTCTTTTGCACTGATGTACTGGGTTCCCCCATCATTTGATGGTAAGGATAGTTGTGGAGCCTCCTCCTCTGGTTAGTTGTTTAATTGTCCATCAGCATTCATGACAAGAGGTTGCAGGACTGCAGAGCTTAGATCTGATCTAATCTATTCCTTGTGGGATCACTTAGCTCTATCTCATGCTGCTTATGCTGTTTGGCATGTAAGTAGTCCCGTGTTGTAGTTTCATCAGGTTGACACCTCATTTTTAGATATGCCTGGTGCTGCTACTGGCTTTCCCTCCTGCACTCTTCATTGAACCAGGGTTAATCACCTGGCTTGACGGTAATGGGAGAGAGGGGATATGCTGAACTATGAGTTTACAGATTGTGGTTGAGTGCAATTCTACTGCTGCTGATGGCCCAAGTGCCTCTTTTGAGTTGTTCGAAATCTATCCCATACCTAGTACAGTGGTAGTGCCATACAACACAATGGAGGGTATCCTCAATGTGAAGACGGGACTTGGTCTCCACAAAGTCTGTGCGGTGGTCACTCCTACCAATATTGTCATGGACAGATGCATCTGTGTCTGCTAGATTGGTGAGGAAGAAGTCAAGCTGATTTTTCCCTCTTGTTGGTTCCCTCACTACCTACCACAGGCCCAGTCTAGCAGCTATATCCTTCAGGATTCAGCCAGTCAGTCTCTACTGGTGCTACAGAGCCATTCTTGGTTATAAAAACAAAAAACTGTGGATGCTGGAAATCCAAAACAGAAACAGAATTACCTGGAAAATCTCAGCAGGTCTGGCAGCATCGGCGGAGAAGAAAAGAGTTGACGTTTCGAGTCCTCATGACCCTTCAACTGTTGAAGGGTCATGAGGACTCAAAACGTCAATTCTTTTCTTCTCCGCCGATGCTGCCATTCTTGGTTATGCTCATTGAAGTCCCCCACCTAAAGTACATTCTTTGCCCTTGCCATCATCCAATTGGTCAACTTGTATTCAACATGAAGGAAGCACTGATTCATTAGCTGAGGATGGGGGCGGTGGTGGCAGGGGGAGTGAGGGTGTGGGGTGTGGTAGGTTGTAACCAGCAGGAGGTTTCCTCACCTACATTTGACCTGATGCCATAAGAATACATAGGATTGGAGTCAATTTTGAGGACTCCCAGGGTAAATCACAACTGACTATATCCCGCCGTGCGTGTGACTTCTGGTGGGTCTGTCTTGCCAGTGGGACAGGACATATCCAGGGAGAGTGGTGGTGATATCTGCGATATAGTCATACGCACTGAATCAAGCACTGCAATGTCAGGCTGTTCCTTAACTCGTCTGAGAGAGAGAGTACACCCAAGTTTGGTACAAGCTCCCAGATGTTACAGAGGAGGACTTTGCAGGATCGACAGGGCTGGGTGTGCCATTGTCTTTTCCAGTGCCTAGGTTGATGCCAAGCGGTCCACCCAGTATCATTGCTTTGTGATTTTGTGGTGGTTTGTTACAACTAAGTGGCTTGCTCAGCCATTTCAGAGGACAGTTCAGGGTCAACCACATTGCTGTTGGTCTGGAGTCACATGTAGGCCAGACCAGGTAAGGATGGCAGATTTCCTTCCCTAAAGGACATTAATGAACTAGATGATTTTGTATGACAATTGATGATGGTTTCATGGTTAACATTACTGAAACTAGCGTTTAATTCCGGATTTATTAATTGAATTTAAATTCCACCAGCTGCTGTAGGGGGAGTTTGAAACCAGGTCCCAGAGCATTCACCTGGGCCTCTGGATTACTGGTCCAGTGACTACACCACCCACCACCGTCCAGTTAGAGACTGTTCCACAGTGAGTGCCAGTCTGCTATTCCCCTGTGTGGGGATCAGATACAAGTCCTTTCTTTTTCCTCACATGACTGTCACACTCCCTCTCTTTCCGGCAGGGACACTGGATAGTAATCAGGAGCAGACAAAGTGGCTACTTTCTTTCCTCCGCTCAGCCCCTTAATTCAATGAAGATTTTGAAATTTCTACCCTTACTTCCCAAAATTATTTGAAAAAAACAGACTGGACAGTAAGTGCTAGAAGCTAAGGAAAATATTTCTTCAGTGTAGCTGGTTGAAGGGTTCTGGTTTATCCTGGGAAATTAGATACACCGCACTCGCTCAAACTGCACATCCCAAATTCAGCGAACAGCCACAACACTGGGAAAAACTACCAAATCCAAGCCCAGGCTTTTGGGAAAGACCAAGGCCTTCAGGCAAAATCTTTAAAGAAGGCATTAAAAGACAGTTCAATAAATGTGTCTCTGCACATCCCAGATAATTACACCTCACCTTCTCATATTCAGTAATGACCCATCAACAAAACTCAGCCTCTAAATCAGAAGGGAAATGCTTCCAATAAACACACTCAATATCCAACACACAGCTCCAGTCAACCAGTTCAGCACAAAGCACCCAGTAAACAGTTCTCTCAGCTGGATCTTCTCACACAGCATAAGGGGCATTTCCACATCTGATTCCCCACAGGATATTCAGACTGCCTGAACATTAGTGTGGATATTATGTGATGTAATTATTATAAATTCTGTTCCTTCACTCACCGTCTCCCCACTTAGTTTTCAGTCCTTACAGGAAATGAACCAGCTGTGGAAGAGGAAGAGGAGAGAATGGGCAGAGTGGGTGGGCTTTCTGATTGACGTCTCTCACAGCCAATCCAAATATTTCTGGAGTTTCCTGAAGTTTGGGAAACTGACCGATGAAATGGAGGCGACTTGAGCAGCAGATCAGGTGGGGATTTAAACTTGTCATTGACCCATCTGAATAAAACCTCATTCATTGCAGCTGTTGTCTCAGTTCCTTCTGGTAAATGTTTGACAGAGATTTCTCACGTGGGAACAGCATTCTTCATCCGCAGAGGCATTCAGACTGACAACATCGTGTGGCATGTGTAGCCTCGGATGTGTTTGACAGCAGATCAGAAGGCAACGATTATGTGCAGTGTTGGGAGCAGCACATGAACAGGAGAGAGGGGCACAGGAGAGAGCAACAGAGAAGAGACTGATATTAAGATTCAGCCAGTGTTAGTGGAGTCACCCTGTTGCTCAGGGATTGAGTCTGACTTTGGGATTGACTGAGTTCTCAAAACATAACCTATGCTTGGGAAGTGATTGTCACATGGAGATTGACTCCATGGTGACCAACTCTGTGGAAATAACATAAGGGACAGTTCAACAGTGGGACTCGTGGGAGGTTGGAGGGGAGTGCTTGTGTGAGCAGAGGGTGCTGAGAGCAGAGGATGAGCAGACGGGGGCTGGCAGTGAGCTTGGAGGGGAAAGTGAGAGCAGAGTGGGGACGCTGGGATCAGAGGGTGGCTGGGGTGGGTGGCCAGTGAAAGTCACGGTGTGGTGACAGCGGAGCTTGTTCTCCGACAAAAGGAACATCCAAACGAGTTTCCAATGAAAGATCATCTCGAGCTGAAATGTGAACTCTGTTTCACTCCACAGATGCTGCCTGACCTGCTGAGTATTTCCAGCATTTTTTTGTTTTGATGCTAGTTTTTAAAGTACATAAACAGACCATTCGGCCCAACTGCTTTCCACCGGTGCTCGTGCTTCACGAGCTTTCTCCCTACCTATTTTACCTCACCCCGATCAGCATTTCCTTCTATTCCTTTCTCCCTCATGTACTTAACCGTGTTTCCCATCAAATACATCAAAACTATTTGCCTCGACCCTTTCCTATGGTAGCAAGTTTCACATTCTAATCATCTCTTGGGAAAGCAGTTTCTCCTGAATTCCTCATCGGATTTATTATTGACAATCTTATATTTCTGGCCCCTAGTTTTGGACTCCATCAGATAAGTGGGAACATCTTCTCTCCATTTACCCCCAATTCTTAATTTTATAATTCATAATTTTAAAGATTTCTATTATGTCATCCCTCAGCCTTCTCTTTTCGAGGGAAAAGAGTACTAGCCTGTTCAGTCTTTCCTGATAGTTACAGTCTCTCAATAACATCCATATAAATGTTTTTGCACCTTCTCCAGTTCCTTTATGTACTTTTTCAATATGGAGAACAGAACTGTGCACAGCTCTCCAAGTGTGGTCTAACCAAGGTTCTGTACAAGTTCAACATGACTTCTCTGGTTTCAATTCTATTACTCAAAAAATGGACCCCAGAGCTATTGATTGATTTTTGATATAAAATGACCTTGTTGACCTGCCTTGCTGATTTTACCGATTGATGAATCTGTAGTTCTGCACTTGAACAACTTGTAAATACGAGCTTTGGTCCTCCCTAATCAATCCAATGGAAATAATCTGTCCACATGAAGTCGTGAACACAGACTGTTGTTATTTTAAAACCGTCATTAAATCACTCCATAGTCTACACTGCCCTAAAGTGCCCACACCCAGCTCTTCAAATACAATGGCAAAATACGGTGAATGCTGGAAATCTGATATATATTCAGAAGATGCTGGAAATACTCAGGTCAGGCAACATCAATGGAGAGAGAAACAACCTCTCTGCAGCCTGTGACATGCCCGACCACACTATCCTCCTCCTCCAACTCTTCTCTGTTGTCCAGTCAGTGGGACTGTTAACACTTGGCCCACTTTTGCCTCTTCACTTGTAGCCAGAGAATTTCCTGCAATGATTAATCTTCCCACCCCCATCGCTCTGGAGTCCAAGGGTCTATCCTCAGTCCCCACCTATTTCTCATCCACACGCTGCCCCTGTGTAAAACCACCTGATGACCTGATGTCAGATTCACAGAGGGTCTCTTACAATCTGTCCCATTTTACCTCGAGTCAGAAAGAAATGCCCCTCACCACCAGACAAAACAGAAAACTAGTAGTAAAGGAATGGCAAGCAGACAGCTTCAAGAGGGAGAGAAATGATTTGAGGACCGGGCCATGGAGCGGAGCACCTTAGATCTACAATCTTAACTGGGGCAGGGTCTAAATGGAGGACAGGCCCTTCAGCACCAGTAAGGGAGATGGAGTCAAAACTGGGAGAGTCAAACTTTTATACTTTTACTCCACAGTCTGGAGAAAACAGTCTCTCACCTGTCACAGAAAACCAATGTAGTCCCATGTTATCCATTTAACCAAGTTGATGGGAAGAGGTTAAACTACTGCGACCCTGGTCCCCGCCGCCTGGGGCTGGGATTTACAGGTGCGAACCTCCAATTCCAGCCCAGCCCAGCCCACGTGACAGGCGCTCAGTCTCGCGCTATCTCAGGTTCGAACTCCCGAACGCTGGGCGCCAACCACCGCTGCACGAGTCAAAACTACAACCCCCATCATGCACCGCGACTGAGTCACCACCATTTCACACCGCCGCTCCTCAGTGCGCAGCCGCTTAATCGCATGCGCCATGGGTAATGTAGTCTGGACCAGGTGATCGACTGCCTCCATAGTGCCTGCGCAGAAAAGCCGCAGGCAGTTAAAAACCCGCCCCTTTCTCTGATTGGTTTGGACGAGTGATTGACATGTTAATTAGCTCGATATTTCTCAGATCGAAAATACAAGCCAAATACTGGTTGAAAAAGCACTGAAGAAGATTAAATGGACTTGAAATGTGCACTCTGTTTTTTTCTCCGTAGATGCTGTTAGGCCTGCTGAGTTTTTCCAGTATTTTCTGTTTTTATTCCTCAGTTCTAATTGGCTGTGAGAGACGTCAATCAGAGAGCCCACCCACTCTGCCCATTCTCTCCTCTTCCTCTTCCACAGCTGGTTCACTTCCTGTAGGGACTGAAAACCAAGTGAGGAGATGGTGAGTGAAGGAACAGAATTTATAATAATTACATCACATAATATCCACACTAATGTTCAGACAGTCTGACTATCCTGTGGCGAATCAGGTGTGGAAATGCCCCTTATGCTGTGTGAGAAGATCCAGCTGAGAGAGCTATTTACTTGGTGCTTTGTGCTGAACTAAGATAAAAGCAAAAAACACATTCCAAGGTCCAGGATGACTTGCTGAGGGACGTACTAAAGCTTGGTACCCCGCAAAGGTGCAATGGGGAAAGGTCACTATCTAAGACCTTTCTGCCACAGTGCACCGAGGGGCTGGGAACTGTTGAGAGCCCCCCAGGCTGTACAGCTCAAATGAATGTACGCATTGAATACTAATTGTATTATAAATGTATTGAAGCACCTCAGAGTGCAACATTATGTATGTTGATAATTCCAATACCATTATATAAAAATAAAAACAAAAAAACTGCGGATGCTGGAAATCCAAAACAAAAACAGAATTACCTGGAAAAACTCAGCAGGTCTGGCAGCATCGGCGGAGAAGAAAAGAGTTGACGTTTCGAGTCCTCATGACCCTTCGACAGAACTTGAGTTCGAGTCCAGGAAAGAGCTGAAATATAAGCTGGTTTAAGGTGTGTGTGTGGGGGGCGGAGAGATAGAGAGACAGAGAGGTGGAGGGGGTTGGTGTGGTTGTAGGGACAAACAAGCAGTGATAGAAGCAGATCATCAAAAGATGTCAACGACAATAGAACAATAGAACACATAGGTGTTAAAGTTAAAAGTTGGTGATATTATCTAAACGAATGTGCTAATTAAGAATGGATGGTAGGGCAAAAGCAATGAAGGTGAACAAGGCAACAGAGAGATCCGGAAATCTTGTCGCAGAGAGGAACATACCATCCATTCTTAATTAGCACATTCGTTTAGATAATATCACCAACTTTTAACTTTAACACCTATGTGTTCTATTGTTCTATTGTCGTTGACATCTTTTGATGATCTGCTTCTATCACTGCTTGTTTGTCCCTACAACCACACCAACCCCCTCCACCTCTCTGTCTCTCTATCTCTCTGCCCCCCACACACACACCTTAAACCAGCTTATATTTCAGCTCTTTCCTGGACTCGAACTCAAGTTCTGTCGAAGGGTCATGAGGACTCGAAACGTCAACTCTTTTCTTCTCCGCCGATGCTGCCAGACCTGCTGAGTTTTTCCAGGTAATTCTGATTCCAATACCATTGTCTGATTGTCTGCATTGACCATATTGAAATGATTGTAATATTCATTGATTGTATTGAGGCACCTTGTGATACATGTGTAAAAGTTGAATCTGATTGTACTTTTGCGATTGTGATTTTGGAATGTTCTTCTAGATATTTTATGAATAAAATATATTTTTTTAAAAAATGATAAAAGCAAAAATCTGCGGATGCTGGAAATCCAAAACAAAAATAAAAATACCTGGAAAAACTCAGCAGGTCTGGCAGCATCTTTTTACTTAGTTCTGTTGAAGAGTCATACGAACTTGAAATGTTAACTGCGTTCCTCTCTACAGATGCTGCCAGTCCTGCAGTTTTTCCAGGTATTTTAATTTTAATTTTTGCTTTGTGCTGAACTGTTTGATTGGAACTGTGTGTTGTATATTTAGTTTGTTTATTGGAAGCATTTCCCTTCCCTTCTGTTGATGGGTCATTATTGAATATGAGAAGGTGAGGTGTAATTATCTGGGAGGTGCAGAGTGTCTGAGGATTCTTACTGATTTCCTATTGTTGAGTTCTTTGTGTGTTGGGAGCTAGTTGTTATCATAGATTCATGGAGTTATACAGCATGGAAACAGGCCCTTTGGCCCATCATGTCTGTGCTGGCCATCAAGCACCTATTATTGTAACCTGACCTCATTATAGCCTTCGTTCAAACATGGACAAAAGAGTAAACTCTTGAGGTGAGGTGGGAGTGACTGCCCTTGACATCAAGGCCGTATTTGACTGAGTGTGGCATCAAGGAGCACTAGCAGAACTGGAGTCAATGGGAATCAGGGGTAAAACTCTCCACTGGTTGAAGTTATACCTAGCACAAAGGAAGATGGTTGTGTTTGTTGGAGATCAATCATCTCGGCTCCAGGACATCACTGCAGGAGTTCCTCAGGGTAGTGTCCTCAGCCCAACCATCGTCAGCTGCTTCATCAATTAACTTCCTTCCATCATAAGGTCAAAAGTGGGGATTTTTGCTGATGATGGCACAATGTTCACCATTCGTGACTCCTCAGATACTGAAGTAGTCCATGTCCAAAAGCAATAAGACCTGGACTATATCCAAGCTTGGGCTGACAAGTGGCAAGTAACATTTGGGCCCCACAAGTGTCAGGCAATGACCATCTCCAACAAGAGAGAATTTCACCATCGCCCCTTGACATTCTATGGCATTACCATCAATGAATCCCCCACTATCAACATACTGGTGGTTACCATTGACCAGAAACTGAACTGGACTAGCCATATAAATACTGTGGCTACAAGAGCAGGTCAGAGGCTAGGAATCGTGTGATGAGTAACTCGCCTCCTGACTCCCCAAAGCCTGTCCACCGTCTACAAAGCACAAGTCAGGAGTGTGATGGAATACTCCCCACTTTTCTGGATGAGTGCAGATCCCACAACACTGAAGAAGCTGAACACCATCCAGGACAAAGTCCATATGGACAAACGTTCACACTCTTCACCACTGATGCACAGTAGCAGCAGTGTGTACCATCTACTAGGTGCACTGCAGGACCTCATCAAGGCTCTTTCAACAGTACCTTCCAAATCCACAACCTCTACCATCAAGAAGGACAGGGACAGTAGATGCATTGCAACACCACCACCTGGAAGTTCCCTTCCAAGTCACATACCACCTAACTTGTAATGATATTGCTGTTCCTTCACAGTCTCTGGGTCAAATTCCTAAAACTTACTCTGTAAGAGCACTATGGGTGTACCTACGCTAGATGAACTGCAACGATTCAAGAAGGCAGCTCATCATCACCTTCTCAAGGGCAATTAGGGATGGACATTAAATGCTGTGGCCTAGTTAGCGATGCCCACATCCCGTGAAATTAAAAGTTTAAAAATTGTGTGGAGTCATCCCCTGCAGCAAAGGAGGAGAGGGAGTTGGAGTAAATCATGTTTCCTCTTCCTGTTTTACAGAAGGATTGCCCCATACTACACCAGAGAATACAGAGAGGATAGACACTGCAGACCGATTCTGACCATCACTCAAGGAACAACTGCACAACTGTGGGAAGACATCCAGTCCCTTCACAGCATTGCTCAACACAGAAAAGGTTGGGCAGTGAAACCAACATCTGGAAATCAGTCGGGTCAGGGGAGCTTTGACATATCATCAGATCTGAAACTGGTCAGTGGTGTGGAGCCTTCCATCAGAACCAATCTTTCCGAAGATTTGACTGTGGGCGATCATTCAGGGTGAGGCTGGGAAGAAGTGTGAGTGGGCTCCAGGTGTGGTGAGAGCTTCAATTATTTATCGAGCCTCATGAACCACTGACTCATTCCTACAGGTGAGAGGCTATTCAAGTATGAGGAGGGCTCCATAGGCTCATAAGATCTCCTAACACAGAGGGTGCATCTTTTGTACCACCTGCAACACAAGGACAACTACATGGAAGAGAAACCATTTGAATGTGAGGTCTGCAATCGAGCTTTCGCACATCCGTCGACATTTGAGAATCATCGACGCAGTCACACTGGGGAGAAGCCGTTTGAATGTGAGGTGTGTAACAAGAGTTTTGCACAGTTATCAGGTCTGGTGAAACACCGGCTCATTCACACTGAGGAGAAGCCATTCAAATGTGACGTGTGCAATAAATCCTTCTCTCAGTCATGGGCCTTTGATGCACACCGACGTATTCACACAGGGGAGAAGCCATTCACATGTGAGGTGTGTAACAAATCATTCTCGTTATCATCAACTCTCCGCAGGCACCAACGCATTCACACAGGAGAGAGACCATTCACCTGTGAGGTGTGTGACAAATCATTCTTGGAGTCATCTGAACTCCGCAAACATCACCGCATTCACATGGGGTTGAAACCATTCATGTGTGAAGTGTGTGAGAAATCATTCTCGTCGTCATCAGATCTCCGCAAACACATACGCATTCACACAGGGGAGAAACCATTTACCTGTGAGGTTTGTGAGAAATCATTCTCGTCATCGTCAGATCTCCGCAAACACGAACGCATTCACACAGGAGAGAAACCATTCACATGTGTGGTCTGTGACAAATCATTCTTGAGATCGGAGAATCTCCGCGATCACAAACGCATTCACACACGGGAGAAACCATTCAGGTGTGAAACGTGCTGCAAATCATTCTCACAGTCATCGCATCTCCTCCGGCATCAGAGGATTCACACAGGGGAGAAACCATTCAAATGTGAGGTGTGCAACAAATCATTCTCAGATTCATCGACTCTCCGCAAACACCAACGTGTTCACACAGGGGAGAAGCCATTCAGGTGTGGTGTGTGTGATAAGTCGTTCTCGATGTCATCCAGCCTCCTGCTCCATCAGAGGATCCACACAGGGGAGTAACCATTTAAGTGCGAGGTTTGCAATTAATGCTTATGATGACTTTGATTCAATGTGACACCAGAGCTTTCACACAGGGAAAATACTCTTCAGGTGTGACACATGTACGGGAGTCCCCCGATTTTCTGAAGCAACGGTGGATCCACACTGATGAGAAACCATTCAGGTGTGAGGCGTGTGACAAGGCCTCACCGATGATACAACGGATGGTAAAGGCCGAGATGTTCAATCCCAGAGGGAAATATGAAACAATGTCATAACCCATTTTTTGCAATTTGTATGTTTCGAGATGCAGGCTTCAGTAATTCAAGACCACCGAGTCTTGAGAGGTTTTTATAAAGCTAAATTAAATATTTATTAATGCAAGAGAAATTGTAAACAGATACATACGCCTACAAAATTACTGCCATAATAACTACAAAAATTCCCTAATTAATCTGACTCTCAGACCCCTGGTAAGGCAACAGTAAATCTCATAGATTTAAAGAGACACCTGGCAAAGCACAACCTGGACAGTCGCATTCAAATTAGTTTCTTTCAGCTCTGGGTCCTTGCAGACAGAACTTGAGGCTTCTCACACTTGTTGAATCTTAAAATGCCTCTGCCTTACACACAATCTTCTTTCTCCTTAATACATATCTTTCTCTTTGAATGTAAATTTTCCATTGTATCACGAGGCTTTTAATTTTACCTCTTCTAACAATAACATCCATTCATTCCATTGAAAAAAAATAAACACATTGTTTGGCATCTTCTAGCTAGGTGCAAGATTTCACCCATTCTTTTGAATGGTTTATTTAAAAATGCAAATTGCCCCCTTGATACCTATGTTTCTAAACTTCCCCATGTTTGTGTAATTACTATTTCAAACTTACTTCTTTCGATACACCAAAGCCTCTAGACTATCTGGCTTTAATCCAGTTAAGACACACACACATCGACACAGGCCCCACTAGAACTCTATTTTAAAATAATTTCCAATAACATCATGATATCTTCTTGAGAAGACTCAGCCAGCGTATCTCTTGGTCCATTAATACACTCACACAGGAAAACCCCATTGGTGTAAGTTCTGTAATAAAGCCTTCACACAGTTGTTAACCTCCTGGAACATCAGCAAACCCACAAAGGAACTATCTAACCAAGTTTGAGCCAATCTGTCATCGGAGTGTTAATCCCTACACAACTCACTGCAAAGTAAGTTCAGTGGTATTGGGGCACAGAACAAGAAGCAGCTTTCACTCACGTGAAACAACTAGTGACGACAAACCAAGTGCTGAGGTACAAATGTCAATGGTGAAGTTGCCCTGCAGTGAGATGCCAGTGAAACAGGACTTGGAGCAACCCTCATGCAGCAAGGACAACCAGTTGTGTTTTTATCCAGAGCATTAACACAAACTGAAAGACGCTATACACAGATTGAGAAAGAGAGCCTGGCTTTTGTCTTTGCTTGTGAGCATTTCAACCAGTACCTGTTTGGGAGAGAGAAAGTGATGGTGCAGCCTGACCACAAGCCACTTCAAAGCGTTTTTGTCAAACCACTTCCATATGCTCCAAAATGTTTACAAAGATGTTACTTTGTTTGCAACAGCACGACATGCTCTGGAAGTCATCAACCCAGCAGAGACACTGAATCTGACAGACACAAGCGTCTTGCTCAGATCAAGAAAACTACACAATAGGATGCAGCTCCTCAAATGTTACAGGAAGTTGTGATGAAAGGATGGCCTGAAAGCATCAAGGTCACACCTGTTGCTGTAACAGAGTACTGGACAGAGATTAAGTGATCACCCAAGATGGCATCTTGTACAAAGGGACTGGGGTCATTATTCCTAAAGAGATGAGAAAAGAGATGCTGATGCACATCCGCAAACATTAAACGCACTCGTTAAAAGTCAGCTCGCTTGGCAACTTGGGTCCTGTGTGGAGAAGTTGTTACCTTGATCATACACGGTGAAAGTGAAGGACCAGATCTATCATCACAACCACAGACATCTACGTGCAACCGGAGAAGCTGCTCCTTCACAGCAGACAGCTGATGAGGCAGATCTGATTTCACCAACTGAGCAAGGAACTGAATGACCATCAGTGCCAGAGGTCAACCATTCCCCAACAAATGCAACAGATCAGTGGCAACAATTACCACAGCAACAACACTTGCCACGGCAACAACATTCCCCAGAGAGATAATGTCACCTCAGGAACCAGCGGACACTGGATGAACAGCCAACAACAACTCACGCACGTACCATAAGAAAACCTGAACACTTTAAAGATTGTGTGTGTGTGAGGACAGACGGAATTGGAACAGACCAGAAAGAAACAAAGTGTTCATGTGTGAGAATTTTCTTTATGGACTATGGCTGTGGAGTAACTTGTAAATGATAGTGCATGCAATTTTTTTTTCTTTTTAAGAACGGGGGTATATTTGGATAAATCCCTTTTTACATTGTAGCTTCCTACATTAATGTGACATCTGATGTCACTATATGTAAATAAAAGTTTGAGGACAGTCACCATTTTACACACCACATGGAACATTGTTTAAAATTCAAATGGCTCCAAATATTTCTGGAGTAACATGAGTTTCCTGAAGCTTGGGAAACTGACTGGTGAAATGGAGGTGACTTTGAGCAGCAGACTAGGTGGGATTGAAACCTGTCCTTGTCCCATCTGAATAAAACCTCACTTGTTGCAGCAACTGTCTCAGTTCCCCCGTAAACATTTGAGAGAGATTTCTAGTGTGGAAATAGCATTCTTCATCCTGGGAGGCTTTCAAACTGATGACATCAGTATGGGATGTGGAGTGGTGGAATCAGCAGATGCGCAGGAGAGAGTAATTTACTCCTCTGCTCTCTTCCATTTCTCTACCTCACATCTCTCCTTCCTCTCCAATCCACCTCCCCTCTCTCTCTCTCTCTCTCTTTCATCCTTGTCCTCTATCCTAACACTGCTTCCTCCTCAATCCTCTCTCTCCTCCTATCTCACTTCCCCTATCTCTCCCCTCCAGCAATAGGCAGAAATTTGCCACTCTCATTATTCCCGTCAGGGACCATGATCATTTACAAAAACAGAATTACCTGGAAAAACTCAGCAGGTCTGGCAGCATCGGCGGAGAAGAAAAGAGTTGACGTTTCGAGTCCTCATGACCCTTCGACAGAACTAGGTGAATCCCAGGAAGGGTTGAAATATAAGCTGGTTTAAGGTGGGGGGGGGGGGGGGGGGGGGGGGGGTTGGGTGGGGGGAGGGAAGTCGAGGGGGGTGGTGTGGTTGTAGGCAAAGCAGTGATAGAAGCAGATCATCAAAAGATGTCACAGACGGTAGAACAAAAGAACACATAGGTGTCAAAGTTGGTGATATTATCTAAACGAATGTGCTAATTAAGAATGGATGGTAGGGCACTCAAGGTATAGCTCTAGTGGGGGTGGGGGGAGCATAAAAGTTTTAAAAATATTTAAAAATAATGGAAATAGGAGGGAAGAAGAAAAATCTATATAATTTATTGGAAAAAAACAAAAGGAAGGGGGAAGAAACAGAAGGGGGGTGGGGATGGAGGAGGGAGGTCAAGACCTAAAGTTGCTGAATTCAATATTCAGTCCGGAAGGCTGTAAAGTGCCTAGTCTTAAGATGAGGTGTTGTTCCTCCAGTTTGCGTTGGGCTTCACTGGAACAATGCAGCAAGCCAAGGACAGACATCTGGGCAAGAGAGCAGGGTGGGGTGTTGAAATGGCAAGCGACAGGGAGGTTTGGGTCATTCTTGTGGACAGACCGCAGGTGTTCTACAAAGCGGTCGCCCAGTTTACGTTTGGTCTCTCCAATGTAGAGGAGACCGCATTGGGAGCAACGAATGCAGTAGACTAAGTTGGGGGAAGCGCAAGTGAAATGTTGCTTCTCTTGAAAGGAGTGTTTGGACCCTTGGACGGTGAGGAGAGAGGAAGTGAAGGGGCAGGTGTTACATCTTTTGTGTGGGCATGGGGTGGTGCCATAGGTGGGGTTTGGGCATTAGGGGGTGATGGAGGAATGGACCAGCATGTCCCGGAGGGAACGATCCCTATGGAATGCCGACAGTGGGGGTGAAGGGAAGATGTGTTTGGTAGTAGCATCATGCTGGAGTTGGCGGAAATGGCGGAGGATGATCCTTTGAATGCAGAGGCTGGTGGGGTGATAAGTGAGGACAAGGGGGACCCTATCATGTTTCTGGGATGGAGGAGAAGGCGTGAGGGAGGAGAAGGCGTGAGGGCGGATGCGCGGGAGATGGGCTGGACACGGTTGAGGGCCCTGTCAACGACCGTGGGTGGAAAACCTCGGTTAGGGAAGAAGGAGGACAAGTCAGAGGAACTGTTTTTGAAGGTAGCATCATCGGAACAGATGCGATGGAGGCGAAGGAACTGAGAGAATGGGATGGAGTCTTTACAGGAAGCGGGGTGTGAGGAGCTGTAGTCAAGGTAGCTGTGGGAGTCGGTAGGCTTGTAATGGATATTGGTGGGCAGTCTGTCACCAGAGATTGAGACAGTGAGGTCAAGGAAGGGAAGAGAAGTGTCAGAGATGGACCACGTGAAAATGATGGAGGGGTGGAGATTGGAAGCAAAATTAATAAATTTTTCCAAGTCCTGACGAGAGCACGAAGCAGCACCGAAGTAATCATCGATGTACCGGAGAAAGAGTTGTGGAAGGGGGCCAGAGTAGGACTGGAACAAGGAATGTTCCACATACCCCATAAAGAGACAGGCATAGCTGAGGCCCATGCGAGTACCCATAGCCACACCTTTTATTTGGAGGAAGTGAGAGGAATTGAAGGAGAAATTGTTCAGTGTGAGAACAAGTTCAGCCAGACGGAGGAGAGTAGTGGTGGATGGGGATTGTTCGGGCCTCTGTTCGAGGAAGAAGCTAAGGGCCCTCAGACCATCCTGGTGGGGGATGGAGGTGTAGAGGGATTGGACGTCCATGGTGAAGAGGAAGCAGTTGGGGCCAGGGAACTGGAAATTGTTGATGTGACATAAGGTGTCAGAGGAATCACAGATGTAGGTGGGAAGGGACTGGACAAGGGGAGAGAGAAGGGAGTCAAGATAACGAGAGATGAGTTCTGTGGGGCAGGAGCAAGCTGACACGATCGGTCTACCGGGGCAGTTCTGTTTGTGGATTTTGAGTGGGAGGTAGAAGCGGGCCGTCCGAGGTTGGGCGACTATCAGGTTAGAAGCTGTGGGAGGAAGATCCCCAGAGGAGATGAGGTCAGTGACAGTCCTGGAAACAATGGCTTGATGTTCAGTGGTGGGGTCGTGGTCCTGGGAGAGGTAGGAGGAAGTGTCTGTGAGTTGATGCTCAGCCTCCGCGAGGTAGATGTCAGTGCGCCAGACAACAACAGCACCACCCTTGTTGGCGGGTTTGATGACGATGTCAGGGTTGGACATCGGTTGAGAGAATGGAGTGCAGTAAGTTCAGCGAGAGAGAGATTAGAATGGGTGAGAGGAGCAGAGAAATTGAGACGATTAATGTCGCGCCAACAGTTCTCAATGAAAAGATCAAGAGAAGGTAAGAATGCAGAGGGAGGGGTCCAGGTGGAGGGAGAATATTGGAGGTGGGTGAAAAGATCCGTTGAACTGGGAGAGGACTTCTGCCCAAAAAAGTGAGCCCGGAGACGAAGACGGCGGAAGAAGAGTTCAGCATCGTGCTGAGCCCGAAATTCATTAAGGTGAGGGCATAGGGGTATGAAACTAAGTCCTTTGCTGAGCACTGAACGTTCAGCATTGGAGAGGGGAAGGTCAGGGGGTATAGTGAATACACGGCTGGGGCTGGGATTGGAAGATGGGGTGGGGACGGAGGGACAGGCAGGGGTACCCTTTTTCAAAGCTGCGCGTGCCCCCAGTTTCATTTTATTCTTCGGCTCATCCGACGCCTCAACAAGAAACTCTTTCTCTTTCTCTCAAGTGCTAAGGAACGCAAGCTCCAACAACTCATCGACACCAACACCCGTCTAGGACCCTCCACCCCTGCCTGTCCCTCCGTCCCCACCCCATCTTCCAATCCCAGCCCCAGCCATGTATTCACTATACCCCCTGACCTTCCCCTCTCCAATGCTGAACGTTCAGTGCTCAGCAAAGGACTTAGTTTCATACCCCTACGCCCTCACCTTAATGAATTTCGGGCTCGGCACGATTCTGAACTCTTCTTCCGCCGTCTTCGTCTCCGGGCTCACTTCTTTGGGCAGAAGTCCTCTCCCCGTTCAACGGATCCCTTCACCCAACTCCAATATTCTCCCTCCACCTGGACCCCTCCCTCTGGATTCTTACCTTCTCTTGATCTTTTCATTGAGAACTGTTGGCGCGACATTAGTCATCTCAATTTCTCTGCTCCTCTCACCCATTCTAATCTCTCCCTCACTGAACTTACTGCACTCCATTCTCTCAGGTCCAACCCTGACATCGTCATCAAACCCGCCGACAAGGGTGGTGCTGTTGTCTGGCGCACTGACCTCTACCTCGCGGAGGCTGAGCGTCAACTCACAGACACTTCCTCCTACCTCTCCCAGGACCATGACCCCACCACTGAACATCAAGCCATTGTTTCCAGGACTGTCACTGACCTCATCTCATCTGGGGATCTTCCTCCCACAGCTTCCAACCTGATAGTCGCCCAACCTCGGACGGCCCGCTTCTACCTCCTACCCAAAATCCACAAACAGAACTGTCCCGGTAGACCGATCGTGTCAGCTTGCTCCTGCCCCATAGAACTCATCTCTCGTTATCTTGACTCCCTTCTCTCTCCCCTTGTCCTGTCCCTTCCCACCTACATCCGTGATTCCTCTGACACCTTACGTCACATCAACAATTTCCAGTTCCCTGGCCCCAACCGCTTCCTCTTCACCATGGACGTCCAATCCCTCTACACCACCATCCCCCACCAGGCCCGAACAGAGGCCCGAACAATCCCCATCCACCACTACTCTCCTCCGTCTGGCTGAACTTGTTCTCACACTGAACAATTTCTCCTTCAACTCCTCTCACTTCCTCCAAATAAAAGGTGTGGCTATGGGTACTCGCATGGGCCTCAGCTATGCCTGTCTCTTTATGGGGTATGTGGAACATTCCTTGTTCCAGTCCTACTCCGGCCCCCTTCCACAATTCTTTCTCCGGTACATCGATGATTACTTCGGTGCTGCTTCGTGCTCTCGTCGGGACTTGGAAAAATGTATTAATTTTGCTTCCAATCTCCACCCCTCCGTCATTTTCACGTGGTCCATCTCTGACACTTCCCTTCCCTTCCTTGACCTCACTGTCTCAATCTCTGGTGATAGACTGTCCACCAATATCCATTACAAGCCTACTGACTCCCACAGCTACCTTGACTACAGCTCCTCACACCCCGCTTCCTGTAAGGACTCCATCCCATTCTCTCAGTTCCTTCGCCTCCGTCGCATCTGTTCCGATGACGCTACCTTCAAAAACAGTTCCTCTGACATGTCCTCCTACTTCCTTAACCGAAGTTTTCCACCCACGGTCGTTGACAGGGCCCTCAACCGTGTCCAGCCCATCTCCCGCGCATCCGCCCTCACGCCTTCTCCTCCCTCCCAGAAACATGATAGGGTCCTCCTTGTCCTCACTTATCACCCCACCAGCCTCTGCATTCAAAGGATCATCCTCCGCCATTTCCGCCAACTCCAGCATGATGCCACTACCAAACACATCTTCCCTTCACCCCCACTGTCGGCATTCCATAGGGATCGTTCCCTCCGGGACACGCTGGTCCACTCCTCCATCACCCCCTACTCCCCAACCCCCACCTATGGCACCACCCCATGCCCACGAAAAAGATGTAACACCTGCCCCTTCACTTCCTCTCTCCTCACCGTCCAAGGGCCCAAACACCCCTTTCAAGTGAAGCAACATTTCACTTGCATTTCCCCCAACTTAGTCTACTGCATTCGTTGCTCCCAATGCGGTCTCCCCTACATTGGAGAGACCAAACGTAAACTGGGCGACTGCTTTGCAGAACACCTGCGATCTGTCCACAAGAATGACCCAAACCTCCCTGTCGCTTGCCATTTCAACACCCCACCCTGCTCTCTTGCCCACATGTCTGTCCTTGGCTTGCTGCATTGTTCCAGTGAAGCCCAATGCAAACTGGAGGAACAACACCTCATCTTCCGACTAGGCACTTTACAGCCTTCCGGACTGAATATTGAATTCAACAACTTTAGGTCTTGACCTCCCTCCTCCATCCCCACCCCCCTTCTGTTTCTTCCCTCTTCCTTTTGTTTTTTTCCAATAAATTATATAGATTTTTCTTTTTCCCTCCTATTTCCATTATTTTTAAATCTTTTATGCTCCCCCCACCCCCACTAGAGCTATACCTTGAGTGCCCTACCATCCATTCTTAATTAGCACATTCGTTTAGATAATATCACCAACTTTGACACCTATGTGGTCTTTTGTTCTGCCGTCTGTGACATCTTTTGATGATCTGCTTCTATCACTGCTTTTGCCTACAACCACACCACCCCCCTCCGCTTCTCTCCCTCCACCCAACCCCCCCCACCTTAAACCAGCTTATATTTCAACCCTTCCTGGGATTCACCTAGTTCTGTCGAAGGGTCATGAGGACTCGAAACGTCAACTCTTTTCTTCTCCGCCGATGCTGCCAGACCTGCTGAGTTTTTCAAGGTAATTCTGTTTTTGTTTTGGATTTCCAGCATCCGCAGTTTTTTGTTTTTATCACCATGATCATTTCTCTGGTTGGTACCAGCTCCCTGGGTAATTTTTAATAAACCAGCGTTAAAAATCCAGAACGTTCACTTTATACTTGATGAAACTTACATTTAAAATTTCTGATACGGTCAATTTCAGCTGGATTACACTGATAAAATCAACACAAACTGGCATCAGCTCCTCAGCCACAACCTGTGCACTTGTGGATGTTGCGTGGTTTGTCAAGGAGTTTCACAAAAATAGACTTTTTTTAAAAAAACTGAGACCAATTGAAGCAGTTTTATTTAAGGCTGGTACACTGTGATCTAATTGGCTTCATGATCAATGCAGTGTGTAAATATCTACAGGAAAATTTCTTCATTTTACAACATGTTTGTGTTTCAATAAATGGTGGGTGGGGTTTGTACAGGGAGCCCAGAGCCTGAGGAATTATTCATGTGGCCCTGACAACAACTTTAATCCATGTTCATGGAATAATCCATCTGGACCCACTTGTTCTCTGAGTCAGAGGGTTGTGGGTTCAAGTCCCACTCCAGGACTTGAGCACAAAAAAATCATGGCTGACACTCCAGTGCAGGACTGAGGGGTGGAAGAGATTAAAGAGATAGTGAAGGGAGAGGCCATGGAGGGATTTGAAAACAAGCTCAAAAACTTCACTAAAACTAAAACTGAGCTTTCCTGTGTGGGCTAGAGTGGGCTATTCCTCGAGTTTTATTCCTGACAGACAGTTAGAACTGTGCCTAAACAATAGAACTTTCATGAGTGAATGAAAGCAGAATGGTTAATCAGCAGTACTGATTGAAGACAATCCCTTAAGATGTCCATTCCAACTGACACCAGGGACTTTACCACCTTTCACAGCTTCAGGAACCCAGACACAAAGACACACTGACACCTGCAGCTCTAACTAGTTACCACTTTAAATCAAATCAAACTTTCAGGCTGCCAGTTTACAGAGGGAAAGGCATTCTGTACACAGATTTGAACATATGAACAAGGAGCAGGAGTAGGCCGTTCTGCTCCTTGAACCTGCCCTGCCATTTAATAAAATCATGGCTGATCTGACAGTAACCTCAAATCTGTATCCTGCCTACCCCCGATTACATATCATCCCCCTTGCTTACCAAGAATCTGTCCATCTCTGCCTTAAAAATATTAGACTCTGCTTCCACCGCCTTCTCAGGAAGAGAGTTCCAAAGACTCACAACCCTCTGAGAGAAAAAAAAATTGCCTCATTTCCGTTTTAAATGGGCAACCGTTTATTTTTAAACAGTGACCCCTAGTTCTAGATTCTCCCACAATAGGAAACATCCTCTCCACATCCACCCTGTCAAGACCCCTGAAGATCTTATATGTTTCAACTAAGTTGCCTCTTACTCTTCGAAACTCCAGCATATACAAGCCTAGCCTGTCCAACCTTTCCTCATAAGACAACCTGCCCATTCCAGGTATTAGATTGGCAATCCTTCTCTGAACTGCTTCCAACGCACCTACGTCCTTCCTTAAATAACGTGACCAACATTGTAAACAGTACTCCAGATCTGGTCACGATAGTGCTCTGTATAACTAAAACATAACCTCCCTACTTTTATATTCAATTGTCCTTGCAATAAATGATAACATTCTATTAGCTGTCCTAATTACTTGCTTGAAACTTAACGCCTTAGAAATGAATGTAGTACAACAGAAATATAAGTTATTATCAGCCATTGCTTATTTAGCACTTTCGTGTCTGAATCAGAAAGTTGTGAGTTCAAGTCTCAATCCAGGGACTTATGTACTGAGTCTGACACTCCAGTGCAGTACTGAGGGAATGCTGCACTGTCAGTGGTACCATCTTGCAGATGAGTTAAACCAAGGCCCTGTCAGGTCAATGTAAAAGATCCCATGACACTATGCTATGGGGGGGTGCGGTGGTTACCCCTGAAATTCTGGCCAATAATCTCACAATTAACGTCACATAAACAAATGACCTGATCATTATCACATTGCTGTTTGTGGGAGCTTGCTGGACACAAATTGGCTGCCATGTTTCCTACATTACCACAGACAGTACATTTCAAAAAGCTCTTCATTGGCTGTAAAGTGCATTTAGAAATCTTGAATTTGTAAAGTTGAGATAAAACTGGATTTTTTTCTTTCTTGGGGAAATCAGTGACATTGACCAATATATTGTGTACAGAACTCTTACTGTCAGCTCCTGAGTGTTTCACTGAATAGGAACATACCCTGCTGACAAATCAGGTAGCTAGAGTTAATCTAAAAAGTGAATTTATTGTGAGTACAGAAGATTGATAAACAGCAGCCAAACAATATTCAGTTCACACCAAACTTTGAATCAACCAAAATAAAGCATTTGAAAATAACTCAAGATCTTTCCCAGAACTTGAAATGGATCTTGGAAGAGTGTAAGGTGAATATATTACACCATTATTACATTGAGGTATGATGGGCTGATGGAACTCAGGCCCCCACTCCCTCACAATTCTCAGGACAGTAGTCTTCCCAGACAGGAGAGTACAAACATTACCCATGGTATTAGTCAAACATTCATCACCTGAAGAGGATCTGTCTATAATTCACATCACCAACTAAAGCAGGGTCCGATTCTACCCCATATCCACTCCTGAGAGCTAGCTCACTTTACTAACACACACACACACACACATCAGGGGAAACTCTCTCTCAGTACTACAGACAGAAGTATCACAGACGCTTTAAAAGGTGTTACCCGAAAGTTGCCAATGAACAATATATTTCTATGTGAGAGTGTATTTCTCATCCTTGGAGTGAGAAAGTCAATTTACAATAACTCGGCAGCAAAGTCTTTTGTACTTGAAAAGGATAGGTTAGTTTATTTCAAAACTCTTGCTCTGGAAGTTCCTTAAGGAAAAATGATACAACTCACAAATACACACAAAGATTAATTACAGATTAAGATAAAACAATACTTATAAACATTGGTTCCATTTAGTCTATATTCGGTACAGGCCTGATAGGTTTTGAAATCGAGATGTTGCATTGTCAGAAGTGAAGGTCTTGGTATTGTAGAGATGTCTCTGCAGCTATGATGGTTTCTACTGTCAAATTGCCTGAGATTGCTTTAACAGGTGAGATTTGTAGGTGGAATCTGATTTACAGGGAGGAGAGAAGGTTCCTTCTGCTGGTGTGGCACATTTAGCTACCTAATTACTTTACATCAGACGAGGATCTTTCTTAGATGCCTTTCTCTGTCTCTCCCTAGGTTGAACCATCTTCAAGGTGGATCTGCCTTTACCAGCCCTTTTCAATGCTTTTTGCAGGCAAGACAAGATGACCACTATTACCATGTGACCTGTACAAGAAAGCCCAGTCACTTTCCAAAAAGGCATGTGGTAATTCCATTACAGTTATCCGAAGTCTCCTTACCCCGTGAAGTGATCAAAGGGCCAAGGTTGTTCACGCTTTACAGTGACTTTTTAGTTTTTTTGTGTTTGGTGGAAAAGCCATCAAGTCAATGAGCTTCTCTTTACTCTTTTGGACCACTCATTGAATTTTAAAGGTATATGTCTGAGGATGCCTCCTCTTTGTCTGGCTGAAGGGGTTACAGCCCGAATCCAAAAGGAGAAAATCACATGACACTTGGAGTTTATTTTGGAAACAGTTTTAAAACTCAGTCCAACATTTACAAAATGTGACTTTCAAAACAATTCTTCTAAAAATTTGTAACATCAAAACTAGACATTGTAACAGTAATGGAAATCTGGAACTCCACAGAAAAATTTGACCTGGAAGTCAATTGAAAATTTTAAAACTGTGATTGATAGAATTTTATTAGGGAAGGTTCAGGGCTACAGAGCCAAGGCAGGTACAGATCAGCCATGATATACCTGAATTACTTAAAAGACTGGAGGGATTACTCAGGTTCCAACATTTTTTAAAGTCCTCTCCGTTTCCCCTCCAATCTCATCTCCAACAATATTTGTTCTATTCAACCTCCAACAGAGCTTCTGAACCCATAC
Source organism: Carcharodon carcharias (assembly GCF_017639515.1). Lineage (NCBI taxonomy): Eukaryota > Metazoa > Chordata > Chondrichthyes > Lamniformes > Lamnidae > Carcharodon > Carcharodon carcharias. The sequence goes on from NC_054485.1 coordinate 73,525,335, forward strand.
CCTCTCTATCACAAAGATCACTTCCTTCCCCCTGTGTGAGTGTGTTGATGGACCAGGAGATACGCTGACTGTGAAAGCCTTGTCTCACATCTCACATTTGAACAGTTTCTCTCATGTGAATCCTCTGATGTAGCAGGAGCTTCGATGAGCTCGAGAAGGATTTGTTGCACACATCGCATTTGAATGGTTTCTCCCCGGTATGAATGCATTGGTGTACGTGGAAGGTCAACGACATGGAGAATGATTTGTTGCACACCTCACAAGTGAATGGTTTCTCCCCTGTGTGAATACGCCAGTGACTCACCAGGGTCGATGACTGTGCAAAGAGCCTGTTAGAAACCTCAACGCTTGAACGGTTTCTCCCCAGCGTGGTTGTGTTGATGATTCATGAGTGTTGATGATTGGGCGAAGGCTTGGTTGCACATCTCACACTTGAATGGTTTCTCTACCATGTAGCTGCAGTTGTGTTACAGGTGATAAAACAGATGCACCTTATATGCTAGGAGATCTTATGAGCCAGTGGATCCCTCCTCACACACATCACACTTGAACAGCCCCTCACTTGTAGGAATGAGTCAGTGGTTTATGAGGCTTGAATGATTGAAGCTCTCACCACACTTGGAGCCCACTCACACTTCTTCCCAGCCTCACCCTGACTGATCGCCCACAGCTGAACCTTTGGAAAGGTTGGCTCTGATGGAAGGTTCCACACCACTGACCAATTTCAGATCTGATGATATGTCAAAGTTCCCCTGACCCAAACGATTTCCAGATGATGGTTTTACTGCCCAACCTTCTGTGCTGAGCAATGCTGTGAAGGGTCTGGATGTCTTCCCACAGTTGTGCAATTGTTCCTTGGTTGATGGTCAGGATTTATCTGTGGTGTCTATCCTCTCTGTATTCTCTGGTGTAGTAAGGTGCAATCCTTCTGTAAACAGGAAAAGGAAACATGATTTCCTCCAACTCCCTCTCCTCCTTTGCCGAAGGGCTGACTCCTCAGTTAGAGATTGTTTCACAGTGAGTTCTAGTCTGGTATTCCCTTGTGTGGGGGAATCAGGTGCAAGCCCTTTCTTTTCCTTACATGACTGTCACACACCCTCTGTTTCCAGCAAGGTCACTGGATTCTGACCAGGAGCAGACAACGTTGTTAATTTCTTTCCTCCACCCAGCCCCCATCTTCCCAGGCACTGTGAGGACAATGGAAAAGACAGTCAGGCGGAGTGTAAAATGGGCTGTCAATTCACATGTGCCATGCTGGTGAAAACCAGTCTTACTCTTAGACTATGTGTTTAATATAAGACACTCAGGAGAAATATTAATTCAATAGAGATTTTGAACTTTCTCCCCTTGTTTTTCACAATTATTTGGAGAAAACACACTGGACAGGAAGTGCTAGAAGCTAAGGAAAATATTGCTTCAGTGTAGCTGATTGAAGGGTTCTGGTTTATCCTGGGAAATTAGATACACTGCACTCGCTCAGACTGCACATCCCAAATTCAGCTTTCAGCCACAGCCCTGGGCAAAACAATCAAATCCAAGCCCAGGCTTTTGGGAAAGGCCAATGCCTTCAGGTAAAATCTTTAAAGAAGACATTAAAAGGCACTTCAATAAATGTGTCTCCAGGTATGGCAGCCGAATTGCTATGCTGCTGGTTTAACAATCCAGAGATTGTGAATTCAAATCCAACTATGGAAAGTTACATACATAGAATTACAGTGCAGAAACAGGCCATTCAGCCCAATTGGTCCATGCTGGTGTTTCTGCTTCACACAAGCCTCCTCTCATCCCTCTTCATCTCACCCTATCAGCATATCCTTCTGTTCCACGCTCCCTCAAGTACTTATCTAGTTTCTCCTTAAAGATATCTATGCTACTTCTCTCAAGTATGATGTACCTACAACCTTTATTAATATTTGAAGTTTATTCAAAGTCTGATGTACCTTCTGTTTCATCTCACCCTATCAGCATATCCTTCTGTTCCTTTCCTCCTCATGTGCTTATTGAGATTCCAGCAAGGGGCTAGCAGACAGGTCTGCTGAGGGGTGAGGGACCATTCCCAAAGTAACCTCCGCAGTCACAGAGTGATGATCCCAACACAGAGTCATTCACAGATCACAGTGTCATTTCCCAAATCACGGATTCAATCACCGTTCTCCCTCTATCTCTCTAACTCTCCCTGTTGTCCCTCTTCCCCTGTCTCCTGTGTCCCTCTGTCCTGTGTCCCTCCCTACTGTGTCTCTCTCTCTCCACTGTGTCTCTCTCCTGTGTCTTCCTCTCTCTTGTTACCCTCTCTTCTGCGCCCCTCTCTCCTGTACATGTGCTGATCCTACCACTACATATCATCACTGCCTTGGAATGCTATGGGTCTTCCTCTTCTGATCTGCTGTCAAACACATCCGAGGCTACACATCCCACATTGATGTTGTCAGTTTGAAAGCCTCCGAGGATGAAGAATGCTATTCTCACACTAGAAATTTCTGTCAAACATTTACCAGAAGGAACTGAGACAGCAACTGCAATAAGTAAGTTTTTATTCAGATGGTACAATGACAAGTTTAAATCCCCACCTGATTTGCTGCTCAAAGTCGCCTCCGTTTCACTGGTCAGTTCCCCAAGCTTCAGGAAACTCATGTTACTCCATAAATATCTGGATTGGCTGTGAGAGATGTCAATCAGAGAGCCCACCCACTCTGCCCATTCCCTTCTCTTCCTCCTCCACAGCTGGTTCACTTCCTGTAGGGACTGAAAACCAAGTGAGGAGATGGTGAGTGAAGGAGCAGAATTTATAATAATTATTTCACATAATATCCACACTAATGTTCAGGTAGTCTGACTATCCTGTGGGGAATCAGGTGTGGAAATGCTCCTTATGCTGTGTGAGAAGATCCAGCTGAGAGAGCTGTTTACTGGGTGCTTTGTGCTGAACTGTTTGACTGGAGCTGTGTGTTGGATATTGAGTGTGTTTATTGGAAGCATTTCCCTTCTGATTTACAGGCTGAGTTTTGTTGATGGGTCATTACTGAATATGAGAAGGTGAAGTATAATTATCTGGGAGGTGTAGAGCATCTGTGGATTCTAAATAATTTCTTATTGCTTAGTTGTGTGTGTGTGTGTTGGGAGCTGCTTATTATCCTGTAGACTGTGAATGGTCAGTTCTGTCTGTGTTTTGGGATTTGTATGTTTCCTGTCTTTTCAAATCCCTCCAAGACCTTCCACCACCCCCTATCTCTGTAACCTCCTCAGAAAAGAAAAGGCTGGCGTTTATATAGATCCTTTCACAACCACCAGATGCCCCAAAATGTTTTACAGCCATTGAAGTACTTTTGAAGTGTGGTTGCTGTTGTAATGTGGGATGCCTGGCAGCCAATGTGCGCACAGCAAGCTCCCAAATTTTGTTAACGCATTTACAAAGTGCCTTGGGGCATTAGACAATGTTAAAGGTGCTATATAGATGCAAGTTGTTGTTTTGTTGTTGTGTAAAATGTAAAAGTGACCAGGCGTTCAGTAGGAGCATGGTTCACTATCCTACTGGCCCTCGCCGTGAAGCAGTCTCCAGTAGTGAGGGGGCAGACTCATTACAAATGGAGATAGGGTTATAACCTCTATCTGGCAGCAGGTCAGGGTAGGAATGGCTGCACTCGAGTTCAAATTCAGTGTGTCAAGGAGCACTGAAGGATGCACCTTCAGGCTGTAGACCCCTCCCTGCATGGACCGGGTGTGGGGTGGGTTTGAGGGAAGCTCCTGATCACCAGGGAAGTGGTACTGAGCCAATTTTTGCAGCTGCTGGCTAATAAGTCCCCAGTTCCCGATGCACTTCATCCTAAAGCCTCAAGAGAAGTGGCTAGTGAGATGGTTGACGTGTTGGTTTTAATTTTCTAAAATTCCCTACGTCCAGAAAGGTTCCATTAGATTGGAAAATAATGAATGTAACTCCTTTATTCAAAAAGGGAGTCAGAAAGCAGGAACCTACAGGCTAGTTAGCTTAATATCTGTCATTGGAAAAATGTTAGAAGCTATTATTATATCAGGGCACTGAGAAAAATTCAAGGTAATCAGGAAGAGTCAACATGCTTTTGTGAAAGGGAAATCATGTTTAACCAATTTATTGGAGTTCTTTGAAGAAGTAACGTGCTGTAGATAAAGGGGAACTGGTGGACGTCCTGTACATAGATTTCCAGAAGGCATTTGATAAGGTGCCACATCAAAGGGGACTGCAGAAAACAAAAGCTCATGGTGTAGTGTGTAACATATGGCATGGATAGAAGATTGGCTAACTAACAGGAATCAGAGAGTAGGCATGAGCGAGTCATTTTCTGGTTGGCAAGATGTAATGAGTGGTCTGCCACAGGGATCAATGCTGGGGCCTCAACTTTTTACAATATATAGAAATCATTTGGATGAAGGCACCGAAGGTATGGTTGCTAAATTGGCTGATGACACAAAGATAGGTAGGAAAGTAAGTTGTGAAGAAGGCATAAGGAGGCTACATAGGGAAATAGTTAAGTGAGTGGGAAAAGATCTAACAAATGGAGTATAATGTGAGAAAACATAAAATTGTCCATTTTGGCAGGAAGAATAAAAAAGCATTTTATCTAAATGGTGAGAGATTACAGAGCTCTGAGATTCAGAGGGATCTCAGTGTCCTCGTGCATGAATCACAGAAGGTTAGAGTGCAGCTACAGCAGGTAATTAGGAAAGCTAACAGAATGTTATCATTTATTGCGAGAGAATTTGAATATAAAAGTAGGGAGGTTGTGCTTCAGTTACACAGGGCATTGGTGAAACCACATCTGGAGTACTGTGTGCAGTATTGGTCTCCTTATTTAAGGAAGGATATTAGTGCATTGGAAGCAGATTACTAGACTTATGCCTGGAATGGTCTTTTGAGGAAATGTTGGACAAGCTAGGCTTGTATGCTGTGGAGTTTAGAAGAGTAAGAGGTGATTTGATTGAAGTGTGTAAGATACTGAGGGTGAATGTGGAGAGAATGTTTCCTCCTGTGGGAGAATTTAGAACTAGGGGTCACTGTTTCAAAATAAGTGGGCACCCAGTTAAGACAGAGATGAGGAGAATTTTTTTCTCTGAGGATCATGAGTTTTTGGAACTTTGAGCTGTACCTCAAAAGGAAGAGAGTCTTTGAATATTTTTTAAGGCAGAGGTAGATAGATTCTTGATAAGCAAGGGGGTGAAAGGTTATCGGGAGTAGGTGGGAATGTGGAGTTGAGGTTACAATCAGATCAGTCATGACCTTACTGAATGGTGGGGCAGGCTTAAAGGGCCGAATGGCCTCCTCCTGCTCCTAACGCATATGTTCATATATGTCTCAGCCCAGATAGGCGGCAGTGGACAGAGAGACAAGTGGCAGAGAGGGAGCCAATGCTGTTCCTGACATGACTACCGACTGGTTTGATGATAATCATGGAATGAGGGCTGTGCCGGGCTGTGAGATTGTGGTGGAATACAATCCTGCTGCTGCTGATGGCTCACTGCACCTCATGGTTACCCAGTTTTGGGATCTCTCCATCTACTTCCCTGGTGATGATTAACATGGTGAAGTACTCATTCATCAGTTGGGAGGGGAGTGGTAGTTTTCCTTGAACTTCTTTGACCTGAAGCCATGAGACTCCATGGAGTCAATATTGAGATTTCCCCACCTGCCAGTGGGATGGGACATACCCAGGGATGGTGATAGAGGAGCCTGGGTGTTTACAGATTGATATGATTCAGTCAGTATCACTGCTACTTGACCAGTCTGTGGGGCAGCTGTCCTCACTTGGGTACTTGTCCTCAGACCTTGGTAAGAGAGACTTTACAGATTTCACTGGGCTGAGATCACCTTAATCTTAATCTGACACAATGCCAGGATTGTCCAGATCTATATGATTTTCCTCTTATTATTGGACTTTGTGGTAATTGTTTATCATTGTTTGCGAGGCCATTTCAGAGGGCAGTTCAGAGTCAACCATGTTGTGTGGGACTGGAGTCACATGTAGGCCAGACCAGGCAGTTGTAGCAGGTTCCCTTCCCTGAAGAACAATATTCAAGTTTTTCAAACAACTTGAAAGTTTTCATGTTTCTTAAAAGAATTTATTTCACAAATTCCAAAATTTATCCAGTTTCTCAACATGAAGTGGTTGATGTGAATAGCAAAGATATCTTTAAGGGGAAATTTGATAAGCACTTGAGGGAGAAAGGAACAGAAGGATATGCTGATAGGGTGAGATGAAGAGGGTTGAGTGGAGGCTCATGCGAAGTAGAAACACCAGCATCGACCAACTGGGCCGAATGCCCTGTTTCTGTATTATAATTCTATGTATGTAACTTTCTGTGTTTGGATTTGAACTCTCAATCTCTGGATTGTTAATCCAGCACTAGAGCAATTTGGCTGTCATATGTGGAGACACATTTATTGAAATATCTTTTAATGCCTTCTTTAAAGATTTTACCTGAAGGCCTTGGTCTTTCCCAAAAGCCTGGGCTTGGATTTGATAGTTTTGCCCATGGCTGTGGCTGATAGCTGAATTTGGGATGTGCAGTCTGAGCGAGTGCAGTGTATCTAATTTCCCAGGATAAACCAGAACCCTTCAATCAGCTACACTGAAGCAATATTTTCCTTAGCTTCTAGCATTCCTGCCCAGTATGTTTTCTTCAAATAATTTAGGAAAACAAGGCAGAAGTTTCAGAATCTCCATTGAATTAACATTACTCCTGAGTGTTTTTTATATTAAGCACATACTCTAAGGGTAAAACAGGTCTTCACCAGCACGTCTGGAGCTCACAGTGAATTGAGAGCCCATTTTACACTCTGCCCGACTGTCTTTTCCATTGTCCTCATGGTGCCTGGGAAGATGGGGGACTGGGTGGAGGAAAGAAAATAGCCACATTGTCTGCTCCTGATCACTATCCAGTGTCTCTGCTGGAAACAGAGGGTGTGTGACAGTCAAGTGAGGAAAAAGAAAGGACTTGTATCTGATCCCCCACACAGGGGAAAAGCAGACTGACACTCACTGTGGAACAGTCTCCAAATGAGGAGTCAGTCCCTTCAGCAAAGGAAGAGAGGGAGTTGGAGAAAATCTTGTTTCCTATTCCTGTTGATCAGAAGGATTGCACCGTACTACACTAGAGAATACAAAGTGGATAGACACCGCAGATAGATCCTGACCATCACCCAAGGAAAACTGCACAACTGTGGGAAGACGTCCAGTCCCTTCACAGCATTGCTCTACACAGAGAAGGTTGGACAGTGAAACTATCATCTGGAAATCAGTTGGGTCAAGGGAGCTTTGACGTGTCATCAGATCTGAAACTGGTCAGTGGTGTGGAACCTTCCATCAGAACCAACCTTTCTGAAGGTTGGTGCAGCAGTCTGGGAAGAGTGTCCTGCAGTCAGTTCTTGTTGAAAATAACAAGAATGACACCACAAGATAGCACGAGAGAGCGGTGGAGAGATTAGAACCAGTGCGAGTGCTGGCAGGCTTCAAAAAGTGACATCAGCACAAAGATGAGAGCTGATTGGTGAATAGTTGATGTATTTTTCTCCAGTTTCTTTCTCCAGTTTAAAATAGACTAAGCTAAGGAAAGATAAGAGTTCTAATTTCTATTCAAGTTCATAAATAATTTAACTTTTTTCTATTGTATTTAACTTAAAGTAAGGGGTTTTTTTCAACTAGAGACATGGCAGGGTAGCTTAGTCCCATGTTATGTACCGCCTGCAAGATGTGGGAAGTCCTTGACACTTCTTGCATTCTGATCGACCATATGTGCAGGAAATGCCACCAGCTACATCTACTTGAGCTCCGAGTTTCGGAGCTTGAGCGGCAGCTGGACGCACTGAGGTACATCCGTGAGGCTGAGAGTTTCGTGGATAGCACATTTTTAGTCGTGGTCACCCCCCCACAGCTGACAGAAGTGCAGACAGAGAGGGAATGGGTGACCATCAGTCAGATGAAAGGTGTCAAGCAGGTAGTCAGGAAATCCCCAGGGTGCATCTCGCTCGAGAACCGTTTTTCTGTGTTGGAAAACGATGAGAGTGACAGTTCCTCTGGGGAGTGCAGCCACGCTCATGGCACTGTGAGTGGCTCAGTTGCACGGGGGTGGGGGGGGGGGGGAGGAAACAGAGGGGAAGAGCAATAGTGGTAGGAGACTTGATAGAAAGGGGAACAGACAGGCATTTCTGCGGCCATAAATGTGACTCCAGGATGGTATGTTGCCTCCCTGATGCCCAGGTTAAGGATGTCACTGAACAGCTGCAGGGCATTCTAAGGGGGGAGGGCAAACAAACAGATATCGTGCTATAGATTGGTACTAGCAATGTAGGTAGAAAGAGGGATGAGGTCCTGCATGCAAAATTTAGGGAGCTAGGAAGCAGATTAAAAAACAGGACCTCAAAGGTAGTAATCTCTGGATTACTTCTGATGCTATGTGCGAGTGAGTATAGGAATAGGAAGTTAGTCCAGATGAATGCATGACTGGAGAGATGGTGCAGGAGGTAGGGCTTTAGATTTCTGGGACATTGGGACCATTTCTGGGGGTGGTGGGACCTGTACAAGGCGGACGGGTTGCACCTGAACTGGAATGGGACCAACATCTTTACGGGGAGATTTGCTAGTGCTGTTGGGGAGGGTTGAAACTATCTTGGCAGAGGGGTGGGATCCTGAGAGGAGGTTCAGCAGGGGAAGATGCACAGCCAAAATTAGAAGAGAGAGCAAGTGAATCTGGAAGGTGGAGAAATTATAGGCCAGTTAAGGCACAAGAGAGTTTGGCAAGGTTGGATGGTATTTATTTTACTGCAAGGAGTCTGACAAATAAGGCAGATGAGTTGAGGGCACAAATTAATACATAGAAGTATGATGTCATTGCTGTCACAGAGACATGGTTGAGAGAGAGGAGCAGGATTGGCAGCTCAATATTCCAGGATACAGAGTCTTCAGGCGAGACAGGAAAGGAGATATCCCAATATTGATCAAGGAATCAATTACAGCAGTAAGGAGGGATTACATCTTAAAAGGCTCCTCAAATGAAGCCAGATGGGTAGGACTTAAAAACAAAAAATGAGCAATCACATTGCTGGGAGTGTACTATAGGCCCCCAAACAATCAGAGAGAAATAGAAGAGCAGATATATAGGCAAATTTCAGAGAAGTATAAAAATAGTAGGATAGTAATAGTGGGGGATTTCAACTTCCCCGACATTAACTGGGTTAGTTATAGTGTGATAGGTTTGGAGGGAGCTGAATTCTTAAATTGCATCCAGGAGAGCTTTTTAAGCCAGTACGTAGAAGGTCCTACAAGAGAGGGGACAGTCCTGGACTTAATTTTAGGGAATGAAGCCGGGAAAATGGTAGAGGTATCAGTGGGGGAGCATTTTGCAGATAGTGATCATAACTCCATTAGATTCAAGGTTGTTATGGAAAAGGACAAGGATGGGCCAGAAATCAGAGTTCTAATTTGGGGGAAGGCTGATTTTAATAAGATCAGATATGATTTGGCCAGAGTGGACTGGGAGCAACTACTTTTAGGTAAATCTGCATCAGAGCAGTGGGACTCATTCAAGAAGGAAATAGGGAGAGTACAGGGCCAACATATTCCAGTAAAGATAAAGAGTGGGACCAACAGATCCAGGAAACCCTGGATGTCGAGGGATATACAGGATTGGATAAAGAGCAAATGGGAGGCTTATGGCAGATACCAGAGGCTCAAAACAGCGGGAACCCTAGAGGAGTATAGAATGTGTAGGGGGGAACTTAAAAAGGAAATTAGGAGAGCAAAGAGGGGGCATGAAAAACATTGGCAGGTAAAATAAAGGAAAATCCAAATTTATTTTACAAGTACATTAAGAGTAAGAGGATAACTAGGGAAAGAGTAGGGCCCATTAAGGACCATAGTGGTAATTTGTGTGTGGAGCCGGAAGACGTAGGTGGGGTTCTAAATGAATACTTTTGTTGGTGTTCACAAGTGAAAGGGAAGATGTGGGTATGGAAATCAGGCAGAAGGACTGTGATATAATTAAAGAAATTAGCATAGAAAGGGAGGAGGTTCTAAGTGGTCTGGCAAGCTTAAAAGTAGCTAAATCTGGATTAAATGTATCCCAGGCTGCTGAGTGAGGCAAGGGAGGAGATAGGGGTGCTGGCAATAATTTTCAACACCCCTCTGGCCACAGGAGAGGTGCCAGAGGACTGGAGGACAGCCAATGTGGTAACGTTATTCAAGAAGAGAGGAAGGGATAAACCAGGGAACTGCAAGCCAGTCAGTCTAACCTCAGTGGCGGAGAAAGTATTGGAAGCAATTCTGAGGGACAGAATTAATCTACATTTGGAGAGGCAGGGATTAATCAAGGACAGTCAGCATGGTTTTGTTAAGGGGAGGTCATGTCTGACAAATTTGATTGAATTTTTCGAAGAGGTGACCAGGTGTGTAGATGAGGGCAATGCATTTGATGTTGTCTACTTGGACTTCAGCAAGGCTTTTGATAAGGTCCTGCATGGGAGACTGATAACGAAGGTAAGAGCCCATGACATCCAAGGCAGTTTGGTAAATTGGATCCAGAATTGGCTGAGTGGCAGGAACCAGAGGGTGCTAGTCGAGGGGTGTTTTTGTGACTGGATGCCAGTGTCCAGTGGGGTTCCACAGGGATCGGTGTTGGGTCCCTTGCTGTTTGTGGTACATACAAACGATTTAGACTTGAATGTAGGAGGGTTGATCAGTAAGTTTGCGGGTGACATGAAAATTGGTGGGGTGTAAATAGGAAGGAGGATAGCTTTAGATTACAGGAGGATATGGACGGTCAGATGGGCTGATCAGTGGCAAGTGGAATTTAATCTGGATAAATGTGAGGTGATGCGCTTGGGCAGGACAAACAAGGCACGGGAATACATGATGAATTGTCGGACTCTGGGAAATACCAAGGATCAGAGGTAGTGGGACAGCTGGATAAGGTGGTTAAGAAGGCAAATGGGATAATTGCCTTTATTAGCTGAGGCATAGAATATAAGAGCAGGGAGGTTATGCTGGAACTGTATAAAATGCTGGTTAGGCCGCAGCTAGAGTATTGCATGCAGTTCTGGAATCCGCATTATAGGAAGGATGTGATTGCACTAGAGAGAGTGCAGAGGAGATTTACCAGGATGTTGCCTGGCTGGAGAGTTTTAGTTATGAGGAGAGATTGGATAGACTGGGGTCATTTTCCTTGGAGCAGAGGAGAGTGAGGGGGGACATGATTGAGGTGTATAAAATTATGAGGGGCATAGATAGGGTAGACAGGAAGGAACTTTTCCCCTTGGTGGAGGGATCAATAACCAGGGGGCATAGATTTAAGGTAAGGAGCAGGAGGTTTAGAGGAGATGAGGGGAAGAATTTTTTCACCCAGAGGATGGTGGGAATCTGGAACTCACTGTCTGAAAGGGTGGTAGAGGCAGAAACCCTCATAACATTTAAGAAGTATTTGGATGTGCACTTGTGACGCCATGGCATACAAGGCAATGGGTCTAATGCTGGAAAATCGGATTAGAATAGTTAGGTACTTGTTTGACTGGCGCAGACTCGATGGGCTAAAAGGCCTTTTTCTGTGCTGAAGATCTCTATGACTCTATGAGCTTTGGCTGTGGGCTATCAGTCAGGGTGAGGCTGGGAAGAAGTGTGAGTGGGCTCCAAGTGTGGTGAGAGCTTCTATCATTCATTGAGCCTCATAATCACTGACTCATTTCTACAGGTGAGAGGCTGTTCAAGTGTGAGGTGTGTGAGGAGGGCTCCACAGGTTCTCATGAACACACAAGGTGCATCTGTAACAACCTCTATTAAGACAAGGGAGCCAATGGAAGAGAAAAGATTCAAGTCTGAGGCTTGTGATAAAGCTTTTGTGACATCTTCAAGACTCCTGACATGCCAGAGAATTTACCTGGGATCGAAACCCTTCAGGTGTGAAGTTTGTGAAGTGACTTTCACCAAGTCCTCCAATCTCCTGAGACACCAGAGGATTCACACAGGGGAGCAACCATTCACATGTGAGGTGTGTGACTAATGATTCTCACAGTCATCCAACTTCCTCAACAACCAACGCATTCACAGTGGGGAGAAACCATTCACATGCAAGGTATGTGACAAATCATTCTCGCGATTATCGGACCTGTGTGTCCACCAATGCATTCACACCGGGGAGAAACTATTCACATGCGAGGTATGCAACAAATCATTTTCAGAATCCTTGGCTGTCCGGGAACACCAACGCATTCACACAGGGGAGAAACTGTTCAGATGTGAGGTGTGCAACAAATCATTCACGCATTTATTGACCCTCCGCACACACTAACGCATTCACACAGGAGAGAAACCATTCCAATATGTGACAAATCATTCTCACAGTTAGCGAAACTCCTGCTCCACCTGACAGTCCACGCTGGGGTGAAACTGTTCCCATGTGAAATGTGTGCAAATCATTCGAACCCTCCACGTATATCAACACATTCACACACAAATGACAGTTCAAGTGTGAGGTATCCGACAAAACCTTCACAAAGTTATCGAAACTCCTGGTCCATCAGACAGTCCACACAGCAGAGAAACCATTGAAGTGTGAGATGTGCAACAAATCATTCTTACAGTCATTAAAACTCCAGCTCCATCAGAGGTTCCACACAAGGAGTAACAATTCAAGTGTGAGGTTTGTGATAAAGCTTTCTTGACATCTTTGGTGTGAGATATCGGTGTGAGTTCTGTCAGAAATCCTTCACACAATTGTTAGTGAACTCACACTGGATCTACCTAGCCAGGTTCTAGCCAATCTGTCATTGGAGTGTGAATGTCTACATTATCTCACTGCAAAGGATGTTCATTGCTCTTGGGGCACAGAACAAGAAACAGCATTCTCTCGCATCAAACAACTCGTGATGACAGCGCCAGTGCTGAGGTACTGTGATATCAATGATGAAGTCATCCTGCAGTGAGATGCCAGTGAAACAGGACTTGGAGCAACCCTCATGCAGCGAGGACAACCAGTGGTGTTTGCATCCAGAGCATTAATACAACTTGAATAATGCTATGCTCCATCAGTCTACTCTCAATTATCAGCAAATTGATGGAACAATGTTGACAATGCTATCAAGCAACACTTAGTCAGCAATAATCTGCTCATGCTCAGTTTGGGTTCCGTCAGGGCCACTCAGCTCCTGACCTAGTTACAGTCTTAGTTCAAACAATGACAAAACAGCTGAACTCCAGAGGTGAGGTGAGAGTGACTGTCCTTGACATCAAGGCTACATTTGACTGAGTGTGGCATCAAGGACCCCGAGCAAAACCTGAGTCAATGGGAATCAGGGGGAAAATCTTCCACTGGTTGGAGTCATACCTAGCAGAAAGGAAGATGGTTGTGGTTGATTGAGGTCAATCATCTCAATTCCAGGACATCACTGCAGGAGTTCCTCAGGGTAGTGTCCTAGGCTCAACCATCTTCAGCTGCTTCATCAATGACCTTCCTTCCATCATAAGGTCAGAAGTGGGGATGTTCGCTGATGATTGCACAATGTCCGACACCATTCGCGGCTCCTCAGATGCTGAAGCAGTTCATGTCCAAATGCAGCAAGACCTGGACAACATTCAAGCTTGAGCTGATAAGTGCCAAGTAACATTCGTGCCACATAAGTGCCAGGCAATGACCATCTGCAACAAGAGGGGATCCAACCATTACCCCTTGACATTCAATGGCTTTACGATTGCTGAATCCCCCACTATCAACACCTTGGGGGTTACCATTGACCAGAATCTGAACTAGACTAGCCATATAAATACTGTGGCTGCAAGAGCAGGTTATGGTCTGAGAATTCTAGGGTAAGTAACTCGCCTCCTTACTCTCCAAAGCTGGTCCATCATCTACAAGGCACAAGTCAGGAATGTGATGGAATTTTCTCCACTTGCCTGGATGAGTGCAGCTCCATCAACAGCCAAACAGCTTGACACCAACCAGGACAAAGCAGCCCACTTGATTGATACCCCATCGACCATGTCCAATGTCCATTCCATGCACCACCGACGCACAGAAGCAGCAGTGTGTACCATCTAGAAGATGCATTGCAGCAACTCACCAAGGCTCCTTAGACAGCACCTTCCAAACCTGCGATCTCTACCACCTAGAAGAACAAGGGTAGCAGATACATGGGAACACCACCACCTGCAAATTCCCCTCCAAGCCACTCACCATCCTCACTTGGAAATATATCGCCATTCCTTCACTGTCGCTGGATCAAAATCCTGGAACTCTCTCCCTAACAGTACTGTGGATGTACCTACACCACATGCATTGCAGCGTTTCAAGAAGGCAGTTCACCACCATCTTCTCAAGGGCAATTAGGAATGGGCAATAAAAGCGCTCTCAAGGCCAGTGACACCCACATCCTGTGAAAGAATTTTAAAAATTGAGAAAGGCTGCCTGATTTTTGCCTTCCCTTGTGAGCATTTCAACCAGTACCTGTTTGGGAGAGAGAAAGTGATGGTGCAGTCTGACCACAAGCTACTTCAAAGCATCTTTTTCAAACCACTTCTATCTGCTCCAAAATACTTGCAAAGGATGTTACTTCATTTTCAGAGATATTTGGAAGTGAAACCAGAACACTTTAAAGATTGTATGTGCAATTCATTTGTGGGACAGACAAAATTGGAACAAACTAGAAAGAACAAAGAATTTTTTTTGTTCATTGTGATCATTTCCTTTATTGATTATCTATGTGGAGAGACATACAAACAAAAAGGGAAATGTTTGGATAAATCCCTTTTTACTCTGTGGCTTCCCATATTAATGTGACCTCTGAGGTTATCATTTGTAAATAAAGATTTGAAGGCAGTAACCATTTTACACACCACATGGAACATTGTTTAAATTATTTGGCTCCAAATATGAAGCTTGGGAAAATGACCAGTGAAACTGAGGTGACTTTGAGCAGCAGATCAGGTGAGGATTAAACTTGTCATTGCCCCACCTGAATAAAACCTCACTTATTGCAGCTGCTGTCTCAGTTCCACCTGGTAAATGTTTGACAGAGATTTCTAGTGTAGGAATAGCATTCTTCATCCTTGGAGGCTTTCAGACTGACAATATCAGTGTGGGATGTGTAGCCTTGGATGTGTTCGACAGCAGATCAGAAGAGGAGGACCCACAGCATCCAAGGCAGCGATGACTTGCAGTGGTGGGATCAGTACACGCACAAGAGAGAGGGAGACTGGAGAAAGGGATAATTTCCTCCTGGTTCTCTTCCTCTCTCTCTTTCTGTAGATCATTTTGAGGGTGGTTAGAATTAGTTTTGAATTTTCTGGAATCAGGTTTTATTAAAATCATTAAAGCCAAGAGTGTTGAATGAATTAATAAAGCAAGGTCAAGGAAGCCCTTTTGAGACACAGGATAGTGGCTTCTTCAGCCATTTTGTATCCTACATTATTGTGTCACTGTCTTAAAATTAATTCAAAGCATTGCATAAGCCTTGATTGTTTTATGTATTTAATAAGTTATTAGCAAACTATGTAATTGATTTGATTGATGTATTTTTAGTTATCCATATAATAATCAAACAACAGGAGTGATTAATTGATTTTGAGGAATGTAAGTTTTAAACTCTCAATTTTGCAAATGCGAGCAGTTTTCAGTTAAAGTATGAGGAGGACATTGCAAGAAAACCCCATGAGGAAGGAACACCAAGATACTGAGGTATCTAGTCCTAATGAAAAGGGCTTTGTTCAAAATCATATTAAACCTGGTAGAGTAAAGACGCCATTGTTCTTTATGGATGATACATTGCCATCCTTTTGAACTGGGTGTTATCAACTGGAAGATGTAATTAAAAACCAATTAAATCAGCTCAGTGACAGTCAGGTCCAATGGCCTGGCCAGTCATGGCCTGACAGTCACTGGGGTGAGAATCAGAAAAGAATAGAAGTATGAAGTTTTGCAAAGTTGGAGGGGTTCCAAGAGAAAGACTGAGGATTTAAGAAGGCATGAAAAGACATTTCAATAAATGTGTCTCCAGGTATGGCAGCCAAATTGCTATGGTGCTGGATTAACAATCCAGAGATAGAGAGTTCAGATCCAACCAGGGAAAGTTACGTACATAGAATTACAGTGCAGAAAAAGGCCATGCAGCCAAATTGGCCCATGCTGGTGTTTATGCTTCACATGAATCTCCTCTCACCCCTCTTCATCTCACCCTATCAGCGTATCCTTCTGTTCCTTTCTTGCTCATGTGCTTATCTAGTTTCTCCTTAAAGATATCTATGCTACTCCCCTCAAGTGTGGTGCACTACAACCTTTATTAATATTTGAAGTTTATTCAAAGTCCAATGTGCCTTCTGTTTAATTCCTGTCAACTTCAGTCAGAGGGAGCTAGCTTCAAGGACACGTAACTGGGTTATGAGTCCTGCTCAACCTCTGAATAAAAGATTGAAACCAACCAGAATTATTACCTTCACCTTGACATTTTTTACAATTATTTCTTAAATAGATTGTAATTTCCTGGATATTATAAGGGCCGGGGTGAAACTCTTGAGTAAATGTTCTCGCCAACTGCAGTAGGGCTCTTGACACTTGAATACAGAACTTGAAATGAAGATGATTAAAGACTTAAGCACACACAAATTTATTCTAAGAAGAAAGCATGGAACTGTGATCACTATATAAATAGTATAAATCCTGAAGAGAACAATTAGCTAGTTGTTATTTCTTTAGGAGATTCTGACGTTTAGACTTTACTTTTTATAGCATTTCAAAAGAAAGTCAGGATATCCGCCAAACATTAAAGTAATATTACCTTAATCCCCGCATATATGAGATTCACTTGGTTTAGAACAGGTCAGAAGTCAATCTACAAGAATCTAATGAATCTGAAAAATTGGGTTTGGGTTGAAATATTTATAATGAATTTTGCAGTTGTATAATTGATGTTCATTGCATCAATAATAGACCCCCTCTAATTAACATCCCATATCTGGTGAAAAGACTACCTATTATAATCAGGGTGCCCACTCAGTTTCTAGGAAATGTTATTTTGAATTAATTTGTGAAAACAAGACTTTATGTAACAATCATGTTAGTCAATGTTGCTTTGTCAGGCTAGTGTCCAGCAAGATAATAAGACTTGAGGCCGAGCATTATTTTATCTGACTGTGGTTTCAATTATCAGGGATAGCATTGTACTAGTGTAATGACAAGAACCATAGGATTATAGGTGTGTGTATTTCTTTTTGGTGAATTCACATTGTTGTGAAGGGAGTTAACCTTCCTGTTTTGGCAAACTAGTTTGGACTCCTGTTAAGATATGTTTTACTGTGAGTTTACCCAAAGTAACTGCTAATCTCATACTCCTGGATTAATTCCATCTCATTTGACTCTTATTCCTTCACACAACCACTCCTGTTGTGAAACTGAATTTAACAAATGTTCGAATTTGTGGAATAAAATCAAAATAACATGAAAATCCAAATATCCTTCAGGGAAGGGAAACGGTTATAACTGCCTGGCCACAGGAGAGAGAGAGGGAACACAGGAGAGCGCGAGGGGACACAAGAGACAGGGTGTCATGCTATGACTCTGGGAGTGACTCTGTTTTTGGGGTTTAAGCTGCACTTGGGGAGTGACCCAGGGACTGGGGGAGAGTCTATAACTGAGAGATTGACACTGTGACTGGGGGGAGTGACTTGAGGAGTCATCCCTCACCCCTCACCAGATCTCTCTGCCTGATGCCACCTCCCTTGCCTGACCCCTCGCTCTGCCCCTCACCCCTCACCTCTTGCTTGACCTCATGTCCCTTTCCAGGATTTGGGAGGCAACACCACAAGAGGATTTTGGAGAGGAAAGGGAGGTTGGAGATGGGATGGTAGTTTGCAAGGTCAAGGGTTGGTTTTTTTTTGAGGAGTGGGTGATAACAGCAGATTTAAAGGAGAGAGAAAGCATTTGAGGAGGGAGAACCATGAGCAATGTCAGCTAACATGGGGACCAGGAGGGGAAGTTGGGTGATCAGTTTAGTGAGAATAGGATCGAGCGAAACGGAGTTGGGTCTCATGGACAAGATGAGTTCAGAGGGGGTATGAGGGGAGATAGAAAAGAAACTAAGAAAGATATGAGTTCAGGGCTCGGGCAGGGAAAGCATTAATGGAAGTTTGTCCAGGTGGACTAGTGGAAGGGAGGGAAGTGGCAGAGGCAGCTGATGTGATTATTTCAATCTTATTTCCCTGAGTAGATAAGTCAATAACCGGGTAGCAGAGATTTAAAGTAATTGATGGAAGGATTAGAGGGGAGTTGAGGAGTAATTTTTTCACCAAGAGGGTGGTGAGGATCTGGAACTCACTGCCTGAAAGGGTGATAGAGGAAGAAACCCTCATCAATTTTAAAAAGACATTGGGATATGAACTCCTCCACATTTAAAATGGGGATGGAATAAATTCTCCACGTTGACACTGTCCCATCAAACACTCACTGAGAAGTACGCACGGGTTAGATACAGAGTCAACCTCCGTCTAAGCTGTCCCTGGAGCGTCGGATTAACCTGGCTCACTCACACACCCGGATAAGGATCAAGACTCACCTGCCTCAGTTACTTAGACACTCCTGAATGACTGATCTTAATTTCATCGGATGGTGTGCCTGGGAGGTGGACCCACGCTGACAGGGGGAGAGAGTCCTCCAGACACAAGGGAGCAGCAGTGAATTCGCCCTCAAAACGTCACAAGTAGCCTCAAAAAAGCAAAAACGGCATCGAAAAGTTCAAGAAAGGTTTAGGGTGTAATATGATTGGAGGAGCTGCAGCACAGAGAGACAGAATCTGTGATTGGAGGAGCCGGAGCACAGGTGAGTCAGAATCTGTGGTTGGAGGAGCTGGAGCACAGGTGAGTCAGAATCTGTGGTTGGAGGAGTTGGAGCACGGGAGATACAGAATCTGTGATTGAAAGAGTTGGAGCATAGGAGAGACAGAATCTGTGATTGGAGGAGCTGGAGTCCGGGAGAGACAGAATCTGTTTGGAGGAGCTGGAGTCCGGGAGAGACAGAATCTGTGTTTGGAGGAGCTGGAGCATGGGAGAGACAGAATCTGTGATTGAAGGAGCTGGAGCACGGGAGAGACAGAATCTGTGATTGGAGAATTAAAACCAAAAAATTTGCAAGTTGAAGAGAGAGAGAAAGAGACGGAAACATTTCTCTTTAGAGAGCAGAACCTCAGAGTTTGGAGTCAATGCATAGTTGACACTTTTCTCCCCTCCCTTTGGAATGATTATTTTTTAAAATCCTTTTTGAGTTGTGTGTTTTTTATTGATTGGGGGGGAAGGGGCTTTTCTGGCAGCAGCCGGTGAGGATGCACTGAGGTGGGTCTTTTAAAAATTATTTATAAATAATCACTCCCTTTCCCACCCAACCCCTCTCCCAGTTAGAACAGCCCTGCTACTTCTATAGAAAAGAAACAGAAAAGATGAGACTTGGGATCTCGGCACCGTCATCAGTGGATCTGGAGAAGGGAGGGAGGACAAGATGGTGGGGGATCCAATGCAGATAAAGCAGCTCCGGCTCCGACTGAGGGAGAGAGGGAATCTGAGAGGGGCAAAGGGAAAGGAAGAGAGAACGAATACGATAGGGAGGGAAAGGGAATGTGAAAATGAGTGAGGGACGGTAATGGAGTGGAGGAATATGAAGGTGGCGAGAGAGAGAATGTGAGAGAGAGGGACCAAGAGAGAGAAAAGGAATGTAGGAGGGAGGAAGAGAGTGAGCGAGCCAGTGTGTTTGTGAGATAGAGGGCAAGAAGAGACACCGAATAAGGTGGGGGGGGGGTGGCATTTCCGGGGGAAGACAGAGACAGAGGCAACTTTTCTGATCTGCTGTGAAACACACCCGAGGCTGCACATCTCACACTGATGCTGTCAGTTTGAAAGCCTCCAAGGATAAACAAGGCTATTCCCATACTAGAAATCTCTGTCAAACGTTTACCAGGTGGAACTGAGACAGCAGCTACAATAAGAGGTTTTATTCAGATGGGACAATGACAAGTTTAAATCCCCACCTGATCTGCTGCTTAAAGTCGCTTCCGTTTCACCGGTCAGTTTCCCAAACTTCAGGAAAGTCATGTTACTCCAGAAATATTTGGATTGGCTGTGAGAGACAAAAACAAAAACAGAATTACCTGGAAAAGCTCAGCAGGTCTGGCAGCATCAGCGGAGAAGAAAAGAGTTGACGTTTCGAGTCCTCATGACCCTTCGACAGAACTTGAGTTCAAGTCCAAGAAAGAGTTGAAATATAAGCTGGTTTAAGGTGTGTGTGTGGGGGGCGGAGAGAGAGAGAGAGAGAAGTGGAGTGGGGTGTGGTTGTAGGGACAAACAAGCAGTGATAGAAGCAGATCATCAAAAGCTGTCAACAACAATAGTACAAAAGAACACATAGGTGTTAAAGTTAAAGTTGG
Organism: Carcharodon carcharias; assembly: GCF_017639515.1. Classification (NCBI taxonomy): domain Eukaryota; kingdom Metazoa; phylum Chordata; class Chondrichthyes; order Lamniformes; family Lamnidae; genus Carcharodon; species Carcharodon carcharias. Next base: position 73,545,745 of record NC_054485.1, read on the forward strand.
TGATATTATCTAAACGAATGTGCTAATTAAGAATGGATGGTAGGGCACTCAAGGTATAGCTCTAGTGGGGGTGGGGAGAGCATAAAAGATTTTTTTTAAAATTAAAAAAAATTTTTTTTAAAAAAAATAATGGAAATAGGTGGGAAAAGGAAAATCTTTATAATTTATCGGAAAAAAAAAGGGAAGGGGGAAACAGAAAGGGGGTGGGGATGGGGGAGGGAGCTCATGACCTAAAGTTGCTGAATTCAGTATTCAGTCCGGAAGGCTGTAAAGTGCCTAGTTGGAAGGTGAGGTGTTGTTCCTCCAGTTTGCATTGGGCTTCACTGGAACAATGCAGCAAGCCAAGGACAGACATGTGGGCAAGAGAGCAGGGTGGAGTGTTAAAATGGCAAGCGACAGGGAGGTTTGGGTCATTCTTGCGGACAGACCGCAGGTGTTCTGCAAAGCGGTCGCCCAGTTTACGTTTGGTCTCTCCAATGTAGAGGAGACCACATTGGGAGCAACGAATGCAGTAGACTAAGTTGGGGGAAATGCAAGTGAAATGCTGCTTCACTTGAAAGGAGTGTTTGGGTCCTTGGACGGTGAGGAGAGAGGAAGTGAAGGGGCAGGTGTTGCATCTTTTGCGTGGGCATGGGGTGGTGCCATAGGATGGGGTTGAGGAGTAGGGGGTGATGGAGGAGTGGACCAGGGTGTCCCGGAGGGAGCGATCCCTATGGAATGCCGATAGGGGGGGGTAAAGGGAAGATGTGTTTGGTGGTGGCAAGATGCTGGAGTTGGCGGAAATGGCGGAGGATGATCCTTTGAATACGGAGGCTGGTGGGGTGATAAGTGAGGACAAAGGGGATCCTATCATGTTTCTGGGAGGGAGGAGAAGGCGTGAGGGCGGATGCGCGGGAGATGGGCCGGACACGGTTGAGGGCCCTGTCAACGACCGTGGGTGGAAAACCTCGGTTAAGGAAGAAGGAGGACATGTCAGAGGAACTGTTTTTGAAGGTAGCATCATCGGAACAGATGCGACGGAGGCGAAGGAACTGAGAGAATGGGATGGAGTCCTTACAGGAAGAGGGGTGTGAGGAGCTGTAGTCGAGATAGCTGTGGGAGTCGGTGGGTTTGTAATGGATATTGGTGGACAGTCTATCACCAGAGATTGAGACAGAGAGGTCAAGGAAGGGAAGGGAAGTGTCAGAGATGGACCACGTGAAAATGATGGAGGGGTGGAGATTGGAAGCAAAATTAATAAATTTTTCCAAGTCCCGACGAGAGCATGAAGCGGCACCGAAGTAATCATCGATGTACCGGAGAAAGAGTTGTGGAAGGGGGCCGGAGTAGGACTGGAACAAGGAATGTTCCACATACCCCATTAAGAGACAGGCATAGCTGGGGCCCATGCGGGTACCCATAGCCACACCTTTTATTTGGAGGAAGTGAGAGGAGTTGAAGGAGAAATTGTTCAGCGTGAGAACAAGTTCAGCCAGACAGAGAAGAGTAGTGGTGGATGGGGATTGTTTGGGCCTTTGTTCGAGGAAGAAGCTAAGGCCCCTCAGACCATCCTGGTGGGGGATGGAGGTGTAGAGGGATTGGACGTCCATGGTGAAGAGGAAGCGGTTGGGGCCAGGGAACTGGAAATTGTTGATGTGACGTAAGGTGTCAAAGGAATCACGGATGTAGGTGGGTAGGGACTGGACAAGGGGAGAGAGAAGGGAGTCAAGATAACGAGAAATGAGTTCTGTGGGGCAGGAGCAAGCTGAGACGATCGGTCTACCGGGGCAGTTCTGTTTGTGGATTTTGGGTAGGAGATAGAAGCGGGCCGTCCGAGGTTGGGCGACTATCAGGTTGGAAGCTGTGGGAGGGAGATCCCCAGAGGAGATGAGGTCAGTGAGATTCCTGGAAACAATGGCTTGATGTCCAGTGGTGGGGTCATGGTCCAAGGAGAGGTAGGAGGAAGTGTCTGCAAGTTGACGCTCAGCCTCCGCGAGGTAGAGGTCAGTGCGCCAGACAACAACAGCACCACCCTTGTCAGCGGGTTTGATGACAATGTTGGACCTGAGAGAATGGAGTGCAGTAAGTTCGGAGAGAGACAGGTTAGAATGGGTGAGAGGAGCAGAGAAATTGAGAGACGACAATCAGAGCTCACCCACTCTGCCCATTCTCTCCTCTTCCTCTTCCACAACTGGTTCACTTCCTGTAGGGACTGAAAATCAAGTGAGGAGATGGTGAGTGAAGGAGCAGAATTTAGAATAATTATATCACATAATATCCACACTAATGTTCAGGCAGTCTGACTATCCTGTGGGGAATCAGGTGTGGAAATGCCCCTTATGCTGTGTGAGAAGATCCAGCTGAGAGAGCTGTTTACTGGGTGCTTTGTGCTGAACTGTTTGACTGGAGCTGTGTGTTGGATATTGTGTGTGTTTATTGGGAGCATTTCCCTTCTGATTTACAGGCTGAGTTTTGTTGATGGGTCATTACTGAATATGGGAAGGTGAGGTGTAATTATCTGGGAGGTGCAGAGTGTCTGAGGATTCTTACTGATTTCCTATTGTTGAGTTGTGTGTGTGTGTGTTGGGAGCTGGTTATTATCCGATGGACTATGGTCAATTCTCTCTGTGTGTTGGGATCTGGATGTTTTCTGTCTTTCCAAATCCCTCCAAGATCTCCCACCGCCCTATCTGTCTAACCTCAGAAAAGAAAAATAAGACCTGCATTTATATAGAGCCTTTCATGACCACCAGATGTCCCAAAGTGCTTTCCATCCATTGAAGTACTTTTGAAGTGTGGTCACTGTTGTGTTGTAGTAAACGTGGCAGCCAATGTGTGCACAGCAAGCTCCCACAAACAGCAATGTGCTAATGACCAGCTAATCTGTTTTTAGTGGTTTTGATTGAGGGATTAATGTTGGTCAGGACATCAGGGATAAATCCTCTGTTCTTCTTCAAAATAGTGCCATGGGATCTTTTACACCTATCTTAGAGAGAGCAGAAGGGGTTTCGTTTGAGATCTCATCTGAAAGACGGCACCTTTGACAGTGCAGCACCGCCACATTCCTTTTGTGCCGTACTATTCTATGATTCTGTGTGACTCTATGAAGGTTCTTGGTTACCATCCCTGGCTCTCACTGTCATTTTCCTATGTTTGTCAGGAATAGGGACACTGTGCATTGGAAGAGGTACAAGCTCCACTCACAGGAGAGACCAGTGACAGGAGAGACCAGTGACACCCTGCCTCAGCTCATCTCCTGCTGAAACCCTCATCCATACCTTTGTGGGCTCTAAAATCAACTATTCCAATGCTTTCCTGGCTGCTCACATCTTGCACTGTAAACTTGAACCCCTCCAAAACTCTGCTGCCCTTGTCCGAACTGGCACCAAGACCCATTCACCAATCACCCCTGTGCTCTGATCCTGGTCAAGCAACATCTCGATTTTAAAGTTCACATCCTTGTTTTCAAATCTCTCCATGGCCTTGCCCCTCCCAATCCCTGTAATCTCCAGAGGAATTCGGCTGCCACATTTGGAGACACATTTATTGAAGCAAACACAGAAAATGCTGGCAAAACTCAGCAGGTCTGACAGCATCTGTGGAGCGAGAAACAGTGTTGACGTTTCGAGTCAGTATGACCCTCCTTTAGAGCAACAGAGAAGTAGAAAGTGGGGTGGAGCAGGTGAAGCTGGATAGAAGGCCCGTGATAGGTGGAGACAAAGGAGAGATTGACAAAGACAAAGGGAGTGTTAATGGTAGTGGTAAGGGCTAAAAAAAAAGGGTGCTGATAGTGGCAAAGGTAAGAAAGCAGAATGTGATAATAGCAGAATAGCTGAAAAGAACGACATGAACAAGTAATTGATGGCCTTTGTGAAGGTGGTGAGGAAAAAAGGATCAAAATGGGATAAAAAGGGGGATAAAAAATAAAAATTAATTTTGAAAAAAGGGGATAAATAAGAGGTGAAGATAGAAGAGAGAATTCATGGTCTGAAGTTTTTTAACTCAGTGTTAGGTCGGAAGGCTGTAAAGTACCTAATCAGAAGATGAGGTGCTATTCGTCCAGTTGGCATTGGGCTTCACTACAGCAAACGCAGCAAACCAAATTGAAGGAAGTGCAAGTGAAGCCCCAAGGAGGGTTTGGGCCCTTGGATGGTGAGGAAGGAGGAGGTAAAGGGGCAGGTGTTGCACCTTCTGTGATTGCATAGGAAGGTGCTGTAGGAACGGGATGAAGCGGTAGGGGTGATGGAGGAGTGGACCAGGGTGTCCCAGAGGGAATGGTCCCTACGGAATGCTGAAGGGTGGGGAGGGGGGGGTTGAAGGGAAGATGTGTTTGCTGGTTGCATCATGCTAGAGTTGGCAGAAATGGCGGAGAATGATCTTTTGAATGTGGAGGCTGGTGGGGTAAAAAGTGAGGACAAGGGGGTACGTATCATGGTTCGGGGAGGAAGGGAAAGGGTGAGGGCAAAGGTGCGGGAGATGGGTCGACACAGTTGAGTGCCCTGTCAAACACAGTGGGTGGGAAACCTTGGTTAAGGAAGAAGGAAGACTTGTCAGAAGCACCGTTTTGGAAAGTGGTCTCATCAGAACAGATGCGATGGAGGCAAAGGAACTGAAAGAGTGGGATGGAGTCCTTACAGGAAGCAGGGTATGAGGAGCTGTAGTTGAGGTAGCTGTGGGAGTCTGGGTTTGTAATGAATATTGATGGACAGTCTATCACCAGAAATTGAGACAGAGAGGTCAAGGAAGGGAATGGAAGTGTCGGAGCTGGACCATGTGAAGTTGATAAAGGGGTGGAAATTGGAAGCAAAATTGATTAAAAAAATTTTCCAGGTCCAGATGAGAACATGAAGCAGCACCGAAAGTCATCGATGTACCGAGAAAAGAGTTAAGGGAGGGGGCCTGAGTAGGACTGGAACAAGGAATGTTCCACATTCCCCAAAAAGAGACAAGCATAACTGGGGCCCATGTGGGTATCCATATTTGGAGGAATTGAGACAAGTTTAAGGAGAAATTGATCGATGAGAGACTAGTTCAGCCAGATGGGGGAGAGTGATGGCAGATGGGGATTGTCTGGGCCTCTGTTCAGGGGAGAAGCGGAGAGCCCTCAGACCATCCCGGTAGGGTATGGAGGTGCATAGGGGTAGGACATTCATGATGAAGAGGAGGTGGTTAGGGCCAGGGAACTGGAAATTGATATGGCGTAGGGCATCAGAGTAACTGCAGATGTAGGTGGGAAGAGACTGGAAAAGGGGAGAGAGAACGGGATCTCTCTGTTTTTGAAATTTCTTTAAATGCAATAAAGATTTTACCTCGGCCTTTCCCAAAAGCCTGGGTTTGGATTTGATAGTTTTGCCCAGTGCTGTGGCTGACAGCTGAATTTGGGATATGCAGTTTGAGTGAGTAAAGTGTATCTAATTTCCCAGGATAAACCAGAGCCCTTCAATCAGCTACACTGAAGCAATATTTTCCTTAGCTTCTAGCACTTCCTGCCCTGTGTGTTTTCTTCAAATAATTTTGGAAAACAAGGGGACAAATTTCAAAATCTTCTTGAATTACCATTTCTCCTCAGTGTTTTTATATTAAACATACTCTAAGGATAAACTGGTCTTCACCAGCATGACTCAAGCTCATAGTGAATTGATAGCCCGTTGTACACTCTTTCCCATTGCCCTCACGGTGCCTGGGAAGATGGGGTCTGGGCGTAGGAAAGAAAGTAGCCACGTTGTCTGCTCTTGATCACTATCCAGTGTCCCTGCTGGAAACAGAGTCAAGTGACAGTCAAGTGAGGAAAAAGAAAGGACTTTCATCTGATCCCCCACACAGGGGAATAGCAGACTGACACTCACTGTGGAACAGTCTCTAACTGAGGAGTCAGCCCCTTCAGCAAAGGAGGAGAGGGAATTTGAGGAAATCATGTTTCCTTTTACTGTTTTACAGAAGGATTGCACCGTACTACACCAGAGAATACAGAGAGGATAGACACCGCAGATAGATCCTGACCATTACCCAAGGGACAACTGCATTACTGTGGGAAGACATCCAGTCCCTTCACAGCATTGCTCAACACAGAGAAGGCTGGGCAATGAAACCATCATCTGGAAATCGTTTGGGTCAGGGGAGCTTTGACATATCATCAGATCTGAAACTGGTCAGTGGTGTGGAGCCTTCCATCAGAACCAACCTTTCCGAAGGTTCGGCTGTGGGTGATCGGTCAGGGTGAGGCTGGGAAGAAGTGTGAGTGGGCTCCAAGTGTGGTGAGAGCTTCACTCATTCATCGAGCCTCATGAACCACTGACTCATTCCTACAGGTGAAGGGCTGTTGAAGTGTGAGGAGGGCTCCACAGGCTCTTGCAATATCCTAACATGCAAAGTACATTTGTTTACCACCTGTAACACAAGGGCCGCCACATGGCTGAGAAACCGTTCAAATGTGAGGTTTGCGACTGGGCTTTCACACAGAAATCAGTGCTCGTGAATCACCGACATGTTCACACTGGGGAGAAGCCGTTCAAGTGTGTGGCCAAGCCTTTGCAAACTCTTCGACACTCGTTTATCACCGATGCATTCACACTGGGGAGAAGCCATTCACGTGCGAGGTGTGTGACAAATCCTTGTCGAAATCATGGAACCTCCGCAAGCACCAACGCATTCACACAGGGGAGAAACCATTCACGTGCGAGGTGTGCAACAAATCATTCTCACAGTCATCGGCTCTCCGTGTACACCAACGCTTTCACACAGGGGAGAAGCCATTCACGTGTGAAGTGTGCGACAAATCATTTTCAAATTCCTCTCACATGCGCACACACGAACGCATTCACACAGGGGAGAAGTCATTCACATGTGAGGTGTGCGGCAAATCGTTCTCACGGTCATCGACACTAATTGACCACCAACGCATTCACACAAGGGAAAAACCATTCACGTGCGGGTTGTGCAACAAATCATTCTCGCGGCCAACAACCCTCCTCGAACACCAATACATTCACACCGGGGAGGAACCATACACCTGTAAAGTGTGCAACAAATCATTCTCGGACTCATCGACTCTCCTCGTACACCGACGCATTCACACAGGGGAGAAGCCATTCACATGCGAGGTGTGTGACAAATCATTCTCACAGTCAGCAAAACTCCGGAAACACCAGCGGATTCACACAGGTGAGAAGCCATTCAGGTGTTAGGTTTGTGAGAAAGCTCTCACCCACTTCTCTGATCTCCTGATACACCAACAGGTGAATTATTTGATGTGCACACATGAATGCATTCACACAGGAGAAATATTCACGTACGAGGGAAGAAATCATTCACGTGCAAAGTGTGCGACAAATCATTCTCGCTGTTAGCGAACCTCTGCGCACATCAACACATTCACACAGGGGAGGAACCGGTCACGTGTGAGCTGTGAGACAAAGCCTTCACACATATAAGAAGCTGACTGCACCATCAAATAATTCACATGTGAGAGAAATCCTTTAAGAGTGATGTTTGTGATAAAGCTTTTGTGACGTTTATGAGCCTCCTGAGACACCAGAGGGGAGAAACTATTCCGGTGTGAGGTGTGTGACTAAACCTTCACACAGTCATCAAACCTGCAGGAAAACCAAGGCATTGGTGTGATGTGCACAACAAATCCTTCTTAAGTTCATCATACCTCCTGCTCCATCACAGGCTCCACAGAGGGGAGTAATCCTTAAAGTGTGAGGTTTGTGATGAATCTTCGCCCCTCCTGGGACACCAGAGGATTCATACAGCAGAAAAGCTCTTCAAATGTGGTGTTTGTGACAAAGTTTAAACCAAATCTAACTCATAAACCACCAGTGGATCCATTCTGGTGAGAAACCATAGAGGTGTAAGGTGTGTGTCAAGGCTTTCTTCCAGTCAGTATATCTCCTGGTTCATCAAAGCACTCAGCAGAGAAACCCTATTGGTGTGAGTTCTGTAATAAAGTCTTCACACAGTTGTCAAACCTCCTGCAATATCAGTGAACAAAAACTGGAGACAAACCCTTCCAGTCTGATGTGTGACAGGATTGTTTCACCTACTCCTCTCGCCGAATACCAATGTTTCCACATGGGCTTGGAGCCAGGTCACCTACTTTCATTACAGAGAGTTGTCTGTGTTGTTTACCCCGTTGTGCTCACACAGGGGAGCTGTCATTCCAAAGCACTGTCTGTCTCAATAGTGTCCGTCTCAAACCTCTCTCACCATCACTCCAATCGTTTCAAGAAAGCCAAGTTAACCTTTGACCAGATTGCCAAATATTACCAAAAGAAGACATCATACAGGAGCTTCTATACATAATAAACTCAGCATCCTTTCAGTGCAACGCCAGGTACAAGTCACCCGCTGACTCTCACTCTGACCAAGAAGGCAATCAGATAATCAGTGGTAAGAAAGGCTTCAGCCTCTAAACTACCAGCACAAGCACCCGGGGGAGGAGCCATTCCTGGGGTAGTAATGGAGGGAATTCAATTAGTCTCAGCATCTCTGGTCTATGGAAGGGGAGAATCAGCCAGGAATCCCATTCCTCATCAGTGACCCCAGCTGGGAAGTGAGGGGGAGGGCAGGATGTGTCTTGGCTGTGACAGTCTCCATTGTCTCACAACATTCACTGTCTGGGTCTACACATGCTGAATGGCACTCAAACAGAGCACTAGAGGCCAATCAATGTCCACAGTCTGTACTCCAGGTCAGTACCTTGAGGATTGAAGGGAATGTGAGATGGGAAAGAGGGCATCAACCTTTCAACAACTTGCATTCATATAGCACCTTTAATATAGTAAAACATCCCAAGTTGTTTGGGATAATCAGATTGACATAATCAGATAAAAATCAACACTGAGACAAAGAAGGAAATATGAGGAGGGGATGTCACTGTGTCTCTGGGAGGGTTTCCTCAGCCACAGGAAGTAGGCAATTCAAGAGAATGTGTGTCAGGACTTTCCCTGCTCTGGACAAGAAGGAAATATCTCAATAGTTTCCACAGCATGATTTATCTCCCTTCTTGAAGATAGTTACAATTGTCACATTGCTGAAGTTGGGTGGAACTATCTTCCTCCAAATTCAGAGGATGAATGAATGGAGTCTTGATGTGAACAGAAGTCCACCAGCTTTGAAGACCTCAGCTGGAATACCATTGGGTTCACAGGCTTTGTTGTTTTTCATCTGCTTGATTGTTTGTTGCAGCTTTCCCATCGATGGTGACTCAGCCATGGATTCTACCACAGGCACTGGGGGAATAGACTGGAGGGTATCAGCTGTCACTGTGGATTCATGGTTGAGTTGTTCAAAATATTCTTTCCAGAGTTAACAGATGATATCGTCATCCTTAAGAAGAGAAACACCATCCTGTGAATGAAGGAGATTTTGTCCATTTGACCTCAGTATATAGATGGTCCAGATTTGCATGTCATGATGGTCACAATATTGTTCTAACTCTCAGGCTTTCCCATCCCACATATTCTTTATTCCGGATTTGTCTTTGGGCATCAGCCTTGAGCTGTCGAAATGCTGCGTTCTTGAGTTGTGACCTTGGGTTGTTCTGCCAGGCAATGAAGGCTGATCGCTTTTGTTCCAGGAGATCACTTATTTGAGCGTCATGTTCGTCGAGCCAGTCCTGGTGATGATGATGCTCGAACCCAATGGTCTGGACACAGGAGTTTAGTACAGCTGACTTTATTTTGATCTTACTGTTCAGGAATTGAGTTGGATGTGTGAAGATTTTCCTAATTGGTCGTGAGCTGCATCTGGAATTCCTCTCTTCAGTCGAGCAGTTTTAGGGCTGAGACATTGATCTTCTTCCTCTTGGACTTTTGAGCCTTGTGATGTCTTGGTGCTGGGTGGATGTTCATCACCGATTGAACAAGTTGATGATCTGTCCAGCAGGCATCAGTCTCCCACATGGATCGAGTAATACAGTCATCACTTAAAACTTTGACATGGCTTTAGATCTTCCAGAGGAACCTCCAACATGGTCTTTGTTTCCAGACAAACCCAAAAAAAATGTCGAGAACAACACCAGGAACTCTTCATTACATTTATCATCGTGACCAAAGCATTTAACTCAGTAAATCGTGAGGCTCTGTGGATTGTGCTCCAATGATTTGGAAGTCCAAGAAACTTCATCACAATCTTGCAATTGCTTCATGATGATATGATTGCAGCTGTCTTGAGTAGGAGATCTGAAACTGAAGTCTTCAAAATCCAGACTGGTGTCAAGCAAGGCTGTGTGATAGCCCCCATTCTATTTACAATCTACCTGACATTGGCTATTCACCTCATCAAAGATCAATTGCCCTCTGGTGTCAGTATTAAATACCATCTAGATGGGAAACTCATTTACCTCAGTCACCTGTGCCAAAACTGAACTGACCACCATACATACACATGATCTACAGTTTGGAGATCACTGAGGTGTTGTTGCCCACTCTGCAAACCACTCTCAATCTCTTCAATTCTGCATGTGTTTGTATGATGAAAACAAGCTCCATCCTGTGTCACTAAAGTTCGGTGTCATTTCTGACGATCGGAATTGGGGATCAGACTAAAGCACAGGATTTTAAAGAAACATCTGTCTGTAATATTCTGAGAGAGTTTCCCCTGATCTGTATGTGTGTGTGTGTTAGTAAAGTGAGCCAGCTCTCAGGAGTGGATATGGGGTAGGATTGTACCCTTCAGTTAGTGATATGAATTACAGACAAATCCTCTTCAGGTGACAGATGTCTGACTTATACCATGGGTAATGTTTGTACTCTCCTGTTTGGGAAGACTACTATCCTGAGTATGGTGAGGGAGTAGGAGGTTAGTCTCTACAGACTCGAGTTCCCTCAGCTCATCATACCTCGATGTAATAACGTTGTGATATGTTCACGTTACACTCTTCCAAGATTCATATCATGCTCTGGAAAAGATCTTGAGTCATTCTCAAATGCTTTGTTATTTTGGTTGATTCAAAGTTTGTTGTAAGCTGAATATTGTGTTCTTCCTTGTCCGCTGTTTAATCAATCTTCTGTATAGGTTTGTAACTCACAATAAATTTACTTTTTAGCCTCACTCAAACTATCTGATTTGTCAGCATGGTGTGTTCCTATTCACTGAAACACTCAGGAGCCTACATTAAGAGTCCTGTACACAATATATTGGTGAATGTCACTGTGGGCTGGTATACTTTCTCCATCAATGGGTTTATAATTTCCAGTTCACAGGAAACATAATATTTCCCAAAGAAAGAAACCAGCATTTATATATCAACTTATAGAATCTCAGAGTGTCCATAAGCACTTTACAGCCAATGAAGAGCTTTTTTGAAGTGTAGTCACTGTTGTAATGTAAGAAACGTGGCAGCCAATGTGTGCACAGCAAGCTCCCACAAACAGCAGTGTGATAATGACCAGATAATCAATGAAGTTGATTGCATATTGACATCAGGGATTAAATTTACTGTCTGAGCCACACGAATAATCCCGCAGATTTTGGGCTTCCTGTACAAACCGCACCCATCATTTACTGAAACACAAACACGATGTAAAATGAATAAAGAAATTAGACTGTAGATGTTTACACACTGCATTGATCATGAAGCCAATCAGATCACAATGTACCACCCTTAACTAATAACTACATTATTCCTCCATCAAAGTCATTGATCAATATAATGAAAAGCTGAGTCTCCAGTACAGATCCCTTGGGAACACCACTGGGCACATCCTGACAATCGGATAACATTCCCTTAATCCCTACTCTCTGTCTCCTATCTCCCAAACATATTGTCAATCCATGTCACAATGTTCTCTCCAATTCATGCACATTCATCTTGGTGAACAATCTCCTGTGCAGAACATGATCAAATACCTTCTAGAAGTCCATATAGACAAACCTCCATAGGCCCTGTCCAGCATGTTAATGATCTCCGCAAATTGTTTTATAAAATTGGTCATATTGGTTACAATGACTTGCTGCACAAGAATACAATAACAGCGATAACAATCCAGAGAACATGATGAACCTAAGAAATAGGAGCAGGAGTAGGCCATTTGGCCCCTAGTGCCTGCTGCACCATTCAGTATAATCAAGGCTAATCTACCTCAATCCTACCTTCCCACACTATCCCCATAATCCTTATTCCCTCAGCATCGAGAAATCCATCAATTTCAGTCTTAAATATATTCAATGACTGAACATCCACAGCTCTCTGGGAGAGAGAATTCCAAAGATTCGCAACCCTTTCAGTGAAGACATTTCTCACCTCAGTCTCATCGACTGACCTCGACTTCTGAAGCTTAAATGACAGGTCGAAACAAACCTTCTACAGCAACAAACTCCCAAGTGTCAGCTAGCGAGTGATATTTCCGCTGTCACAGTCAGTGCAGTTCCCTTTCCTTCACTCAAACTGGTTGTGCAGTCTCCTGCCTCACAATGACCCCGTTTATAAACTATTGTGATGTCTGATCTCATTGGGAAATGTGAGGGTGAGCCTTGTCCTGTGATTGCATGGTTTGACCCATCCACTTTGATTAAACAGAGCTTGATTTCAGTGACAATGACTCATTGTGCTCAAATACAATAACAGGTTTCCACTCCATTCCAACCCAGAGAACAGGGTGCATGGGTGATGACAGGGATGGGATTGTTTGATTCCTACCAATGATGTTACGTTGTTGTACATATTTACAGCAACAGGAGGAGGCCATTCAGCCCCTTGATCCTGGTCCAATTTAATTCCATGATGGATGATCTGCATCTCAATCCATTTCCCCATCTTTTGATCCTCATCCCCTGATAAACCTAAGAACATCAGATCAGGAAGTTGGTATTCAGCCCCTCAAGTCTGTTCCACCATTCAATTTGATTGTGGCTGATTTGCATATTAACCCCATCCACCCCATTTAGTCCCATATTTCTTAATACCCTTCCTGACATCCATCTCTCAATCTAACTTTACATATTATCAGTGGACATTTCAAAGTACTGACTATGTTTGAGGTGTGTAAATTGAAGACAGGAGTTAAAGGGACAGTATTTGCGTGGAAAGTGGAGGTGACATTGTTCCCTGAGCGTTGGGATGGTGCACAGCTTGGGAGAAACATTGCATTGGTTTGTGTCAGTGCAAAGCCAGTGATAGAGTGGGAAGGGGCCAGATGAGAAGTTAAACAGAAAGTACCCAGATTGTCACAGAATGTGACACTGTTTAGAGAAAGAGTTTTGACATTTGTTTCGGGACCAAAGTTTACTCCGCCCCAGATGGACTGGAACCCACAATCCCTGGCTTAGGAAGCCAGTGCCTTATCCATTAGGTCACTGGGGCTGGACAAGATGGGATTGGTGATTGTAACTTTGACCCTTTGTCTCGATGTAATCGCTGCCAAATTTGATGTCTTTTTATGGGCCGGCCCGTTCTTTTCATCCACAACCAGATTGGATCAATTCCAAACATTCCAGCAATGAGCTGACAGGATCGAGATTTGCTTTTTTGTGTGTCAGTAATTAATGCTGGCAAAGTGAAGATTGTCTGTGAGAAGCAATTGTCTTTCCAAAAGTTTCCTTGCTGGCCCTGACTCGAAGTTGGGGTTTCCCTAACTCAGATTCCCGGCCAACTCCTTGACCTCGCTGTCTCACCCGGTCTCACGACTCTTATTGTATCGATCACAGAGAAGGCAATCGCTGATCACTTCCATGTGTTACTCAGCACCCACATCCTCCTTCCACATTCCAGGTCTACCTCCTTCTGTATCCGTCCCTGGTAAAAAACTATCCCCAATTCACTAACAACTGCACTCTCCAAATCCCAACTGTCTAGGCCTTTGGGCCTCCATTCACCACAACATTTCTGCAACTACTGATTTAGTCATCCCCCACCCTCACTTCCACCTGAGATGCCCAAGTCCCCAATAAAACCATTCCCGTCTCAAACTGGCCCTTTCGTCGGGTACAGACTTCATATCCACTACCTTAAGTCCAAGAGACACAGACTTGAAAGGTTAAAGTGCACAATTGGTTAACCATCCACTGCCAGTGGACATCCAGGGACAGTTTAGATGGAGCTTGACTCTGTAGCTAACCCTTGCTGTACCTTCTCTGTGAGTGTTTGATGGGACAGTGTCAACATGGAGAAGTTACTCCATCCCCATTTTAAAAATGAGAAGTTATTCCTTCAGGTTCATATCCCAGAGTTTTTTAAATGTGATGAGGGTTTCTGCCTCTGTCACCCTTTCAGACCGTGAGTCCCAGGCCCTCATCACCCTCCGGGTGAAAAAATTACTCTTCAACTTCCCTCTAATCTTTCCATCAATTACTTTAAATCTCTGCTGCCCGGTTATGGACCTCTCTGCTCAGGGAAATAAGTTTAAACAATCCCATCAGCTGCCTCTGCCATTTCCCTCCCTTCCACTAACCCGCCTGGACAAACTTTCATTAATGCTCCCCCTGCCCTAGTCCTAAACTCACATCTTTCTCTAGTTTCTTTCCTATCTCCCCTCATGCTCTCTCTGAGCTCATCTTGTCCGTGAGACCCACCTCCTGTTCCCTCAACCCTATTCTCACTAAACTGCTGATCATCGAATTTCCCCTCCTGGTTCCCATGTTCGCCAATATTGTTCACGGTTCTCTCTCTTTTAAATCTGCTGTTATCGCCCCTCTCCTCAAAAAAGGCCATTGCTCCCTCTGTCGTTGCAAACTACCATGCCTTCTCCAACCTCCCATTCTGCTCCACAGTCCTTTAACATGTTGTCGCCTCCCAAAGCCTGGAAAGGGACATGGGGTCAAACGAGGGGTAAGGGGTGAGCAGCAGAGTGAGGGGTCAGACAAAGTGGGGGTGGCATCACGCGATGGGCGAGAGGCAAATTGAGAGGTCTGGTGAGGAGGGAGGAATTTTTTTCCAAGTCACACCGACAGTCAGAGTCAGTCTCTGACTCACTCCCCAAACACAAGTTGCGCACTTGCGCAAGACTGTTGCTGTCTCCTCTGCGCCTCCCTACCCTCCAGTGCACATCTCTCTCCTGCTGATCCCACCACTGCACGTCGTTGCTGCCTTGCATGCTATGGGTCTTTCTCTTCTGATTTGTTGTCAAACACATCCGAGGCTACACATCCCACACCGATGTTGTCAGTTTGAAAGCCTCCGAGGATGAACAAGGCTATTCCCACACGAGAAATCTTTGTCAAACATTTACCAGGGAAACTGAGACAGCAGCTGCAATAAGTGAGGTTTTATTCAGATGGGACAATGACAAGTTTAAATCCCCACCTGATCTGTTGCTCAAAGTCGCCTCCATTTCACTGGTCAGTTTCCCAAGCTTCAGGAAAGTTGCTCCAGAAATATTTGGATTGGTTGTGAGAGACGTCAATCAGAGAGCCCACCCACTCTGCCCATTCTCTCCTCTTCCACAACTGTTCACTTCCTGTAGGGATTGAAAACCAAGTGAGGAGACGGTTAGTGAAGGAGCAGAATTTATATTAATTACATCCCATAATATCCACACTAATGTTCAGGCAGTCTGACTATCCTGTGAGGAATCACATGTGGAAATGCCCCTTATGCTGTGTGAGAAGATCCAGCTGAGAGAGCTGTTTACTGGGTGCTTTGTGCTGAACTGTTTGACTGGAGCTGTGTGTTGGATATTGTGTGTGTTTATTGGGAGCATTTCCCTTCTGATTTAGGCTGAGTTTTGTTGATGGGTCATTACTGAATATGAGAAGGTGAGGTGTAATAATCTGGGAGGTGCAGAGTGTCTGAGGATTCTTATTGATTTCCTATTACTGAGTTCTGTGTGTGTGTGTTGGGAGCTGGTTATTATCCTGTGGACTGTGAATGGTCAGTTCTGTCTGTGTATTGGAAGCTGGATGTTCCTGTCTTCAAATCCCTCAAGGAAACCTGCTCCAACTGCCTGATGGGCACAAGACATGGGTTGTCGCGCTGTGACTGCAGGAGTGACTTGGGGAATGACTCTGTGATGGGGGCAAAGGAGTGTTTGGGGGAAACACCCACAAACATGAGCTGGGGAACCCATCCCCCCATTTCTCATCCACGCGCTGCTCCTGTGTAAAACCATTTGATGACCTGATGTTAGATTCACAAAGGGTCTCTTACAATCTGTCCCATTTTACCTCGAGTCAGAAAGAAATGCCCCTCACCACCAGACAAAACAGAAATCTAGTAGTAAAGGAATGGCAAGCAGACAGCTTCAAGAGGGAGAGAAATGATTTGAGGACCGGGCCATGGAGCGGAGCACCTTAGATCTACAATCTTAACTGGGGCAGGGTCTAAATGGAGGACAGGCCCTTCAGCACCAGTAAGGGAGATGGAGTCAAAACTGGGAGAGTCAAACTTTTATACTTTTACTCCACAGTCTGGAGAAAATAGTCTCTCACCAGTCACAGAAAACCAATGTAGTCCCAAGCGGAGGTGGGGAAGAGGTCAATGGGGTTAAACGGCTGAGATCCTGGTCCCCGCCGCTGGGTTTACAGGGGCGCACCTGCAATTGCAGCCCCGCCCACGTGACAGCCGCTCGGGGTCGCGCTTTCTCAGATTCGAACACCTGAACGCTGGGTGTGAACCGCTGCTGCGCGCGTCAGAACTACAACTCCCATCAGGCATCGCGGGCTGCGTCGAACCTCATCCAATTCTGTCCATCCTCACTGCGCAGGGTAATGATCCGACTGGGTGAGAGCCTGTCTCCACAGGGCCTGAGCGGAACCGGATGACCCATCGTTGGAAAACAAAAACAGAATTACCTGGAAAAACTCAGCAGGTCTGGAATTCTGTTTTTGTTTTGGATTTCCAGCATCCGCAGTTATTTTGTTTTTAATCCATCGTTGGATTGGCTGAACCGAGTGATTGACATATTAATTGTGGGCGGACTTCGCTGGAACCTGTTTCCGATTGGCTGTGAGAGACATTCTGTCTTTTCTCTTCCTCTTCCACAGCTGGTTCACTTCCTGGAGGGACTGAAAACCAAAGGAGGAGATGGTGAGTGAAGGAACAGAATTTATAATAATTACATCACATAATATCCACACTAATGTTCAGGAATTAATATCCAGTGATTGAATGAGCAGGGTTTATACAGGTTGTATCCCATAATATCCACACGAATAAGAACATAAGAAATAGGAACAGGTGTGGACTGTTCAGCCCCTCGAACTTGCTGCGCCATTCAATAAGATCATGGCTGATCTTGTCTTTTGATTTCCACGTTCCCATCTAACCCCCATAACCTTTGATTCCCTTACCTAACAAGAATCTATCTACAACAAAAACAGAATTACCTGGAAAAACTCAGCAGGTCTGGCAGCATCGGCGGAGAAGAAAAATGTTGACGGTTCGACTCCTCATGACTCTTCAACAGAACTGAGTAATATTAGGAGAGGGGTGAAATATAATCTGGTTTAAGGTGGGGGGAGGGAGAGGGGAGAGAAGTGGGGGAGGGGGTGGTTGTTAGGACAAGCAAGCAGTGATAGGAGCAGATAATCAAAAGATGTCACAGACAAAAGAACAAAGAGGTGCTGAAGGTGGTGATATTATCTAAATGAATGTGCTAATTAAGAATGGATGGCAGGACACTCAAGGTACAGCTCTAGTGGGGGTGGGGTGGAAAGACTAACAGGGCATAAAAGGTATAGATTTAAAAATAATGGAAATGGGTGGGAAAAGAAAAATCTATATAAATGATTGGAAAAAACAAAAGAAAGGGGGAAGAAACGGAAAGGGGGTGAGAATAGAGGAGGGAGTTCAAGATCTAAAGTTGTTGAATTCAATATTCGGTCCGGAAGGCTGTAAATTTCCTAGTTGGAAGATGAGGTGCTGTTCCTCCAGTTTGCGTTGGGCTTCACTGGAACAATGCAGCAAGCCAAGGACAGACATGTGGGCAAGAGAGCAGGGTGGAGTGTTAAAATGGCAAGCGACAGGGAGGTTTGGGTCTTTCTTGCGGACAGACCACAGGTGATCTGCAAACCGGTCGCCCAGTTTGCGTTTAGTCTCTCCAATGTAGAGCAGACTGCATTGGGAGCAATGAATGCAGTAGACTAGGTTAGGGAAATGCAAGTGAAAGGCTGCTTCACTTGAAAGGAGTGTTTGGGCCTTTGGAGCATTTCCCCCAACTTAGTCTACTGCATTCATTGCTCCCAATGCGGTCTCCTCTGCATTGGAGAGACCAAACGCAAACTGGGGACCGCTTTGCAGAACACCTGCGGTCTGTCCACAAGAAAGACCCAAACCTCCCTGTCACTTGCCATTTTAACACTCCACCCTGCTCTCTTGCCCACATATCTGTCCTTAGCTTGCTGCATTGTTCCAGTGAAGCCCAACGCCAGCTGGAGGAACAGCACCTCATCTTCCGACTAGGCACTTTACAGCCTTCCAGACTGAATATTGAATTCAACAACTTTAGATCTTGAACTCCATCCCCACCCCCTTTCCGTTTCTTCCCCCATCCTTTTGTTTTTTCTAATCATTTATATAGATTTTTCTTTTCCCACCTATTTCCATTATTTTTAAATCTATACCTTTTATGCCCTGTTAGTCTTTCCACCCCACCCCCACTAGAGCTGTACCTTGTGTGTCCTGCCATCCATTCTTAATAAGCACATTCATTTAGATAATATCACCACCTTCAACACCTCTTTGTTCTTTTGTCTGTGACGTCTTTTGATTATCTGCTCCTATCACTGCTTGCTTGTCCCTACAACCACACCACCAACCCCCCCCCCCCCCCGCCCTTCCCCCCCACCTTAAACCAGCTTATATTTCACCCCTCTCCTAATATTACTCAGTTCTGTTGAAGGGTCATGAGGACTCGAAATATCAACTTTTTTCTTCTCCACCGATGCTGCCAGACCTGCTAAGTTTTTCCAGGTAATTCTGTTTTTGTTTTGGATTTCCAGCATCCACAGTTTTTGGTTTTTATATAAGAATCTATCTACCTCTGCCTTAAAAATATTCAATGACCCCACCTCCACCTCTGAGACAGAGCGTTCCAAAGTCGCACAATCTGCTGAGAGAAAAACAATCTCCTCATCACTGTTCTAAAAGGGTGACCCATAGTTCTGGACTCAACCACAAGGGGCAACATCCTTTCGACATCCACTTTGTCAAGGTCATTCAGGATCTTGTATACTTCAATCAAATCACCCCTCACTCTTCTAAACTCCAGTGGAAAGAAGCCCAGTCTGTCCAACCTTTCCTCACAAGACTACCCACTCATTCCAGGTATCGATCTCGTAAACCTGCTTTGAACCGCCTCCAATGCATTTACACCCTTCCTTAAATAAGGAGACCAGAATTGCACACAGTATTCAAGGTGCAGTCTCACCAATGCCCTGTATAACTGAAGCATAACATCCTTATTTTTATATTGAATCCCTCTGGTAATAAAGGACAGCATTCCATTAGCCTTCTTAATTATTTGCTGTACCTGTATACTAACATACTAAAGAGTGACTCATGTACTAGAACATCTAGATCCCTCTACACCTGAGAATTATACAGCCATTCTCCATTTAAGTAATACTCTGCTTTTTTGTTCTTCCTGCCAAAGTGAACAACTTCACATTTTCCCACATGAAACTCCATTTGCCAGATCTTTGCTCACTCACTCAACCTATCTATATCCATCTGCAACTTCCTCATGTCCTCTTCACAACATACTTTCCTACCTATCTTTGTGTCATCTGCAAATTTAGCTACCATGTCTTCACTCCCCTCATCTAAAACCTTGATGTAAATCGTAAAAGTTGGGGCCCCAGTCCAGACCCCTGTGGTACTCCACTCATCACATCTTGCCAATCAGAAAAAGACCCATTTATGCATGATCTCTGCTTTCTGCCAGCCAGCCAATCTTCTACCCTTGCTAATACGTTACCCACTACACCATGCACTTTTATTTTCTGTAATAATCTTTGATGTTGCATCTTATCAAATGCCTTCTGCAAATCCAAGTACAGTATGTCTACAGGCTCCCTTTTATCCAGTGTGCATGTTACTCCTTCAAAAAACTCCAATAAATTGGTTAGACATGATTTTCCTTTCACAAAACTATGCTGACTCTTTCCGATTGCCTTGAGCTCTTCTAAGTGCCCAGTTATAACCTCCTTAATGATCAATTCTAATAACTTCCCCACGACAGATATCAAGCTGACTGGCCTATAGCTTCCTGTTTTCAGCTTCCCTCCCTTCTTGAATAGATTATATTTGCTATTTTCCAATCTGATGGAACCTTTCGAGAATTAGCAAATTTTGGAAAATTAACACCAACTACCTCATTAGCCACCTCTTTTAAGACCCTAGGATGTAGTCCACTGGGACCCGGAGAATTGCCAGCCTGAAGATCCATCGATTTGCTCTGTACCGTTTCTCTAGTGATTTCAATTTCACCAAGTTTCTTTCTCTCATTTACCTGATTTACAGCTATTACTAAATATTATTTGTATCCTCTGTGGTGGACACAGAGCAAAATATTTGTTCATTCTTCCGCCATTTCCTTACTATTTACTATTAACTCCCCCCTGTCACTATCTAGAGGACCAACACTCACTTTACTTACTGTTTTCCTTTTTAAGTACCTGTAGAAACTCTTGCTATCCATTTTTACATTTCTAGCTAGCTTCCTCTCATACATTTCTTTCTTCTGATTAACCTTTTAGTCATTCTCTGCCATTCTTTATATTCTGTCCAATCATCTGTCCTGCCTCTCATTTTTGCGGAGTTGTATACTTTCTTTAACATCTCCAGTTAACCACGGATGGTGGGTCCTCCCCTTAGAATTTTTCTTTATAGTAGGAATGTACTTATTCTGAATACTCTGAAATATCCCCTTAAATGTCTGCCGCTGCTTCTCTATTGATCTATCCTCTAGCCTAGTTTCCCAGTTCACTTCAGCTAGCTCAGCTTTCGTCCCCACATAATTGCCCTTATTTAAGTTTAAGGTATTAGTCTTAGACCCACTTTTCTCCCTTTCAAACTGGATGTAAAATTCAAACATATTGCCGTCGATGATACCTAGGGGTGTCTTTACTCTGAGGTCATTACTTAATCCTGTCACGTTACACAATACCAAATCTAATATAACCTGCTCTCTAGTTGGTTCCACGACATGCTGCTCTAAGAAACTATCTCAAAAACATTCGAAGAATTCCTTTTCCAGGCTAATACTTCCAATCTGATTTTTCCAGTTTATGTGTAGATTAAAATCATCCATGATTATTGCCATCCCTTTATCACAAGCACACAATATTTTATCTTGAATACTTTGTCCTACACTGTGGCTACAGTGGCCTATAGACCACGCTGACTAATGACTTCTTCCCCTCCTATTCCTTATCTCCACCTAAACCGGTTCTGCATCCTGATCTCCTGAACCAAGGCCATCTCTAACTATTGCACCAATGCCTTCTTTGATTAACAGTGCTATCCTTCCACTTTTACCTAGCATCCTATTCTTCTTGAATGTCATGTACCCTTCAATATTATGTACCTAATCATTGTCGTCCTGCAGCCACGTCTCTGTAATTGCTATCAGATCATATTTATTTACTTCAACGTGGGCCATCAATTCATTTACTTTGTTATGAATGCTACATGCATTCAGATAGAGAGCCTTCAGTTTTGTCTTTTTGTTACCTTTGTAACATCTAGTCTTGACTGTTGATATATTCATAGGTTTTTTTCGCTCTGTCCCTTCCTGCCATTCTCTGACCCTCATTTCTCAAATTACTATTTTGCTCTCCTGTCTTGACTCTACACCTTGAATTGCTACTTCTACCCAAACTTGATCCTTCACCCCTCTTGTTTAATTTAAAGCCCTCTCTACTTCCCTAGTTATGTGATTTGCGAGGACACTCGTCCCAGCACGGTTCGGGTGTAAACTGTCCCAACGGTACAGCCCCCACTTTCCCCAGTACTGGTGCCGTTGCCGACAAACTGGAACCCACTTCTCCCACACCAGTCTTTGAGCCACGCATTTGTCTCTCTAATCTTATTTGCCCTATGCTAATTTGCACATGGCACAGGTAATAATCCAGAGATTATTACCTTTGAGGTTCTGCTTCTTAATTTGGTGCCTAGCTCCTCATACTGACTTTGCAGAACCTCTTTCCTCATTCTACCGATGATATTGGTACTTACATTGACTATGACAACTGATCCTCCCCCTCCCACTGCAAGTTCCTTTCCAGTCCTGAGCAGATGTCCTGAACCCTTGCACTGGGCAGGCAACATAGCCAATTTTCACTCTTTGCTGCAGAGAACAGTGTAAATCCCCCTCACTTTACCATCCCGTACGACCACTACATTCCTTTTTGCTCCCCCCGCTTGAGCGGCTTCCTGTACCACAGTGCCATGGCCAGCCAACTCATCCACTTTGCAGACACCGCTTCCATCCACACAGGTTGTGAGCACCTCAAACCTGTTTGACAATTGCAAAGCCTGAGGTCCCTCCACTACTGTCTGCTTGGTCTCATTATTTGCCTCACTGACAGTCATGTGCTCCTGTCCCTCATTGCTGACCAAAACAGATGACCCTCTTCTAAGACTGTCTTCTGGAACAAAGTGTTCAGGTATTTTGCCCCCTCCCTTGTGTTGCGCAGTGTCTGCATTTCAGCTTCCAGATCAATAATCCTGATCTGGAATTCCTCTGGCTGCTTATACTTCCTGCAGACATGTCTGCCATGGATCACCTTGGCGTCCAAAAGCTCCCACATCTCACAGCTGTAATATAACACCTGCCCCGCCATCCTACCTTATGTTATTTAGTTGATTTACTTTAATTACTTTCTTCCTATGTATTCTACAATTTACTGTGTTTATTGAATACAAGTAACACTGACAACTAAAGGTTATACGCTTCTTAACTACAAGTTATGTGTTTTAGATGTTTCTTTAAATTACTTTATTTTTATTGCATTTTTTATCTTGTTTGATTTTAATTTTAAAGTTTTCAAATTTTGGTTTATCATTTTAAAGTTTTAGTTCTTTTCATTAATAGATCTACCTTAACTCACCTGTCCTAAGCTGGTTTCTCACACACTGTGCCTTAGATTGAGCACTTAACGGCCAATCAACTTACTAGTTTCCTGTGATGTCACAGTTGCTGTTTTCTTTGTTCCCTGACTGCGCCCTTTTCAAACTGAAGCCCCCGCCGTAATGTTCAGGACTGAATATCCAGTGAGTGAAGGAGCAGAATTTATAGAGATTGTATCCCATAATATCCACACTAATGTTCAGGATTGAATATCCAGTGAGTGAAGGAGCAGAGTTTATACAGATTGTATCCCATAATATCCACACTAATGTTCAGGGCTGAACATGCAGTGAGTGAAGGAGCAGAATTTATACAGATTGTATCCCATAATATCCACACTGATGTTCAGGATTGAATATCCAGGGAGTGAAGGAGCAGAGTTTATACAGATTGTATCCCATAATATCCAAACTAATATTCAGGACTGAATATCCAGTGAGTGAAGGAGCAGAGTTTATACAGATTGTATCCCATAATATCCACACTAATGTTCAGGACTGAATATCCAGTGTGATTGAAGATTGCAGTGTCAGGAACTGGGGCTGATGAATAAGCCGAAAGCAAGACCATAAAATTGGCGCCAAGTCGAAACATGAAGCAAAGAATATGATTTAGTAAAGTGGCAGTAAGTAAATAAACGTAAAATACTACGGATGCTGGAAATAGAAATAAAGGCAGGAATTAATAGTTTAATAGGTTATACTTCCCTGTTTCACCTATGGACAAGAGAGTAGGCAAAACCTAGACTGGATTTTGGCTTGTAGGTTTATCTTTTGTGTGCTTTTTGGACTTAGGGAAAGCCAGCTTCACTGGGGCTGTTTAATTCTGTTTACTACCAGCTATTCTTGGTTTTAAACCTGCATGTAGTCCTCTGTACTGCGTTCACTTGGTTCAAATTGGACAGTGTTGACTGTGGCATGCCTGAGTGAGTGCAGTGTATCCCTTTTCCCAGAGTAAGCCGCTTCAACCTGATGCAAGGTTTTCTTGCACTTAGTGCCCAGCGTGTTTTATACAAATAATTCTGGAAAATGAGGGGAGAGATTTCCAAATGTTCATTGAATTAACATTTCTCCTAAGTCTTCTTTATATTGAACACACATTGTAAGAGTAAAAATGGTCTGCTACAGCACGACATGAGCTGATAGTGAATTGATAGCCAGTTTTACACTCCACTTGACTGTCTTCCTTGCAACACCTGGGACTGGGTGGAGGGAAGAAAGTAGCCACATTGTCTGCTCCTGGTCACTATCCAGTGTCCTTGCTGGAAACAGAGGGTGTGTGACAGTCAAGTGAGGAAAAAGAATGGACTTGCATCTGATCCCCACACAGGGGTATAGCAGATTGACACTCACTGTGGAACAGTCTCTAACTGAGGAGTCAGCTCCTTCAGCAGACGAGGAGAGGGAGTTGGAGGAAATTATGTTTCCTTTTCCTGTTTTACAGAAGGATTGCACCAGAGAATACAGAGAGGATAGACACCACAGATAGATCCTGGCCATCATCATCCAAGGAACAACTGCACAACTGTGGGAAGACATCCAGTCCCTTCACAGCATTGCTCAACACAGAGAAGGTTGGACAGTGAAACCATCATCTGGAAATCGGTCGGGTCAGGGGAGCTTTGACATATCATCAGATCTGAAACTGGTCAGTGGTGCAGAACCTTCCATCAGAACCAATCTTTCTGAAGGCTGGGCTGTGAGCGATGAGTCAGGGTGAGACTGGAAAGGAGTGTGAGTGAGTTCCAAGTGTGGTGAGAGCTTCAATCATTCATCAAGCCTCAAGAACCATTGACTCATTCCTACACGTGAGAGGCTGTTCAAGTGTGAGGTGTATGAGGAGGACTCCACAGGCTCATAAGATCTCCGAACACAAAAGGCAGCGACATGGAAGAGAAAACATTCAAGTGCGAGGCGTGTGATCGAGCCTTCACAAAGTCATCGACGCTTGTGAAACACCGACGCATTCACACTGGGGAGAAGCCTTTCAAGTGTGAGATTTGTAACAAGGGCTTTGCAGAATCATGGGGCCTGATGAATCACTGGCGCATTCACACTGGGGAAAAACCATTCACATGCGAGGTATGCAACAAATCATTCTCAGACTCATCAAACCTCCACGCGCACCAACGGATTCACACAGGGGAGAAACCATTCAGGTGCGAGTTTTGTAATAAAGCTTTTGTGACATCTTCGAGCCTGCTGATGCACCAGAGGATTCACACAGGTGAGAAACCATTCAGGTGTGAGGTTTGTGAGACCGCTTTCACTTACTCTTCCGAACTTGTGTCGCACCGGAGGATTCACACTGGGGAGAAACCCTTCAACTGTGAGGTGTGTGACAAATCATTCACCCGGTCGTCAACCCTCCGTGCACACCAGTGTATTCACACAGGGGAGAAGCCATTCATGTGCGAGCTGTGCGACAAATCATTCTCGGATTCATCAAACCTCCGTAGGCACCACCGCAGTCATACAGTTGAAAAGCTGTTCACATGCGAGGTGTGTGACAAATCGTTCGTGGAATCATCAGATCTCCTGCTGCATCAGAGGATCCACATGGGAGTAACCCTTTAAACGTCAGATTTATGACAAAGTTTTTGTGATGTCTTTGACTTCCTGGGACACAAGAGGTTTCACACAGGGGAGAAACTCTTCTTGTGCGATGTTTGTGACAAGGCTTTCACCCACTCCTCCAATCTCCTGAATCAACAGCAGACCCAGACTGATGAGAAACCATTCAGATGTGAGGTATGTGACAAGGCTTTCACACAGTGTATCACCTGGTCCATCAATACGTTCACACGGGAGAAACCCTATTGGTGCGAGTTCTGCAATAAGGTCTTCACGTGGTTGTTGGACCTCTTGGAACATCAGTGAACCCACGCGGGAGACAAACCCTTCCAGTGTGTGTGTGTCAGGATTGTTTCACCTACTCTCCCTCTCACCATACACCAAGATTTCCACACGGATTTGGAGTCGGGTCACCTGCTTCTGTTACATTGAGAGTTGTTTGTGCTGTTTACTTTCCAGTACTCACACAAGGGAGCTGTAGTTCCAAAGCACTATCTGTCTCAGCAGTGTCTGTCTCAAGCCTCCCCCATCATCAGTCTATAAATTTCAAAAAGGCCAAGTTAACCGGATTGCCAGACATCATCAAAAGCAGATATCAATATGTATAGAAGTTCCTGTTTATGCACAGGTGTCATCACCTTTGGGAGGATTTCCTCAGCTACAGGAAGTAGGTGATTCAGGAGAATGTGTGTCAGGATTTTCCCTGATATGGACAAGAGGGAAATATCTCAATAGTTTCCACAGCGTGCTATATCTCCCTTCTTGAAGATAGTTACAATTTTCACATTCCTGAAGTCAGGATGAGGAGAGTTCATATTCCTCTCAAATATAGGATGAGTTCATGGAGTCTTGATGTGAGCAGAAATCCACCAGCTTTGAAGGCCTCAGCTGGAATCGGGGCCACAGCTTTGTTGTTTTTCGTCTGTTTGATTGTTTGTTGCAGCTCTCCCATCAATGGTGATTCACCCATGGACTCTATCACAGGCACAGGGGGATAGACTGGAGGGTGTCAGCTGCCAATGTGGATTTATAGTTAAGGAGTTGTTCAAAGTGTTCTTTCCAGCTTTAACAGATGGCATTGTCAACCTTAAGAACAGAAACACTCTCCTGTGAACGAAGGGGACTTTGTCCATTTGACCTTGTCAAATTGGCCCTGGTGACTTCTAAAAAGATTTGCGTGTCATGATCATCAGCATATTATTGGACCTCTTGGGCTTTCTCTTCCCACCACATGTCCTTTATCTTCTGGATTTTTCTGAGGGTGTCAGACTTGAGCTGTTGAAATGCTGCCTTCTTGAGTTGTGACCTTGGGTGTTCTGCCAGACAATGAAGGCTGATTGTTTTTGTTCTAGGAGGTTACATATTTGTCATGTTTGTCAAGCCAGTCCTGGTGATGAAGATGCTTGAACCCAGTGGTCTGCGCATAGGAATTTAGTATAACTGACTTCATTTGATCCCACTGTATGAGAACTAAAATTGATGTGTGAAAATGTTCCAGATTGGTCACTAAATTCCTCTTTTCCATTGGGCAGTTTTAGGGCTGAGACATTGAACTTCTTGTTGGACTTTTGGGCCTTGTGATGTCTTGGTGCTGGATGGATGTTCATCACCGATCAAACAAGTCGATGATCTGTCCAGCAGGCATCAGTCCCCGACGTGGATCGGGTGATACAGACATCACTTAGAAATTTGACTTGGCTTTAGACTTTCCAGAGGAACCTCCAACATGGTCTTTGTTGCGAGAAAAATGTTGAGAACAACACGAGGAACTCTTGTTTATATGTTGCGACATGATCAAGGAATTTAACTCAGTAAATTGCAAGGCTCTGTGGATTTTACTCCAATGATTTGGATGTCCAAGAAACTTCATCACAATCCTGCAATTGCTTCATGATGATATGACTGGAACTGCCTTGAGTGGGAGATCTGAAACAGAAGTCTTCAAAATCCAGTCTGGTGTCAAGCAAGGATGTGTGATAGCCCCCATTCTATTTACATTCTACCTGACAGTGTCGAATCACTTCATCAAAGATCAACTGCCCTCTGGTGTCAGTATTAAATACCATCAAGGTGGGAAACTCATTTACTTCAGTCGCCTCCCTGCCAAAACTAAACTGACTACCATAGATACACATGATCTACAGTTTGCAGATGACTGCAATGTAGTCCAGTCCACAACAGATTTGCAAACCTCTCTCGATCTCTTCAATTCTGCATTTGTTTGTATGATGGAAATGAGCTCCATCCTGTGCCTAAAGTTCAATGTCTTTCTGACCATCCGAATTGAGAGCCAGAATAAGGCACAGGGATTTTAAAGAAACTCTAGTATTCTGAGAGAGTTTCCCCTGATGTGAGCGTGTGTGTGTTAGTAAAGTGAGCCAGCTCTCAGGAGTGGGTATGGGGTAGAATCTGACCCTGCTTTAGTTGGTGATGTGAATTATAGACAGATCCTCTTCAGGTGATGAGTGTTTGACTAATACCATGGGTAATGTTTGTACTCTCCTGTCTGGGAGGACTCCTGTCCTGAGAATTGTGAGCGAGTGGGATGATTCTCTACAGACCTGAGTTCCCTCAGCCCATCATACCTCGATGGAATAACAGTGTGATATGTTCACCTTACACTCTTCCAAGAATCATTTCTGGGAAAGATCTTGCATCATATTCAAATGCTTCGTTATTTTGGCTGATTCAGAGTTTGGTGTAAGCTGAATATTGTGTTGATGTTTGGCTGCTGTTTTAGCAATCTTCTGTATAGATTTATATCTCCAAATAAATTCATGTTTTATAAGTTCCACTTAAACCATCAGATTTATGCGCATGGTGTGCTGCTGTTTTATCAATGTTCAATATTGATTTATAACTCTCAAACTCACTTTTTAGCTTAACCCAAACTACCTGATTTGTCAGCATCGTGTGTTCCTATTCACTGAAACATGCAGGAGCCTACAGTAAGAGTCGAGTACACAATATATTGGTTAATGTCACTATGGACTGGTACACTTTCTCCATCAATGGGTTTATCATTTCCAGCTCACAGGAAGCATATTGTTGCCGTAAGAAAGAAAGAATTGTTTTATATCAACTTTTAGAAACTTGAGGCATCTGACAGTACTTTACAACCAATGAAGTGCTCTTTGAAGTGTCATCACTGTTGTCAGTTTGAAAGCCTCCGAGGATGAAGAATGTTATTCCCACACTAGAAATCTCTGTCAAACATTTACTGGGGGAACTGAGATAGCAGCTGTGATAAGTGAGGTTTTATTCGGATGGGACAATGACAAGTTTAAATCTCCACCTGATCTGCTACTCAAAGTCACCTCAGTTTCACTGGTCAGTTTCCCAAGCTTCAGGAAACTCATGAGAAAAGCAAAATACTGCTAGAAATCTGAAACAGAAAATGTGGGAAAAACTCAGCAGGCCTTACAGCATCTTGTGGAGAGAAAAATAAGAGTTAACGTTTCAAGTCTGTATTACTCTTCTTCAGAGCTAAATAGAAGTAAAAAATGTGCTGAAATTTATACTGTTTAAGGGGATGTGGAGCAGGTGAAACTGGATAGAAGGCCAGTGATAGTTGGAGGCAAATGAGAGATTGACAAAGATGTCACGAACAAAAGGACAAGGGCTGTGTTAATAACAGTGGTAAGGGCTAAAGGAGGTGCTGATAGTGGCATTAAGGTAAGAAAGCAGAATGTGATAATAGCAGGACAAGGGTAAGTACTCTGGAAAGAACAACATGAACAAGTGACAGATGACCCTTGTGGGGCTGGGGTGGGAGGAGGGGATGGTGGTGGGGAAGAAAGATCAGAATTGGATAAAAAGTGGGGATAAAACAATGAATAAAAATAAGTGGATAAAAAATATAAAAATTAAAAAATAGAAATGAACATTGAAAAAAGGGAGTAAAAACAGGGGTGAGGATAGAAGAGAGAGTTCATGATCTGAAGTTGCTGAACTCATTGTTACGTCTGGAAGGCTGTAAAGTGCCTAATCGAAAGATGAGGTGCTATTCCTCCAGTTTGCTTTGAGCTTCACTGGAACATTGCAGCAGGCCAATGATGGACATGAGAGTATGATGGAGTGTTGAAATGGCAAGCGTCAGGAAGGTCTGGGTCATGCTTGCAGACAGACGGAAGGTGTTCCAGTATGCGTTTTGTCTCCAATGTCAGGGAGACTGCATTGGGAGAAACCTCCCGACACTTCTGACACTTTCTTTCCTTGACTTCTCTGTCTCCATTTCTGGTGATAGACTATCCACCAATATTCATTACAAGCCCACCGACTCTCACAGCTACCTCGACTACAGCTCCTCACACCCTGCTTCCTGTAAGGACTCCATCCCATTCTCTCAGTTCCTTTGCCTCCATTGCATCTGTTCCGATGACGCCACTTTCCAAAACGGCACTTCTGACCTGTCTTCCTTCACCGAGTTTCCCCCCCCCATTGTGGTTGCCAGGGCCCTCAACCGTGTCTGACCCATCTCCCATGCCTCTGCCCTCACACCTTCCTCTCCCTCCTAGAATCATTACAGGGTCCCCCTTGTCCTCACTTTTCACCTCACCAGCCTCCGCATTCAAAGAATCATCCTCCGCCATTTCCACCAACTCCAGCATGATGCCACCACCAAACTCATCTTCCCTTCACAACCCCCCTTTGTTCGCATTCCGTAGGGACTGTTCCCTCCGGGACACCCTGATCCACTCCTTCATCACCCCCAGCACCTCATCACCACCTCCCCACCCCCCATGACACCTTCCCAGGCAATCACAGATTGTGCAACACCTGCCCCTTTACCTCCTCCCTCCTCACTGTCCAAGGCCCCAAATACTCCTTTCAGATGAAGCAGCGCTTTACTTGCACCTCCTTCAATTTGGTCTACTGCATTCGCTGCTCCCAATGTGGTGGTCTGAACATTGGAGAGACCAAATGTAGACTGGGTGGCTGCTTTGCGGAACACCTTCGGTCTGTCTGTAAGCATGACCCAGACCTTGCTGGCGCTTGCCATTTCAACACTCCATCCTGCTCTCATGCCCACATGTCCATCCTTGGTCTGCTGCAATGTTCCAGTGAAGCCCAAAGCAAATCGGAGGAACAGCACCTCATCTTATGATTAGGCACTTTAGAGCTTTCCGGGCTTAACATTGAGTTCAGCAACTTCAGACCATGAACTCTATCCTCTATCTTCACCCCCTTTTTCAATATTAATTTTTACTTTTTATGCATTTTTGATCCACTTATTTTTATTTTTCATTTTATTCATTTATTCATTGTTTTATCCCCCACCTTTGTCCTATTTTTTATATTTTTTCCCTTCCCCCTTCCAACCCACCCCTACAAGGGCCATCTGTCACTCGTTCATGTTGTTCTTTTCAGAGTACTTACTCTTGTCCTGCTATTATCACATTCCACTTTCTTACCTTAATGCCACCATCAGCACCTCCTTTATCTCTTACCACTGCCATTATGTCCTTTTGTTCATGACACCTTTGTCAATCTCTTCTTTGCCCCCATCTATCACTGGCCTTCTATCCAGCTTCACCTGCCCCCCACCCCCCCTAACACACACACACACACACACAAACAGTATAAATTTCATCACCTTTTTACTTCTCTTTACCTCCGGAGAAGAGTCATACAGACTTGAAACGTAAACTCTGTTTCTCTCTCCACAGATGCTGTTAGACCTGCTGTGTTTTTCCAACTTTATTTGTTTTTGTTTCAGGAAACTCATGTTGCTCCAGAAATATTTGGGAATTGGCTATGAGAAACATCAGTCAGAGAGCCTACCCACTCTGCACATTCTCTCCTCTTCCACAGCTGTTTCACTTCCTGTCAGGTCTGAAAACCAATTGAGGAGATGGTGAGTGAAGGAACAGAATTTATTATAATTACATCACATAATATCCACACTAATGTTCAGGCAGTCTGACTGTCCTGTGGGGAATCAGGTGTGGAAATGTCCCTTATGCTGTGTGAGAAGATTCAGTTGAGTTTCTGTGTGTGTTGGGAACTGGCTATTATCCTGTGGACTGTGAATGGTCAGTTCTGTCTGTGTGTTGGAAGCTGGATGTTTCCTGTATTTTCAAAACTCTCAAGGAAACCAGCTCCAACTGCCTAATGGGCACAGAAAGAGGGGGCACAGGACATGGGTTGTCATGCTGTGATTGCAGGAATGACTTGGGGAATGACTCTATGCTTGGGGAACGACTATGACTTGGAGATTGACTGTGATTGGGGGAGGACTGTGACTCGGAGATTGACTCTGATTGGGGGAGGACTGTGAGTCGGAGATTTACTCTGTGACTGGAGGAGTGACTGTTGACTCAGAGATTTACTCTGACTTGAGGAATGCCTGTCATTCAGTGATTGATTCTGTGACTGGGCAGAATTTTCCCATCCTGCTCATGGTGGGTGCAAGTGGAGGATCTAACGGTAACCAAAAAAAAATGTAATCCTGCCAATGTGTAAACGTTTATCCTGATGGCAGGTTAATGGCGGGTCAGGTATCCCGCTGACCAGTGGCGTGAACACCATTTCCTTTCATTACCATCTCATGAATGCTCATTAAGTCTGCTGCTTGCTGGAATCATGTGTCATCTTCCAATCAAGCAGGAAATTGCTCCAGTCTGAACCACATTTGAAAAAGGGTGGCATGCAGCGGTTGGACCTCACTTAGCCCACGACTTCAAGCTGAGTGCAACACAAATAGCTGACCTGTCCAGTCTTGTGATGCCAGTGGAATGCCACACTGCTGGCAGTGTCAGGTTGGACTGCTCCCGGTGGATGTCTCTATAGTCACAAGAACATCACTGTTCACCGGGACTCAGACAGGGCTCAACATTCAGCCAGAGACCAGCATTTCGACTGGAGTAAAAGGGATAACGGACACTTGGGGGGCAAAGGGACAGGAAGGCATTAAAAGGGCCTGGGAGAGAGGGCATGATGGAAGGCAGAGGGGCAGGAAGGCTTTGCAAGGGGATGGAGGAGGGAAACAAGGGAAGGCAGAGGGGAGACCAAGGCCAGGGGTGGGGGAGTTGGTGGGGAAGCTGGAGCCCGACAAGGGATACTGAAACACTGACAAACATGAGGTTGGATGGGAAACGACATGAATAAATGGATGCACGCAGACTCTGGAATAGGAAAAGAAGTGGGGGTGCGTATGTGTATTAATTTGTTGTTTGGCAACAGATGAGGCACATAAGGGATGGGTCACACTGAGACTCATGAAGGAGAGAGTGGGTGGGAAAGGAGACAGTGTAGTGCTCAGTCATGAGGGCAGTGGGAAACTCATTGAAAATCATTGTCCTTGATCTATTAGTTACAAGTGTGACAAGTTTTCTGGATGGTGCCCAATTGGAATCGACCTAATTCACCAGTAATTGGTTTTAACTTTTGGGTTCGACTGAGGCTTTAAACCAACAGGATAAGACAAGAATGTTCAAGTAGCAACTTCAAAGAAATTTTATTTAAAGAGAAAAATAAATTGATACAGATTTGTAACATAGAATTATGAAGTTATATTATATTATATAAGAATTAGTTAAGTCGAAATATATAAGAATCATACAATTAAACT
Organism: Carcharodon carcharias; assembly: GCF_017639515.1. Taxonomy (NCBI): domain Eukaryota; kingdom Metazoa; phylum Chordata; class Chondrichthyes; order Lamniformes; family Lamnidae; genus Carcharodon; species Carcharodon carcharias. Next base: position 73,578,882 of record NC_054485.1, read on the forward strand.
TTCACATTTTTAATACATAGAGCATGTGTCTGTAATTACAATCATTTGATGTCTTTTTCCTTCACTAGATTAATTTTTATCACTATAACTCAAACGAAAACAAAGACATACTTATCAGATCCAAAAGACCTCTGTAACTTTCGATGGGGTGATCAATTCTACGGAAATGTGTATCTCCTTCCACCTTTTGAATAAGTATCCTTCAATCAGAATATGCTAAACTAACAGTGTCCCTGGAGGTGGGATTTTTAACCCCCAGGGAAAGTTCAAGACCCTCCCTCCCCATGTGTTAATGTGATCTTGTCACCCTTTGATTGGCTTTAACTTAATTAGTCTTGGCCTTTGTGTGTAATTAATCTTGATGATAGAATAATTAACTTTTCAATATGTTACCTTAATCTGATTTCAAACATAGAACATTTTTACAAACTTTTGGTTTCTAAATTTTCTTCTAAACTGCTTTAACGCATTCTTTTCAATCATTTTTAGTTTAATTTATATAAGAAGCCTTTATATTAATTTTTAACATAAAATCCCTTTAAGAACGTACCTAGTATTTACTCGTGTAAGTTTGAAAACCAACCAAAACTACTAATTAATTAATAATTCCTCAATTATAATTGTAACTGAGGCTCAATCTTAATTTTTGGGCTCGAGTCCAACTATTCATATGAGCTGATGGATCAAGGTCATTGATAGTGGTCCTTATCTGTTACCAGAGCTACATACATACTGGTGCAGATCATTGTCTTTAAACTGTAGGTGTAATCGTATTGATGTAGATAAATTCTAGAAGGCTGACCTTCCTTCCATCGTAAGTGGCAAGTAACAATCACGCCACACAAGTGCCAGGCAATGACCAAGTGGAACAAGAGAGAATCTAACCATTGACGTTCAATGGAATTACCATCTCTGAAACCCCACTATCAACATCCTGGGGGATACCATTGACCAGAAATTGAACTGGACTAGCCGTATAAGTACTGCGGCTACAAGAGCAGATCAGAGGTTAGGAATTGTGTGATGAGTAACTCATCTCCTGACTCCCCAAACCTTGTCCACAATCTACAGGGCACAAGCCAGGAGTGTAATGGAATACTCCCCACTTGCTTGGATGAATACAGCTACCACAACAATGAAGAAGCTCAACCATCCAGGACAAAGTAGTCCACTTGATTAGCACCCTATCCACAAACATTCGCTTCTTCCACCATCGACGCACAAAATGTACCATCTACAAGATGCACTGCAGGAATTCACCAAGGCTCCTTCATCAGCACCTTCCAAACCCATGATCACTACCATCTGGAAGGACAAGGGCAGCAGATCCATGGGAACACCATCACCTGGTAGTTCTAACGGGGCTTTATGCACCTGCTTGGTTGTCTGCCCCTTCTGATGGAATTAGACCATATTCACGCAAGCCATGCATTCTGGGTAGAATGGCCGCCATTATCCCCATGGAACAACTTAGAAACCGGCCATTCGACTCTTTGCACGTCCAGCCGATTAGTTGCTGCCCCTTCCTCATAAACTGCAGTTTTTTTATTTTTCAGGTGTTGATGTGATTCCCTGTTGAAAGTGGGAATATTGCTCAGTGTCAATTTCTCTCTGATTTACGCTCTTCTGATCTGACTTGGAATATTTTACTGTATTAAGGTGCTATATAAATGTCAATAATTGGTAGCTACAAGGAGCTGAGATAGAGATCAGCCATGATCTAACTGAATGGTGGAACTTTCTGGAGGGGCTCCTCCTGTTCCTATTGTCACACAGGTAGATTGGGCACATGAATCTCATATTGGAGCAAAATTGTTGACTGTAGAATTGAACCCAGCCAGAGTCAGTAACTTCTGGGGAGGAGAGGGACAGTAACTAGTCAGTGTAAAACTTAACCCAGTCAACGTCGGCAACTTATGGGGATGAGAGGGACGGTAACCTGTGAGTGTAAAACTCAACCCACTCAGAGTCAGCATCTTCTGGGGTGGGAGAAAAATTGACCAAAAAGAAATATCTTGCAGATTCTGTGATGGGTTTGGATTTCAGCACAGGGGGGAGGGAGAGTGTGTGGGATAGAGATTCACAGCACTGGGTGTACAAGAGAGGAAAGAATGTTCCAGAGAAACTAGATTTGTCTGTTCTGAGCTTCTAGCCTTTGTAGCAAAAATAATGTTTAATAATTAATTTTTAACCCAGTTATGTTTGATAATCAAGCAATCAAATTATTAATCTAATAACAATCTTATATTCTATTTAATTGTAATCAATGTCACACTCTGTTCCCATGTGACTGCATCTTTGTCTGTGAAGATGTAGCTGTAGCTGTATTCCTTTCTGACAGGTGTAACATACCACATAGTCTAGGCCCATGTGCAAAACTATGGTTCTGTGGTTCAATTACAGTTATTTCTGTGTAGACAATCAAGGTTGAATAGTCCGGTGCCTGAGCTGGGACCGGACACAATCTCCCTGACTATTAAAACTGGCCATTGAAACTGCTCTGTGACATCATTCCTGGCCACTGTGTAATTGTCCTTTGTGATTTCACTTGGAGACAGGTTTCTGCCCCTGGTTACGCCCCATCAGTGTGATGTCACCCTGGGAGTTTGGATTTCAGTGTCGATGTGATGCCAGGTACGTAGGCTGTACATCCCAGCGACTGGCTGATTGAATCAAACAACATGCTCCTTTGGCTGTTCATAATAGGCAGATGGGATTCAACCAGCCCGGGCTTACAAAACCCAAAAGAAAATGTTTACTGTCAGATGTGATTCTGCGATTAGATAGCACTTGCTGAACAATCCTGAGTGTGCTAATAGCAACTGTCAGGTAAGGTATGGCATACTCATAATTTAAAATATGGACCTTATTCAATATGGACATTGAACAGAGAAGCTGTTCAAATATTTGGTTAGAAAGAAGGTCACTGTTTCCACAAAATGTCCACTGACCATCAGGCGACACTACTGTGTGGATTCCAGAACCCAGTCAGGGAATTGACTCTCTGTCTCACAAAGAGAAAGGATTGTGTCTGTCAACAGTGGCAGCCTGAGTGAAGCAGCAGCTTCTAGAACAATCTGAGCAGAATCAGTGTCAGTTTAAAAAAATATAAAAGCCATTAAACTGCCGTTCTGACCGCAGCCTCTGAAGCTTCAGGACACAGTAAGAAGGAGCCACATTCTACAGACAAACCAAGGAGCAGATGACTCTCCACATGAACATCAACACACACAAGAACTGACTCCATCAATTAAAGAAATTACCAGAAACCAACTTCATTCCTTCAAGAGGATTCCTACAAACCTCCTGTACCCCGGCAGTTGAAATCCCTCAATTCTCCTCCCACCCCCACCCCCCAATTCCCCCCACCACCTTAAACCAGCTTATATTTCACCCCTCTCCTATTTTTACTTAGTTCTGTTGAAGGGTCATGAGGACTCGAAACGTCAACTTTGTTCTTCTCCGCCGATGCTGCCAGACCTGCTGAGTTTTTCCAGGTATTTCTGTTTTTGTGTTGAAATCCCTTAATTGATCCTTTGACTAAATAAGAACTTTCATTAGAGCTGCAACTTTGAACATCAGGCAAGTGATATTTGAACAATTCCCTTTTTTATAATTGTAACACTATCTTTTACCCCTGTACTTGTCTAGAGTGTTAATATGAGTGAATGTGTGAGTGGGTGAAGTAGTATCCATTTTTGGGCTTTTAGTTTTATTGTTTAAAAATAAACAATCATCTTCCTTTCCTAAAAGAAAGAATTCCTGAATGTCTGCTGCAATTCTTGATGACACACTCATGTACCATTCCTATTCTTTAACTTCATTGATCACGGGCAGTTTGAAAAGGGAACAGAAATTGTCAGCAGTTTCCCTTCCAACCTGACCATGACACTGCACTAACTACAACTTTAAGATAATCAGTCAAACACGTAATGTGGCTCATTTATACCTGCTACAAGTGCCATACTTTCATACGGAGGGACTCTTCTCTGCAAACATAAGGAATATGTTAAAGTCTTGCACCATTTTTGAATTACCCAGAATGTTAGGGAGCCAATATTTCCCCATGTATTCTCCATGGCAACGTCTTGACCAACCAGAGTTGACCTGCCAACCAATCAGTGCCCTTCTCTCCTATAGTATGAATTGTGATCATTTGAAATTTGGCATTCTTGCATTTGTCCTGAATTTAAGATGAAAAGCTTCGCAACATGTCTCTCTTTTCAGCAATCTGGAAATATTCTCTGTCATGTTCGTGCCCACAGGCAGTGTGTGTGACAAGATGGAAACCTTACAGGTGGGAAGCTTGCTTCACAAGGCTGAAGCCTATGAAAACAGGTAGGTATATTGAGGGAGAGAGAGAGAGAGATCGTGTAAGTGAATCCCAATACTTGGGGTGGAAGGAGTTGGTTCATGATTTCTGGAGTTGTGGCTGGGAGGCACAGGGAGATAGTGTGCAGGGGAGGAAATGGTGGTTGGGTAAGAGAAGACATCACTGATTGTGAGGACAGGGAGCAGTTTATACTAGGTAGTTTTTTTGGGCCTGGAGCAAACATTCCTTCTCCTCCCCTGATCCACAAGCAGTGCTGTAAAGACAATCACCTCATGGATTCAATTCTTCTCACCACTTAGCCAAACCTTTGACCTGGGAAACCCGGACATTCTTTCCCACAGCTGTTGCTGCAGCAATCGGAGGGACTTCCCAGCCTGCCCCAGGAAAGTTCCCTGATGGCAGGAATGCATTCGGGAGCCAGCCCAAGGAAGATCCACCCCCCCCAATATTCCCAGCTTTCCCAGTTCCAAGCCCTCCAACACCGGGCCGGTAAAATTTAGCCCAACGTGTCAGCCTCCAGGCCCATCTCAGCTCCACTCCTGGGGCTTGAGTTGCCTTTGTGACCAAAGCTGAGGCCAGGTCTCAGTGGGAGCCCCTCCCTGCAGCTGTGTTCTTGGAGCCCTGAGAGACGACATGACTGGATTTCACACAGCCTGCTGGGAATGAAGGAAATGGCCTCTTGGTCATGATAAGGATGACAACTCATTAACATGTCATTCTAAGTTATAAATATGTAAATAGGAGAGTTTGACATTGGAAGTTCCTCCAAGCACCGTTGTCCCTTTCTAGCCATAGGTTTCTGGTGCTCTACTGCTGGATGAAACACTAGAGTACAGCAAATTTCATTCCTTTTGAGATACAAACACCTCTTGTTCCCAATATTCTCCTGCGATCAGTCCCTGTCCACTCCCGTCCTACTTTATCATTTCCTTGTGGAATGTTGGGAATATTGGGATTTCCCACCTTTATCCCTTCAATTTCTTTATTTCAGCTCATCTTTAAACAGCTGGATTGTCCAACAGATATTCATGTATTTCCTGCCAGCACATTTCCAGGAGTGTACAAGAGACAAGAGAGTGACAGCAAAGAGGTCGGACATGTCCACTCACACTCATCACCATCCATCTTGTCCACACCTCTTGCTGTGCTGGTCAGATGGGGAAGTGCTGGTCAAATGGGGAAATGCTGGATTTCCCCTGAAATTGAGATACCGGCAGGTTTGTTGCATCAGAGAATCACTCGGAGTGAAAGATGATGAAGGAAAGGATCAGAAAATGTAAAGCTTTGAGGAACTGGATTCTGAACAAAATGAGGCTCCTCACTCAATCCAGAACACGAGGCCTGTTCCAAAGGAATTGGAAAGCAAACAGCATGAAGAGAACTAGCACAGAAATATTGAATAACAGGAAGATGTGAATTGTAGACATGAGATGAAATTTGACCCTGCAGGAAGGAAGGAAGGAAGATGTCAATCTGTAATAACTGGGACATTGAAGCTCGAATGTGCTGAGTCATGGACTGAATAGAATGATCACTTTTCCCACTCTTATATGATCTACTTTCCCACTGCTGTTTATGGAGTGGCTCGGCCCCATTGGATGGGTTTACAGTGAATCTCAGCATTTGTTCCTGAGACCCAATTTGTTGAAATTTAGTTGATGATCACATTCCCTCTCCAGAGGCGGGTGGCACAGAGCAGACCAATGTACGGACACTGGTCAACGCTGAATCACTGAGCTCATTTGTAGAGATTATTTTCTCCTCTTATACCTCACCCAGAGCTCGATGGAGACACAAGGGACAACTCCTGGTCCCTTCAGTCACCATTCCAGTAAATGCTGAGCCTGATGGGGGAACCGAGGCCCTGTCCCTCTGAAGTACTTTGATGACATCTCCATAGCCGTGGAAAGCTTCATCTGACTGATGGAGAATCCAGTCTCTGGCACTTCATGAGTGGGAGGACGATGCCCTCAAATGGACCAACACTGCCCTTGTGTCTGTTTCTCTCACCAGCAGCAGGACATCCCTTTCTAATCTCCTGGATCAAAAACCAGGCTGACCTTACTGATTCCTGGGATTCCTTTCCTTAGTTTCCAGACTTCCCTGCATTCTGTTGTGAAGCCAGGTGCAGGCTCCAGACCCAGTGGAAGCAGAGTGGGATTGAGGGGCAGGGCAATTTGTTGGGACAAACCTCAGGAACTGAGGAATAAGGTGAATGTGGGGAATTTTGGGAGGTTTGTTCAGTGAAATATCCAAGAGAATCTTTGGGTTCTTGAGGAAATGTACATCTGAGAGGGAGTGATCTTAGTCACATTGCGCAAGGGAGGATTTACTGACAAGCTATTGGATAGACACTTTCTGCAGTTCACTAACGTGGTGGTGGAGAGGCATGAGGGAGGGGCTGGAGGTTGGGAAGTGGGTGGTTTGAGTCGGGGAAGGGAAGTTATGATGGGGTGGGGGGGAAAGATGGGGTTTGGAAAAGAAGGGGAAGGGGTGGGGAGGAGAGGGGAAGTGGGGAGAGCTGAGCCCCCCATGCCGTGAGGCTGGCCCCCGTGTGGAGGGCTGGCTGGGCCCCTGTGTTGTGACGCTGGCCCCCCATGCAGAGTGCTGGGCCCTGTGCTGCATGCTAGCTGGACCCCCATGTTAAGGGCTGGGCTCCTGTGCTGAGAACTGGGACCCTGGGCTGAATGCTGGGCACGTGCTGCAAGCCGGGCCCATGAGCTGTGAGCCCAGCCCCTGAGCTGCAAGCCCAGCCACTGTACATTGTGCTGCACTGTATCCACATGGTGCAAGCTGCCCACCACACCCCCTGGCCTCCCCCCACCGCCCATGAGTGCTGAGTGCCAGGCAGAACACCGGGCTGCGAGCCAGTTGCCCAGGCTGCGAGCGGGCCTGGCCCCTGTGCAGTCAGCTGCCCCCCAACCACCATGCTGCGTGTTGGGACTCCGTGCTGTGAGCCAGGCTGGGTCAGGCCTCCATGCTGCTTGCAGGAGTTCGACAGAAACGGTACACAGTACAGGAGGTTTACAGACCTTGGAAAATGTTATTTAAGTAGTTTAATAGAAGAATGTAAGATTTGATATTATACTTGTGGAGAGATGTAGAGTAAAGGGTTAATGGTCAAGTTAATGAGACCATGATGATATAAATGATGTAACTGTGACATCAATAGTCAGATGACCAAGAGGCTCCAAGAGAGCTTGGTACAGAATAGTCTGTATCCTGAATACCAGGTGCTTACCCTGAGGTCTTTGTAAATGGTTCTTAATAAACTGTTTGAAGTGAAACTATATCGATTATCTCAAGTCTGTCAAGCAAAATCTCATCAAGGTACGGTAAAACCAGAAAGTATAGGAATAGTAAAACCTCACTAAAGCTCAGCAATCGCATCAAAACAACTCCCTTTCCTCCTTTGCTGAAGGGACTGACTCCTCAGTTAGAGACTGTTCCACAGTGAGTGCCAGTCGGCTATTCCCCTGTGTGGGGGATCAGATGCAAGTCCTTTCTTTTTCCTCACTTGACTGTCACACACCCTCTGTTTCCAGCAGGGACACTGGATAGTGACAGAGCAGACAATGTGGCTACTTTCTTACCCCACCCTGACCCCCATCTTCCCAGCAGCCGTGAAACTTCAGGTTTATCCTGGGAAATTGGATACACTGCACTCACTCAGACTGAACATCCCAAATTCAGTTATCAGCCACAGCGCTGGCCAAAACTATCAAATCCAAGCTCAGTGGGAAAAGCCGAGGCCTTCAGCTAAAATCTTTAAAGAAGGCATTAAAAGAGTTTTCAATAAATATGTCTCCAGGTATGGCAGCCGAATTGTTCTGGTGCTGGATTAACAATCCAGAGATTGAGAGTTGAAATCCAACCACGGAAAGTTACAAACATAGAATTACAGTGCAGAAACAGGCCATTCAGCTCAATTGGTTGATGCTGGTGTTTCTACTTCATACGACCCTCCTCTCACTCCTCTTCATCTCACCCTGTCAGCAGATCCTTCTGTTCCTTTCTCCCTCATGTGCTTATCTAGTTTCCCCTTAAAAACATCAATGCTATCCATCTCAACCACCCCATGTTGAGAAATGGAATTTAATAAATGTTGGAATTTTTGATCAGAATCAAAATAAAAATATAGAAACTTTCAAGTTGTCCTAAAAACCCAAATATTGTCCTTCTGAGATGAGAACCTGCTACAGCTGCCTTGTCTAGTCTACATGTAACTCCAGTCCCACACAACATGGCTGACTCTGAACTGCCCTTTGAAGTGGCCGAGCAAACAATGATAAACAATCACTATAAAGTTCAATAATAAGAGGAAAATTAGATCTGGACAATCCTGACATTGTGTCAGAACAAAATTGTGATCTCAGCCCAGTGAAATCTGCAAAGTCTCTCTTACTAAGGTCTGAGGACGTATCCAAATGAGGAGAGCTGCCCCACAGACTGGTCAAGTAGCAGTGATACTCACTGAATCGTATCATTCTGGAAACATCCCAGACTCCTCCGTCACCATCCCTGGCTATGTCCCATCCCACTGGCAGATGGGGAAGTCTCAATATTGACTCCATGGAGTCTCATGGCTTCAGGTCAAACAAGTTGAAGGAAAACTACCACTCCCCTCCCAAATGATGAATGAGTACTTCACCATGATAATCATCACTAGGGAAGGAGACTAAGGACAGATCCCAAAACTGGGTATGCATGAGGTGCAGTGAGCCATCAGCAGCAGCAGGATTATATTCCACCACAATCTTACAGCCCGGCACAGCCCTCATTCCATGATTATCATCCAACCAACAGATACATGTCAGGAGCAGCATTTAGGAGTCCAGACTTGAACCTAGTGAACATATTACAGAGGACTACATGCAGGCTAAACAGCAAGAGTAGCAGGTAATAAACAGAGCTAAACAGTCCAACAAGCAACAGATCAGAGCAAAGCTCTGTGGTCCTACCACATCTTGTCGAGAATTGTGGACAACCAATCAAGTAACAGGAGAAGCAGCTCAATGATCACCTCCATTCTCAACCATGTTGGAGCCCAGCACGAATGTAAGACACAATCATGGAAAGTTTATGGCACAGAAAGAGGCCACTTGTCCCATTGCGTATGCACTAGCTGAAAAACAAGCCACCCAGCCAAATCCCACTTTCTAACATTTGGTCTATAGGCCTGCAGGTTACGGTATTTGAGTTGCATATCCAAGCAATTTTTAAATGGGTTGAGGGTTTCTGCCTCTACTACCCTTTCAGGCAGTGAGTTCCAGACCTCCGCTACCCTCTGGGTGAAAACTGTTCTCCTCCTCTCCCTTCTAATCTTTCTACCAATCACTTTAAATCTATGCCCCCTAATCACTGACCTATCTGCTAAAGTAAATAGGTCCTTCCCATCCACTTTATCCAGGCCCCTCATGATTTTGTATGCCTCAATCAAATCTCCCCTCAGCCTCCTCTGTTCCAAGGAGAACAACACCAGGCATTCCAATCTTTTCTCATAGTTGCAATTTTCCAGTCCTGCAACATCCTTGTAAATCTCTGCATCTCTCCAGTGCAATTATATCACTTCTGTAATGCGGTGACCAGATGTGCACACAGTTCTCAAGTTGTGGCCTAACTAATTATTTATACAATTCCAGCATAATCTCCCTGCTCTTATGTTCTAGGCTTATAAATGAAAGGATTCCATACGTCTTCTTAGCCACCTTATTGACCTGTCCTGACACCTTCACGGATCTGTGGACATTCACGCCAAGGTCCCTCACTTCCTCTACACCTCTTAGTATTCTCCCATTAATTGTGTATGCCTTTGCACTGTTTGATCTCCCCAACTGCTTCACCTCAGTCTTCTCCGGGTTGAATTCCATTTGCGACTTTTCTGCCCACCTGACCAGTCCATTGATATCTACCTGCAGTCTACAGCTATCCTTCTCGCTATCAACCAAGTGGCTAGTTTTTGTGTCATCTGCAAACTTCTTGATCACACCCCCTACATTTACATCCAAATCATTACTATGTACCACAAAAAGCAGGGGACCTCGAACTGAGCCTTCTGGAACCCCAATGGAACAGTCTTCTAGTCACAAAAACACCTGTTAGCAATCATCCTCTGTTTCCTGCCACAAAACCAATCTTGTATCCAGCTTGCTACATTTCCCTGGATCCCATGGACTTTTCTGTGGGACCTTGTCAAAAGCTTTGCTAAAATTAAGGCTGACTAAAGTTGGACAGTACTGAAATTAATTGCTGGAAAGCAAATGTTAAAGTGACATTTGTTTCAGGGCAGTGAGTGTTGGAGTGACAGTTTCTTAGGACAGGATTAATTCCCAAGATTGTTCATTAACGTGACAGGAACATTAACCAACTAATCGACAGAGCCAAGGCGGAGATTTAAAATGAGTAGTGACCTGGCTCTCACTCTGACCTCCTCCTGCTCGATCTGGTTTTTCACTTGTTTTTCTTTTCAGAAGTCAGTTGTTCATCAATCTGCCATTCACACCTCCTCCAGACACAACTTTTTCTTCTTTATTGTTCCATTGCTCTTTCAGAGAGCTGACAAGGATATGAGGGACAGAATGGTCTCACTCTGTGCTGTAACCATTTTATGATTCTGTGTTTTCCACTCCCTGTGGCTATTTCACATACAGTATTTGTCTGATGCAGATTCAACAGGTATAAAAAAAAGATTGTTAAATTTTGAAATGATGACTCAGTTAAAATCTCACTTGGTCATTACTCAAACAAGAACCAGGTCCCCAAGCCAACTGGAATTAATAACTACCCTGTGTAAACATCATCCGTGTGAAAACCCACCCATCTGAAACCCACTCCTCGGTTTGAATCTCACTGCGTGTGAAAGACCCCTTTTTGAAACACCAACCCTGTGTGAACAGCCTCCATTGAGAAACTACCCCCTGTCTGAACTAACCCCCGTGTGAAACATCAGTGTGTGAAAGAACTACCCTATGTATAACTGCCGCTGTATAAAACTTACCCCTGCCCTGTGAAACTCACCCCCCACCATGTGAAACACACTCCTAAAATCTTTATATTAGAGCGTAAGAAGCAGAAGTAAGCCATTCAGCCCATCGAGTCTGCTCCACCATTCAATGAGATCATGACTGATCTGATAATCCTCAACTCTACTTTCCTGCCTTTTCCCCATAACCCTTGATTCCCTTACTGTTTAAAAATTTATCAACCTCAGCCTTGAATATACTTAATGACTCAGCCTCTACAGCCCTCTGTGATAAAGAATCACACAGATTAACTACCCTCTGAGAGAAGAAATTCCTCCTCATCTCTGCCTTAAATGGGTGACCCCTAACGCTGAGATGATGCCCTCTGGTCCTAGACTCTCCCACAAGGGGAAACAACTTCTCAGCATCTACCCTGTCAAGCTCCCTAAGAAACTTATATGTTTCAATAAGGTCGCCTCTCATTCTTCTAAACTCTAATGAGTACAGACCCAACCTACTCAACATCTCATAAGAAAATCCCTCCCTACCCGGGATCAACCAAGTGAACCTTCTCTGGAATGCCTCCAATGCCAGTATATCTTTCCTTGGATAAGGGGACCAAAACTGTTCACAGTATTCTAGGTGTGATCTAACTCATGCCTTCTAAACTGTTAGCAAGACTTCCCTATTTTTATAGTCCATTCCCTTTGAAATAAAGGCCAACATTCCATTTGCCTTACCTATTACCTGCTGAACTTGTATCTTAGCTTTTTGTGATTCATACACAAGGACACCGAAATCCCTCTGTGCTGCAGCTTTCTTCAGTTTTTCTCCATTTAAATAATATTCAGCTCCTCTATTCTTCCTGCCAAAGTCCATAACCTCACACTTTCCCATATTATATTCCAGCTGCCAAGTTTTTGCCCACTCACTTAACCTGTCTCTATCCCTCTGTAGACACTTTGTGGCATCCTCACTGATTGCCGTCCCACCTATTTTTGTGTCATCCACAAACTTAGTGATAGTACATTCACTTCCCTCATCCAAGCCATTAATGTATATTGTAAATAATTGTGGCCCCAGCACTGACCCCTGTGGCAATCCACTAGTTACAGGCTGCCATCCTGAAATTGCCCCCCTTATCCCAACTCTCTATTAGTTAGCCAGTCCTCTATCCTTGCTAATATACTACCCCCAACACCATGGGCTCTTATGTTATTAAGTAGCCTTATGTGTGGTATCTTTTCGAACACCTTTTGGAAATCCAAATATATTACATCTACTGGTTCCCTTTTATCTATCCTGCTTGTTACCTCCTCAAAGAATTCTAATAAATTTGTCAGGCATGATTTCCCCTTCATGAAGCCATACTGACACTGTTTGATTATATTATACATTTCTGAATGCTCTGCTATTACATCCTTTATAACAGACTCTAATATTTTCCCAATGACAGATGTTAAGCTAACTGGCCTATAGTTACTTGTTTTTTGTCTCCCTTTTTGAAAAAGGGTGTTACATTGGCAGTTTTCCGATCCTCTGGGACTTTCCCAGAATCTATGAATTCTTGCGAGGTTAGTACCAGTGTATCCACTATTTCTGTAGCTACTTCCTTTAATATCCTAGGATGCAACCCATCAGGCTCAGGGGACCTATTGGCCTTTAGCCCCGTTAATTTCCCTGGTACTTTTTCTCTAGTGATAGCTATTGTATTTATTTCCTTATTCCTTTTTGCTCCTTCATTATTTAGTATTTTGGAAACTCAGTCTGAAACTCACATAGCGGAAACAACTGCTCATTGTCTACCTTGTCAAGCCCCTCAGAACCTTATGCGTTTCAGCAACATCACTTCTCATTTCTTCTAAACTCCAATGAGCATAGGCCCAACCTGCTCCACCTTGCTTCTTCTGACAGCTGGTTAATTGCAAGAATCAACCTAGTGAATCTTCTTTGAATTGCCTGCATTGCAATTATATTCCTCCTTAAGTAAAGATACCAAAACTGCACATAGAGAAACAAGGTTAACATTGAAAGCGGCTGACCGTCCGTCAGCCTGCAACAAAATATGACAGACGCTGACTAATGGCGTCAGCAGTTCCCACAATCCCCAGCGCCCCAGAAACCGCTCTATCATTTTCCCCAGGCGCTGGGAGTGCGCATGCTCCCCAGGCGACCCTGATTCAGCCTCTGAAACCCAAAACAAAAACAGAATTACCTGGAAAAACTCAGCAGGTCTGGCAGCATCGGCGGAGAAGAAAAGAGTTGACGTTTCGAGTCCTCATGACCCTTCGACAGAACTTGAGTTCGAGTCCAAGAAATACCCGCATTCGTTGTTGCTGAGGCTGCGCTCGGCCCCGCTCAGTTTCCTGAAGCCGCACCGAATGCGCATGTTCTGTGCTGTCAGGTGGCCAGCGGGGGTTGGGGGTGGGGTTGGGGGGGGGTGGTGGGAGGTGAGGGAAAATGCCCTACCTACGCTTGCGCGGTGCGCCCGTTTTGATGGAACTAGACCGTATTCACCCACGCCATGCTTTCTGGGTAGCATCATCCTCCATTATCCCACCTTGAAATAATTTAGAAACCGGCCGTTCGGCCCTTAAAGCCAGAAGTCATTTCAGAAGCAATTGGCTGCTGCAATAGTGGATCATTTGTATGGGCGAATAAATTAAAAAAGGTTCAAAGCGTCTCTTCCTCAAACCCGTTTCTCTATCTCATGACCCTCTGCTGGCGGACGTACACTATTCAATAAGAGGGAGAGCAGCATCTCACAGCATCAATCAATGACAAATGACAAGGAAGAAAAACACGCCGTTTTAAAAGTCATAACGTCGATCTGTTCAGAATCTGCTGCCACTCCAACAGAGCAACTCTTCCCAAGTATTGCAGTACATGCTTGAATTGCCCTTGATAGAAAAGGCTGCATTGGTACAGAGGCTTCCGTGCTTAACTGCTGTTTCTCCCTTCACACAGATGTTGTCAGACCTGCTGAGTATCTGCAGAACTTTCTGCTTTCATTTCACTCCCAGAGTTTTGGGCGCTTTCCTTATCCTCACACCTCTGTGACTGTTCTTGTGTGTCTGTACTTTGCAAAGTGGAGTGTTGGATGCAATTTTGATAAACTTGTAGTTGCAGTGGATAAAACGTGAAAATTGAGAGAGTTGGTGGGGGAAATTACTTAGTCATTGCACAGTTGAATGCATTTGAAGGAAAACTTTCACATACAAGCACTTTGCTGCACATTAAATAATTTTAATCATAAGCAAGGGAGAGCACAAATGCAGTCCCCCACTACCACAAATTTTGCAGTCGAGTATCCCACATTTGGAAACATCACAGGCATCAGTATCTGCAAGAACATTACAAAACATTTCAAAATGACCATCACAAAAAGTGAAATAATATTCATGTTTTCCACATAGATCATGCTTAAATACAATCAAGGAACATTACAATCATTTCATAATGGTCATAACAGACAGTCAGACAGTGCAGTGGTATTTAAGTTGTCTACATAGATCATGTTGCACTTTGAGGTTCTTCAATTCAATTGTGATGCATATAGTATTCACTGCATACATTCATTGTGAGTCATAGAGCCTGAGGAGTCTATACAATTCCCAGCGCCTCGGTGTACTATGGCAGAAAGGTCTTAAACAGCGATCTTTCCCCATTGCGCCTTTGTGGCAGCTGTCCCTAGCTTTAGTGCATCCCTCAGCACCTAGTCCTGAACCTGGGAATGTGCCAGTCAGGGACAACTCTTTGCACTGGAAGACCAACAAGTTTTAGGCAGACCAAAGAGCGTCTTTCACCGAGTTGATGATCCTCCAGCTGCAGTTGGTATTTGTCTCAGTGTGTGTCCCTGGGAACAGCCTGTAGAGCACAGAGTCTTGTGTCACAGAACTGCTCGGGATGAACCTCGACAAAAACCACTGCATCTCTCTGCAGACCTTCTTTGCAAAGGCACATTCCATAAGGACCTAAACATCTGTCTCTTCCACACCACAGCCACCTCGAGGGCAATGTACACAGTGGGTGAGACTCCTGGTGTGTAGGAAGGATCTGACAGGGAGGGCTTTTTTCACCACCAGCCAAGCTACATCTTGGCACTTGTTGAAAAGTTCTGGTAATGAGGAATTCTGCCAAATGACTTTGACAGTCTGCTCAGGGAACCATCTGACAGGATCCACCATCTCCTTTTCCCTCAGGGCCTCTAGGTCATTACATGCTGACCACTGCCTGATGGACTTGTGGTCAAAGGTGTTTCTCTGCATAAATTTTCCCACGAGGGACAGGTGGTATGGCACGGTCCAACTACTTGTAGCATTCCACAGCAGCGTGGCCAGACCCATCCTTCGCAACATCAGGGACAAATAGAACCTTGGCACATAGTGAAACTAGGTGTTTGCATACTGAGGGTCTACGCACCGCTTGATGCAGCCGCACACAAAGGTGGCCATCAAGATGAGGGTGATAAAGGCAAAATGCTGTGGATGCTGGAAATCTGAAATAAAAACAAAAAATGCTGGAAAAACTCAGCAAGTCTGACACCACCTGTGGAGGGAAAGACAGAGTTAACACCTTGAGTCCATATGACTTTGTCAAAGCCTTCTTCTTGAGGGCGATGTTGGGCACATTTTTCCCCCCTTTATCTCGAGGCGAACACCACCACACAGGAGCAAGGAACGGGCCTCATTCTTGCAGAAGCAACCATGATCATGGACTCTCCACTGCCAGGTAAAAATTGATAAGAACAGAAATTACACTTGAACTTAACCAAAAGACCATGAGGCTTTTGCAGATAGTTTCACATACATGCATCTTCTGTGCATGTTCAATAATTTTAATCAGTCTGGAAAACACAACTCTCCGTATCATTGTTTCCCTCCTACCAGGTAAGTATATTTTATTAGGTTCACATGCTGCCAGCCCTCATCGAGCACTGCCTCTCACAGTCACACACGCTCAGTTTCAAATCATAACCACATCCCGTTCAGAAGCTGTTGCCACTCCTAAAGGCCAATTCTGCACGGCAATTGCAGTTGTATGCTTGACTGTTCCTTTAGAGAAAAGGCTGCACTGATAGAGAGCCTTCCAACCTTATTTGCTGTATTTGTTAACTGTATTCCTCTCTGCAGATGCTGTCAGACCTGTTGAGTTTTTCCAGCCATTTTTGTTTTTGTTTCAGATTTCCAGCATCCGCAGTATTTTGCTTTTATCTTATTTGCAGATTGCCCTTAAAAGGAAATGAACCGCCCTTAAAAGGCAATGAATGCTGCCTGCAATACGAAGATAAAAGCAAAAAACTACGGATGCTGGAAATCCAAAACAAAAACAAAAATAACTGGAAAAGCTCAGCAGGTCTGACAGCATCTGCGGAGAGGAACACAGTTAACGTTTCGAGTCCGTATGACTTTCGAGTCTGTATGACTTTTCAACAGTTCTGTTGAAAAGTCATAGAAAAGTCATACGGACTCGAAACGTTAACTGTGTTCCTCTCCGCAGATGCTGTCAGACCTGCTGAGCTTTTCCAGGTATTTTGTTTTTGTCATGCAGTACCAATATTGTCTATTAGGTGTCGCCGCTCCCTCACCTCTCAGGTTGAGTTCTGTCGAAGGGTCATGAGGACTCAAAACGTCAACTCTTTTCTTCTCCGCCGATGCTGCCAGACCTGCTGAGTTTTTCCAGGTAATTCTGTTTTTGTTTTTTTTTTGACTCCTCACTCTCCTGACAAGGCAAAGGACGAGAAAAATCTCAATCTGTTTATACATTGTTTTTAATATAGAGACAGAACAGTTGATACAGCAACACTGCTTAAACCACATGGACAAAGAACTTGAAAAATCTGTCATGAAAATATAATAATTTTAATATTATTGTGATTTATTGTAAAGGTAAGTTAATCGTGGGGTTTTGATTAGTTTCTCTGTGTGGATGTGTGTGCGGGCGTTTTAATTGAATTGCAGAAAGCTATCTGGAGCTTTTGACCTATCAAAAGAGAAGCTAGGTTTGAAATATAAATACATAAACATGGTTGAAGTTTCAGGATGTGAGGTGTGAAGAACTTTTGCATTTTTAGATAAACCAGAGTAGTTTGAATTTCAAAGAGATGATGGGGATGTTACAACTAGCCATAAACGAGGTGTTTATTTTCCGAAAGATTACTGATAATATGAGTACTATGGAAGATTTATTTTATTGGAAAAGTAAAGTTGCAAAGACATATTGGAACAATGGAACTTACATTAAAAAGAGAAAAACCTGTATAAAGGAGATGAGGCTTTCCATAAGGAGGAAGGCATTCTAAGATCTGACAAGTGTGAAGAGCCTCCAGCCTGCATGTATCAAGTTTCTGTCTACAGGAACCGAAGCTGACAAAAATCACTGCAAATATCACTGTACAGGTGTTGTGTGTTGCTTTGCCTGGATCTGTTGCAATCTATTTTGTTTTACTGTTGCCTTAATGGAGGTGTAACTGGGAGTCAGATTAATTAGGGGAGTTAGGAGTTATTATAGTAGTAATTTGTGGACCTGTGTGTGTGTGCTTAAAATCTTTTCCACTATTAATCAATGTTTAATCTACTTTTGTACAAAACCCCTAAGACTTGGTGGACTTGTTACTACTGGATTCAAGCATGCATTTTGAAATAAAAATACAAATTGTGAAACAGTTGTGGCAGCTGTTTTAAATTTCCGTCTGGGGATTTGTGCATCTCAGCGTTTACCATTCACTGTGCCATAACATTTTATTCTGTTTTTGCATTTTTTTAAAATGTAGAGATAGAACAGTTAATGCAGCAACCCTGCTTAAACCACATGGACAGGCAGAATTGGTTTGAACCGTATGCTTGTAAAAACCTAATCTCTTGTTCACATTGTCAGGGATAGACGTTGGGGAAGGATGTGAAACTTTAGATAATAGAACAAGATTAACACTTTCAACTCGGGCTGTATTCCCTGGGGTTTAGTGCGTTGACTGGTGATTTGATTGAAGCTTTCAGGATATTAGCAGCAATAGATGGTGTCTCCTATTGACATGTAGGAGCAGAATGAAAGAGTGCTGTTGTTCTTGGTGTGGAATCAGTAAATAAAAGCTGAGAAATGAAGAAAGACTTGACTTCAGTGATCTGTCATTCACCGCCCGGCCATCTGAGCTTTGACAGCCTGGCTGATAGATACAAGATGGGATGACTTGTCACAGAGTCATCATGTTCTGGTAGAAACGTTGGCAATATGAGGTGAGAGTGGGGTCACTCCAGCCTCTTCAATGAAAATGTGACCATTTCCTGAGAGAACATTGTCATTTCCAGGGAGTTCGAGGTTCGGTTCCATTGGAATGTGACTATCCTGGAGCCTCAGGGAGTAGGGGAGGAATTGCCGAGAGTTTTCCTGAAATGGTCACATTCCAAGAGACAGCATTCCTAGGTGGTGGGACAGCAGCGTGAGTTGATGCTGTCTGCCGGATGAGACAAGCTTGATGGATCTGATAGAAATGTACAAAATGATGGGTAAGTGAAGAGTATGTGCAGACTGTGCATTGTATCTGAGCCCTGCCTGGTGTGTGATTCAGAGATTTCACCCAGTCAGTAGCTGAGCCCAGTGACAATCCCCAGACTGTAATTCCTCCATTAGAGAATTCAGCTCTTCCTCCATCTGTTCCTCACTAGGATTCGTGTACAAATCGGACGACTCGCACAGTTTGTTAATTTTCCTTCCATGTTTAATTCCCGATTTTAAACTTCTCACATTTAAGTCACTGAAATAAAACATAAGAATATATGAAAAATTACAGACAGGAAAAGATACTCTGGTCCGTCCAGCCTGTCCCGCATAAATGCAGCAAAATATATCGACTTCTCCAGCCCAACCGAGACTGTTACCTCCTGGGAGAGACCAGAAAACAGATTCAAAACCAAGGTTCATTTCAGAGAAAACTTTCTGGGGAATTTGTAAGCTGTCCAAGGTTTTATATTTTATTTTAGTCGGCTTTTGTGTGCTTGCTTAATTTGGCCATTTTATACTCACATCAGGTGACCAGAAAAAGAAGCAATGTTATTGCTGTTAACCATTTACAACAAACTAACCCAAAACAGTGTTACAAAGCAGTCGCTGACTAGTGTAAGTTTTAGGTCCTATTCAACCTTAAATTCCAATTTTGTTCATTTGATACTTAACCATACAGGCAACAGGAGACAATCTGGTGAAATAATGCAGGAAACTTTACTTCAGTTATAAATTAATACGCAACAAAGCAGGGCAGCAACATGACAGGCGTACTACTATTCTCGCTTCCTGATTCGGCTTAGGGCAACACTTGGTTTCTGTTCTCTCCCAATCTTCTGCTTCCCTGCGGACAGCAGGTTCTGCAAACTTCAGTTTCAAACTTGGTGCGTGCCCTGGCCAGAGAAAGCTGCTGCTTATTAACTCTTTCCAAGCCACAACATACAATATGATCAATGATGTCATTGCATTCTGATTGGTCTATATGAGGAGAGGCTATTTCTTAATTGGCTTAAGGGGTGCATGGTCAATCTGTGATTGGCCCCAAGGGTGATGGTCATCAACTGATGTCACTTCCCATTATCCCCTGACTGGTTCCTTAAAATGCCAATTACTTATAGGGCCATCCTCCTCATTAAAATTTGTTTCTGTTATTTTAATAATGTCTTGCCAAAATAAAAGAATGTTTTATGATATCTTCCTTGCCCATTTGTTCAGGATAAGGGGAAGTATGCTGTTATGCCCTCATGAATGATACCTTGAGCTTATTGTCTCAGACTTTGCTTAATTGGTGCAGGTTCCTCATTAAATCAGAACCTTTCTCAATGACTGTTTTCGAGGCCATTTGCAAGGTGATGTATTTCTCTCTGTGGTTGCTGGTAATTGGAATTAGTTATTTTACTTTAAAACAAAGGATACAGTAGAAAAGTTGCTTATAACCTTAAAACTGTGTAAACCTAATACAGAAGATTACATAATACTAATACAAAAGCTTACAAAGTAGGTAGTATTTAAAAGTTATACAGTGTGTATAAAATACAAGTGCATAGCAATAATTAGTGTCTAAAATGTGAAGTAGTAAAGTCTCCTTATACATTCAGTTAATACATGGTCTTGAGTGATAAAAGTCAAAGGATTATGCAGTTGCAAGACTAATCTTACACTGTTACAAGTTAACTCTATTAAAGAGAATACATTGAGGCAAATGTAATTGCTTTCTTCTAAAACACTACAAACTAAAACTAATTTAATGTAGAACACAGGTGTTGTTATTCTTTCCTTGTCTCCACACAATAAATCCCTTCTAACTTTCCTTTGTTGATAACATCAGGTTTTGATAAGGATTGAATGATGTGACAGGATGTAAACTCACCTGATCAACCTAGAAGGCTGCATGTTCTCGCAATGTGGCTCTGTGATAGAGATAAGTACAAAAGGGGCCTCTGCAGAAGTTGTCTTGTAATTAATTTATTAGTGTGTTACATTTCTTCTGTCTAAAATCCTGTGATGCACCTCTGTTAAGTGAAGCTTAGCAGAGTCATATGATATTAAGATATTAAAGTCCTCCATTGGTTTGAGTTTAAACAGAGTAATATATTAGATTAACTGATTAATATACTTTGTCTGTAAGCTAAACCAAAACTAATCATTAAACATCAATTTACCTACATTAGCATCAGATGATTTCATTAGAATGAAGTGACTCAATTACTTGGGTAATTGAACAATAAGTAATTAATAATCGGTAGTTAATTAGAAGTCGCTTTATGTAATTTCTATATTTCTCCATTAGCATTTCTTATGAGAGAATTAAAGTGCTGTAACAGCTGGGAGAGAAAAGGCATAAGTCTTGGACTCCCTCTCTAGCAGGAACACACACTGTCTTTGACTGTTGAGTCTGTTTTAATGAATGGGACTCATGTAAAAACATCAAGAGACATAGCTTAAAGGAAGGCTTTGTTTAAGTTTAAGACAAAGTGCATAATTAGCCAGAACTAATGGAGTTAACCCTTATCAGATTATTGACAAATTATAAACCAATTAGCCATTTCCAACAATTTGGCTAAAGTGAGATTATAACATTTCTTGAATATAATAAAAGGATTGTAGAAACCATCTTTATGTAAATCAAGTGTGGAAGAATTGGTTTAGATCTTCAGAGGTAGGTGAGCGTCCTCCTGTCAGCGTGAAGGTTGTTTCCAACAAACCTCAGGGACAGGTGAGTATTGAGTGTGGTTATTCCTGGGACTGGTTCACTGACGGATTACCTGTCAGTAGAAATCCCAGTAAGGTGTAGTGCTTCTCAGAGGCAGTGACAGTTTCTCTGTTGGTGTGAGAAGCTGAAGCTGTTGTCCACTTCTCTTGGATTGATCACCCATTTGAAAATGTGGAGTTGGTAGAATTTCATTGATAAGTAAACTTTATCATTCAATAATATCATGTCTGATCTGATTGTAATCTCAACTCCACATTCCCGCCTACCCTAGAGAGCCTTTCACCCCCTTGTTAATCAAGAATCTATCTACCTCTCCCTCAAAAACATTTAAAGGCTCTACTTCTACCACCTTTTGAGGAAGAGAATTCCAGAGACTCACAACCCTCTGAGAGAAAAAAATTTCCTCATCTCAGTCTCAAATGGGTGACCCCTTATTTTTAAACAGTGACCCTTAATTCTAGATTCTCCCACAAGAAGAAACATCCTTTCCACATCCACCCTGTCAAGCCCCCTTAGGATCTTCTATGTTTCAATCTCAGTCCCTCAGCACTGGCGTTGTTGTCACTCATTGATTGATGTGAGTGAAAGCTGCTCCTTGTTCTGTGAGCATCCTTTGCTTGTGTAGAAACTCAGAGTCTGATGACAGATTGGCTAAAGCTTGGTGAGGGAGACCCTGTGTGGGTTCACTGATATTCCAGGAGGACCAACAACTGTGTGAAGTTTTTAATACAGAACTCACACTTATAGGGTCTCTCCCCGGTGTGAGTGCATTGATGTGCCAGGAGATACACTGTGTGAAAACTTTGTCACAAACATCACACCTGAATGGTTTCTCCTCGTGTGAATCCTCTGGTGTTCCAGGAGGGTCAAAGAAAGCTTCATCACAAGCCTCACACTTGAAGGGTTTCTCTCTTGTATGGATCCTCTGATGGGGAGGAGGTTTGATGACTGTGACAATGATTTGTCGCACACCTCGCACGTGAACGGTTTCTCCCCGATGTAAATGTGTTGGTGTCTCAGCAGCCTCGAAGATATTGGAAAAACGTTTTCACAAACCTCACACTTGAAGAGAGTTTCTCCCCTGTGTGACTCCTCTGGTGTATCAGGAATCTCATAGATGTTGGAAAAGATTTATTGCAAATCCCACAATCCTCTGATGGAGCAGGAATCTCAATGAGTCAGAGAATGATTTGTCACAGACCTTACACTTGAATAGCCTCTCACATGTAGGAATGAGTCACTGGTTCATGAGGCTTGATGAATGATTGAAGCTCTCTCCACACTTGGAGCCACTCACACTTCTTCCCAGCCTCACCCTGACCGATTGCCCACAGATGAACCTTTGGAAAGGTTGGTTCTGATGGAAGGTTCCACACCACTGACCAGTTTCAGATCTGATGATATGTCAAAGCTCCCCTGACCCAACCGATTTCCAGATGATGTTTTCACTGCCCAACCTTTGTGTTGAGCAATGCTGTGAAGGGACTGGATGTCTTCCCACAGTTGTGCAGTTAGTCCTTGGGTGATGGTCAGGATCTATCTCCGGTGTATTTATCTGGTGTAGTATGGTGCAATCCTTCTGTAAAACAGGAAAAGGAAACATGGTTTCCTCCAACTCCCTCTCCTCCTTTGCTGAAGGGACTGACTCCTCATTTTGTTTTTATTTATACTTTCACAGGATGCAGGGGTCGCTGGCTAGGTCAGCTAATTGGCTTTGAGATGGTGGTGGTGGTGGGCCACATTCTTGAATCACTGCAGACCATGTGGTGTAGGTACACCTAGGGCCATGGAGAGAAATCATGGGCCATGGTACTTCTCCTGTTTCTGGGCCCCTAATCTCTGCCATAACCACCCCCTTTAACCCTCCCCCTCACACCCTTCAGGCACCCAGAACTGTGAACCATAGTCACAGTGGGGTCAAACTGTTTCAAATAGCTCTATAAAAACCTCTTGGCTTTTGTACTCTACACATCTATTTAAAAAGCCCATAGAAAGCTCAGGTTTCAGCATGATAGATGTTACAATCATGGCTTTTTCAGACAATTACACACAACTTGGTTCTTCATACTATGCAACCAACTCCACTTCTTTGACCCTGCCCCTATGAAATATCTGGACAGAAATATCCAGAAGACTTGAACCTAACAAGAGCCACAAACAACAATCCCATGTAAAGTGAGAATATCAGAACTAACAGTGACATATTCTATTGGTCAATGATTCCAGCTTTCACTTCCAAGTTTAAAAATTGCAAAGCCTTCCAGTAAATTAGCATCAACCAAGTCACCTGTAATAATGTGCTATTTCTATCCACACAAGGGGGCTTTGTTAACAGAAAAATTACACTTTACATTGAGTGATAAATATTTTCTAATTTTAAATTGAAGCTAACCACACTCAAATGCCCAGAATGGAGAATATAATAGGAGAGAAAACTACTGCAGAAAGCTATAAATCTGAAACATAAACAGAAAATACTAGAAATACTCAGCAGGCCAGGCAGCATCTGTGGAGAGAGAAACAGAGTCAATGTTTCAGGTCCACGATCTGACGATGGCTCACTCACTACTCTGTCTTGTGCAGATGCCATACATGCTGAACATTTCCAATACCTCCAATTTCTATTAGAGCAAAAATAACCCATTTCACCAGCTCTCCAAAAAGCAATCAGATTCCTGTGAGCCCCTCATTCCCCTTCAGCAAAACTCCCAGCAGCAGCTGCCTGAGATCTGGCTTGGAACAACACTAAACATCAATTACAAAATACATTAAGATGTGAAGAAAACATAAACAACCTGCTGGGCAAAAACAAAATCAATGTCAAAGCAATAAGTTGATCATTTTAAAAAATGAGTAGCCAATAAAAATGTGCATTTAAAAACTGTCAAGCAGCAGAGCGAAATAATAAAACCTTTTTTGCCTTCTCGCTTAAGAAGAAGAGCTGGAAGAGAGAGCGAGAGAGAGATAGAGCTAGAATAGGCCCCAAGTCCTGGTCACAGGGAAGGGGGAGGGGACCAGGGCTGAGCTAAGGAGTTGGGTTTAACTAACATTGAACTTGTGTTTGTTTCTAGTGGCCCACACTCTGAGGTGGCCTTGGCAGAATTCCTATGAAAGTGGGGGTCGGATGTTCAGCCTGGATGATCGTCCTCTCCCGGCCTGGTCTGTGGATAGGTTTTTGGGGAGGGAGGAAGAAGAGAAGGGGGTTGGTGCGTGTCCTCACACTGAGCAGACTTGTGTGTATCTGGTTTATTCCCAATCTCAGGGTTCTCTCACTCACTTACACACTCTCTCTGTCGCATTGACACATGTGCACTCTCTCACCCACACACTCACTCTCTCCCACACTCTCGAACACACTCTCTCAATGTCTTTCACTCACGCTCTCTATCTCATTTACTCCTTCACTATCTCACTCACGCAGGGGAAGCCAGGGCTACAGCCACCAATGACTGAAGGCAGACTCAGTGAGAGGTAAGGGAGGGATGGAACAGAGGCCAAGGCATCCAGAACTGAGGGCAGTCTGGGTGGAGAGGTCGGGATGGGAAGGGCCAGGGTCACAAACACCACCAACTGAGGGAGAACTGGGTGGAGAGATTGGGGTGGGAAGGGCCCTGTGAGGGTAAACTAAACATAGTGTCAGGAAATTGGGATAGTTTAAGTAAGTTATATTTGTAGTTGTAGGTGTTAGCAATGAGCTTTAGCTTTAAAGTTTAAGTTTGATTTATATTGCTGTATGTGTTTTAAGAAAGGTCAAATTGAATTTTAGTTTCACTTTAAAAGGGTGCTTACATTTCTAATGACGTTTTTATGACTCCTAAGCAGAAATTAAACAAACACAACAGTAGAAAACTGGTTGTTGCCTAGCAACAGGGGTCCAGAGAGGCAGGTCTCACCCACAGACACGCACACACACAAAGCTACACACACAAAGTTCGTTTTGGAAGCTGTTGGAGTTCAGCCAGTTTTGAAGATAGCTGCCGGAGAAGCAGGCTAGAAGGGGCAGATATCCAGCTGTAAGCTAAAGTTGGTTGCAAGTAGCTGTCAGAGAGAGACTGGAGCAAGAGGGCGCAGATAGCCAGTCTCAAGCTAAAGAAAAAACCTGTGAATTCAGGGGAGTGGAACAGGAGAAAGTCCAAAGTAGACCTTCCAGTCAAAGAAAGCACAGGAACCTGGAAAAGATCCTGTTAAGAGAAGTTAAGAGTGAGGGGCAGAGAGAAAGGCTCGAAGCTTTAAAGAGTCAAAAGCTGCAGAAAACAGTTTTAAAGCAAGAACAGCTTGCAAGAGGCCAGAAGGTCCAAAGAGACAACTGAAGGTCTGCAACTCTTTGCTATGGGCATGTGAAGCAGTTGCTGACAGTTGAGTTGGTGATAGCGAGTGTGTGGGAGACAGCTTAAATACATGTGGTGACCCAGGGAAGAGGAACATCGGAAGGAGAGTTCAAATCCCTGGGGGTGAACCCTTGCGGAAGGCGTCTGAGGGAAAGCATCAGTTTGGTAGAAGATTCCAAAGCGAGTTCTTGGAGAGTGGAGATTGGAAAGCCTTGTGTGAAGGACAGAGTTCAGTGAGTCTGGTTGGCTCACAGTGTGACAAGGATCTGGGGAGAGCTGAGGAGAGATCCAGAACATCTGGTTGGGGTGGCATCTACCACTTGATTTCAGAGTGTGGTGTATCTGACTCCAGATTGCCTATTGGTAAATGGACTGTGTATTTACTGTGTACATTAAAGTGTAAGATAGCTTTGTACCTTGTGTTATCCTTACAAATTTGTATCTATCCATAAAGGAATAGTCGTGGATGGAGTATTGTAATATAGTTTATCTTTTCTTGTTTGAGAAATGTTTTATTCTTTTGTTAAAAGTTAATCAGCTGATTCCTCTGACTCTGTTCAGGAGCTACTCTCCATGTATCTAAACAAACGAAAAAAAGTTAGTATTTTATCAAGCTGTGTTCCATTCTGGGGTCAGGCTTGTCCAGGAGTAACCTTAGCTGGGATCGTAACAACTGAGGCACTAGGGGTTTTACCTGACCTTGTTCTCCACCAGCTCTGAAGAAGAGTGAAGAAAGGATCAGCTGACATCACCCAGGCAAAACGCTGCAGATCAGCAAAAAAGGAGGAATCG
The DNA here is from genome assembly GCF_017639515.1 of Carcharodon carcharias. Lineage (NCBI taxonomy): Eukaryota > Metazoa > Chordata > Chondrichthyes > Lamniformes > Lamnidae > Carcharodon > Carcharodon carcharias. The sequence goes on from NC_054485.1 coordinate 73,605,507, forward strand.
ACAAAAATGGCACCTCCTACTCAGCACCTGATTGGCTGCTGTTCAGAACAAGAGCAATCATTGGCCAAATGGCATTTCAATCAGGATGGTTTATGCACCAGATTGGCTGCTTTCAATAATGACCATCCCGATTGACAGGCTATTGGCCAATGTGTCCAGGAACCTCTATAGGCTCAGGCCCCAGTGATCAGCACCGTCTGTACCCGCCTCACCTCGACCCAGCTTCTCATATTTAGTAATGACCCATCAACAAAACTCAGCCTGTAAATCAGAAGGGAAATGCTTCCAATAAACACACTCAGTATCCAACTCAGCTTCAGTCAAACAGTTCAGCACAAAGCACCGAGTAAGCAGCTCTCTCAGCTGGATCTTCTCACACAGCATAGGGGGCATTTCCACACCTGATTCCCCACAGGATAGTCAGACTGCCTGAACATTAGTGTGGATATTATGTGATGTAATTATTATAAATTCTGTCCCTTCACTCACCATCTTCTCACTTGGTTTTCAGTCCCTACAGGAAGTGAACCAGCTGTGGAAGAGGAAGAGGAGAGAATGGGAAGAGTGGGTGGGCTCTCTGATTGACATGAAATGGAGGTGACTTTGAGCAGCAGATCAGGTGGGGATTTAAACTTGTCATTGTCCCATCTGAATATAACCTCACTTATTGCAGCTGCTGTCTCAGTTCCCCGATAAACGTTTGACAGAGATTTCTAGTGTGGGAATAGCATTCTTCATCCTCGGAGGCTTTCAAACTGACAATATCAATGTGGGATGTGTAACCTTGGATGTGTTTGACAGCAGATCAGAAGAGGAAGACCCACAGCACCCAAGGCAGAGATGACCTGCAGTGGTGGGATCAGCACATGCACAGGAGAGAGGGGCACAGGAGAGAAGGGTACACAAGAGATGAACAAAGAGATGGGGGAGGAGATTGATCCACACTTCGGGGAGTGATTACGTGTTGGGGGTATAACCTGTTTTTGCAAGTAGCTGTGACTTGGAGATTGACTCTATGACTGCTGGAGTGACTTGAGGAGTGATCCCTCACCCCTTGCCAGACTTCTCTACCAGCCTCTTGCACATTGCCTAATGCCACCCCTCACTCTGCCACTCACCCGTCACCTCTCACCTGACCCCATGTCCCTTTCCAGGATTTGGGAGGCGACAACACATTCAAGGACTTTGGAGAGGAAAAGGAGGTTGGAAATGGGACTGTAGTTTGCAAGGACGGAGGGATCAAGGGTTGTGTTTTTGAGGAGAGGGGTGATAACAGCAGATTTAAAGGAGAGAGGGACAAAATCTGAAGAGAGAAAACTATGAACAATATCAGCTAATGTGGGGACCAGGAAGGGAAGTTGGGTGATCAGCTGTTTAGTGAGAATAGGGTCAAGGGAACAGGAGGTGGGTCTCAATGACAAGATGAGCTCAGAGAAGGTATGAGGGGAGATAGGAAAGAAACTAGAGAAAAATATGAGTTCAGAGCAAGGGCAGGGGGAACATTAATGGAAGTTTGTCCAGGCGAGCTAGTGGAAGGGAGGGAATGGCAGAGGCAGCTGGTGGGATTGTTTCAATCTTATTTCCCTGAGCAGAGAGGTCAATAACCAGGGAGCAGAGATTTAAAATAATTGATGGAAGGATTAGAGAGGTTTTGAGGAGTAATTTTTTCACCCAGAGGGTGGTGAGGGTCTGGAACTCACTGTCTGAAAGGGTGATAGAGGCAGAAACACTCATCACATTTAAAGAACACTGGGATATGAACTTGAAGGAATAATTTCTCCACGTTGACACTGTCCCATCAAACACTCACACTGAAGGTACAGCACAGGTTAGATACAGAGTCAAGCTCCATTAAAACTGTGTTGACGTTTCGAGTCCTCATGACCCTTCGACAGAACTAAGTAGAAATAGGAAAGGGGTGAAATATAAGCTGGTTTAAGGTGTGTGTGTGTGTGTGTGTGTGTGTGTGGTGGGGTGGGGGGGCGGGGTGGGCCTGAACAAGAACTGCCCAGATTGTCTAAGAAGCTAAACAGAAAGTTCCCTTACTATCACATTGTCGAGAGAAGGAGATTTGTTTCAAGACCAAACTTTAATCCATCCCAGATGGGACTTAACCCATAATCCCTGGTTTAGGAGGCTAGTGTCGTATCCATTAGGCCACTGGGGCAGGACAAGATGGGGTTTGGTGATTGTAACTTTGACCCTTTATCTCGATGTAATCGCTGCCAAATTTGATGCCTTTTTGTGGACCGGCCCTTTCTTTTCATTCACAACCAGATTGGATCAATTCCAAACGTTCGAGTAATGAGCTGACAGGATCGGGATTTGTATTTTGTGTGTCAGTAATTAATGCTGGAAAAGTATAGATTGTATGTGAGAAGCTATTGTCTTTCCAGAAGTTTCCTTGTTTGCCCTGTCTCAAAGTTTCAATGATTTCCCCAACCCAGATTCCCGGCTGCCTCCTTGACCTCGCTGTCTCACCTGGTCTCACTACTCTCATCATATCAATCACAGAGAAGGCCATCTCTGATCACTTCCATATGTTACTCAGCACCCACATCCCCTGCACCGTCCCCCCCCTCCACCCCACACACACACACACACACACACACACACACCTTAAGCCATCTTATATTTCACCCCTTTCCTATTTCTACTTAGTTCTGTCGAAGGGTCATGAGGACTCGAAACATCAACTCTTTGCTTCTCCGCCGATGCTGCCAGACCTGCTGAGTTTTTCCAGGTAATTCTGTTTTTGTTTTGGATTTCCAGCATCCGCAGTTTTTTGTTTTTATCCATTAAAACTGTCCCTGGATGTCCACTGGCAGTGGATGGTTAACCAGTTGTCCACCATAGCCTTTCAAGTCTGTGTCTCTTGGACTTAAGGGAGTGGATATGAAGGCTGTACCCGGGGAAAGGGCCAGAGTGAGAGAGGGGAGTGGTTTTATCGAAGACTCAGGCATCTCAGCTAGAGGATAGGGTGCGGTTGAGTAAATCAGGAGCTGCAGAAATGTTGTGGTGAACGGAGGCCCAAAGGCCTAGACAGTTGGGATTTGGAGAGTGCAGTTGTTAGTGAATTGGGGAAGTTTTTTTCCAGAGATGGATACAGAAGGAGGTAGAGCTGGAATGTGGAAGGGGGAATGTGGGTGCTGAGTAACATATGGAAGTGATCAGAGATGGCCTTCTCTGTGATTGATATGATGAGAGTAGTGAGACCAGGTGAGACAACGAGGTCAAGGAGGTGGCCGGGAATCTGGGTTGGGGAAATCACTGAAACTTTGAGACAGGGCAAACAAGGAAACTTCTGGAAAGACAATAGCTTCTCACATACAATCTATACTTTTCCAGCATTAATTACTGACACACAAAATACAAATCCCGATCCTGTCAGCTCATTACTCGAATGTTTGGAATTGATCCAATCTGGTTGTGAATGAAAAGAAAGGGCCGGTCCACAAAAAGACATCAAATTTGGCAGATATTACATTGAGACAAAGGGTCAAAGTTACAACCACCAAACCCCATCTTGTCCTGCCCCAGTGGCCTAATGGATACGACACTAGCCTCCTAAACCAGGGATTATGGGTTAAGTCCCATCTGGGGTGGATTAAAGTTTGGTCTTGAAACAAATCTCTTTCTCTCGACAATGTGATAGTCAGGGAACTTTCTGTTTAGCTTCTTAGCCAATCTGGGCAGTTCTTGTTCAGCCCCTTTCTCATTCTGTCTGGCTTTCCAGTGACACAAACCAATGCAAGTTTCTCCCAAACTGTGTACCATCCCAACACTCAGGGAACAATGTCACCTCCACTTTCCAGGCAAATACTGTCCCTTTAACTCCTGTCTTTCGTTTACTCAACACCCAAACACAGTTACTACTTTGAAATGACAACTGATAATATGTAAAATTAGCTTGAGCAATTTATGTCAGGAAGGATATTAAGGAATATAGAGCCAAGTGGATGGATGGGGTTAATATACAAATCAGCCATAATCTAATTGAATGGCAAAACAAACTTGAGGGGCTGAATGGCCTCCTGTTCCAATGTTCCTAAGTTTATGAGTGGATCAGGATCAAAAGATGGGGAAATGGATTTGAGCTACGGATGAACCATCATGGGATTGGGCTTGAGGGGTAAATGTCCTCCTCTTGTTGCTGTAAATGTGTACAGCAACATAACATATTATTAGGGGACAAACAATCCCATCGCTGTCCATCACCCGTGCACCCCTTTCTCTGGGTTGTTACTGAGTTTGAGTAAAATAGGATTTATAAGAAGGGAAGAATTAGAGTACGAGAGAAAGCTTGCTGGAAATTTAAAAACAAATCATCAGATTTTGTTAATTCTTTTCTTATTTAAATATATATGCAATGTAAGTGTTGGTCCTATAGAAAGTGAGTCTGGAGAAGTAATAATGGAAAATATGGAGATGGCAGATGACTTGAACAGGTATTTTGCATCGGTCTTCACTATAGAGCATACAAGTAACATCACAGAAATAGCTGGAAATCAGAAAATGGAAAGGAGAGAGGAACTCAGGAAAATTACAATCACCAGGGAAGTGGTACTGAGCAAGTTGTTGGAGTTGCAGATTGGGTCCTGATCGATTTCATCCTATGGTCTTAAAAGAAGTGGCTAGTGAGATAGTTGATATGGTAGTTTTCATTTTCCAAAATTCATTGGATTCGGGAAGGTTCCATTTGATTGGAAAATAGCGAATGTAACTCCTTTATTCAAAAAGGGGAGACAGAAAGCAGGAAACGACAGGCCAGTTAGCTTAACATTTGTCATAGGGAAAATATTAGAACCAATCCTCACTCTGCACCAGATTTGTACAGTATTGATCTCCTTATTTACTGAAGGATGTAGATGCATTGAAAGCAGTTCAGAGAATGTTTACCAAACCACTACCTGGAATGGAGGGGCTGTGTTTTGAGGAAAGGTTGGACAGGCTCAGCTTGTATTTGCTGGAGTTTAGAAGAGCAAGAGGCAACTTGATCGAAACAGATCCTGAGGAATCTTGACACAGTGGATGTGGAGAGGATGTTTCCTCTTGTGGAAGAATCTAGAACTGGGGGTCACTGTTTAAAAATAAACAGTCACCCATTTAAAAGAGGAGATTTTTTTTCTCTCAGAGTCTTTGGAACTCTCTTCCTCAAAAGGCAGTGGGAGTCTGTGAATATATTTAAAGCAGAGCTAGATAGCTTCATGATAAACAAGAAGGTGAAAGGTTATTGGGGGTCGGTGGGAATGTGAGGTTGAAGTTACAATCAGATCAGCCATGACCTTAGTGAACGGCGGAACAGGCTTGAGGGGCTGAGTGGTCTACACCTGCTCCTAATTTGTATGCTCATATGTTAAATATGGCACCAGGATCTTTTACAGCATGAGGGGTGGTGCCTTCCTGCTTGATTAATTATGCATTTGCGAGAAGCATAGCCAATGAGCTCAACAGTGGAAGATTGCAAGTGTTTAAACATCCTGTCACCCAGCAGGAATCACACCGACTTTCCCACCCACCACCGGACTTAAGACTCCAGTCCTGCCCATGAATTTCGATTCTCTCTTTATTGATGCTGCCAGAAATGCGGAGGTTTCCAGCACTTTCTATTTTTATTTCAGATTGCCAGCGCAGTATTTTGCTCTTCTTTGATGAAAGCAAACCTTTACTTAAAAATTGTGACCAATTGAAGCAGTTTCATATAAGGGTTGTACAGAGGGCTCTGACTGGCTTCATGATCAATGCAGTGTGTAAACATCCACAGGATAATTCCTTTACTCATTTTACAACGTGTTTCAATAAATGGTAGGTGGGATTTGTACAGGGAGCCCAGAATGTGTGGGGCTCAGACAATATGTTCAAACCCTGATGTCCTGGCCAACATGGATTCCGCAATCAACATCACAAAAACAGATTATCTGATCAATATCACATTGCTGTTTGTGGGAGCTTGCCGTACACAAATTGGCTGCCACATTTCCTACATTATAACAATGACTACACTTCAAAAAGCACTTCATTGGCTGTAAAGTGCTTACAGATGCCCTGAGTTTGAAAGTTGATATATAAAGGCAAAACTTGGGCTGGAATTTTTCGGTCCCATCACAGTGGGGACAGGGCCATAAAATGTGGCGAGCCATTCTAAATTCCATTGACTTCAGCAGGAGGGTAAAATCCGGATACAGTAAAATTCTTCCCTTTCTCTCTTTCTTAGGGAAACATTTTGCCTCCTGTGAACTGGAAATTGATAAAGTATACCAGCCCACAGTGACATTGACCAATATATTGTGTACAGGACTCTTGCTATAGGCTCCTGTTTCAGTGAATAGGAACACACCATGCTGACAAATCAGATAAAAAAGTGAATTTATTGAGAGTTATAAATCTATACAGATGATTGATAAAGCAACATGCAAACAACAGAGTATTCAGTTTACATCGAAATTTAAATCAATCAAAATAACAAAGCATTTGAAAATGACTCAAGATCTTTCCCAGAACATGAAGTGAATCTCAGAAGAGTGCAAGGTGAACATATCACACTGTCATTACATTGAGGTACGATGGGCTAAGGGATCTCAGGTCTGTAGAGACTCCTCCCCAGTCCCTCACCATACTCAGGATAGTAGTCCTCCCAGACAGGAGAGTACAAACATCCCCCATGGTATTAGTCAAACACCCGTCACCTGAAGAGGATCTGTCTATAATTCACATCACCAACTAAAGCAGAGTCCGATTCTACCCCATACCCATTCCTGAAAGTTGGCTCACTTTACTAATACACACACACTCTCACCACAGGAAACTCTCAGAATACTACAGACAGAAGTTTCTTTAAAATCTCTGTGCTTTAGACTGACTCCTAATTCCAATGGTCAGAAATGACACCGATATTTAGTGGCACATCATGGAGCTTGTTTTCATCATACAAACAAATGCAGAATAGAAGAGATCAAGAGTGGTTTGCAATTCTGTTATGGAGTGGACAACAACACTGCAGAGATCTCCAAACTGTAGATCATGTGTATCTATGGTAGTCAGTTTAGTTTTGGCACGGAGGTGATCGAGGAAAATGAGTTTCCCATTTTGATGGTATTTAATACTGACACCAGAGGACAGTTGATCTTTGATGAGGTGAATAGTCACTGTCAGGTAGATTGTAAATAGAATAGGGGCTATCACACAGTCTTGCTTGACACCAGTCTGGATTTTGAAGGCTTCTGTTTCAGATCTCCCACTCAAGACAGCTGCAGTCATATCATCATGAAGCATTGGAGCACAATCCACAGAGCCTCACAATCTACTGAGTTAAATACTTTGATCACGTTGATGAATGTAATGAAGAGTTCCTGGTGTTGTTCTCGACATTTTTCTTGGGTTTGTCTGGGAGCAAAGACCAAGTTGGAGATTCCTCTGGAAGATCTAAAGCCAAGTCAAAGTTCTAAGTGATGTCTGTATCACTCGATCCATGTGGGGGACTGATGCCTGCTGGACAGATCATCAACTTGTTCGATCGGTGATGAACATCCACCCAGCACCAAGACATTACAAGGCTCAAAAGTCCAAGAGGAAGATCATCAATGTCTCAGCCCTAAAACAGCCTGACCGAAGAGAGGAATTCCAGGTGCAGCTCACGACCAATTTGGAAAGTCTTCACACGTCCAACTCAATTCCTGAACAGTGAGATCAAATAAAGTCAGCTGTACTAAACTCCAGTGTCTGGACCATTGGGTTCCTCCTGGAACAAAAGCGATCAGCCTTCATTGTCTGGCAGAACAACCCAAGGTCATAACTCAAGAAGTCAGCATTTCAACCGCTCATGGCTGATGCCCAAAGACAAATCCGGAAGATAAAGGACATGTGCTGGGAAAAGAAAGCCCGAGAGATCCAGCAGTATCTGGATCATGACATGTGAAGCTTTTCTTTCGAAGCCACCAGGGCCATCTAGAGTAAAAATAAAGTGCTACAGGTGCTGGAGACCTGAAATAAAAACAAAGTGCTGCAGAAACTCAGCAGAAAAATTCCCACAGATGCTTCTTGGCCTGCTGAGTTCCTCCAGCATTTTCTGTTTTTATTTCAGGGCCATCAATAGATCGAGATAAATGGACAAAATCTCCTTCATTCACAGGATGGTGTTTCTCTTCTTAAGGATGACAATGACATCTGTTAACGCTGGAAAGAACATTTTGAATAACTCCTCAACCATGAATCCACAGTGGCAGCTGATACCTTCCAGTCTATCCCCCAGTGCCTGTGGTAAATCCATGGGTGAGTCACCATCGATGGGAGAGCTGCAACAATCAAACAGATGATAAACAACAAAGCCTGTGGCCCCGATCGTATTCCAGCTGAGATCTTCAAAGTTGGTGGACTTCTGCTCACATCAAGACTCCATGAACTCATCCTATGGCTTTGGGAGGAAAAAAACTCTCACCGACTTCGAGAATGAGACAATTGTAACTATCTTCAAGAAGGGAGATAAATTACACTGGAAACAATTGAGATATTTCCATCTTGTCCAAAGGAGGAAAATCCTGCCACGCATTCTACTGAATCGACTGTGAAGAGAAGTTCAGAAGCTACATATATTCTATGAGAAGCTACATATATTCACACACTGGGCCCTGTCCTTTGAAGACGAAAAGAGCATTGTGTCTTTTCCAAGTAAACAAAAGCTCAGGGTATAGCCATTCCCTGGTTTATTCCCCAGGGTAATTCCTTGACCAGAGTCACTCTGCCTGGTTTCAAATTAAACAAAGCTTGACAGTTAACTGTCACTTACTGGTGCATTCTCCATGGCAACACTTCTACCACAGTACACTTGCTAACCAATCGGCACTTGCTTCTCATGCATTATAAATTGTTGTTCCCTTCACAATTTGGGATTCTTTCGAATTGCTCTGATGAGTGCAAGAGGAAACACTTCGACAGCATGTCTCCTTTCTCAACAATACAGTGAATGTTGCAGGACAATGGAGACCATCATATCCGAGACACATCCTGCCCTCCCAGCTGGGGTCACTGTTCAGGAATGGGATTCCTGGCTGATTGCCCCCTTCCATAGGCCAGAGATACTGAGGCTAATTGAGGTATCTCCATTACTACCTAAGGAACTCATACCAATAGGGTTTCTCCCGTTTGAGCATGTTGATAGACCAGGAGACGCTCTGACTGTGAAAGTCTCGTCACACACCTCACACCTGAATAGTTTCTCCCCCATGTGAATCCATTGGTGCTTCAGGAGATCAGACGCGTGTTAAAGCTATCTTACAAACATCGCATTTGAAAGATTTCTCCCCTGTGTGAGTTCATTCGTGTTCCAGGATGTTTGAAGGCCTCAAGAGAATTTTATTTGTAAATCTCACATTTAAGAGTCACTCCCATGTGTGAATCCCTGATGGACCAGGAGGTTCGAAAAGCTTGTGAAGGCTTTGCAAAAAAATCTCATACTTGAATGGTTCCTTCTGATGTGAATGTGCTGGTGATTCACCAGGCCTGATGATTGTGCAAAGCCCTCATTACACACCTCACACTTAAACTGATGCTCCCCAGTGTGAAATCATTGGTATTTCACGAGTGTCTCTGACAGGGTGAAGGCTGAGTCACAAAACTTACACTCAAACAGCTTTTCCCCAGGGTGGATGTGTCAGTGTTTCATGAGCATTGCTTACTGTGTGAAGGCTCAGTCAAACATCTCAAGTGTGAACAGCTTCTCCAGTGTGAATGTGCTGGTGACTTAACAGACCCGATAATTGTGCAAGGTCCTTATTACACACCTCACACGTGAATGGTTTCTCCTGTGTGAGTGCGTTGGTGTCTGCGGAGATTTGATGAATCCGAGAATGATTTCTCACACATCTCACACGTGAATGGTTTCTCCCCAGTGTGAATACGTTGGTGTTTGCAGAAATCCGATGATGTTGAGAATGATTTCTTGCACACGTCACAGGGGAATGGTTTCTCGCCGGTGTGAATACGTTGGTGTGCGCGAAGGCTCGATGACTGTGAGAATGATTTGTCACACACATCACATGCAAATGGCTTCTCCCCTGTGTGAATGAGCCGGTGATTTAACAGGCTAGATAATTGCACAAAGCCCTTATTACATACCTCGCATGTGAATGGCTTCTCCCCTGTTTGAAGGCGTTGATGTATACGAAAGTGAGACGACCGCGAGAATGATTTGTTGCACACCTCGCACTTGAACGGTTTCTCCCCAGTATGGATGCGTTGGTGTCTGCGGAGGTTTGATGATTCTGAGAAGCATTTGTCGCACACCTCACACTTGAACGGTTTCTCCCCAGTGTGAACGCGTCGGTGTTTCACGAGTGTCGATGACTTTGTGAAGGCTTGGTCGCACACCTCACACTTGAAGGGTTTCTCTCCTGTGTGATCTCTCTGGTGTATCAGGAGATCAGACAATTGGATGAAAGCCTTCTCACAAACCTCACATCTGAAGGGTTTCTCCTCTGCGTGAATCCTCTGGTGTGTCAGGAGCCTCGTGGATTTTGCGAAAGCTTTATTGCAAATCTCACACTTGAAGGGTTTCTCCCCTGTGTGAATCCTCTGATGAACCAGGAGATTCGATGATGTTGAGAATGATTTGTCACACACCTTGCACCTGAACGGTTTCTCTCCTGTGTGAAGGCGTTGGTGTGTGCGGAGGTTCGCTGACGTCGAGAACGAATTTGCACACACCTCACATGTGAATGGCTTCTCCCCTGTGTGAGTACGTTGATGTTTACAAAGATTCCCCGATGATGAGAATGATTTCTCACACACCTCACACTTGAAAGGTTTCTCCCCTGTGTGAGTGCGTTGATGTTTATGGAGATTCCCTGATGATGTGAATGATTTCTCACACACCTCACACTTGAACAGTTTCTCCCCTGTGTGAGTGCGTTGATGTTTATGGAGGTACCCTGATATTGAGAATGATTTCTCACATACCTCACACGTGAATGGTTTCTCGCCTGTGTGAATGCGTTGGTGTACGCGGAGATACAATGGTGAGGAGAATGATTTCTCGCACACCTCACATGCGAATGGTTTCTCACTTGTGTGAATGTGTTGGTGTCTGCGAAGATTCGATGAATCTGAGAATGATTTCTCACACACTTTACACGTGAATGGTTTCTCCCCAGTGTGAATCCGTTGGTGTGTGCAGAATTCCGATGATGATGAGAATGATTTGTCACATACCTCACAGGGGAATGGTTTTTCCCTGGTGTGAATGTGTTGGTGTCTGTGGAGGCTCGATAATTGCAGGAATGATTTGTCGCACACCTCACACACGAAGGGTTTCTCTCCTGTGTGAATGAGCCGGTGTTTCACCAGGCCTGATAACTGTGCAAAACCCTTGTTACACATCTCACATTCGAACGGCTTCTCCCTGATGCAACTGCATTGGTGATTCCCAAGTGTCGATGAATGTGTGAAGACTTCGTCACACAAATCATATATGAATTGTTTCTCTTCCATCTCGCAGTCCTTGTGTTACTGGTGGGATAACAGATGGACCTTGCGTATTAGGAGATCTTATAAGCCTGTGAAATCCTCCTGATACACCTCACACTTGAACAGCCTGTCACCTGTAGGAATGAATCAGTGGTTCACGAGGCTCAATCAACCGTTGAAGCTCTCAACACACTTGGAGCCCACTCACACTTCTTCCCAGCCTCACCCTGACTGATCACCCACAGCCAAACCTTTGGAAAGGTTGGTTGATGGAAGGCTCCACACCACTGACCAGTTTCAGATCTGATGATATATCAAAGCTCCCCTGGCCTGACTGATTTCCAGATGATGGTTTCACTGCCAAACCTTCTCTCTGTTGAGCAATGCTGTGAAGGGACTGGATGTCTTCCCACAGTTGTGCAGTTGTTCCTTGGGTGATGGTCAGGATCTATCTGTGATGTCTATCCTCTCTGTATTCTCTGGTGTAGTACAAACAGTCCTTCTGTAACACAGAAAATGAAACATGATTTCCTTCAACTCCCTCTCCTCCTTTGCTGACGGTCTGATTCCTTAGTTTTTTATTTATACTTTCACAGGATATGGGTTTTGCTGGTCAGGCCAACATTTATTGCCCATTCCTAATTGTTCTTGAGGTGGTGGTAGTTAGCCACCTTGTTGAACCGCTGCACTCCATGTGGTGCAGGTACACACACAGTGCAGTTTGTGGTGGGGGGAAGTTCCAGGATTTTGAACCAGTGACAGTGAAGGAACAGTGATATATTTCCAAGTGAGGATGGTGAGTGACTTGGAGGAGAGCTTCCAGGTGGTGGTGTTCCCATGTATCTGCTGTCCTTGTCCTTCTAGATGGTAGTGGTCATGGGTTTGTAAAGGACTGTGTAAGGAGCTTTGGTGAGTTGCTGCAGTGCATCTTATAGATGGTAAACACTGCTGCCACTATGCGTTGGTGGTGGAGGGAGTGAACGTTTGTGGTTGGAGTGCCAATAAAGCTGACTGCTTTGTCCAGGATGGTGTCAAGCTTCTTGAATGTTGTGGGAGCTGCACTCATCCAGGCAAGGAGAGAGTATTGCATCACACTCCAGACTTGTGCCTTGTAGATGGTGGAAAGGCTATGGGGAGTCAGGAGATAAGTTTCTCACTTGACTGTCACACACCTTGTTTCCAGCAGGTACACTGGATAGTGACCAGTGGCTACTTTATTTCCTCCACCCAGCCCCCCCCATCTTCCCAGGCACTGTGAGGTCAATGGAAAAGACAGTTGGGCAGAGTGTAAAATCAGCTATCAGTTCACTATGAGTCCAAGTTGTGCTGGTGAAAACTAGTTCTACCCTTAGCAAATGAGTTTAATAGAAAAAACACTCAGGAGAACTATTAATTTAATGGGGATTTTGAAATTTCTCACCCTTGTTTTCCAAAATTATTTGAAGAAAACAGACTGGACAGGAAGTGCTAGAAGCTAAGGAAAATATTGCTTCAGTGTAGCTGACAAGGGTTCTGGTTTATCCTGGGAAATTAGATACACTGCACTCGCTCAGACTGCACATCCCAAATTTAGCTATCAGCCACAGCACTGGGCAAAACTATCAAATCCAAGCCCAAGTTCTGGGAAAGGCCAAGGCCTTCAGGTAAAATCTTTAAAGAAGGCATAAAAAAACTTTCAATAAATGTGTCTCTGCACCTCCCAGATAATTACACCTCACCTTCTCATTTTCAGTAATGACCCAGCAACAAAACTCAGCCTGTAAATCAGAAGGGAAATGCTTCCAATAAACACACTCAATATCCAACACACAGCTCCAGTCAAACAATTCAGCACAAAGCACCCAGTAAACAGCTCTCTCAGCTGGATCTTCTCACACAGCATAAGGGGCATTTCCACACCGGATTCCCCACAGGATAGTCAGACTGCCTGAACATTAGTGTGGATATTATGTGATGTAATTGTTATACATTCTGTTCCTTCACTCACCATCTCCTCACTTAGTTTTCAGTCCCTACAGGAAGTGAACCAGCTGTGGAAGAGGAAGAGGAGAGAATAGGCAGAGTGGGAGATTGATGTCTCTCACAGCCATTGAGCGATCGAACTCGTTGCAATCCCACCCGTAATTAACTCAATCACTCAATGCAGCCATTCGGAGACGAGAGGGCGCGACTTTATCGATGCAGGGCTCCTCCCGGCTGTTGCAGATAGACAGCGGAAACTACATTCCCTTAGCAGCATGTGGCCCCGCGCCTGCGCAGTGAGGAGCGGCAGGATGGAATCAGAGGGAAACACAGCCCGCGGAACCTAATGGGAGTTGGTGTTCTGACGCGCGCAGCGGCGGTTGGCGCTCAGCGTTCGGGGGATTCGAATCTGAGAAAGCGCGAGACCGAGCGGCTGTCACGTGGGCGGGGCTGGAATTGGAGGTGCGCACCTGTAAATCCCAGCCCCCGGGCGGCGGGAACCCCCGTTGGACCCCCTTCACCCTCTATTCCCCCCCATCAACATTTTTCAGGATAATATTCAGAATTGAGAGATTGTAACTATCAGGTAAGATTGAACAGGCGGATCCCCATTTCCCTAGAAAAAAGAAGGCTGAGGGGTGACATGATAAAAACCTTTAAAATGATGAAGTATAAAATTAAGAATTTGGGGGTAAATGGAGAGATGTTCCCATTTGTGAGGGGGAGTCCAAAACTAGGGGCTAGAAATAAATCCAATAATGAATTCAGGAGAAACTTCTTCACCTAGAGAATGATTAGAATGTGGAACTTGCTCCCACAGGGAATGGTTGAGGTAAATAGTTTCAATGGATTTGATAGGAAGCCAGTAAGTATATGAGGGAGGAAGGAATAGAAGGATCTGCTGATAGAGTGAAATAAAATAGGGAGAAAGCTCATGTGGAGCATGAACACCAGTAGAAAGTAGATGGGCCAAATGATCTTTCTGTGCTTTAAAAACTAGAATCAAAACAAAAAAAAATGTTGCAAATACTCAGCAGGTCAGGCAGTATCTGTGGAGAGAAACAGTTAACATTTCGGCTCGCGATGACCTTTCATCAGAAACTCGGTTGCATGTTGGGCAACTCTTCCTTTTGTCAAAGAGCAACCCCCGGTCTCACCACCCTCTCCCGCTCTCACTGCTCCTGCCTCCTTACCTTCACTGCAAATCCTGCTCAAAGCAGCAACCCCCCTCCCGCCGACCCCCCAGGTCCCATGGTCTAAATGTCCCTTATTTGGTTTTCTCAGATTTGGTCACCCTGGAGTCAGTCTCAAGTCACAGTCACTCCCGAAGCACAGTGTTACTCTCTGAGCACAGAGTGAATCCCAGAGCACAGAGACGTTGCCAAAGTCACTCCACAAATCCAGCTGTCACTCCCCAAGACATACCCAAAATCCCCAAGTCAGAGTCACCCCCAGACACACAAGCCAGTCCCCAAAGATTGGCTCAATCTCCTCTCTTACTCCCTCCCATGCACCGTCTCCCATGCCTCTAAACCTCCTGTACCCCTCCCTCTCCCATGCCCCCCTCTCTCCTGTGCTCCCCTCTCTCTCTCCTGTGCCCCTTTCTCCCTGTGCACGTGCTGAACCCATCACTGCACATCATCGCTGCCTTGGATGCTGTGGGTTTTCCTCTTCTGATCTGTCAAATACACCCGAGGCTACACATCCCACACTGATGTTGTCAGTTTGAAAGGACCAAAACACTCCTTTCATGTGAAGCAGCATTTCACTTGCATTTCCCCCAACTTAGTCTACTGCATTCGTTGCTCCCAATGCGGTTTCCTCTACATTGGAGGACCAAACGCAGACTGGGTGACCGCTTTGCAGAACACCTTCGGTCTGTCCGCAAGCATGACCCAGACCTCCCTGTCACTTGCCATTTCAACACTCCACCCTGCTCTCTTACCCACATGTCTGTCCTTGGCTTGTTGCATTGTTCCGGTGAAGCTCAACGCAAACTGGAGGAACAGCACCTCATCTTCCGACTAGGCACTTTACAGCCTCCCGGACTGAATATTGAGTTCAACAACTTTAAATCTTGACCTCCCTCCTCCATCCCCACCCCCTTTCTGTTTCTTCCCTCTCCCTTTTGTTTCTTCCAATAATTTATATAGATTTTTCTATTCCCACCTATTTCCATTATTTTTAAATGTATTCCACCCATGGTTTATTTCACCCCACCCCCCACTAGAGCTACCTTGCTTATCGTGCTCTCCAATCTTAATTAGCACATTCTTTTAGATAATATCACGACCTTTAACACCTCTTTGTTTTTTTGTCTGTGACATCTTTTGATTATCTCCTCCTATCACTGCTTGCTTGTCCCAACAACCCCCCCACCCTTCTTCCCCCCCCTTAAACCAGCTTACATTTCACCCCTTTCCAATTTCTACTTAGTTCTCTTGAAGGGTCATGAGGACTCAAAACGTCGACTTTGCTCTTCTCCGCCGATGCTGCCAGACCTGCTGAGTTTTTCCAGGTATTTCAGATTTTTTTCGGGAAACTTATGTTGCTCTAGAAATATTTGAATTGGCTGTGGGAGACGTCAATCAGAGAGCCCACCCACTCTGCCCATTCTCTCCTCTTCCTCTTCCACAGCTGGTTCACTTCCTGTAGGGACTGAAAACCAAGTGAGGAGATGGTGAGCGAAGGAGCAGAATTTTGCATCCCATAATATCCACGTTAATGTTCAGGCTGTTGTTGGTGGGTCATTACTGAATCAGAGAAGGTGAGGTGCAATTATCTGCAAGGTGCAGGGTGTCTGAGGATTCTTAGTGATTTCCTATTGTGGAGTTCTGTGTGTGTGTGTGTGTGTGTGTGTGTGTGTGTGTGTTTGTGTGTATTGGGAGCTGCTTATTATCCTGTGGACTGTAAATGGTCAGTTCTGTCTGTGTGTTGTGATCTGAATGTTTCCTGTTTTTTCAAATCCCTCGAAGAACTCCCACCACCCTATCTCTGTAACCTCCTCAGAAAAGATTTAAAAATATTTAAAAATAATGGAAATAGGTAGGAAAAGAAACATCTATAATTTATTGGAAAAAACAAAAGGAAGGGGGAAGAAACAGAAAGGGGGTGGAGATGGAGGAGGGAGCTCAAGACCTAAAGTTGTTGAATTCAATATTCAGTCCGGAAGGCTGTAAAGTGCCTAGTCGGAAGATGAGGTGTTCCTCCAGTTTGCGTTGGGCTTCACTGGAACAATGCAGCAAGCCAAGGGCGGACATGTGGGCAAGAGAGCAGGGTGGAGTGTTAAAATGGCAAGCGACAGGGAGGTTTGGGTCATTCTTGCGGACAGACCACAAGCCTTCCGGACTAAATATTGAATTCAACAACTTTAGGTCTTGAGCTCCCTCCTCCATCTCCACCCCCTTTCTGTTTCTTCCCCCTTCCTTTTGTTTTTTCCAATAAATTATATAGATTTTTCTTTTCCCACCTATTTCCATTATTTTTAAATATTTTTAAATCTTTTATGCTCCACCCACCCCCACTAGAGCTATACCTTGAGTGCCCTACCATCCATTCTTAATTAGCACATTCATTTAGATAATATCACCAACACCTATATGTTCTTTTGTTCTGTTGTCTGTGACATGTTTTGATGATCTGCTTCTATCACTGCTTGTTTGTCCCTACAACCACATCACCCCCCTCCACTTCTCTCCCCCCACCCAAACCACCACCACCACCCACCAAACCACACACACGCACACCTTAAACCAGCTTATGTTTCACCCCTTCCTAGGATTCACCTACTTCTGTTGAAGGGTCATGAGGACTCGAAACGTCAACTCTTCTCCGCCGATGCTGCCAGACCTGCTGAGTTTTTCCAGGTAATTCTAGGAATGGCTGCATACTAGTTCAAACTCAATGTGTCAAGGAGCACTGAAGGATGCACTGTCAGGCTGCAGTCCCCCTCCCTGCATGGATGGGGTGGGGGGGTGGTGGGGCTGTGGGTAGTTCCTGATCTCAGCCCAGATAGAGAGGAGGCAATGGGCAGAGAGGCATGTGGCAGAGAGGGAGTCATTGCTGCTCCTGACATGTCTTTTGATGATAATCATGGAATGAGGGCTGTGCCAGGCTGTGAGATTGTGGTGGAATATAATCCTGCTGCTGCTGATGGCTCGCTGCACCTCATGGATACTCAGTTTTGGGATTTGTCCTTAGTCTACTTCCCTACTGATGATTAACATGATGAAGTACTCATTGATCAGTTGGGAGGGGAGTGGTAATTTTCCTTCAACTTGTTTGACCTGAAGCCATGAGACTCCGTGAAGTCAATATTGAGACTTCCCCACCTGCCAGTGGGATGGGACATACCCAAGGATAGTGACGAAGGAGTCTGGGATGTTTCCAGATTGTTACGATTCAGTGAATATCACTGCTACTTGACTAGACTGTGGGGCAGCTCTCCTCACTTGGGTACTTGTTCTCAGACCTTCACAGATTTGACTGGGCTGAGGTCATCTTAATCTTATTCTGACACAATGCCAGGGTTGTCCAGATCTATCTGATTTTCCTCTTACTATTGGACTTTGTATTGATTGTTTATCATTGTTTGCTCGGCCACTTCAGAGGGCAGTTCAGAGTCAACCATGTTGTGTGGGACTGGAGTCACATGTAAACCAGACCAGGCAGTTGTAGCTTGTTCCCTTCCCTGAAGGACAATATTTGGGTTTCTCGGACAACCTGAAAAATTTCATCAGTTTGTTTTTATTCTACTCCACAAATTCCAAAATATATTAAATTCACCTTCACAACTTGCAGTGGTTGAGGGGAATAGCAAAGGTGTCTTTAGGGGGAAACTAGATAAGCACACAAGTGAGAGAGGAACAGAAGGATAAGCTGATAGGGTTAGATGAAGAGGAGTGAGAGGAGGCTCGTGTGAAGCATAAACACCAGCATCGAACAACTGGGCCGAATGGCCCATTTCTGCACTGTAATTCCAAGTGTGTAGCTTTCTGTGGTTAGGTTTGAATTCTCAATCTCTGGATTGTTAATCCAGCAGCATAGCAATTCACTTGTTATACCTGGAGACACTTTTATTGAAATGACTTTCAATGGCTTATTTTAAGCCAATGTGTTTTCTTCAAATAATTTTGGAGAACAAGGGGAACAATTTCAAATCCTAATTGAATTAACATTTCTTCTGAGTGTTTTCTATATTAAACACATACTCTAAGGGTAAAACTGGTCTTCGGCAGCGCAACTTGAGCTCATAGTAAATTGAGAGCCCGTTTTACACTCTGCCTGACTGTTTTTTCCATTGTCCTCATGGTGCTTGGGAAGATGGGGGCTGGGAGCAAGAAAGAAAGTAGCCATGTTGTCTGCTCCTGGTCACTATCTAGTTTCCCTGCTGGAAACAGAGGGTTTGTGACAGTCAAGTGAGCAAAAAGAAAAGATTTGTCTCTAATCCCCCACACAGGGGAATAGCAGGCTGGCACTCTCTGTGGAACAGTCTCAAATTAAGGAGTCAGCCCCTTCAGCAAAGGATGAGAGGGAGTTGGAGGAAATCATGTTTCATTTTCCTGTTTTACAGAAGAATTGCACCGTCCTACACCAGAAAATACAGAGAGCATAGACACCACAGATAGGTCCTGACCATCGCCCAAGGAACAACTGCATAATTGCACAACTGTGGGAAGACATCCAGTCCCTTCACAGCATTGCTCAACACAGAGAACATAGGTGAAACTGTTATCTGGAAATTGGTTGGGTTAAGGGAGCTTTGACATATCATCAGATCTGAAACTGGTCAGTGCAGAATTTCCATCAGAACCAACCTTTCTCAATGTTCAGCTGTGGGTGATTGATCAGGGTGAGGCTGGGAAGAAGTGTGAGTGGCTCCAAGTTTGGTGAGAGCTTCAATCATTCATCGAGCCTCATGAACCACTGACTCATTCCTACAGGTGAGAGACTGCTCAAGTGTGAGGAGGGCTCCATAGGCTCGTATGATCTCCTAACACATAAGGGGCATTTGTTGTAGAACTGTTCACAAGGAGAGCTACATGGAAGAGAAGCCATTCAAGTGTGAGGTGTGCAACCGAGCATTCCCAAAGTCATCAGGTCTGGTAAATCACCAACATGTTCACACTGCGGAGAAACCATTTACATGCAAGGAGTGTAACAAATCATTTTCACAGTCATCAAATCTCCTAAAACACCAACGTGTTCACACAGGGGAGAAAGCATTCACGTGTCAGGTCTGTGACAAATCATTCTTGCGTTTATCATGCTTCCGTGTACACCAACATATGCACAAAGGCCAGAAACTGTTCCAATGTGAGGTGTGTGACAAAGCTTTCACACAGTCATCAGGCCTCTTGGCCCATCGGAGGATTCACGCAGGGGAGAAACCTTTCAAGTGTGAGGTTTGTGATAAAACTTTTCCGATATCGACAAGGTTGCTGAAACATCAGCGCATTCACACAGGGGAGAGACCCTTCAGATGTGAGATGTGCGACAAACCATTCTCACGGTCATCGAACCTCCACAGACATCAACGCATTCACACAGGGGAGAATCCATTCACATGTGAGGTGTGCAACAGATGCTTCTTGCGGTCAGCACACCTCCGCATGCACCAACGCATTCACACAGGGGAGAAACCATTCATGTGCACAGTGTGCGACAAATCATTCACTGAGTCATCGAACTTCCGTGTACACCAACGCACTCACACAGGGGAGAAACCATTCACATGTGAGGTTTGTGACAAAGCCTTCACACAGTCATCGAGCCTCCTGGTCCATCAGAGAATCCATACCAGAGAAAAACCCTTCAAATGTGAGGTTTGTGATAAAACTTTCATTACATCTACAAAGCTCCTGATACACCAAAGTGTTCACACAGGAGAGAAACCCTTCAAATGTGAGGTGTGTGATAAAGCTTTCATTACATCTACGAAGCTTCTGATACACCAGAGGATTCACACCAGGGAGAGACCCTTCAAGTGTGAGGTTTGTAAGATGTCTTTCACCAAATCGGCCAAACTCCTGACACACCAGAGGATCCACACAAGGGAGAAACAACTCAAGTGTGAGGTGTGTGCCAAATCATTCTCGCAGTTAACACATCTCCGTGCACACCAACGCATTCACACAGGCGAGAAACCATTTGTGTGTGATGTGTGCAAGAAACCATTCTCGCAGTCATCAAACCTCCGTGCACACCAACGCATTCACACAGGGGAGAAGCCGTTTACCTGTGAGGTGTGTGACAAATCATTTTCGCATTTAACAAATCTCCGTGGACACCAACGCACTCACACAGGGGAGAAGCCGTTCAGGTGTGAGGCTTGTGACAAAGCCTTCACGCAGTTATCGAGCCTCCTGCGCCATCAGACAATCCACACAGGGGAGTAACCCTTTAATGTGTGGCTTGCAGCAAAACTTTTGTGCATCTTCAACCCTCCTGGGACACCAGAGGATTCACACAGGCGAAAAACTCTTCAGGTGAGATGTTTGTGGCTTTCACCCACTTCCCTGATCTGCTGAATCACCAGATCCATACTAGTGAGAAATCATTTCAGGTGTGACAAGGCTCTCACACACTCAGTGTATTTCCTGGTCCATCAATATACTCACTCAAGGGAGAAACCCTATCAGAGTTCTGTAACAATGCCATCATTATTAAGTTGTTGGACTTCCTGGAATATTAGTGAACCCACACGGAGACAAATCCTTCCAATGTGACGCATGACAGGATTGTTTCACCTACTCCTCTCTTGCCACACAGCGACGCCTCCACACAGACTTGGAGCCAGGTCACCTCCTTCCGTTACACTGAGAGTTGTCTGTGTTGTTTTCCCACCCCCCCCCCCACTGTATTTACACAGGGGAGCTGTCGTTCCAAAGCACTGTCTGTCTCTACGGTGTCTGTCTCGAACCTCCCCCACCATCAGTCCACTCATTTCAAGAAGGCCAATTTAACCTTAGACCAGATCGCCAAACATCACCAAAAGAAGACATCAATATGTATAGAAGCTCCTGTATAAACTCAGCATCCTTTCAGTGCAGCATCAGTTACAAATCATTCACTGACTCTCAGTCTGGCCAAGAAGGCAATCAGATGTCAGTGGTTAGAAAGGCTTCAGCTTCTGATCTATCAGCACAAGTATCCAGGGGCGGAGCCATTCCTGGGGTGGTAATGGAGGCACTTCAATTAGCCTCAGTATCTCTGGTCTATGGAGGGGGAGAATCAGCCAGGAATTCCGTTCCTCATCTGTGCCCCTAACTGAGAAGTCAGGGGAGGGGCAGGAGGTGTCTTGGCTGTGACAGTCTCCATTGTCTCTCAACATTTACTATCTAGGTCTGCTGAATGGCTACTCGAACATAGCACTAGAGGCCAATCAATATCCACAGCCTGTACTCCAGATCAGTACCTTGAGGATTGGAGGGAATGTGAGAGGATAACAGCTTTTATTTATAGAGCACTTTAATATAGTCAAACATACCAAAGTGTTTCATAGAGCTGTAATCAGAGAAAAATTAACACCAAGACAAAGAAAGATATTAGGAAGGGATGACCAAAAACATGGTCAAAGAGGTGGGATTTAAGGAGGGTTCTAAAAGAGGGGAGAGAGATAAAAATGCAGAGAGATTTAAGGAGGGAATTCTAAAGATCTCTTAACACCCAAGGTTCTCCTGTTACAAGGACTGAACTCACTCCTCTTTCTCCATGACCTGGGCAGCAGCATCTTCCTTGATAAAGACAGATGTAAAATATTCATCCAATACCTCAGCTATGTCTCATGCCACCAGGCAGAAATCCCTTTTTGGTCCCTAATTGGCCCACTCCACTTCTTACTATTATATGCCTTTAGAAGACTTTTTTGTTCTCTTTTAAGTTAGCTACCAGAATTTTCTCATGCTCTCTCTTTACTTCTGATTTACTTTTTCAAACCCCCTCTGAACCTTTGATATTCAGCCTGGTTCTCTGTTCTATTCTCCACTTGACATCTGTCCTAAGCACACTATTTCCCTCTTCATCTTAATCTCTATCTCTGTCATCCAGAGATCTTTGGATGTGATTGAAAGTTTACGGCACAGAAAGAGGCCCATGTTGTCTGTCCTGGCTGAAAAATAAACCACCAACCTAATCCCACTTTCCAGCATTTGGTCTGTAGCCCTGCAGGTTATGGTACTTGAGGTGCCTATCAAGACACCTTGTAGATGAGTTTGCCCTGCCTTTCCTCTTCAGGGGAATATACCTTGGGCAGAATTGTCCGTGCCCACTGGCATCGGGCATGTTTGGTGGCATGAGCGGACAATATGGCGAGAAGGCCAAAAATCGGTATCTCAAAGTTTGCAATTGTCCGCTCAGCACATCCATGGCAGGCATATTTCTATTAACAGACATCGGGAACCTCATTGTAATACATCAGCGTATCATTATAAGGCTAGCCTGCCGGACTCATCCCCTGCTGCTGGATCATCCGCCTACATCGGTGTGATTGTATGCCAAGGTGTTTTACAACATATAAAAGGCATGCACTTGGTCACCTGCACTTTGAGGGGAACTTGGAGGTGAGTACACAGTAATGTGCGGAGCGCTCACATGCAACGCCTGTTGGACTTCAAGGTTGAGGCGTGTTGGGGGGATGACAAAAGGTGCCCTGCGGGCGAGGCAACTATGGGGCAGGGGGCAAAGGTGGCCCTGCGGTTAAAGGTCACGCATAAGCACACGGGGATGGGCGAGGGAAGCAGCCACGCATTAGGATGCCTTGTATAAAGTGACCTTTGCTCTGCAACTGAGACAGTTCAGGCACAGCCATTGATATGATTGGAGTCAGGCTTCTAGTTGATCTGCCCACTCAAGCAATGCAGAGGCATCCAAGTGTCACCAAATGCTCCAGGGCTTTTCACCCCTTGGGCACAGACTGCAAACTAATGAGGTTTTTAGTGGACTGCAGAACAGTTGGACGACTGGGCATATTGTACAATCTCCTCGCTAAAGCTGGCCATGGAGCAGTCACTGGTGGAGGTGCTCACAGCCCCTTGCAATGTCATCACCCCAGTTTGGAGCTCCCCATGTTTCAAGCTAACAGTGCAGACTTGCAATGCGGGTTAGGGGAATGCCTGCGCCTAAGCTGAGAGCACAGCTTGCAGTCCAATGGGCAAAGCTGCCACCAATCGATCGGGTGGAGTGGGGCAGAGGAATGTGGGGTTTTGAGCAGCAGTGCAGCACACTAATCTCTGGCCATCCAAGTGACTAGCATTCTCCAGGACGTGTTAAGTGGCCTTCAGACTTAACCAAGAGAGGTTCTTAGTATACCCATGCCAACCCATGCATCTCTTATTTTCATCCTGAGTACATTAGGATCATGGAACCTGGTGAGCTAGTTGAATGCCTTGTGGTGTACAGAGAACGAAGATGATAGAGAAGAGAACGACTGAGGCGTCTGGCTGCACAGAGTGGGGAGCAGCACTCTCTGGAAGAAGGGGCTGCTGCAGCTCCTGCACACGCTGCCGAAGACCCACAGCGAGCTGTTGTTGGTCAGGGCCTAGCTAGACCCAGGATCAATAGATGCTGCCTTTCATTCCTGTCGATGACCGAGAACCAGTGTCGCCGAAGTGTGCACATTTCTGGGAAACTGGTCACATCTGCCAGCTGCTGCAGGATTTAGCGCCACGGGGACATGGAGGGCATCCACTGCCAGTGGCCATGAAAATGACAGTTGCACTCAATTTTGACACCAGTGGCACCTTCAGGGCTCCACAGGTGACCTCTGTACGATCTCACAAGCCTCCAACCACAAAGGCATCCATGTGGTCACGGTTGCCATTTTGACGAGGGCACACAACTTTGTGTATTTCGCCTGGGACCAGGAGAGCCAGGATGCAAGAGCGATTGGATTTTCCCAGAACTTAGGTTTCCCACAAGTGCAAGGTGCCATCCACTGCGACTCACATGGCGCTCAGATCTCTGTCACAACATGTGGCCAACTATGGGGTTCCATTTGCTGAATGTGCTGCTTGGTGTGCAACCACCACAAACGCATCCTACAGGTCTGAGCATGGTTCCCAGGGAGTGTATTTGACTCCTATATTCTCAGCAGGACTCAGAGCCCTGATGTCTCCCAGGGTGCACAGAGACTGCAGGGCTGGCTCCTCGGGGCCAAGGACTATCCACAGAGGATGTGGCTGATGACACCTGTGCGGTGGCCTCAAACAGCAGCGGAGCTAAGGTATAACGAGGTTCATTTGCAACTCGCAACTTGGTGGAGCAGATCATTGGGATGCTGAAAATGAGGTTTCGTTTTCCTGAACTGGTATGGTGGAACCTGCAATACAGTTCACAGAGGGTGTCACGCATTGTCGTTGCCTGCTGCGTCCTTCACAACCTGGCAATGGGGAGAAGAGCTGGCTGAGGAGGATCTGGAGGTCTCCTCCAGTGAGGAGGATGTCGACGGTGATGAGGATGACCAGATCCTCAAAGACGATGATGAAACCCTTGTACTGGCCAAACAAGGCAGGCGCACTCGGGAGGCCCTCGTAGCTGCTAGATTTATGGAGGATGATGAAGACATGCAGTGAGATCCTCACATTGCATCTGAGAATGTCTGACTCCTGCCTGGCCATGGGCAACTCGCTTGTGCTCTGTGATCAGGGTTATATCATCGAGGTGCAGCCATGAAACTTCAAACGCACCTGATCCTTTGTCCATGTTCAGCACCTGAGCCCTTCAGGAGCACAGCATCACTGGTCACAGGTGCTGAAGAGATGGGGGCCAGCCCCATCTTAAGGGTGCTGAGAGCACACTGAGAGAATGATGGAACTCTGTGACACCTGCCCACGCCATTCTGGCAACAACGACAAGCACCTTCGAGGTGCAGATATCAGTAATGTGTCCAGGGAGCGTGAGGCCGGACCATCACTTTGGTCTGAAGGCTGAACAAAGCACAGGGAAGAGGCCCTGGACTGAGACACCTGCCTTATTTTGTGTAGAAAGGTTTCACATCTGAGTGACATGAACACTGCTCATCAGAATATAAGGAGCCAAAGGCAGGGAGTTCTTGGGAGTTTATTGACAATAGTGAACATTATGTACAAGTGATTAACACCCGTGCCCAGGCTGTGCTTCCAGATTAGTCTCAAGTTCTGGTATGATAGCCAAGTGGTTATGGTACTAGGCTTGTAACCCCAAGATCAAGAGTTCAAATCTCACCATGGCAAATTATGAAACAATTTAATTTCATCTGGGCAGGGAAAAGATCCAGATTAGTCTCAAGTTCTGGTATGATAGCCAAGTGGTTATGGTACTAGGCTTGTAACCCCAAGATCAAGAGTTCAAAGAGCTTGGCCTAAATAGCCAAGTGGTTATGGTACTGGGTTTGTAACCCCAAGATCAAGAGTTCAAATCTCACAATGGCAAACTATGAAACAATGTAACTTCATCTGAAACAGATGGAAACATGTTTACTCAAAAGAGTATCAAGAGTTCAAATCTCACAATGGCAAACTGTGAAACATGTAACTTCATCTGAAACAGATGGAAACAGGTTTGTACTCGAAAGAGTATCAAGAGTTCAAATCTCACCATGGCAAATTATGAAACAATGTAATTTCATCTGGGCGGGGAAAAGATCCAGATTAGTCTCAGCTGCAGCTTGTTACTGCCTGAACTGTGTGCTGTTGCTGTGGTTGTGCTTGGTGATGGCTGTGCTGATGCTGCTGCTGCTGCTATGGGGTTTCTAGTGGCTGTCCCTGCTGCTGTGGGGTTTCCAGTGGCTGTTCCTGCAGCTGTTTTACTGTGGCTGTTCCAATTATTGTGTTACTGCGTTTTCTCAAGCCTTCTTCCATCCTCTGTTGTTTGGGGCCTGGAGGGCCTGAGGCCTGCAGGAAAGAGAGAGAGAGGAGGTGCTGCTGCTGCAGGATAGGGAGACCAGGAGGCAAGGACTATTTGGTTTAACATCCGAGGTGGGTGTCTGGACTTTTGTTTGGTGGGGGCTGAAGGCAGTTGTGTGTTTTGTAGAGAGAGGAGAGAAGACTGCTGCAGAGACTTGGGGGAGAAGAGGTGTGAGTGTTATTTAAAATCTTGCCAACCCCCCTGTCTCACTCTGACCATGTCTGAGTCCAGATAGCTGGTGCTTCCTGGTGAAGAGGGACAGGGCTGATTCCTGTGTGCCAGGCAGTATCGGCTGCCTGGTGAAGACATCGCCTGCCTGGTGAAGGCATCGCCCTCCCCCTATGGAAAGAACATTGAGGCCCCCCACTCACACTCCACTTCACTGTGTGATACTCACCTACCCTTTACCTTTTCCTTCCTGTGTTTCCCTGTCCTTTACCCCTCTCCCTCCTTTCTCTTTTCGTCTTCCCGGATGGGGAGGTTACACCATCCTTTCCCCCTCTCCTTAGAGTGGGATATTGTGGAATATATAGCTCAGGGTGGGTGTGGCTCATCCCCTTTGGCTGCGACAGGGTCACCTGTAGCTGGGCCTTCCCGGGTGACTGTGGAGGCAGTGACGTCACCAGTGGCAAGGCCCCCCAAGAAATCTTATGCGAGTGCAGCTGCTTCTGTGGCCCTGTCACCTTTCCAACTCCTCACCAAGGCCCTGTGGATGAAGAGCTACACCCATCCCGAAATGACGATCAAGGCATGAGTAAAGGCTATGGCTGGGGTTGTCGGCCACTCGGCCATCGTTGTGGCCTCGAAGATGTACGAGGTCAGAGCAGGCGGTGCACCTGGCCCTATAAAAGAGACTCACTGTGGGTGGGATGTTTCTGGCGGTGGACCCCTTGGAGGCCACTGCCCAGAGGATCATCATTTCCAATATCCCGCCCTTTATCCCCCAGTGAGCCTCACCTCTCATCTGTGGGAGGTTAGGTCAGGGGTTGCACCAATCCCACTTGGTCTCAAGGATGTCCCCTCCGACACGTGTATTCCTTCTGGCGCCAGGTTTTCGTCTGCCTGGCCCAGGAGGAGTGTGTGGAGGGTGCCTTTAATGTGGAATATGAGGGGGCTGCCTATGAGTCTTCTGGACTGCGGATGGCGTGCGGTGCCATGCCTGCAAGGAAGTGGGACACATCTGTAAGAACTGCCCCGCCTCCAAGGCTACCAGCACCATCCAGGCGGCTGTCGCTGGCACCACCGCTCCTCCCCTCTGCCACTGCTCCATCTTCCTGCAAGGGGAGGTGCCACCAGCAGCCACCGCCATCTCGGCAGTGGTGAGTCGGAGGGGAGAGACCCTGCGCCATAAGAAGGCCTGGAGGATGACCCACCACCTGGAGGCATACCCCACCCCAAATCCACCCTGATCCCCAGAACCATGAAAACACCGGCATGGAGGTAAAAACATCATCCGGCCCTGGCAACATGTCTGCGCTTGCTCCCGGGCCCGTGTACGACTCATGTGCTTGGCCTGGCATCGTCCCCGTGCGGGTTCCCTGGCCCGTGTGCGCCTCAGCACCATGTGCTGGGCCTGGCATCGTCCCCGTGCGGGTTCCTGGGCCCATGTGTGCCTCAGCACCATGTGCTGGGCCTGGTATCGTCCCCACGCATGCTCCCGGGCCTGTGTACGACTCAGCACCATGTGCTGGGCCTGGTATCGTCCCCGCGCATGCTCCCGGGCCTGTGTACGACTCAGCACCATGTGTTGGGTCTGGTATCGTCCCCGTGCGGGTTCCCTGGCCCGTGTGCGCCTCAGCACCATGTGCTGGGCTTGGTATCGTCCCGCGCATGCTCCCAGGCTTGTGTACAACTCAGCACCATGTGCTGGGCCTGGCATCGTCCCCACGTGGGTTCCCGGGTCTGGTGGCAGTGGGGCGTGCGACCTCGAGCCGGTGGTCTTACTAATGACCTAACCCCAGAGGGTGGAGTGTCTGGAGGAGCTGGATGATGCGATGGAGGTCTCCTTAGCCCCAGCCTACCCTGGAAGAGATGCCACCCCTCGGAGGGGGAGGACCTTGCGACTTGCCAGGCTGGATTTGTCCCCTCCCCCAGTGAAGTGGTGGTGGCATCTCTGCCTTGTAAGTCCTCGCTCTGCCCTCTAAGGGGAGCCCAAACCCTCGTTCCCTTGCTGCAGCCTCCTGAGTAGGGCCCCTTGGGGGCCGGTGAGGGTAATGCCCTTGTGGTGGTGACCCAACCCAAACCATCTTGTGCCTCCAAGATGCCATCTGGCCTGCCAGGGGACTGTGGGAATCCCTTCATGGCCCCTGCTGGGCGATGGTGCTGAGGAAGACCTCCCAGTTGCCTCCCAACCTTAAGCAAGGCGCCTCCGTCCTAGGTCTGGAGCTTTTTCTGGACTCGCCGAGCGTTATTGGTGCCTGGGGGAAGCAGGGATTTGAGCTGCTGCTGCCCTTTGGCCCATATTCTCAAGAGGAGACCAGAGAGGACCCCTCTGCCCTTGATCCTGGTGGAGCTGACTGGCAGCTCTGAATCAGCCCATGTATTCAATACGGGAGGGGTTAACAGGTCCAGGTAGCAGGCAATCAAGGGCGTCGTCCGACCGGACTGTCTGCCCCTCTTCCATGGCTATGTTCTCTGCCTGGTTTCCCTAGAGAGGGAGCATGCGGTGTCCGCTGGCACCGTCGAGGCCTTCCATGCTCGGTGGGGACTGGGATGCTTTATAGACCTTTTAATCACGTTTTGATTTGATATTGGTAAGTTTCCTTTGCATTTTGTCTTTTGTTTTAGTAGTTCCCCTTTAAGGGGCTGCTTTTACTTTGTCCCTGATTTTGTTAATTTGGTTTAATAGTTTTGACTCAAAGGAGTTACATTTTCTTAACCTTTCTAACCCTGCCACTACATCTTGGTGCTCCCGGAGCATGCACAATGGAGGTGGGGGCAGCCTGCTGACTGTGATGACCTTGATGGGCGTCTTCTGGAGGGCCGAGACCTGGGGCCTGCTTTCGGGGACCCTCCTCGGCTTGTGGAGCAGGAGCTGCTGGGGTCACAGGAAGAGGGGATTCAGATGGACCAGCCATTCTTGGGTGGATGGCCCCGGGGTGTGTACCTGCTGATTCGCCTCCCTATGGGTGCCCAAGTGCTTAGCTGACTCCTTGAGGAGAAGGGGTAGCTGGAGTGAGATCAAGCTGTCCCGTACTCCTTTCATGTACACACTGTTGGAGGCCAATTATGATGTCAGCGATGGAGTTCAGCCCGCACAGCAGTGCAGGAGCGATGTCCTGGACCAAGATCTCCATGGTGGCCGCCATCCTACCAGTGTTGATCTCAGTGCGTTGGCATTCCAGCACTCTCACCTCAGCCTGAAGATGGATGGACTCCTCCATCGTGCCTTGCAATCTGAGGAGTGCAATGAATATCACTTCCTGATGTTCCTGAGCTTGCCTTTGCAGCTCCAGCAACTGTGAGATGACCGAGCCCAGAGGCTTGTCATCTAACTCAGACTCAGCAAATTTCTGGCCTCCAGCAGTCTTCCGAGTGCCGGACACCTGGGAAGTCCCTACCGCCACTTGCTGTGGATCAGACAGTGCAATGTGCTCACCAGGTTGTGATCCCAAGGCACTCTAAAGCTCGGTCCCACTGAGGTGTGTCTCTGCGCTGGTGGAGGGGTGTAGGTACCTTCAGATTCCTCTTCAGAGGTTTCTTCAGGGCTTGATTGGAGGCCCTGGGTCATGGACTTCAATGATTGTTTCCCCATTGTGCCTGCGAAAGCAAGGAGAGATAATTAGTGCATGGCAGTAGCCTGTGAAATAGGACACATCATTCATAGCATGGTTGTTGATGAATGTTGCACTGCTGGATCCTCACTTGGTAGAGCACCGCCGACCTCACTGTCAGCGTAGAAACGGTCCGATTCATCGCTGGCCTGCTGGATGGCTCTGTTTTCAAGATCCGTGAGGACCTTGATTTCAGGCATTCCTCCACTTGTAAGTGACCTCTCCCCCTTGTGTGCCAGCTTGTCCTGCATGAATTGAGATGGAGATAGTATAAGGAGGATGGCTGCCAGGTCAGATGATAAGTATGCCTGGCAAGTGTAGGTGGTGAGTGGTCTCATTGACGGGATGAGGTCAAGGAAGGTGTTGTGAGAGAGAGTGAATAATGATATCCCTTGAACTGGCATTGAGTGATGTGTGATGGGTTTGTGAGTGTGTGAGCTGAGAATGACAAGAATAGTGACTTACCCTGGCGGAACGGAGGCGATCTCTCATTCTCTTGTGGCACTGGGTGGCTATTCTCTTTTGCAGGGTATTGGCGCTGACCGCCATTGCTACTGCCTTGCGAGCTGGATTTTAGTGATGTTGCTGCCCACCCTGTGGCCAGGACGGTGTAGAGGACATCATAACGAGATAGAGGATCGGCCATGATCATATTGAATGGTGGAGCAGACTTGAAGAGCCGAATGACCTAATCCTGCTTCCATTTTCTATGTTTCCATTATGTCCAAAAAGCGCTCGAAGGACGCGTCATTGAACCTGGGGGCTGCAGTCTTTTTGTCTTTCAGGGCCATGTCTTCTTTGCAGCAGTCGTGGACTAGAAGCACTGAGAGGTGTACGTGTGGCTACACTGAGAGGTGTACGTGTGGCTGCACTGTAAATATGGCGCCCGGCGTGAAGAAGTGGCAAGCTGATGGCGTCGTGGTTGAATGAGAGCCCGCCTGCCATGGAAACGGCGTGTTTCCTGGGAATGCATAATTAATGCAGCAGGTTTGGGATGATACCCACCTGCTACTGCACTTGGTACACATCAGGGACAGTTCTGTCCCTTGACTCTGCCTGATCTATCTCACCTTCAAAGACAGCCCATTGTTCAGCTACAGTTTTTTCTTGCCAACCTTTGATTCTAATTTATCTGGGTCAGATCTATTCTCACGCCATTGAAGTTGGCTTTCCCCCAGTTAATTATTCTTGCTCTGGATTGTTCCTTGTCGTTTTCCATAGTCAACCTAAACCTTATGATACAATGATCACTGTCGTCAAATGTTCTCCAACTGACACTTGATCCACTTGGACTTCTCATTCCCAGGAACCAGGTCCAGCAATGCCTCCTTTCTCATTGGAATGGAATCATACTGCAATGGAAAATTCTCCTGAACATATTCTAGGAACTCTTGATTTTCTCTCTATCTATCCCAGTCTATATTCAGATAATTAAACTCTCCCATTCTAATTAGTCTAGAATTCTAGCATCTCTCCGTAATTTCCTTGCAATTTTGTTCCTCTACATTTTTCCCACTGGTTGGTGACCTATAGACTACACGGAGCAATGTAATTGCACCTTTATTGTTCCCTACCTCGAGCCAAATAAGATTCTGTCCTTGAACCTCTGGGACATCCTCTCTCTCCAGCTCTGCAATTTTCTCCTTAATCAGTACTGCTGTGCCTCCTTCTTTCCTTCCTTCCCTGTCTTTCCTGAACACCTTGTATCCAGGAATATTTAACACCCAGCCCCACCTTCCTTTGAGCCACACCATATTTCCGCGTGGCAATCTGCACCGGCAGCTCACCAATCTTATTTACCACACGCTGCACATTGTCATACATGCACTGTAACCCTAATTTAGACTTTATTATTTTCCCTCTTACTCTGAAGCCAGCTAATAACTTACTATTTCCTACTCTAGTGCTACCTGTCTCTCCCAGTACTCTCTGCACCTTAGTGTTCCTCTCTAGTCTATCCTCCTGGTTCGCACATCCCAGCCAAGTTAGGTTAAACTCTGTCCCCAGTGGGACCAGCAAATTGCCCGCAAGGAAATTGGTCCCGGCTCTGCTGGGGAGTAACCCACCCGGTCTGTACAGGTCCCATCCCACCCAGAACTGATCCCAATGTCCCAGGAATCTAAAGCCCTCTATCCTGCTCCATCTCCCCAGCCACACATTCGTCTGATTTATCCTCCTATTTCTATACTCATGACTTTTACTGGGATTGATCTAGAGATTAGTACTTTTGAGGTCCTGCTTGCTGATTTCCTAACTAGCTCATTAAATTTTGACTGCAGGATCACATCCCTCTTTCTACCTGTGTTGTTGGTACTGATGTGGATCATGGCCTCTGGCTGTTCACCCTCCCACCCCTTAGGGTGCTCTGCAGCCATTCAGTGACATAATTGACCCTGGCAGCAACGAGGCAACATACCATTCTGGATTCACACCTGTGGCCACAGGAACGTCTGACTGTTACCCTAACTATCGAATCTCCCATCGCTATTACTCTTTCAGTCTTCTATGTGTCTACCTGTACAGCTGAGCCAGCTGTAACACCATGGACTTGGCTCTGGCTGCACTCCCTAGATCAACCATAACTTTTGTCAGCATTCAGGACTGAATACTGGTTGGAGAGTGAGATATACTAGTGGACTCCTGCACTAGCTATCTTCCTGTCACATCTTCCCTGAAAACCCTAACTCTAATTTCACTGTTAAGCCCTCAGTGCTGGTAAAGAAAGCCAGATTTCAGGAGTGGGTATGGGATACAATCAGACCCTGCTTTAGTTGGTGATGTGAATTATAAGTAGAACATCAGGTGACGCATGTTTGACAAATATCATGGGTGCAGTTTGTACTCTCCTGTCTGGGAGGACAGCTATCCTGAGAATGGTGAGGGAGTTGGGGTGAGTCTCTACAGTCCCGAGTTCCCTTAGCCCATCACACCTTGATGTAATAATATTACACTCTTCCAAGATTCATTTCGCATTCTGGGAAAATCTTGAATCATTTTCAAATGCTTTTGGTTGATTCAAAGTTTAGTGTAAGCTGAATATTGTGTGCCTATTGGTTTCGTAATCTTCTGTATAGATTTATAATTCACAATAAATTCATTTTTAGCTTAACCCAAACAACCTGTTCTGTCATCATGATGTGTTCCTCCTATTCACTGAAACACTCAGGAGCCCACAGTAAGAGCCACAATATATCCATCAATGGGTTTATAATTCCCAGTTTACAGGAAACATAACATTTCTCTGAGAAAGAGAGAAAGAATTGCATTTATATATCAACTTTCACAATCTTGGGGCATCTAAAAGCACTTTACAGCCAAGTACTTTGAGAAGTTTGGTGTTTTGAATCTCTGATTCATCAGTCATCTGCTCCAACAATGTGGCAATGTGTCAGCCTCAGTGCTCAAGACTCTGGAGTGAGACTTGAACCCTCAACCTTCTGATTCAGAGACGAGAGTGCTAACTAAGCCATGGCTGACAACTTATAATATTTCTGTATTAGATTCACTTTCTAATGGGTAAAGTCTCAAGACTGTATACAGAATGCTTTTCGCCCTATATACTGGCAGCCTGAAAGTTTGATTTGATGTAAAGTGGTGACTAGATAGACTTGCAGGTATCAGTGTTGTTTTTGTGTCTGGGAAGATGGGGGGCTGGGTAGAGGAAAGAAAGTAGCCACATTGTCTGCTCCTGGTCACTATCCAGTATCCCTGCTGGAAACAGAGGGTGTGTGACAGTCAAGTGAGGAAAAAGAAAGGATTTGCATCTGATCCCCCTACACAGGGGAATAGCAGACTGGCACTCACTGTGGAACAGTCTCTAACTGAGGAGTCAGCCCCTTCAGCAAAGGAGGAGAGGGAACTGGAGGAAATCATGTTTCCTCTTCCTGGTTTACAGAAGGATTGCATCGTACTACTTTAGAGAATACAGAGAGGATAGACACCGCAGATAGATCCTGACCAACACTCAAGGAACAACTGTGGGAAGACATCCAGTCCCTTCACAGCATTGCTCAACACAGACAAGGGTTGGGCAGTGAAACCATCATCTGGAAATCGGTCAGATCAGGCGAGCTTTGACAAATCATCAGATCTGAAACTGGTCAGTGGTGTGGAGCTTTCCATCAGAAGTAGACCAGGTGAGAGCTTCAATCATTCATTGAGCCTCATGAACCATTGATTCATTCCTACAGGTGAGAGGCTGTTGAAGTGTGAGGAGGCCTCCACAGGTTTCTAAGATCTCCAACACAAGGTGCATCTGTTACAATCACTGTTAACACAAGGGCAGCCACATGGAAATGAAACAATTCAACTATGACATTTGTGTTAAAGCTTTGGTGACGTCTTCAAGACTTCTGAGGCACCAGAGGATTCACACGGTGGAGAAATGCTTCAGGTGTGATGTTCCCATCTTCTATCGCACCAGAGGAGTCACACAGGTGAGAAACCCTTCACGTGCGAGATGTGTGGCAAATCATTCTTCAATTCATCGACCCTCCGTAAACGACACATTCACATGGGAGAAACCATGTGTGAGGTGTGTGACGAGACTTTCATGCAGTCAGCTTATCTCCTGGTCCAGCAACACACTCACACAGGGAAGAAACCCTGTCAGAATGAGTTCTGTAATAAAGCCTCCACACAGTTGTTGGACCTCCTGGAACATCAGTGACCCCACATGGGAACTACTGAAACCAAGTTCTTGCTCAAATTGTCGTCAGAGTGTGAACCTCTACGCAAGTTCACTACAAAGGATATTCAGTGATATTGGGGCAGAGAACAAGCAGCAGCTTTCATTCACATCAAACAACTAGTGACAACAACACCAGTGCTGAGGTATGACGGTGTCAATGGTGAAGTTGCCCTGCAGTGAGATGCCAGTGAAACAAGACTTGGAGCAACCCTCATGCAGCAATGACAACTAGTTGTGTTTGTATCCAGAGCATTAAAACAAACTAAATGACGCAATGCACAGATTGAGAAAAAGAGCCTGGCTATTGTCTTTGTTTGTGAGCATTTCAACCAGTAGCTGTTTGGGAAAGAGAGAAAGTGATGTTAGAGTCTGACCACAAGCTACTTCAAAGCATCTTTTTCAAGCCGCTTCTATCTGCTCCAAAGTGTTTACAAAGGATGTTACTTCGGAGGACAATAGGAAATATTAGGAGGGGGTGACCAAAATATATGTTCAAAGAAGTGAGATTTAAGGAGGGTCCTAAAGAAGGGAAGATATGTAAAAACACAGAGAGGTTTAAGGAAGGAATTCTAATGATGGATCCTGATTGGTAGGGATATCAATGGTCAGGTTAAGGGAGTGGGGGATTTAGGAAACAACAAAATTGTGGAACACAGATCTCAGGGGGAATTGGGGCTAGAGATGACAGGGGTAGGCAAGGGGTGAGGTCATGAAGCAACTTGTACTTGAGCATGATAATTTTAGATTGGAGGGACTGGGAACCAGTGTAGGTCAGCGAGCACAGGGGTGATAGGTGTGTGAGTTAGGATAGAGACGGTAGAGTTTTAGCTGACCTGAAGTTTATGGAGTGTGGAAGATGGGAAGCTGGACAGAAGAGTATTGGAATGGTGTAGTCCAGTTTAGAAACAACAACAGTATGACTGAGGATTTCAACAACAGATTGACTAATATGAGGGTGGGGGTGTTGGAAATGGGTAATGTTACAGAGCAGGAGAAAGTGATGAAGTTGTTTCTAACTACTCTATCAACTTGTTTAATCACCTTTAACACCTCAATTAGATTATGCCTTAATTTTCTACATTCAAGGGAATGCAAGTTCAGTCTTTGCAACCTCTCCTCAAAATTTAACCGTTTTAGCCCCAGGAATATTCTGGTGAAACAAAAACAAAAATACCTGGAAAAACTCAGCAGGTCTCACAGCATCCCTGGAGAGGGAATACAGTTAACGTTTCGAGTCTAAATGACTCTTCATCAGAACTAAGGAAAAATTGAAAAGAGGTGAAATATAAGCTGGTTTAAGGAGGGTGGGGGTGGGACAAGTAGAGCTGGATAGAGGGCCAATGATAGGTGGAGATTGCCAAAAGATGTCATAGACAAAAGGACAAAGAGGTGTTGACAGTGGTGATATTAGCTAAGAGATGTGCTAATGGTGACATTAAGAGTAGAAAGCAGGACGAGCAAGGTACACATAGTCCAAGTGGGGGTGGGGTGGGGGGAAGGAATCAAAATAGGCTAAAAGGTAGAGATAAAACAATGGATGGAAATACATTTTAAAATAATAGAAATAGGTGGGAAAAGAAAAATACATAAAAATTATTGGAAAAAGGTGAGGGGGGGGTGGTGGTGGGGATGGAGGAGAGAGCTCATGATCTAAAGTTGTTGAACTCAATATTCAGTCCGGAAGGCTGTAAAGTGCCTAGTCGGAAGATGAGGTGCTGTTCCTCCAGTTTGCGTTGAGCTTCACTGGAACATTGTAGCAGGCCAAGGATGGACATGTGGGCATGAGAGCAGGGTGATGTGTTGAAATGGCAAGCTACAGGGTGGTCTGGGTCATGCTTGCAGACAAACCGAAGGTGTTCTGCAAAGCGGTCACCCAGTCTGCGTTTGGTCTCTCCAATGTAGAGGAAACCGCATTGGGAGCAGTGAATGCAGTAGACTAAATTGAGGGAAGTGCAAGTGAAATGCTGCTTCACTTGAAAGGAGTGTTTAGGCCCATGGACGGTGAGGAGTAGGGAAGTAAAGGGGCAGGTGTTGCACCTTCTACGGTTGCAAGGGAAGGTACTGTGGGAGGGGGTTGAAGTGTAGTGGGTGATGGAGGAGTGGACCAGGGTGTCCCGGAGGGAACGATCCCTGCGGAATGCCACCGGAGGGGGTGAAGGGAAAAATGTGTTTGATGGTGGCATCATGTTGGTTTTGGCGCAAATGGCGGAGGATGATCCTTTGAATGCAGAGGCTGGTGGGGTGATAATTAAGGACAAGGGGGACCCTATCATGGTTCTGGGAGGGAGAGGAAGGTGTGAGGGCGGATGCGCAGGAGATGGGCCGGACATGGTTGAGGGCCCTGTCAACCACCATGGGTGGAAAACCTTGGTTAAGGAAGAAGGAAGACATGTCAGAGGAACTGTTTTTGAAAGTGGCATCATCGGAACAGATGCGATGGAGGCGAAGGAACTGAGAGAATGGGATGGAGTCCTTACAGGAAGCGGGGTGTGAGGAGCTGTAATCAAGGTAGCTGTGGAAGTCGGTAGGCTCGTAATGAATATTGGTGGACAGTCTATCACCAGAAATTGAGACAGAGAGGTCAAGGAAGGGAAGGGAAGTGTCAGAGATGAACCATGTGAAAATGATGGAGGGGTGGAAATTGGAAGCAAAATTAATAAATTTTTCCAGGTCCAGACGAGAGCATGAAGCAGCACCGAAGCAGTCATTGATGTACCGGAGAAAGAGTTGTGGGAGGGGGCCGGAGTAGGACTGGAACACGGAATGTTCCACATACCCCATAAAGAGACAGGCATAACTGGGGCCCATGCGGGTACCCATCACCACACCTTTTATTTGGAGGAAGTGAGAGGAGTTTATGGAGAAATTGTTCAGCGAGAGAACAAGTTCAACCAGACGGAGGAGAGTAGTGGTGGATGGGGATTGTTCGGGCCTCTGTCCGAGGAAGAAGCGAAGAGCCCTCAGACCATCCCAGTGGGGGATGGAGGTGTAGAGGGATTGGTCGTCCATGGTGAAGAGGAGACGGTTGGGGCCAGGGAATTGGAAATTGTTGATATGATGTAGGGTGTCAGAGGAATCGTGGATGTAGGTGGGAAGAGACTGGACAAGGGGAGAGAGAATGGAGTCAAGATAGCAAGAAATGAGTTCCGTGGGGCAGGAACAGGCTGACATGATCGGTCTGCCAGGACTGTCCTGCTTGTGGATTTTGGGTAAGAGGTCGAAGCGGGCCGTTCGAGGTTGGGAGGGTACGAGGTTGGAAACTGGAAGGAAGGTCTCCAGAAGAGATGAGGTCAGTGACGGTCCAAGAAACAATGGTTTGATGTTCAGTGGTGGGGTCATGGTCCAGGGGGAGTTAGGAGGAAGTGTCTGCAAGTTGATGCTCAACCTCTGCGAGGTAGAGGTCAGTGTGCCAGACAACAACAGCACCACCCTTGTCAGCAGGTTTGATAACAAAGTCAGGGTTGGACCTGAGAGAACGGAGTGCAGCAAGTTCAGAGAGAGACAGGTTAGAGTGGGTGAGAGGAGCAGAGAAATTGAGATGACTGAT
Organism: Carcharodon carcharias; assembly: GCF_017639515.1. Taxonomy (NCBI): domain Eukaryota; kingdom Metazoa; phylum Chordata; class Chondrichthyes; order Lamniformes; family Lamnidae; genus Carcharodon; species Carcharodon carcharias. The sequence continues at coordinate 73,643,818 of NC_054485.1, forward strand.
GTCACGCCGACAGTTCTCAATAAGAAGGATCAAGAGCAGGTAAGAATCCAGAGGGAGGGCTCCAGGTGGAGGGAGAATATTGGAGACGGGTAAAAGGATCTGTCGAACGGGGAGAGGACTCCTGCCCAAAGAAGTGAGCACAGAGACGAAGGCAGCGGAAGAAGAATTGAGCATCGTGCTGAGCCCAAAATTCATTGAGATGAGGGCGTAAGGGTATGAAACTGAGTCGTTTGCTGAGCACTGAACGTTCGGCATCAGAGCGGGGAAGGTCAGGGGGTATGGTGAATACACAGCCGGGGCTGGGATTGGAAGACGGGTTGGGGACAGAGGGACAGGCAGGGGTGAAGGGTCCTGGATGGGCGTTGGTGTCGATGAGTTGTTGGAACTTGTGTTCCTTTGCATCTGAAAGAAAAAGACAAAGTTTCTTGTTGAGGCGTCAGATGAGACAAAGAATAAAATGAAACTGGGAACAAGAGCTGCTTAGAAATAGGGTGCATCGGTGCTGCTGGAGGGACAGGTTGAATGTGTTCATATGGTGGCGCATTGCGCTGAGTGTGGATCTCAGGATGCGACGAGAACAGCAGTCTGAGGAGCGTTTATGTCCCGGAGATACGTGTAATCCTGGGTGGGTTCGAAACATGAGGGATGGAACTTAAGTTGAAATCCACGTGGGGTAAGTCGGAGAAGGAGACAGTCACTGAGGAAGGAAATATGGCTGTGAAAGCGAGTTTTAGTAAACACCTTGTCAAACACCAGGAGAGAAATGGAAAACAATGAAGGTGAACAGGGCAAAAAAGAGAGGGGAAATCCTGTCGGAGAGAAGAGCAATACTTCTTCAAGGTAGGCATTCCTTGAAGAGAAGTGGCAGTCAATTAAACACTAAGATAAAAGCAAAAAACTGCAGATGCTGGATATCCAAAACAAAAACAAAAATACCTGGAAAAACTCAGCAGGTCTGACAGCATCTGCGGAGAGGGATACAGTTAACGTTTCAAGTCTGAATGATTCTTCATCAGAACTAAGGAAAAATAGAAAAGAGGTGAAATATAAGCTGGTTTAAGGGGTGGGGGTGGTGGGACAGGTAGAGCTGGATAGAGGGCCATGATAGGTGGAGATTGCCAAAAGATGTCATAGACAAAAGGACAAAGAGGTGTTGACAGTGGTGATATTAGCTAAGAGATGTGCTAATGGTGACATTAAGGGTAGAAAGCAGGACGAGCAAGATACAGATAGCCCAAGTAGGGGTGGGGTGGGGGGAAGGGATCAAAATAGGCTAAAAGGTAGAGATAAAACAATGGATGGAAATACATTTAAAATAATGGAAATACGTGGGAAAAGAAAAATATATATGACATCTTTTGGCAATCTCCATCTATCACTGGCCCTCTATCCAGCTCTACCTGTCCACCCCCCCACCCCCACCCCCCCAACCCCCAGCCCCCCGCTTAAACCAGCTTATATTTTATCTGTTTTCTATTTTTCCTTAGTTCTGATGAAGAGTTATTCAGGCTTGAAACGTTAACTATTCCTCTCCGCAGATGCTGTCAGACCTGCTGAGTTTTTCCAGGTATTTTTGTTTTTGTTTTGGATATCCAGCATCCGCAGTTTTTTGCTTTTATCTTAATATTCTGGTGAATCTACGCTGCACTCCCTCCGAGGCCAATATATTCTTCCTGAGGTGCAGTGCCCAGAACTGAGTTCTCCAGATGAGGCCTAACTAGTGTCTTGTACAAGTTCAATATGACCTCCTTATTCTGTCCTCCATGCCCCCGTTAATAAAGTCGAAGATTTATTAACCGCTCTCTCAACATGCCCTGCCATCTTCAGTGACTTATACACATATACACTGAGGTTCCTCTGTTCCTTCACCTCCTTTAGAGTTTCTCCCTTTATTTTATACTGCCAAAATGAATCACCTCACACTTCTCTGGATTGAATTTCGTATGCCACTTGTCTGCCCAACCCACCCACATGTCCATGTCCTTTTGAAGTTCAAGACTATCCTTGTCGTAGTTGACAATGTTTCCAATCTTTGTATCATCTGCAAATGTTGAAATCATGCCCTGCAGACCACAGTCTAGGTCATTAATATATGTCAGGAAGAACAAGGGTCCCAACACTGACCCCTGGGGAACTCCACTACAGACCTTCCTCCAATCTGAAAACCAACCATTTATCACTACTCCCTGTTTCTTGTCACTCAGCCAATTTCTTATCCAAGTGCCTACTTTTCCTTTTATTTCATGATCTAGAATTTTGCTCAGATGTCTATTGTGTGGCACTCTATCAAATGCCTTTTGAAAATCCATATATGCCATATCAACAGGGTTGCCCTTATCAAACTTCTATGTTACTTCCTCAAAAAACTCCAAGTTAGTTCAACATGATTTTCCTTTAATGGAAATATATCACTTTTCCTTCACTGTCGTTGGTTCAAACTCCCTCCCTAACAGCATTGTGGGTATACCTACACCACATGGATTGCAGTGGTTCAAGAAGGCAGCTCACCACCACCTTCTCAAGGGCAATTAGGGATGGGCAATCAATGGTGGCCTAGCCAGTGATGCCCACAACCAATAAATGAATAAAAGAAAATGAATCCATGCTGGTTTTCCTTAATTATCCTGTACTTATCTAAGTGACTCTTGATTTTATTCTGTACTATAGTTTCCAGAAGTTTCCCTACCACTGAGGTCAAACTGACCTGTCTGCAGTTGCAAGCTTCATCCTTGCACCCTTTTTTGAACAAGGGTGTAACATTCGCAGTTCTCCAGTCCTCTGGCACCACCCCATGTCGAAAGAAGACTGGAAGGTTATCACTCGTGCCTCTGTAATTTCCACTCTCACTTCACTCAGTAGCCTTGGATGCATCTCATCCAGTCCTGGTTCCTTATCAACTTTAAGTAAAGATAGCCTTTCTAACACCTCCTCCTTCTCAATTGTAAATTATTCAAGTGTACCAGTTACTTTCTCTCTCACTTCAGCCTGGGTAGCATCTTCTTCCTTTGTGAAAACAGATGCAAAGTACTAATTTCATACCATCACTATTTCTCCTGCCTCCACGTGCAGGTCCTTTTTTTAAATCCCTAATTGGCCCTACTCTTTCTTTTACCACCCTTTTCTGATTTGTGGGGAGTGAAGACATGGTAGCTAAATTTGTAGATGACACAAAGATAGGTAGGAAAATATGTTGTGAAGAGGACATGAGGAGTTTGCAGATGGATATAGATAGGTTGAATGAGTGGGCAAAGATCTGGCAAATGGAGATTAATGTGGGAAAATATTGTTCACTTTGGCAGGAAGAACAAAAAAGCAGAGTACTACTTACATGGAGAATGGCTGCATAATTCTGAGGTGCAGAGGGATCTAGGTGTTTTAGTACATGAGTCACAAAAAGTTAGTATGCAGGTACAGCAAGTAATTCAGAAGACTAATGGAATGCTAACCTTTATTATGAGAGAGATTGAACATAAAAGTAAGGATGTTATGCTTCATTTATACAGAACATTGGTGAAACAGCACCGCGAAAACTACCTGCAGTTTGGTCTCCTTATTTAAGGAAGGATGTAAATGCATTGGAGGCGGTTCAAAGCAGGTTTTGAAGCATACAAGATCCTAAACAGCCTTGAGAAGGTGGATGTCAAAAGGATGTTTCCTCTTGTGAGTGAGTCCAGAACTAGGGGGCACTGTTGTAAAATAAGGGGTTGCCCTTTTTAGGACAGAGGTGAGGAAAAAATTTTTCTCTTTGAGGGTTGTGTGACTTTGGAATTCTCTACCTCAGGAGGTGGTGGAGGTGGAGTAATTGAATATCTTTAAGGCATAGGTAGTTAGATTCTTGTTAGGTAAGGGAATCATAGGTTATCGGGGTTAGATGGGAATGTGGAAATCGAAACACAAGAAGATCAACCATGATCTTATTGAATGGTGCAGCAGGTTTGAAGGGGCTGAATTATCTACCCCTGTTCCTATTTCTTATGTTCTTATTTGTATGCTTATTTAGCTGCATGACAGAGTGTCATGGGATCTTTTCAATTCACCCGAGAAAGCAGATGGGGCCTTGGTTGAACTCATCTGACGATGGTGTCTCTGACAGTGCAGCACAGTACATTTTTTTAATTCATTCGTGGGATGTGGGCATCGCTGGCTAAGCCAGCATTTATTGCCCATCTCTAATTGCTCTTGAGAAGATGATGGTGGCTGCCTTCTTGAACTGCTGCAATCCATGTGATGTAGGTACACCCACAGTTCTGGGGAGGGAGTTCCTGGATTTTGACCCAATGACAGTGAAGGAATGGCAATATATTTCCAGGTCAAGATGGTGTGATACTTGGCGGAGAATGTGCAGGTGGTGGGTGTTCCCATGCGTGTGCTACCCTTGTTCTTCTAGATGCTAGCAGTCGTGAGTTTGGAAGATTCTGTCTAAAGAGGCTTGGTGAGTTGCTGCAGCACATTATGTAGATGGTACACATTGCTGCTCCTGTGCGTTGGTGGCAGAGTGAGTGAATGTTTGTGGAGTGTCAGCCTCAGTGCTCAAGTCTCTGGAGTGAGCCTTGAACCCACAACCTTCTGACTCAGAGACAAGAACCCACAACCTTCTGACTGAATCTAATACAACAGAAATATTATAAGTTATTGTCTGCACCTGACAATAACTTATAATATTTCTGTTGTATTAGATTCAGTTTCATAGAGGTTAAGTCCCAAGGCTGTGTACAGAATGCTTTTCCTCCTGTGAACTGACAGCCTGAAAATTTGATTTGATTTAAAGTGGTAACTAATTAGAGCTGCAGGTGTCAGAGTTGTCTTTGTGTCTGGGTTCCTGAAGCTGTGAAAGGTGGTAAAGTCCCTGGTGACAGCTGGAATGGACATTTTAAGGGATTGTCTTCAATCAGTACTGCTGATTAACCATTCTGCTTTCATTCGCTCATGGAAGTTCTATTGTTTATACACAGTTCTAACAGTATGTCAGGAATAAAACTCAAGGAATAACCCACTCTTCCCAGGAAAGCTCAGTGTTAGTTTTAGTAAGGTTTTTGAGTTTGTTTTCAAATCCCTCCATGATGTCTCCCCTCCCTATTTCTGTAATCTCCCCCACCCCTCAGTACTGCACTGGAGTGTCAGCCATGATTTTTTGTGCTCAAGTCCTGGAGTGGGACTTGAACCCGTAACCCTCTGGCTCAGAGAACAAGGTTGTGGGTTCAAGTCCAACTCACGATGGATTATTCCATGAATGTGGATTAAAGTTGTTGTCAGGGTCTCAAGAATAATTCCTCAGGCACTGGGCTCCCTATACAAACCCATCCACTGTTTATTGAAACAAAACATGTTGTAAAATGAGTGAAGAAATTATCCTGTAGATGTTTACACATTGCATTGACCATGAAGCCAATTGATCATGAAGCAAGAGTTAGGAGAGTGGAAGAAAATGAAAATGGAGAGTGGGAGGAAGATAGCGCAGAGATAGGAAAGAGGAAGAAGAGAGAGAGGGAGACGGGAGTTAGGATAGGCAGGAGAGGTAGGAGGATGAGATGAGGTGGATACCAGGGGCTTTAAATTATTCTTGTCCTCTCCCTTTTTCCTGCATCCCTCTCTCCTGTGCCCCTCCCTCCTGTGTCCTTCCGTCCTGTGCATATGCCGATCCCACCACTCCATGTCATCACTGCCTTGAATGCTGCAGGTCTTCCTCTTCCTGATCTGCTGTAAAATACATCTGAGGCTGCACATTCCACACTGATGTCAGTTTGAAATCCTCCGAGGATGAAGAGTGCTATTCCCACACGTGAAATCTCTGTCAAACGTTTGCCAGAAGAACTGAGACAGCAGCTGCAATAAGTGAAGTTTTATTCAGATGGGACAATGATAAGTTAAAATCCCCACCTGATCTGCTGCTCAAAGTTGCCTCCATTTCACTGGTCAGTTTCCCAAACTTCAGGAAACTCATAGATAAAAACAAAAAACTGCGGATGCTGGAAATCCAAAACAAAAACAGAATTACCTGGAAAAACTCAGCAGGTCTGGCAGCATCGTCGGAGAAGAAAAGAGTCGATGTTTCGAGTCCTCATCTATGGAAGGGTCATGAGGACTCGAAACGTCAACTCTTCTTCTCCACCAATGCTGCCAGACCTGCTGAGTTTTTCCAGGTAATTCTGTTTTTGTTCAGGAAACTCATGTTGCTCCAGAAATATTTGGATAGGCTGTGAGAGATGTCAATCGGAGAGCCCACCCACTCTGCCCATTCTCTCCTCTTCCTCAGCTGGTTCACTCCCTGTAGGGACTGAAAACCAAGTGAGGAGATGGTGGAGTGAGAGGATAGGCATCACAAAGAGATCCTGACCATCATTGATGGCAAAACTGCACAGTTAGATGGATGAGAAACCATTCAAGCATGAGGTGTGTGACCAATTCTGCACACAGCCATTGACATTCTTGAATCATCAACGCAGGTGAAAAGCTTTTCAAGTGCGGGGTGTGCAACAAATCATTCTTGAAATCATGGAACCTTCGTTTGCACCAATGCATTCACACAGGGGAGAAACCATTCACGTGAGGTGAGTGACAAGTCATTCTCATTGGCATTGACCCTCCATGCACACCAACACATTCACAAGGTAGGGAAACCATTCCCTTGTGAGGTATGTGACAAATCATTCTTGCAGCTAACGAGCTTCTGTGTACACCAATGCGTTTACACAGGCGAGAAACCATTCTCCTGCGAGTTATGTAACAAATCATTCTCCTTAGTCATCTCAACTCATGCCCTAACGTGTGCATGCTGGGGAGAAACCATTCACATATGAGGTATGTAACAAATCATTCTTGGACACATCGTTCCTCCACATGCACCAATGCATTCACACAGGGGAAAAACCATTAACATGTGATATGTGTGACAAATCATTCTCATTTTCATCGAGCCTGCTGGGAGCACCAACGCATTCACACTGGGGAGAAACCATTTATGTACGAGGTGTGCAAGAAATCATTCTCGTGGTTAACAAACCTACGTGCACACAAAAACATTCACACAGGGAGGAAGTGGTCAAATGTGAGTTGTGTGACAAATCCTTCACACAGGTAAGGAGCCTCCTGCAACATCAGGCAATCTGCACAGGAGAGAAACCCTTCAAGTGTGAGGTTTGCAATAAAGCTTTTGTGAGGTCTTCGAGCCTCCTGATACACCAGAGGATTCATACAGGGGAGAAACCATTCAAGTGTGAGGTTTGCAGTAAAGGTTTCTCAGTATCTTGGAGCCTCCTGAAACACCAAAGGAACCACACAGGGGAAAAACCCTTCAGGTGTGATGTTTGTGAAATGGCTTTCACCCAACCCTCTGACCTCCTGAGACACCAGACGATTCACAGAGGGGTGAAACCCTTCCAAGTGTGAGGTGTGTGACCAATCTTTCACACGGTCATCAATACTTGTGCAACACCAACGCATTCACACAGGGGAGAAACCATTCGCATTAACGTGTGCAAAAAATCCTTCACACAGTCATCGACACTTGTGCAACACCAATGCATCCACAATGGGGAGAAACCATTCAAGTGCGTGACAAAGCCTTCACAAAGCGTTCGAAGCTCCTGGTCAACAATCCACACAGGGGAGAAACCCTTCAAGTGTAAGGTGTGTAACAAATAATTCACGGAATCAGCGACCTTTCGTGTACATCAACGTATCCACACGGGAGAAACCATTTATGTGCAAGGTGTGTGACAAACCATTCTTGTGGTCTTCGGCCTTCCATGTACACCAACGCATTCACACCAGGGAAAAACCATTTGCGTGAGAGGTATGTGACAAATCATTTTCTTAGTTATCAAACCTCCAGAGTCACCAACATATTCACACAGGAGAAACCATTCAACTGCAGTGGGCAACAAAGCGTTGAGTCAATGTCCCTCCTGCTACATCAGAGGAACCACGCAGTGGAGTAACACTTCAAGTGTGAGATTTGTGATAAAGTTTACGTGAGATCTTCAACTCCCCCGAGACACCAGAGGATTCACATGGGAGAAACTCTTCATGCGCAGTGTTTGTGACAAGGCTTTCGCTCACTCCTCTAATCTGCTGAAGCACCAGCAGATCCACACTGGTGTTAAACCATTCAGGTTTGAGCTGTGTCAGCGGTCAGCATGTATCCTGGTCCATCAACACACCTACACCGGGAGAAACCCTATTGGTGTGAGTTCTGTAATAAAGCCCTCACATAGCTGTTGGACCTCTTGGAACATCATGGAACCCACATGGGGGACAAAACCTTCCAATGTAACATGCGCCAGGATTGTTTCACCTACTCTCTACACCCTACACCAATGTCTCCACAGGGTTTTGGAGCCAGGTCACCTGCTTCCATTACACTGAGAGTTGTCTGTGTTGTTTACCCTCCAGTGCTCACACAGGGGAGCTGTCGTTCCAAAGCACCGTCTGTCTCAGCAGTGTCTGTCTTGAACCTCTCCCACCATCAGTCCATAAGTTTCAAGAAACCAATTTAACTGGATTGCCAAACATCACCAAGAGAAAATATCAACATGCATAGAAGCTCCTGCTTATGCACAGATGTCACTGTGTCTCTGGGAGGATTTCCTCAGCCACAGGAAGTAGGTGATTCAGGAGAATGTGTGTCAGGAACCTCCCTGTTATGGACAAGGCAGGAATATCTCAATAGCTTCCACAGCGTGATTTATCTCCCTTCTTGAAAATAGTTACAGTTGTCACATTCCTGAAGTTGGGGAGAGTTCTTTTTCCTCTCAAATCTGTAGGGTGAGTTCATGGAGTCTTGATGTGAGCAGAAGCCCACCAGCTTTGAAGACCTCAGCTGGAATACCATCGGGGCCACAGGCTTTGTTGTTTTTCATCTGTTTGATTGTTTGTTGCAGCTCACCCATTGATTGTGATTCACCCATGGATTCTACCAAAGGCACAGGGGGTTAGACTGGAAATAACACAGCTGCCACTGTGGATTCATGGTTGGATTGTTCAAAATGTTCTTTCCAGGGTTAACAGATGGCATTGTCATCCTTAAGAAGAGAAGCACCATCCTGTGAATGAAGGGGATTTTGTCCATTTGACCTCGGTCTATAGATGGCCCTGGTGAATTCAAAAAAGATTTACATGTCATGGCAATCAGCATATTGTTGGGCTTCTCAGGCTTTCTCTTCCCACTACATATCCTTTATCTCCTGGATTTGTTTTTGGGTGTCAGCCTTGAGCTGTTGAAATGCTGCCTTCTTGAGTTGTGACCTTGAGTTGTTCCGCCAGGCAATGAAGGCTGATCGCTTTTGTTCCAAGAGGTCACATATTTGAGTGTCATGTTTGTCGAGCCAGTCCTGGTGATGACAATGCTAGAACACAATGGTCTGGGCACAGGAGTTTAGTGCAGCTGATTTTATTTTGATCCCACTGTTCAGGAACTGAGTTGGATGTGTGAAGATTTTCCAGATTGGTTGTGAGCTGCACCTGGAATTCCTCTCTTCGGTTGGGCTGTGTTAGGGCTGCGACATTGATCTTCTTCCTTTTGGATTTTTGGGTCTTGTGATGTCTTGGTGCTGGGTGGATGTTCATTAGCCATCGAACAAGTTAACGATCTGTCCAGCAGGCATCAGTCCACCACTTGAATTGAGTGATCACTTAGAAAGTTGACTTGCCTTTCGACCTTCCAGAGGGACTTCCAATATGGTATGTGTTCCCAGAAAAATCAAAGAAAAAATTTGAGAACAATACCAGGAACTCTTCATTACATTCATCGATATGACCAAAGCATTTGGCTCAGTAAATCATGAGGCTCTGAGGATTGTGCTCCAATGATTTGGATGTTCAAGAAAATTCATCACAATCCTGCAATTGTTTCATGATGATATGACGGCAACTGTCTTGAGTGGGAGATCTGAAACAGAAATCTTCAAAATCCAGACTGGTATCAAGCAAGGCTGTGTGATAGCCCCCATTCTATTTACAATCTATCTGACAGTGGCTATACACCTTATCAAAGATCAACTGCCCTCTGGTGTCAGTATTAAATACCATCTAAATGGGAAACTCATTTACCTCAATTGCTTCCATGCCAAAACGAAACTGACCACCATAGATACACATGATGTACAGTTTGCAGATGACTGTAGTGTCGTTGTCCACTTTGCACCAGATTTCCAAACCTCTCTTGATCTATTCATCATGATAGAAGCTCCATCCTGTGCCACTAAAGTTCAGTATCATTTCTGACCATCGGAATTGGGAGCAACTTCTGTCTGTAGTAGTCTGAGAGAGTTTCCCCTGGGGGGGGTGGGGTGTGTTTGTATGTGTGTGTGTCCGTGCGTGTGTGCAAGTGTGGTGAATCTGGGAGGACGACTATCCTGAGAATGGTGGGGGAGTGGGTGTGGGTCTCTACAGACCTGAGTTCCCTCAGCCCATCATACCTCGATGTAATAATGGTGTGATATGTTCACCTTACACTCTTCCAAGATTCATTTCATGTTCTGGGAAAGATCTTGAGTCATTTTCAAATGTTTTGTTAATTTGGTTGATGCAAGGTTTGGTGAAAGCTGAAGACAGTGTTGTTGTTTGTCTGCTGTTTTATCAACCTTTATGTATAGATTTATAACTCACAATAAATTTACTTTTCAGCGTAAATCAAACTTCTGATTTGTCACTTAATCTATCAATGTCCCATTGCAACTTTCCACTCCCATCGATGTTACTGAATGTGTCACCCAACTGAGTGTCATCAGTAAAGTACCCAATACTATTCCTCCATCAAAGTCATTGATCAATATAATGAAAAGCTGAGTCTCCAGTACAGATCCCTAGGGAACATCACTGGCATGTCCTAACAATCAGAGAACATTTCCTTTATCCCTAATTGGGATAATATCCCTATTCCTTGTGGGATTTGAACCCACAATCCCTACTCTCTTGTCAGGACTGGGAGCTAAATATCCAAGGATATACATCCAATTGAAAAGATAGGCAGGTTGGCAGAGGGGGTGGGGTTGCTTTATTAGTAAGAAATTAAATTAAATCAATAGCAAGAAATGATGTAGGGTCAGATGATGTAGAATCTGTGTGGGTAGAGTTGAGGAACCGCAAAGGTAAAAAAACCATAATGGGAGTTATGTACAGGCCTCCGAACAGTAGTCAGGATATGGGGCACAAGATACATCAGGAGATAGAAAAGGCGTGCAAGAAAGGCAAGGTTACAATGATCATGGGGGATTTCAATATGCAGATAGTCTGGGAAAATCTGGTTGGTAGTGGATCCCAAGAAAAGGAATTTGTGGAATGTCTACAAGATGGCTTTTTGGAGCAGCTTGTGGTGGAGCCCACTAGAGAACAGGCAATTCTAGATTTAGTGATGAGGCAGATTTGGTAAGAGAGCTTAAGGTGAAGGAACCCTTCGGAGGAAGTGACCATAATATGATAGAATTCACCCTGCAATTTGGAGGGAAAAGCTGGAATCAGATGTAACGGTATTACAGCTGAATAAAGGTAACTACAGAGGCATGAGGGAGGAGCTGGCCAGAATTGACTGGGAGATGAGCCTAGCAGGAAAGATAGTGGAACAGCAATGGCAGGAGTTTCTGGGAGTAATTTGGGAGACACAGCAAAAATTCATTCCTAGGAAGAAGAAGCATACTAAAGGGAGGACAAGACAACCATGGCTGACAAGGGAAGTCAGGGACAGCATAAAAGCTAAAGAGAAAGCACACAATGGGGCGAAGAGCAGTGGGAAGCCAGGGGATTGGGAAGCCTACAAAGACCAACAGAGGACAAATAAAAAGAAACACGGAGGGAGAAGATTAAATATGAGGGTAAACTAGCCAATAATATAAAAGAAGATTGCAAGAGTTTTTTTTAGATATATAAAGGGTAAGAGAGAGGCAAAAGTGGACATTGGGCCGCTGGAAAATGACACTGGAGAAGTAATAATGGGGAACCAGGAAATGGCAGAGGAACTGAATAGGTACTTTGCGTCAGTCTTCACGGAGGAAGACATGAGTAACATCCCCAAAATTCAAGCGAATCGGGTGGGGGCTGGAGGGGGGGGGGGGGGGGGGGGGGGGTGAGGGGGGTTGGTGGGGTGGTTGGTGCAGAGATGAGTATGGTGGCATTAACCAAGGAGAAGGTGCTAGGAAAACTGAAAGGTCTGAAGGTGGATAAATCACCTGGACTAGATGGATTACACCCCAGAGTTCTGAAGAAGATAGCTGAAGAGATAGTGGAGGCGTTAGTGGTGATCTTTCAGGAATCACTGGAGTCAGGAAGGATCCCAGAGGACTGGAAGATCGCTAATGTAACACCCCTGTTTAAGAAGGGAGTGAGGCAAAAGACAGGAAATTACAGGCCAATTAGCCTGACCTCGGTTGTTGGTAAGATTTTAAGTCCATTATTAAGGATGAGATTTCAGAATACTTGGAAGTGCATGGTAAAATCGGGCTAAGTCAGCATGGTTTCATCAAGCCTGACAAATCTGTTAGAATTCTTTGAGGAGGTAACGAGCAGGTTAGACAAAGGAGAGCCAATGGATGTTATCTATTTGGACTTCCAGAAGGCCTTTGACAAGGTGCTGCACAGTAAGATAAGAGCCCATGGTGTTAGAGGCAAGGTACTAGCATGGATAGAAGATTGGCTGTCCGGCAGGAGGCAGAGAGTGGGGATCAGGATGGAGGCCGGTGACTAGCGGAGTTCCGCAAGGGTCAGTGTTGGGACCACAACTTTTCACTTTATACATTAATGATCTGGATGAAAGAGCTGAGGGCATTCTGGCTAAGTTTGCAGATGATACAAAGATAGGTGGAGGGACAGGTAGTATCGAGGAGGCGGGGAGGCTGCAGAAGGATTTAGACAGGTTAGGAGAATGGGCAAAGAAGCGGCAGATGGAATGGGGACGTGTGAGGTCATGCAATTTGGTAGGAAGAATAAAGGCATAGACTATGTTCTAAATGGGGAGAGAATTCAGAAATCTGGAGTGCAAAGGGACTTGGGAGTCCTAGTCCAGAATTCTGCTCAGGTTAACTTGCAGGTTGGGTCTGTAGTTAGGAAGGCAAATGCAATGTTGGCATTTATTTCGAGAGGACTAGAATATAAAAGCAGGGATGTGCTGCTGAGGCTTTCTAAGGCTCTGGTCAGACCACATTTAGAATATCGTGAGCAAGGTTTGGCCCCGTATCTCAGGAAGGATGTGCTGGCCCTGGAGAGGGTCGAGAGGAGGTTCATGAGAGTGATCCCAGGAATGAAAGGCTTAACATGAGGAATATTTGAGGACTCTGGGTCTATACTCGATGGAGTTTAGAAGGACGAGGGTGGATCTGATTGAAACTAACAATACTGAAAGGCCTGGATAGAGTGGATGTGGGGAAGATGTTTCCATTAGTAGGAGAGACTAGGACCCGAGGGCACAGCCTCAGAGTAAAGGGAAGACCATTTAGAACAGAGATGAGGAGAAACTTCTTTAGCCAGAGAGTGGTGAATCTATGGAATTCATTGCCACAGAAGGCTCTGGAGACCAGGCCATTGAGTGTATTTAAGACCGAGATAGATAGGTTCTTGATTGGTAAGGGAATCAAAGGTTACAGCGAGAAGGTGGGAGAATGGGGTTGAGAAACTTAACAGCCATGATTGGATGGCGGAGCAGACTTAATGGGACGAATGGCCTAATTTCTGCTCCTATGTCTTATGGTCTCCTGTTTCCCAACCAAATTATCAACCCATGTCACAAGGTTCCCTCCAATTCCCTGCACGTTCATCTTGGTGAATAACCTCCTGTGCAGAACATGATCAAATACCTTCTGGAAGTCCATATAGACAAACCTCCATAGACCCTGTCCAGCATGTTAATTATCTCCTCAAATTGTTTTATTAAATTGATCATGTTGGTTACAATGACTTGCTGCACAAGAATGCAATATAAGCTATAGCAACCCAGAGAACATGATGAACGTAAGAAATAGCAGGAGGAGTAGGCCATTCAGCCTTGACTGGCTGCTGCACCATTCAACACAATCACGTCAGGGTTAATCTTCTATCTCAAACCCACCTCCCCACACCATCCCTATAACCCTTATTCTCTCTGCATCCAGAAATCCATCAATCTTGGTCTTGAATATATTAAATGACTGAACATCCACAGCTCCCTGGGGGAGAGAATTCCAAAGATTTGCAACCCTTTCAGTGAAGACATTTCTCATCTCAGTCCTCATTGACTGACCTCGAATTCTGAAGCTTGAATGACAGGTCGAAACAAATCTTCTACAGCAACACACCTCCAAGTGTCAGCTAGCGAGTGATATTTCCATTGTCACAGTCAGTGCAGTTCCTTTCCTTCACTCAAACTGATTGTGTAGTCTCCTGCCTCAAACTGAGCCCGTTTATTAACTGTTGTGATGTCTGACCTCACTGGGATGAGCAGAGTGAAGGTGAGGCTTGTCCTGTGATCACACGATTTGACCTGTCCAGTTAAAGGGCCTTCACTTTGATTAAACAGCTTGTCAAACCCTTGGGCTTCATTTCGGTGACAATGACTCATTGTGCTCAAATACAATAACAGGTTACAACCCAGAGATCAGGGTGCACGGGTAATGGACAGGGATGGGATTGTTTGTCTCCTAAACAGCAACAGGTGGAGGCTATTCAGCCCTTCGATGCCCGTCCCAATTTAATTCCATGATGGCTGATCGGCATCACAAACCCATTTCCCAGCCTTTCGATTCTGATCCTCTGATAAACTTAGGAACATCGGAACAGGCGAAGGCCATGCAGCTCCTCAAATCTGTTCCACTATTCAATTAGATTATGGCTGATTTATATATTAACCCCCGTCCATCCACTTGCTTACATATTCCTTAATACCCTTCCTGACATAAATTGCTGAATCTAATTTTACATATCAGTTTTCATTTCGAAGTAGTGACTATGTTGGGGGTGTTGTGCAAATTGAAGACAGGAGTTAAAGGGACAGTATTTGCCTGGAAAGTGGAGGTGACATTGTGCCCTGAGTGTTGGGATAGTGCACAGCTTGGAAGAAACATTGCATTGGTTTGTGTCAGTGGAAAGCCAGTGACAGAGTGAGAAGGGGGCTGAACAGGAACTGCCCAGATTGGTTGAGAAGTTAAACAGAAAGTTCTCTGTCACAGAATGTGACAGTTTATTTCTGAACCAAACTTACTCCACCCCAGATGGGACTTAAACCCATGATCCCTGGCTTAGGCTTACCCATTAGGCCACTGGGGCTGGGCAAAATGGGGTTTGGTGATTGTTACTTTGACCCTTTGTCTCAATATAATCGCTGCCAAGTTTGATGCCTTTTTGTGGGCCAGCCCTTCCTTTTCAGCCGCAACCAGATTGGATCAATTCCAAACATTCCAGTAATGAGCTGACAGGATTGGGATTTATATCTTGCATGTCCGTAATTAATGCTGCAAAAGTATAGATTGTCTGTGAGAAGCAATTGTCTTTCCAGAAGTTTCCTTGCTGACCCTGACTCGAAGTTTCAGTGATTTCCCCAACCCAGATTCCCGGCCACCTCCTTGACCTCGCTGTCTCACCTGGTCTCACTACTCTCATCCTATCAATCACAGGGAAGGCCACCTCTGATCACTTCCATATGTTACTCAGCACCCACATCCCGCTTCCACATTCCAGCTCTACCTCCTTCTGTATCCATCCCTGGAAAAAAACTATCCCCTAACTAACAACTGCACTCTCCAAATCCCAACTGTCTTGGCCTTTGGGCCTCCGTTCACCACAACATTTCTGCAGCTACTGATTTACTCAACTCCACCCTCACCTCCACTTGAGATGCCCGATTCTTCAATAAAACCACTCCCCTCTCTCACCCTGGCCCTTTCCCTGGGCACAGACTTCATATCCACTCCCTTAAGTCCAAGAGACACAAACTTGAAAGGTTATGCAGGACAACTGGTTAACCATCCACTGCCAGGGACAGTTTAGACGGAGGCTGTCTCTGTATCTAACCCGTGCTGTACCTTCTATGTGAGTGTTTGATGGGACAGTGTCAATGTAGAGAAGTTATTCCTTCAAGTGCATATCCCAGTGTTTTTTAAATGTGATGAGGTTTCTGCCTCTATCACCCTTCCAGACCTTCACCACCCTCTGGATGAAAAAAATTACTCCTCAACTCCCCTCCAATCCTTCCATCAGTTACTTTAAATCTCTGCTCCCTGGTTATTGATCTCTTGCTCAGGGAAATAAGATTGAAACAACCCCACCAGCTGCCTCTGCCACTTCAATCCCATCCACTCACCTGCCTGGACAAACTTCCATTAAGGCTCCTCCTGCCCAAGCCCTGAACCCACATCTTTCTCTAGTTTCTCTTTGATCTCCCCATAGCCCCTCTCTGAGATCATCTTGTCCATGAGGCCCACCATCTGTTCCCTCGATTCTATTCTCATTAAACTGCTGATCACCAAGCTTCCCCTCCTGCTCTCCATGTTAGCCAACATTGATCACGGTTCTCTCTCTTCAGATGTCACTCTCCTTTAGACTGCTGTTTTCACCCCATCCTCAAATCACCAATCCTTGATCACTCCTTCCTTGCAAACTATCATCCCATCTCTAACCTCCCTTTCCTCTCCAACGTCCCTGACTCCTGGAAAGGGACATGGGGTCAGGCGTGAGGTGAGGGATGTGGGGCAGAGCAAGGGGTCAGGCATGGAGTGTGGCACTGGCGACAGGCCGACAGATGGATCTGATACAGAATGAGCCATCACTCCCCCAGTCACAGAGTTAATCTAAGACTCACAGTCACTCCCCCAGTCACAGAGTCATTCTCTGAGCCACAGTCACTTTCACAGTCACGGAGTCAATCTGAGTCACAGTTACTCCCCCGCCACAGAGTCAATCTCTGAGCCACAGTCACTTTCAGTCACAGAGTCAATCTCAGAGTCGCAGTTACTCCCCGAGTCATGGAGTCAAACTCCAACTCAGTCACTCCCCCACTCACAGAGTGAATCTCCAAGCCACAGTTACTCCTCAGTCACAGAGTGAATCTGCGACTCACAGTCACTCCCCAGTCAGAGTCAATCTCCAAGTCACAGTCACTCCCCCAGTCACAGAATCAACCAATGAGTCAGTCACTTCCCCAGTCACAGAGTCGATCTCTGAGTCACAGTCACTCCCCCAGTCACAGTATCAACCTCCGAATCACAGTTACTCCCCCAGTCACAGAGTCAAACTGCGACTCATAATCACTCCCCCAGTTATAGATTAATCTCCGAGTCAGTTTCTCCCTCAGTCATAGAGTGAATCTACAACTCATAGTCACTCACCCCATCAGAGTTAATGTCCAAGTAACAGTCACTCCCCTAGTCAGAGTCAATCTCTGAGTCACAGTCACTTCCCCAGTCAGAGTCAACCTCCGACTCACAGTCACTCACCCACTCATAGAGTCAATCTCCGAGTCACAGTCACATCCACAGTCAGTCAATCTCCGACTCACAATCATTCCCCCAGTCACAGAGTGAATCTGCAACTCACAGTCACTCCCCCAATCACAGAGATAATCTCTGAATCACAGTCATTCCCCAGTCCCAGAGTCAATCTCCAACTCACAGTCACTTTCACAGTCATAGAGTGAATCTGCAACTCACAGTCACTCTCCAGTCACCAAGTCAATCTCCGAGTCACAGTCACTTCAACAGTCAGAGAGACAATCTCCAAGTCACGGTCACTCCTCCAGTCACAGGGACAACCTCCAAGTCACGGAGTGAATCTGCAACACACAGTCACTCCCCCAATAACAGAGATAATCTCTGAATCACAGTTACTCCCCCAGTTACGGAGTTAATCTCCGAGTCACAGTTACACTTCCAGTCACAGAGTGAATCTGAAACTCATAGTCACTCCCCCAGTCAGAGTCAATGACCGAGTAACAGTCACTCTCCTAGTCAGACACAATCTCTGAGTCACAGTCACTTCCCCAGTCAGAGTCAAACTCCGAGTCACAGTCACTCCCCCAGTCACAGAGCCAATCTCCGAGTCACGGTCACTCACCAGTCACAGAATCAATCTCCAAGTCACAGTCACTCCCCCAGTCAGAGTCAACCTCTGAGTCACACTTACTTCCCCAATCAACCTCTGACTCACAGTCACTCCCCCCTTCACAGGGACAACCTCCAAGTCACAGTTACTCCCCTAGTCACAGAATCAATCTCTGAGTCACAGTCACTCCCACAGTCAGAGTCAATCTCTGAATAACAGTTGCTCCCCCAGTCAGCCTCAATCTCCGACTCACAATCACTCCCCAAGTCATAGAGTCAATCTCCAAGTCACAGTCATGCCTCCAGTCACAGAATCAATCTCCAAGTCACAGTCACTCCCCCAGTCAGAGTCAAACACCGAGTCATGCTCACTTCCCCAATCAATCTCTGAGTCACAGTCACTCCCCCAGTCACAGAGTGAATCTTCAACTCACAATGACTCCCCAGTCAGACTCACAATCACTCCCCCAGTTTCAGAGTCAATCTCTGAGTCACAGTTACTCCCCCCAGTCAGAGTGAATCTCTGGGTCACAGTGACTCCCTCAGTCTGAGTCAATCTCCAAGTCAGCCACTCTCCCAGTCAGAATCAGTTTTGAATCCCGGTCACTTCCCCAGTTACAAAGTCAATCTTCGACCCACAGTCACTCCCTCAATCACGGAGTCAATGTCCGAGTCACAGTCACTTCCCCAATCACAGAGTCAATCTCTGACTCAACAGTTACCATCCTAGTCACAGAGTCAACATCTGAGTCATAGTTACTCCCTCAGTCAGAGTGAATATCTGACTCACAATCATTCCCCCATTTACAAAGCCAATCTCTGAGTCACAGCTACTACGCCAGTGAGAGTGAATTTCTGAAGTCACAATGACTCCCTCAGTCTGAGTCAATCTCCGAGTCAGCCATTCCCGTCAGATTCAATCTCTGGCACACAGTTACTCCCCCAGTCACAGAGTCAATGTCCGAGTCACAGTCACTTCCCCAGTGACAGAGTCCCCCACCGAGTCATAGTCACGTTTCCAGTCACAAAGTGAATCTGGAAATCACAGTTACTCTCCCAGTCACAGAGTGAATCTTCAACTCACAATGACTCCAGAGTCAGAGTCAATATCCGACTCACAATCACTCCCCCAGTCACAGAGTCAATCTCTGAATCACAGTCACTGCCCCAGTGACAAAGCCAATCTTCGAGTCACAGTTCCTCCCACAGTCACAGAGTCAATCTCCAAGTCACGGTCACTGCCCCAGTCAGATTCAAGTTCTGGGTCACAATCACTCCCTCAATTACAGGGTCAATCTCCAGGTCACAGAAACAGTTACTCCCACAGTCACAGAGTGAATCTACCACTCACAGGCACTGCCCCAGTCAGTGAATTCACAAATCACAGTCACTCCCCAAGTCACAGATTGAAACTCCAAGCCACGATCACTTCCCCAGTCAGAGCCAATCTGCGCGTCACAGTTACTGCCACAGTCACAGAGTCAATCTCCGAGTTAGATTACTCCCCCGGTCACAGAGTCAATCTCTGAATCACAGTTACTGCCACAGTTACAGGGTCAATCTCTGAGTCACAGTCACAGTTACTCCCCCAGTCACAGAGTGATCTGCAATTCACGGGCACTGCCCCAGTCAGAGAATGAATTCACAAATCACAGCCACTCCCCCAGTCACAGAGTCAATCTCTGACTCACAGTTACTACCCCAGTCACAGAGTCAATCTCCGAGTCACAGTCACTTCCCCAATCACAGAGCCAATCTCCGAGTCACGGTCGTTCCCCAGTCACAGAATCAATCTCCAAGTCACAGTCACTTTCACAGTCATAGAGTCAATCTGCGGTTCACAGTCACTACCCTAGTCAGAGTCAATCTCCGAGTCACAGTCACTCCCCAGTCACATGGTTATTCTCCGAGTCATGGTCACTTCCCTCCTCAAAGAGTGAATCTGCGACTCACAGTTACTCCCCCAGTCACAGAGCCACTCTCCAAGCCACGGTCACGCCTCCAGTCATAGAGACAACCTCCGTGTCACAGTCACTCCCCTAGTCACAGAGCGATTCTGCAACGCACAGGTAATCCCCCAGTCAGAATCAATCTGCTACTCCCAGACAATCCCCCAGTCACATAGTCAATCTCCGAGTCACAATCATTCCCCGAGTCACAGAATGAATCTGCACCTCACAGTCACTCCCCCAATCACAGAGATAATCTTTGAATGACACTAACTCCCCAGTCACAGAATCAATCTCCGAGTCACATTTACTTTCACAGTCATGGAGTGAATCTGCGACTCACAGTCACACCCCAGTGAGAGTCAACCTCTGAGTCACGCTCACTTCCCCAATCACAGAGTCAATCTCTGACTCACAGTCCCTCCCCAAGTCACAGAGTCAATCTCTGAATCACAGTCACTGCCCTAGTGACAGAGTTAATCTTCGAGTCACAGTTACTCCCACAGTCACAGAGTCAATCTCCGAGTCACGGTCACTACCCCAGTCAGATTCAATCTCCGGGTCACAATCACTCCCTCAATTACAGGGTCAATCTCCGAGTCACGGTCACTGCCACAGTCAGAGTCAATCTCCGGTTCACAATCACTCCCTCAATTACAGGGTCAATCTCTGAGTCACAGTCACAGTTACTCCCCCAGTCACAGAGTGAATCTGCAATTCACGGGCACTGCCCCAGTCACAGAGTCAATCTCTGACTCACAGTTACTACCCCAGTGACAGAGTCAATCTTCGAGTCACAGTTACTCCCACAGTCACAGAGCCAATCTCCGAGTCAGATTACTCCCCCAGTCAGTGACAGTCTCTGGGTCACAGTCACTCCCCCCAGTTAGAGTCAATAGCCGACTCAATCACTCGCCCAGTCACAGAAATAATCTCCGAGTCACAGTTACTTTCACAGTCATGGAGCGAATCTGTGACTCAGTCACTCCCCCACTCAGAGTCAATCTCCGAGTCACGGTCACTTCCCCAATCACAGAGTCAATCTCTGAATCACAGCTACTCCGCCAGTCACAGAGTCAATCTCTGAGTCATGGTTACGCCCTCAGTCAGAGTGAATCTCCGAGTAACTGTGACTCCTCCAGTCAGAGTCAATCTCCGAGTCAGTCACTCCCCCATCAGAATGAATCTCTGAAATACATTCACTCCCCCAGTCACAGAGTCAGTCTCTGACTCACAATCACCCCCTCAATTACAGAGTCAATCTCTGAGTCACAGTAACTCCCCCAGTCACAGAGTGAATCTGCAACTCACAGTCACTGTCCCAGTCAGAGAGTAAATCCACAACTCACAGTCATTCCCCCAGTCATAGTCAATCTTCGTTTCACAGTCACTCCCCCAGTCAGAGTCAATATCCGAGTCACAGTAACCCACCCAGTCAGACTCAATATCCGACTCACAGTCACTCCCCCAGTCACAGAGTCAATCTCCGAGTCACAGTCACTTCCCCAGTCACAGAATCAATCTCCAAGTCACGGTCACTTTCACAGTTACAGAGTGAATCTGTGACTCTCAGTCACTACCCCAGTCAGAGTCAATCTCCGAGTCACATTCACTCCCCAGTCACATGGATATTCTCCGAGTCATGGTCACTTCCCTCGTCACAGAGTGAATCTGCGACTCACAGTTACACCCCCAGTCACAGAGCCATGCTCTGAGTCACGGTCACGCCTTCAGTCACAGAGTCAATCTCAGAATCACAGTTACTCCCCTCAGTCACGGGGTGAATTTGCGATGCACAGTCACTCCCCAAGTCACAGAGTCAATCCGCGACTCACAGTCACTCCCCCAGTCATAGAGTCAATCTCCGAGTCACAATCATTCCCTGTGTCACAGAATGAATCTGCAACTCACAGTCACTCCCCCAATCACAGAGATAATCTCTGAATGACACTAACTCCCCAGTCACAGAATCAATCTCCGAGTCACATTTACTTTCACAGTCATGGAGTGAATCTGCGACTCACAGGCACTCCCCCAGTGAGAGTCAACCTCCGAGTCACGCTCACTTCCCCAATCACAAAGTCACTCTCTGACTCAGAGTCCCTCCCCCAGTCACAGAGTCAATCTCTGAATCACAGTCACTGCTCCAGTGACAGAGTCAATCTTCGAGTCACAGTTACTCCCACAGTCACAGAGCCAATCTCCGAGTCACGGTCACTGCCCCAGTCAGAGTCAATCTCCAGGTCACAATCACTCCCTCAATTACAGGGTCAATCTCCGAGTCACAGACACAGTTACTCCCCCAGTCACAGAGTGAACCTGTCACTCACAGTCAGTGAATTCACAAATCACAGTCACTCCCCAAGTCACAGACTGAATCTCCAAGCCACGATCATTTCCCCAGTCAGAGTCAATCTGCGCGTCACAGTTACTGCCACAGTCACAGAGTCAATCTCCGAGTCAGATTACTCCCCCGGTCACAGAGTCAATCTCCGATTCAGATTACTCCCCCGGTCACAGAGTCAATCTCCGAGTCACGGTCACTGCCCCAGTCAGAGTCAATCTCCGGTTCACAGTCACTCCCTCAATTACAGGGTCAATCTCTGAGTCACAGTCACAGTTACTCCCTCAGTCACAGAGTGAATCTGCAACTCACGGGCACTGCCCCAGTCAGAGCGTGAATTCACAAATCACAGCCACTCCCCCAGTCACAGATTGAATCTCCAAGCCACGATCACATCTGCAGTCAGAGTCAATCTGCGGGTCACAGTCACTCCCTCGGCCAGAGTCAATCTGCTAGTCACAGTCACTCCCAAGTCACAGAGTCAATCTCTGAATCACAGTTAATCCCCCCAGTCACGGGTGAATTTGCGATGCACAGTCGCTCCCCCAGTTACAGAGTCAATCTGCGAATCACAGTCACTTCCCCAGCCACACAACCAATCGGCAAGTTACGGTCATGCCTCCAGTCACAGGGACAATCTCCAAGTCACAGTTACTTCCCTAGTCACAGAGTGAATCTGCAACTCACAGTTACTCCCCCAGTCAGAGTGAATCTCCGGGTCACGGTTACTTTCCCCCACTCAGAATCAATCTCCGAAACACAATCACTTCCCCGGTCAGAGTCAATCTCCGAATCACAGTCACTCCCCAGTCACAGAATCAGTCTCCAAGTCAGTCACTCCCCCAGTCACAGAGTCAATCTCCGAGTCACAGTCACTTCCCCAATCACAGAGCCAATCTCCGAGTCACGGTCATTCCCCAGTCACAGAATCAATCTCCAAGTCACAGTCACGTTCACAGTCATAGAGTGAATCTGTGACTCTCAGTCACTCCCTCAGTCAGAGTCAATCTCTGAGTCACGGTTACTTCACCAGTTACAGAATCAATCCCTGAGTCACAGTCACTCCCCCAGTCACAGAGTGAATCTTGAACTCAGTCACTCCCCAGTCAGAGTCAATATCCGAATCACAATCACTCGCTCGGTTACAGAGTCAATCACTGAGTCAGGTTGCTCCCCCAGTCAGAGTGAATCTCTGGGTCACAGTGACTCCTCCAATCAGAGTTAATCTCCGAGTCAGCCATTCCCCCAGTCAGGATCAATCTCTGAATCCCGGTCACTAAGTCAATCTTCGACTCACAGTCACTCCCCAGTCACAGAATCAATCTCCGAGTCACAGTTACTTTCACAGTCATGGACCGAATCTGCGACTCAGTCACTTCCCCAGTCAGAGTCAATCTCCGAGTCATGGTCACTTCCCCAGTCACAGAGTCAATCTCTGAGTCACAGTCACTCCCCCAGTCACAGAGTGAATCTTCAACTCACAGTCACTCCCCAGTCAGAGTCAATATCTGACTCACAGTTACTCCCCCAGTCATAGAGTGAATCTGAAACTCACAATTACTCCCCCAGTTATCGAGTCAAAATCTGAATCACAGTTACTCCCCCCAGTCACAGAGTCAAACTCCGGCTCACAATCACTCCACCAGTCAGAGTCAGTCTCCGAGTCAGTCACTCCCCCAGTCAGAGTCAATCTCTGAATCACAGTCACTCCCCCAGTCGCTGAGTCAATCTCCGACTCACAATCAATCCCCCAGTCGCTGAGTCAATCTCCGAGTCACACTTACTCCCCCAGTCAAAGAGTCAGTCTCCGGATTATAGTCACGTTCCCAGTCACAGAGTAAATATGGAACTCACAGCTACTCCCACAGTCAGAGAGACAATCTCCAAGTCACAGTTACTCCCCTAGTCACAGAATCAATCCCTGAGTCACAGTTACTCCCCCAGTCAGAGTCAATCCCTGACTCCCAGTCACTCCCCCAGTTACTTACCCATTCACCGACTCAATCTCTGAATCACAACCACTCCCTCACTCACAGAGTCCATCTCTGAGTCATAGTCACTCCCCCAGTTACAGAGTCAATCTGCAACTCACTGTCACTCCCCCAATCAGAGTTAATCTCTGACTCACAGTTACTACCCCAGTCACAGAGTGAATCTGAAACTCACAATTACTCCCCCAGTCACAGAGTCAAAATCTGAATCACAGTTACTCCCCCTAGTCACAGAGTCAAACTCCGGCTCACAATCACTCCACCAGTCGCAGAGTCAACCTCCAAGTCACACTTACTCCCCCAGTCACAGAGTCAATCTCCAGGCTACAGTCACGTTCCCATTCACAGAGTAAATCTGGAACTCACAGCTACTCCTGCAGTCACCGAGACAATCTCCAAGTCACAGTTACTCCCCTAGTCACAGAATCAATCTCTGAGTTACAGTTACTACCCCAGTCAGAGTCAATCTCTGACTCACAGTCACTGCCCCAGTTACAGAGTCACCCTCCGACTCACAATTACTCCCCCAGTCGCAGTGTCAATCTCTGACTCACAGTCACTCCCCCAGTCACAGAGTGAATGTGCAACTCACAGTCACTCCCCCAGTCAGAGTCAATCTCTGACTCACAGTTACTCCCCCAGTCATAGAGTGAATCTGAAACTCACAATTACTCCCCCAGTTATAAAGTCAAAATCTGAATCACAGTTACTCTCCCAAGTCACAGAGTCAAACTCCGGCTCACAATCACTCCACCAGTCAGAGTCAATCTCCGAGTCAGTCACTCCCCCAGTCAGAGTCAATCTCTGAATCACAGTCACTCCCACAGTCAGAGTCAATCTCCGACTCACAATCAATCCCCCAGTCGCTGAGTCAATCTCCGACTCACAATCAATCCCCCAGTCGCTGAGTCAATCTCCGAGTCACACTTACTCCCCCAGTCAAAGAGTCAGTCTCCGGATTATAGTCACGTTCCCAGTCACAGAGTAAATATGGAACTCACAGCTACTCCCACAGTCAGAGAGACAATCTCTGAGTCACAGTCACTCCCCCAGTCACAGAGTGAATCTTCAACTCACAGTCACTCCCCAGTCAGAGTCAATATCTGACTCACAATCACTCCCCCGGTTACAGAGTCAATCTCTGAGTCACAGTTACTCCCCCAGTCAGAGTGAATCTCCATGTCACAGTGATTTCCCCAGTTAGAGTCAATCTCTGAGTCAGCCACTACCCCCGTCAGAATCAATCTCTGACTCACAGTTACTCCCCCAGTCACAGAGTCAAACTTCAACTCACAGTCACTCTCTCAATCACAGATTCAATGTCCGAGTCACAGTTACTTCCCCAGTGACAGAGTCCTCCTCCGAGTCATAGTCACGTTCCCAGTCACAAAGTGAATCTGGAAATCACAGTTACTCCCCCAATCACAACGTGAATTTGCAACTCACAGTCACTCCCCCAGTCACATGGTCAATCTCCGTCTCACGGTCACTCCCCCAGTCAGAGAGTCAATCTCCGAGTCACAGTTTGTTTCACAGTCATGGAGTGAATCTGCAACTCAGTCACCACCTCAATCAGAGTCAATCTCCGAATCTCTGACACTTTCCCAATCACAGAGTCAATCTCCGAATCACAGTTACTCCCCCAGTCACAGGGTCAAGCTCCGAGTCAGATTACTCCCCCGGTCACAGAGTCAATCTCCGAGTCACGGTCACTGCCCCAGTCACAGAGTAAATATGCAACTCACAGTCACTCCCCCAGTCACGGAGTCAATCTCCGAGTCACAGTCACTCCCCAGTCACAGAGTCAATCTCCGAGTCACAGTCATTCCCAGTCACAGAGTCAATCTCCGAGTTGTGGTCACTCCCCAGTCACAGAATCAATCTCCAAGTCACAGTCATCTTCACAGTTATAGAGTGAATCTGTGACCCACAGTCACTAACCCAGTCACAGAGCCACTCTCCAAGTCACCGTCTCGCCTCCAATCACAGAGCCAACCTCCGAGTCACAGTTACTCCCTTAGTCACAGAGTGACTCTGCAATGTGCAGGCACTCCCCCAGTCAGAGTCAATCTCCTACTCACAATCATACCCCAGCCACAGAATCAATCTGCTACTCACAATCACTCCCCCAGTAAGAGTCAACCTGCGAGTGACGCTCACTTCCCCAATCACAGAGTCAATCCCCGAATCAGATTATGCCCCCGGTCACAGATTGAATGTCCGAGTCACAGGCACTGCCCAGGTCATGGAGTGAATCTGCAACTCACAGTCACTCCCCAAGTCACAGAGTGAATATCTGAGCCATGATCACTCCCCCAGTCAGAGTCAAATTCCGAGTCACAATCACTCCCCAGTCAGTGTCAATCTCTGAATCACAGTTACACCGCTCTGTCACGGGGTGAATTTGCAATGCACAGTCACTCCTCCAGTCACAGAGTCAATCTCCAAGTCACAATCATTCCCCGAGTCACAGAATGAATCTGCAACTCACAGTCACCGCCCCCCCAATCACAGAGATAATCTCTGAATGACAGTAACTCCCCAGTCACAGAATCCATCTCCAAGTCACAGTAACTTTCACAGTCAGAGTCATCCTCCGAGTCACGCTCACTTCCCCAATCACAGAGTCAATATCTGACTCACAGTCCCTCTCCCAGCCACAGAATCAATCACTTAATCACAGTCACTGCCCCAGTGACAGAGTCCATCTCCGAGTCACAGTCACTCCCACAGTCACAGAGTCAATCTCCGAGTCAGATTACTCTCCTGGTCAGAGTCAATCTCCGAGTCACGGTCACTGCCCCAGTCAGAGTCAACTCTGGGTCACAATCTCTCCCTCAATTACAGAGTCAATCTCTGAGTCACAGTCACAGTTACTCCCCCAGTCACAGAGTGAATCTGCAACTCACAGGCACTGCCCCAGTCAGAGAGTGAATTCATAAATCACAGTCACTCCCCAAGTCACAGATTGAATCTCCAAGCCACGATCACTCCCCCAGTCAGAGTCAATCTGCGGGTCACAGTCACTCCCTTGGTCAGAGTCAATCTGCAAGTCACAGTCACTCCCCAGTCACAGAGTCAATCTCTGAATCACAGTTACTCCCCCCAGTCACGGGTGAATTTGCGACACACAGTCACTCTCCCATTCACGGAGTAAATCTCCAAGTCACAATCACTCCCCCAGTCAGAGTCAATCTCCGAGTCACAGTCACTTCCCCAGTCACAGAGTCACTCTCTGAGTCACGGTCGCACCCCCAATCACAGAGTGAATCTGCAACTCACAGTTACTCCCCCAGTCAGAGTGAATCTCTGACTCACAATCATTCCCCCTTCACAGAATGAATCTGCAACCCACAGTCACTCCCCCACTCACAGATAATCTCTGAATCACAGTCACTCCCCAGTCACCGAGTCAATCTCCAAGTCATGGTCACTTCCCCAATCACAGAGTCAATCGCTGAATCAGATTGCTCCCCTGGTCACAGAGTCAATCTCTGAGTCACAGTCACTCCCCCAGTCACAGAGTGAATCTGCAACTCACAGTCACTCCCCCAGTCAGAGTCAATCTCTGACTCACAGTTACTCCCCCAGTCATAGAGTGAATCTGAAACTCACAATTACTCCCCCAGTTATCGAGTCAAAATCTGAATCACAGTTACTCCCCCCAGTCACAGAGTCAAACTCCGGCTCACAATCACTCCACCAGTCAGAGTCAATCTCCGAGTCAGTCACTCCCCCAGTCAGAGTCAATCTCTGAATCACAGTCACTCCCACAGTCAATCTCCGACTCACAATCAATCCCCCAGTCGTTGAGTCAATCTCCGACTCACAATCAATCCCCCAGTCGCTGAGTCAATCTCCGAGTCACACTTACTCCCCCAGTCAAAGAGTCAGTCTCCGGATTATAGTCACGTTCCCAGTCACAGAGTAAATATGGAACTCACAGCTACTCCCACAGTCAGAGAGACAATCTCCAAGTCACAGTTACTCC
Source organism: Carcharodon carcharias (assembly GCF_017639515.1). Classification (NCBI taxonomy): domain Eukaryota; kingdom Metazoa; phylum Chordata; class Chondrichthyes; order Lamniformes; family Lamnidae; genus Carcharodon; species Carcharodon carcharias. The sequence continues at coordinate 73,672,086 of NC_054485.1, forward strand.
CCTAGTCACAGAATCAATCTCTGAGTCACAGTAACTGCCCCAATTACAGAGTCAACCTCCGACTCACAATTACTCCCCCAGTCGCAGTGTCAATCTCTGACTCACAATCACTGCCCCAGTTACAGAGACAATCTCCGAGTCACAGTTACTCCACGAGTCACAGAGTCAATCACTGAGTCACAGTTACTCCCCCTGTCAGAGTCAATCGCCGACTCACAATCACTCCACCAGTTGCAATGTCAATCTCTGACTCACAATCGTTCCCCCAGTCACAGAGTCAGTCTTCAAGTCACAGTCACTCCCCCGGTCATAGTCAGTCTCCGAGTCACAGTCACTCCCCGAGTCACTGAGTCAATCTCTGAGTCACAGTTACTCCCCGAGTCACAGAGTGAATCTGCAACTCACAGTCACTCCCCCTGTCACAGAGTGAATCTGCGACTCACAGTCACTCCCCCAGTCACAGGGTCAATCTCTGGGTCACAGTCGCTCCCCAAATCACAGAGTTAGTCGTTTCTCCTTTCTGTTTGCTCCCCTGTGTCTCTTTTTCCAGGGATCCTGTGTGCTGTGCCCCTCCCTCTTGTGCCTCTCTCGCCGCTCTACCCCTCTCTCATGTCTCCTCTGCCCCCTCTCCTATGTCCCTGCCTTTCTCTCTCTCTCTCTCCCAAGTTCCTCTCTCCTGCCTGCTTCTCTCCTGTGTCCCTCCCTCCAATCCATGTGTTGACCCACTATTGCACCTTGGATGTTGTGGGTCCTCCTCTTCTGGTCTGCTGTCAAACACATCCGAGGCTACACATCCCATACTGATGTCAGTTTGAAAGCCTCCAAGGATGAAGAATGCTATTCTCACACTAGAAATCTCTGTCAAATGTTTGCCAGGGGAACTGAGACAGCAGCTGCAATAAGTGAAGTTTTATTCAGATGAGACAATGACAAGTTTAAATCCCCACCTGATCTGCTGCTCAAAGTCGCCTCCGTTTCACTGGTCAATTTCCCAAGCTTCAGGAAACTCATGTTACTCCAGAAATATTTGGATTGGCTGTGAGAGATGTCAATCAGAGAGCCCACCCACTCTGCCCATTCTCTCCTCTTCCTCTTCCACAACTGGTTCACTTCCTGTAGGGACTGACGGTGAGTGAAGGAGCAGAATTTATAATAATTACATCACATAATATCCACACTAATGTTCAGGCAGTCTGACTATCCTGTGGGGAATCAGGTGTGGAAATGGCCCTTATGCTGTGTGAGAAGATCCAGCTGAGAGAGCTGTTTACTGGATGCTTTGTGCTGAACTGTTTGACTGGAGCTGTGTGTTGGATATTGAGTGTGTTTAATGGAAGCATTTCCCTTCTGATTTACAGGCTGAGTTTTGTTGATGGGTCATTACTGAATATGAGAAGGTGAGGTGTAATTATCTGGGAGGTGCAGAGTGTCTGAGGATTCTTACTGATTTCCTATTGTTGAGTTCTGTGTGTGTGTTGGGAGCTAGTTATCAACTTGTGGACTCTGAATGTTCAGTTCTGTATGTGTGTGTGTGTTTGGACCTGGGTGTTTCCTGTCTTTTCAAATCCCTCCAATACTTCCCACCACCCTATCTCTTAATTTTGGAGAGGGTAGGGTACAAAAGATTTACTAGAATGGTTCCAGGATTGAGGGATTACAGTTACATGGATAGGCTGGAGAAGCTGGGATTGTTTCCCTTAGAGCAGAGAAGGCTAAGAGGAGATTTGTTAAAGATGTTTAAAATCATGAAGGGTTTAAAGAGAAATTGTTTCCATTGGCAGAAGGATCAATAAGTAGAGGTTATAGAGAAAAGATGATTGGCAAAAGAATCAGAGGCAACTTAATGCAAAACCTTTCTACACAATGTGTGGTTAGGATTTGGACTGCACTATCTGGTAGGATGGTGGATGCAGATTCAATAGTAACCTTCACTAGGTGCAAACCTGGAGTCTAATGTATATGCAGTGCTGCTCCTGACATGCCCACCTACTGGTTTGATGAAAATCATGGAATGAGAGCTGTGCTGGGCTGTGATATTGTGGTGGAATACAATCCTGCTGCTGCTGGTGGCTCACTGCGCCTCAAGGATACCCAGTTTTGGGATCTGTCCTTAGTCTACTTCCCTACTGATGATTGGCATGGTGAAGTACTCATTCATCAGTTGGGAGGGAAGTGGTAGTTTTCCTTGAACTTGTTTGACCTGAAGCCATGAGACTCCAAGTAGTCAATATTGAGATTTCTCCACCTGCCAGTGATAAGGGACATACCCAGGGATGATGCCGGCGGATTCTGGGATGTTTCCAGATTGATACGATTCAGTGAGTATCACTGCTACTCGACCAGTCTGTGGGGCAGCTCTCCTTATTTGTTTACATGTTCTCAGACCTTGGTAAGAGAGACTTCACAAATTTCACTGGGCTGAGATCACTTTAATCTTATTCTGACACAATGCCAGGATTGTCCGGATCTATCTGATTTTCCCCTTATTATTAGACTTTGTAGTGATTGTTAATTATTGTTTGCTCAGCCACTTTAGAGGGCAGTTCAAAGTCAACTATCTTGTGTGGGACTGGAGTCACATGTAGACCAGACCAGGCAGTTGTCGCAGGTTCCCTTCCTTGAAGGACATTATTTGGGTTTTTAGGACAGTCTGAAAGTTTTCATGTTTTTATTTTGATTCTATTCAACAAATTCGAAAATTTATTAAATTTAGTTTCACAACTTGGAATGGTTGAGGTGAATGTCATAAACTTCTTTAAGGGGAAACTAGATAAGCACATGAGGGAGAATGGAACAGAAGGGTATGCTGATAGGGTGAGATGAAGAGGGTTGAGTGGAGTCTGGAGTGAAGCATGAACTCCAGCATGGACCAATTGGGCTGAATGGCCTGTTTCTGCACTGTAATTCTATGTATGTAAATTTTCATGGTTAGATTTGAACTCACAATCTCTGGATTGTTAATCCAGCACCATAGCAATTTGGCTGTCATACCTGGAGACACTTTTATTGAAATGTCTTTTAATGCCTTCTTTAAAGATTTTACCTGAAGGCCTTGGTCTTTCCCAAAAGCCTGGGCTTGGATTTGATAGTTTTGCCCAGTGCTGTGGCTGATAGCTGAATTTGGGATGTGCAGTCTGAGTGAGTGCAGTGTATCTAATTTCCCAGGATAAACCAGAACCCTTCAATCAGCTACACAAAGCAGCATTTTCCTTAGCTTCTAGTAATTTCTGTCCGGTGTGTTTTCTTCAAATAATTTTGGAAAACAAGGGGAGAAATTTCAAAATCTCAATTGAATTAAGATTGCTCCTGAGTGTTTTTCATATTAAACACATACTCTCAGAGTAAAACTGGTCTTCACCAGCACGTCTCCAGCTCAAAGTTAATCGATAGCCCGTTTTACACTCCGTCCGACTGTCTCTTCCATTGCCCTCATGGCAATTCGGAAGATTGGGGGCTGGACGGAGGAAAGAAAGTAGCCACGTTGTCTACTCCTGGTCACTATCCAGTGTCCCTGCTGGAAACAGGGTGTGTGACAGTCAAGTGAGGAAAAAGAAAGGACTTGTATCTGATCCCTCACACAGGGGAATAGCAGACTGACACTGTGGAACAGTCGCTAACTGAGGAGTCAGCCCCTTCAGCAAAGGAGGAGAGGGAGTCTGAGGAAATCATGTTTCATTTTCCTGTTTTACAGAAGGATTGCACCATACTACACCGCAGAATACAGAGAGGATAGACACCGCAGATAGATCCTGACCATCACGCAAGGAAGAACTGTGGGAAGACATCCAGTCCCTTCACAGTATTGCTTAACACAGTGAAGCCATCATCTGGAAATCAGTTGGGTCAGGGTATCTGAAACTGGTCAGTGGCGTGGAGCCTTCCATCAGAACCAACCTTTCTGACGGTTCGGCTGTGAGCAGTCAGTCAGGGTGAGGCTGGGAAGAAGTGTAAGCGGCTGCAAGTGTGGTGAGAGCTTCAATCATTCATCAAGTCTCATGAGCCACTGACTCATTGCTACAGGTGAGAGGCTGTGAGGTGTGTGAGGAGGGTTCCATCGGCTCATAAGGACTCCTAATAGACAAGGTGCGTCTCTAGTCCCACCTGTTGCATAAGTGGAGCTTCATGGAGGAGAAACCATTCAAATGTGAGGTGTGCGACCAAACCTTCACACGTTCATTGACGCTTGTGGAACACCGACGCATTCACACTGGGGAGAAGCCATTCACATGTGAGGTGTGTGACAAATCCTTCTCGCAGTCATCAATCTTCCGCTGTCACCGGCGTATTCACACAGGGGAGAAACCATTCACGTGTGGTGTGTGTGATAAAGCCTTCACGCATTTGTCGAACCTCATGCGCCATCGGGCAGTCCACACAGGGGAGAAACCCTTCAAGTGTGAGGTTTGTGATAAAGCTTTTGCAACATCTACAAGGCTCCTGAGACACCAGAGCATTCACAGAGGGGAGAAACCCTTCAGGTGTAAGATTTGTGAGGTGGCTTTCACACAATACTCCCATCTCCTGAGCCACCAGAGGATTCACACAGGGGAAAAACTTTTCAAGTGTGAGGTCTGCGACCGAGCCTTCACACAGTCATCGACGCTTGTGCAACACCGACGGATTCACACTGGGGAGAAACCGTTCACTTGTGAGGTGTGCAGCAAATCATTCTCGGATTCGTCGACTCTCCGTGCACACCAACGCATTCACACAGGAGAGAAACCGTTCACATGTGATGTATGCAACAAATCATTCTCACAGTTAGCGAACCTCACTGCACACCGGCGCACTCACACAGGTGAGAAACCATTCACGTGCAAAGTGTGCAACAAATCATTCTCGCGGTCATCAACCCTCCATGACCACCAACGCATTCACACAGGGGAGAAACCATTCATCTGTGAGCTGTGTGACAAAGCCTTCAGACGCTTGTCGATGCTCCTGGTCCATCAGAGGATCCACACGGGGGAGTAACCCTTTAAGTGTGAGATTTATGAGGAAGTTCTACTGAGATCTTCACACCTCCTGAGCAGCAGTGGATTCACACAGGAGAGAAACCATTCAGGTGTGAGGTGTGTGACATGGCTTTCACATAGTCAAAGTATCTGCTGGTCCATCAACACACTCACACAGGGAAGAAACCTTTTCAGTGTGAGTTCTGTGATAAAGCCTTCACATAGTTGTCAGACCTCTTAGAAAATCAGCGAACCCACACAGGAGACAAACCCGTCGAATGTGACCAATGCCGGGATTGTTTCACCTACTCCCCGTCTCTCGCCATACACTGACATCTCCACAAGCTCTTGGAGCCGGGTCACCATCTTCTGCAACAGTGACAGTTGTCTGTGTTGTTTAACCTCTAGTGCTCACACAAGGGAGCTGTTGTTCCAAAGCATTGTCTGTCTCAACAGTGTCTGTCTCAAACCTCCCCCACCATCAGTCCAATTGCTTCAAGAAGGCCAATTTAATCTTTAACCAGACCGCTAATCACCAAAAGAAGACATTAATATGCATAGAAGCTCCTGTATAAACTCACCCACTCAGTGCAGTATCAAGCACAAATCACTCATAGACTCTCACTCTGAACAAGAAGGCAATCAGATACCCAGTGGTTTGAAAGGCTTCAGCTTCTGATCTACCAGCACAAGAACCCGGGGGGAGGAGCAATTCCCATGATAGTAATGGAAGTACTTCAGTTAGCCTCAGCATCTTTGGTCTCTGGAGGGGGAGAATCAGCCAGGAATCCTGCTCCTCATCAGTGACTCCAGATGGGAAGTCAGGGGGAGGGCAGGATGTGTCTCGCCTGTGACAGTCTCCATTGTCTTACAACATTCACTGTCTTGGGTACATGTACTGATTGACCACTCGAACAGAGCACTAGAGGCCAATCAATGTCCACAGTCTGTACTCCAGGTCAGTACCTTGATGATTTGAAGGAATGTGAGAGGACAAGAGCTTGTATTTATAGAGCACTTTAATATTGTCAAACATCCCAAAATGTTTCATAGAGATGTAATCAGCGAAAAATTAACACCAAGACAGAGAAGGGGATGACCAGAAATGTGGTCAAAGAGGTGGAATTTAAGGAGGGCCCTAAAGGAGGGGAGAAAGATAAAGATGCAGAGAGGTTTAAGGAGGGAATTCTAAAGATCTCTTTATACCTAAGGTTAACACAAGGACAGCCTTCAAGTGTAAAATTTATGTTAAAGATTTCGTGGTGTCTTCGAGCCTCCTGAGATATCAGAGGAATCACAAAAGGGAAGAACCTTTCAGGCGTGAGGAGTGTGACCAAGTCTTCACATCTAGTACCACTTCCCAGCATTCTCCCCATAGCACATTCTTCCTTTTTAGATAATACAATTCCCTCTTGAATTCTCGATTGAACCATTGAACTTGCCTCCACCACATTCTCAGGCAGTGTATTCCAGATCCTAACAATTCACTGCGTGAAAAGTTTTTCCTCATGTTTCCATTTCTTCGTTTGCCAATTACCCTAAATCTGTGCTCTCTGGTTTTCAACCCTTCTGCCAATGGGAACAGTTTTCACCTATTCTGTTCTGTCCAGACCCCTCATGATTTTTAATATTTCTATCAAATCTCCTCTCAACCTTCTCTTCAAGGGGAACAGACCCAGCTTCTCCAATGTATCTATATAACTGAAGATCGTCATCCCTGGAACCATTCTCATGAATCTTTTCTGCACACTCTCTATTGCCTTCACATCTTTCCTAATTTGTGGTGCCCATAACTGGATGCAATACTTAAGTTGAGTCTGAACCAGTGTTTTATACAGGTTTAACGTAACTTCCTTGCTTTTGTACTCTCTGCCCAGGATGTTGTATGCTTATTAACTGCTCTCTCAACCTGTCCTGCCACCTTCAATGATTTTGCACATATACCCCCAGGTCCCTCTGCTCCTGCATCCCCTTTTAGAATTGTACCCTTTATTTTATATTGTCTCTCTGTGTTCTTCCTATTAAAGTACTTCACCACACTTCTCTGCATTAAATTTCATCTGCCACTTATCTGCCCTTGCCACCAACCTTTTGAAGTTCTTCACCATCCTCCTCATAGTTTACAATATTTCCAAGTTTTGTATTGTGTGAAAATTTTGACATTGTGCCCTGTACACCAAGGTCTTGGCCATTAATAGGTATCAGGAAGAGCTGGGGTCCTAACACTGATGCCTGGGGAACTCAACAAACCTTCCTCCAGTCCAAAAAACATCCATTATCCATGACTCTGTTCCCTGTCACTCAGCCAATTTTATATCCATGTTGCTATTGTCCCTATTTCATGAGCTCTAACTTTGCTTACAATCTGTGTGCAGCACTTTATCAAATGCCTTTTAGAAGTCCATGTAGACCACATCAACAACATTACCCTCATCAACCCTCTCTGTTACTTCATCAATAAACTCAAGCTAGTTAGTTAAACATGATTTACCCTTAACAAACTTAAGCTGGCTTTCCTTACTTAACCAACATTTGTCCGTGTGATTATTAATTTTGTCCTAAATTATCATTTCTATACATTTCCGCACTTCTGTGGTTAAACCGACTAGCCTTTTGTTGCTGAGCTACTCTTTACACCTTTTTTTGAACAAGGGTGTAACATCTTCAATTGTCCAGTACTCTGTCATCACCCATCAGTTACAGAAAATTGGAAAATTATGGCCAGTAGCTCCGCAATTTGGGCTCCCACTTCCAATCCTGGTGCCTTATCAACTTCAGTACAGGCAGCCTATCCAATACCTCCTCCTTATCAATTTCAAACTTTTCAAATGTCTGAACTGCCTCCTCTTTCACTGTGACCTGGGCAGCATGTTCTTCTTTGGTAAAGACAATGCAAAGTATTCGTGAAATACCTCAGCCACACCCCTTTCCTCCATGCAGAAATCCCCTTATTGGCCCTAATTGGCCCCACTCCTCCTTTTACCATCCTTTTACTATTTATATGCCTATAGAAGACTTTTGGATTCCCTTGTTATGACAGCAATTGATAAAGGCTGAGTTGTTTAAATCCCAGTGGGAAACTTGAATAACTGTCATAACCTTTATTTTCATTTGGTATGTTTGAGATGCAGCTCTGAATTCAGGAATAAAACCACTGACCTCAAGAGGTTTTTTTATATAAAACTAAATTAAACATTTATTAATTTAACAACAAATTAAACACAAACACATGTCTACAGATTACTACCATAATAACTTTTAAACAAATCCCCAAATTAATCACTCCCAGGTAAATCTTCACCAAGGCAACAATAACCTATAGACTTTAAACAGACACCAGGCAAAGCACAGTTGACCTTACGAATTCAAAATGAGGTTCCTTGCAATGTGGTTCCTTTGCAGACAGAGTTGTAGGCTTACAGGCTGGTTAGATCTTAAATGTCTCTGCCCTGCACACACAAAACTCCTTTCTGTTTATACCTGTCGTTGAATGTAAATTTTCCATTGTATTATTAGGTTTTTTAAATTTTACCTCTCCTAACAATAATCCTTTCATTCCACCAATATTATTAGTAATATAAACACATTGCTTGGCATCTGTCAGCTAGGTACAGATTTTATCCATTCTTTTGAATGGTTTATTCAACAAATGCAAATGTACTCTTTTCCTTTTATCCTTATTGCTGTTTACCCAATTAACATCTCAAACGACTATACATCAAAGTACCCAGACTATCTGACTGCAGTTAAGCCACACACACAGATACAGACCCTACCACAATTCCAATTTAACAGTAGTTTCCAATAACATTATAGACATTAACATCTCTTCATGACACCCTTTTACATTAGCTTCCAGAATCTTCTCATACTCTCTCTTTCCATCTCTTAACTGGTTTTTCAATTCCCATCTGAGCCTTCTATCTTCAGCCTGGCTCTCTGTTGTATTATCCACCTGACATCAGTCACAAGCATACTTTTTCTTCTTAATTTTAATCTCTATCTCGTTTGTCATCCAGGGAACTCTGGATTTGTTTGCCCTATCTTTCCCCTTTGTGGGAATATCCTTTGACTCTACCTGATCTATCTCCTCTTCAAAGACAGCCCATTGTTCAGTTACTGTTTTTCCTGCCAACCTTTGATTCCAGTTTATCTGGGTCAGATCCAGTCTTACCCCATTGAAGTTGACTTTCCCTAGTTAATTATCCTTAATCTGGATTGTTCCTTGTCCTTTTCCATAGCCAACTTAAACCATATGATACAATGATCACTGTCCATAAATGTTCTCCCACTGACACTTGATCCACTTGGACCTTTTATTCCCAAGAACCAGATCCAGCACTGACTCCTTTCTCATTGGAGTGGAATCATACTGCAATGGAAAATTCTCCCGAACACACTCTAGGAACTCTGTCCTTTGCATCACCACTATTCCTGTCAGTATTCAGATAATCAAAGTCTCCCATTGTAACTAATCTATAATTCTTGCACCTCTCTGTAATTTCTTTGCAAATTTGTTCCTCTACATCTTTCGCACTAGTTTGTGGCCTATGGACCACACTGATTACACCTTTTTTTTCCCTACCTTGAGCCAAATAGATTCTGTCCTTGACCCTCTGGGACATCCTATCTCTCTTTCCAGCATTTCAATGTTCTGCATAATCAATACTGCCACCCCTCCTCCTTTCCTTCCTTCCCTCTCTTTCCTGAATAGCTTGTATCCAGGAATATTTAATGCCCAGTTCCACCCTCCTTTGAGCCACAATATATTTCCACATGGCAATCTGCGCCGGCAACTCACCAATATTATTTAATACAATCTGCACATTCACATAGACTTTGTTCCTTTCCCCCCTTACTCTGACCTCACCTACTACTGTAGTGCTATCTGTCTCTCCCAATACTCTGTGTACATTGGCATTCCTCTCTAATCTGACTTCCTGGTTTCCATTCCTCTGCCAAGTTAGATTAAACCCCCCCTATACAACCAGCAAACCGCCCGCAAGGAAATTCATCAGGGTTCTGTTTAGGTGTAACCCGCCTGGTCTGTACAGGTCCCATCTCCCCCAGAACTGATCCCAATGTCCCAGGAATCTAAAGCCCTCCATCCTGCTCTTTCTCTCCAGCCACACATTCATCTGCTGTACCTTATTTCTATAACACTATGCGTGTTACCAGAAGATAGGTCCTGTTTGCCGATTTCTTACCAAGCCTCCTAAATTCTGACTGCAGGACCACATCCCTCTTTCGACCTGTGTTGTTGCTACCGATATGAACCAAGACTCCTGGCTGTTCACCCTCCCTCCCCTCAGGGTGCTCTGCAGCTGTTGACCCTGGAATCAGGGAGGCTTCATACCATCCCGGATTCACATCTGCAGCTGCAGAAATGCCTGTCTGTTCCCCTAATTATTGAATCTCCTATCAATATTGCTCTTTCAGTCTTCTTTGTGCCCCCTATACCGCTGATCCAGCTGTGGTGCCATGGACTTGGCTCTGGTTGCTCTCCCCAGATCAACCATCACTTTTATCAGTATTCAGAACTGAATACTGGTTGGAGAGTGAGATACATTTAGGGAGTCCTGTACTACCCGCCTTCCTGTTATTTCCTGACATCTTCCCCGAAAAACCTAGCTCGAATTTTAATGCTGTGCCCCATGTGCTGGTAAAGTGATCCAGCTCTCAGGAGTGAGTATGAGGGAGAATCGGACCCTGCTTTAGTTGGTAATTTTCAAATGCTTTGTTATTTTGGTTAATTCAAAGTTTGGTGTAAGCTGAAAATTGAATATTGTGTTGATGTTTGTCTGATGTTTTATCAATCTTCTGTGTAGATTTATAACTCACAATAAATTCATTTGTTTAGCCTCACCCAAACCAGCTGATTTGTCAGCACGGTGTGTTCCTATTCACTGAAACAGTCAGGAGGCTACAATAAGTTCTGTACACAATATATTGGTCAATGTCACTGTGGGCTGGTATACTTTTTCCATCAATGTGTTTATAATTTCTCGTTCACAGGAAGCAGAACATTTCCCTGAGAAAGAATGAACAACTTTAATAAACTTTGTGCTGAAAGCACTTTACAACCAATAAAGTTCTTATTGATGGGTGGTCACTGTTGTAATTAAGCAAAAGTGGCAGCCAATTTGTGCACAGCAAGCTCCCACAAATAGCAATGTGATAATGATCAGATAATCTGTTTTTGTGATGTTGTTTCTGGGATTCATATTGGCACCACGGATAACTCACCTGCTTTTCTGTAACGTAGTGTCATGGGATCTTTTACATTCACCTGAGTGGGTGACAGTGCAGCACTGCCTCAGTACTGCACTCGAGTGTCAGCCTCAGTGCTCAAGTCTCTGGCAGAGTGAGACTTGAACCCACAACCTACTGACTCAGAGACGAGAGAGCTAACTCAGTCACGGCTGACAATAACTTATAATATTTCTGTTGTATTAGATTCAGTTTCTAAGGGGTTAAGTCCCAAGGCTGTGTACAAAATGCTTTCCCACCTGTAAATTGGCAGCCTGCAAGTTTGATTTGATTTAAAGTCGTAACTAGTTAGAGCTGCAGGTGTCAGTGTTGTCTTTGTGTCTGGTTCCTGAAGCTGTGAAAGGTGGTAAAGTCCCTGGTGTCAGCTGGAATGGACATCTTAAGGGATTATCTTCAATCAGTACTGCTAATTAACTATTCTGCTTTCATTCACTCATGAAAGTTCTATTGTTTAAGCACAGTTCTAACAGTCTGTCAGGAATAAAACTCGAGGAATAGCCCACACTTCCCAGGAAAGCTCAGTGTTAGTTTCAGTGAGGTTTTTGAGCTTTTCAAATCCCTCCATGGCCTCTCCCCTCCCTATCTCTTTAATCTCTTCCACCCCTCAGTACTGCACTGGAGTGTCAGCCATGATTAGTTCTGGAGTGGGACTTGAACCCACAACCATCTGACTCAGAAGACAAGGTTGTGAGTTGAAGTCCAACTCCAGATGGATTATGTTTGTTCATGGGAATTTGAATGTCGCTGGCTAGGCCAGTATTTATTGCCCAATCCTAATTGCCCTTGAGAAGGTGGTGGTGAGCTGCCTTCTTGAATCGTTGCAGTCCATATGGTGTAGGTACACCCACAGTGCCATTATGAAGGGAGTTCTAGATTTTGACCCAGTGACAGTGAAGGAAAGGCAATATAGTTCCAAATCAGGATGGCTTTGAGGGGAACTTGCAGGTGGTGGTGTTCCCATGTGTCTGCTGCCCTTTTCATTCTTTATGGTAGCGGTTGTGGGTTTGGAAGGTGCTGCCTAAGGAGACTTGGTGAGTTCCTGCAGTGCATCTTGTTGATGGTACACACGGCTGCTACTTTGCATCAGTGATGGATGGTGTGCCAATCAAGTGAGCTGTTCGGCCCTGGATGGTATCGAGGTTCTTGAATATTATTGAAGCTGCACTTATCCAGACAAGCAGATAGTGTTCCATCACACTCCAGATCTATTCCTTGTAGATTTTGGACAGATTTTGGGGAGTCAGGAGGTGAGTTACTTGATTATTCCATGAGCATGTGTTAAAGTTGTTGTCAGGGCCTTACAAATAATTCCTGAGGTCCTGGACTGTCAGTAGAAACATTGCTCCAAAGTCACCCTGGTTTATTGAAACACAATGTTGTAAAATGAATGAAGAAATTATCCTGTAGATTTACATACTGCACTGATGACGATCAAAATGTACCACCCTTAAATAAACTAGCTTCAATTGGTCTCATACAATTTTTTTAATGTTTGCCTTAGTAAAATTCCTTGACAAATATGCAACAACTTCAAGCACACAGGTTGTGGACAAGAGTTTACACAAGTTTGTGTCGGTTTTACTCGCGTAATCCAACTGAAATTGACTGTATCAAGAAATTTAAATGTAAGTTACATCAGCCCTCAACGGAACTTTTTTGATCTTTAACACTGGTTTATGAATCATCATCCAGGATGCTGGTACCAACCACAGAAATGACCACGGCCCCAGATGGGAATAATGAGAGTGGCGAGTTTCTGCTGATTCCGCCTGTTTGAGGCGGCTCTTCAAATTATACTCAGGGTTTTTGGGTGTTCAGGCACCAACACTCAGTCATATCCATGACTCCAGTCTACATGATGAGGTCAGCAATTATTTCAGGCCCACAGATAATAGTTTGTGTCACATAGACAGGAGGAATAGTTAATAATACTCAGTAATATTGTAAGGAGTTTCTGCTTTCTGTTTTCATCTAATGATAGAGTTTAAAATGGTCAATTTTCCCTCTATCCCTCTCATCTTTATAATGCTGGAGGAGGAGAGATAAAAAAGGTAAAGTGAGATGTAGAGGATTGAGGAGGAGGTGATCAGGGACCAGGTCCATCCCTTCCTCCTGTGGCTGGGGCTGGATCACAATATTCCCCAGAGAGAGAGAATAGTCACAATCATCCTAGCGTTCTGCATGCTGAATAATAGCACTCAAACAAGGTCTGGACTGGGACAATCCAGGAGCGGAACTGGGAGAGGTGAATGGAGTGGGACATCCTGGGAGAGGAACCGGATGAGGTGAATGTTGAGCATCAGAAATTGGAGCTGAGGGAAGCTGAACTTCCACAGGAGGCGATACTTGAACAGGGCAGGTCTGACAGATAACAACTTACGGGCACATACACAATGAACCCACCTCATGCCCTATGGTCTGGTCCCCCTCCCAGATGGAGAGTCTAACAACACTAGGACAGATTTAAACAGAGAAGATTTGTTACGATCTCCAATTATTAACTTTTAACATTAAATGGAATTGTCCAGTTCCAAAATTAGAGACAAATCACCTGTTACAGCATATTAAAAATGTAAATATTTCATAAACATTCTAATAACAAGACTCTGCTCAGTGAGTTTCTGCTGCTGCCCTCTGCACTGTGTACCAGGCACTGTGCTCAGTCAGTTTCCCTGCTGCCCTCTGTGTTGTGTGCCAGGCACTGTGCTCAGTCAGTTTCCTTGATGCTCCCTGTGCTGTGTACAGGGATCAGCAGAACTCTTTGCTGGTCCTATTTATGTCATTGGTACCCACATCCACCATGACTAATGGATGCTTCCCCTCCCATTCCAAGTTACTCTCCAACCCTGAGGAGAAGTCCTTAACCTTAATCTTCCAGCTTCTGTTCCTCACAAAATTCTACTGAGAATAAGCCTCACTCGTCTTTCATGTGGTCAATGATGATGTTAGTGTTTTACTCTGCTTACAGTGCAGGTCTGTCTAACTGTCATTTATTTTAGCTAACTTCTCTCAATGAGCTGCAAACCACGAGGTCCAAACTGTGACTAAAATCTCTCCTAGAAAACTCCCAGATAAATTGAAACCAGAGAGCCTTCCTAAGCTCCATCCATCTCCGTGAGGATGTAGCCTGCTCTGGGCTGTCCTCAAACTGACCTTTAAATTAATTGTGCCTTATTTACAATTTCTTCTTTGTGCTGAACCTACCAGGGTTCACAATGTTTTTAAACTAATTTAGCTCTAACTTCCAAATCAAAACAATCTCTCTGGACTGTCTTTACTGCAAGGTGTGCAGACATCACGTCTCCAGCTCTCCAGGTATGTAAGCCCACCTGCTGTTTTATTGCTCTCTCTATTCTGACCTTTTTAACCCACAATCTAAAACTTATATTCCTAAAACTAAAAATTATATTCTAAGAAATATGAACCATGAACTAAGGATTCACAACACTCCCCACCTGAAGAAAATGAAAATGTGTCACCAGTTGATGTGTTTTCATTTACACCGTGTAGAATATTACAACTTACAATATGTTATAAATCTTAACAATTATCAGACCACATGCAATACACACAATAATCATCCTCCCATTGTCCAATCAACTTCACCACCTCATCAGCTACCTGCTCAATTCCATGGCCAATTTAAGATGTAAAATATTACTTTTTGTGATGTTTTCTGATAGTTTTCTTCTTACAATATTTATTGACCAGAGTTCCTACTGCAAAAGGAGATTTTTCATTCTTATTCACAGGTAAATTTTCAAACTCAGTCTTGTTTTTGTTTAAAACAGTCTCTGCTGATTTCAGCTTTTGAATCTCACTGGTCTCCATGTCTTTAGATTTCTCATCTTTAAATTCTACAAAGAATGTCTCAGTTAAGTCCATAGTTAAATTGTCTCCTTCTTCTTTAGCTGTAGGCACATCCTCATTTCTAAGTTAATTATCCAGACTCAAACATTTTAAATTCTCGTTTTGAGATAACAACTTCAAAATAACTTCTTTTTGTACCAACAACTCATTCCTTCTTTCAACAAAATCATTTTAGCTGGTCCAAGGATGTGATTTACAATTTCTTCTTTGATCTGATGAAGTGCATGTGTGCAAAGTGGTTCAGCTTCTTGCAGTTAGAGCACAGCTTTCCCACGCTAAGCTCACAATTAAAGACTCACTCCCCTGTGTAGATCCTCTGATGGAACAGGAGCTCCGATGACCTCAAGAAGTATTTGTCACACACCTCGCATGGGAAAGGTTTCTCTCATGTGAATCGGTTGATGTGCTCAGAGGGACGATGAATCTGAGAATAATCTGTCACTCACTTCACACGTGTATAGTTTTGCTGCAGTGTGAATGTACCAATGTTTCAGCAGGGCTGATGATCCTGCAAAGCTCTTGTCACACACCTCACACTTGAATGGCTTCTCCCCAGTGTGAAGGCATGGTGTGTACAGAAGGTCAAGGAATGCGAGAACGACTTGTTACACACTTTGCAAGTGAACAGTTTCTCCCCAGTGTGAATTTGTTGGTGTCTGTGGAGGTGCGATGATTCTGAGAATGATTTCTCACACACCTAACACTTGAATGGCTTCTTCTCAGTGTGGATGCATTGATATTGCACAAGCCTCGATTGCACACCTCACACTTCAATAGTTTCTCTTCCATGGAGTTGCTCTTGTGTTAACAAGAGATGCACCTTGCATATTCGGAGTTCTTATCGGCCTGTGGAGCCCTCCTCTCACACCTCACGCTTCAACAGCCTCTCACCTGTCGGAATGAGTCAGTGGTTCATGAGGCTCGATGAATAATTGAAGCTCTCACCACACTTGGAGCCCACTCACACTTCTTCCCAGCCTCATCCTGACTGATCGCACACAGCTGAATGTTCAGAAAGGTTGGTTCTGATGGAAGGCTCCACACCATTGACCAGTTTCAGATCTGATGATATGTCAAAGCTCCCCTGACCTGACCAATTTCCAGATGATGGTTACACTGCCCAACCTCTGTGCTGAGCAATACTGTGAAGGGACTGGATGTCTTCCCAAAGTTGTTCCATGGGTCATGGCCAGGATCTATCTGCGGTGTCTATCCTCTCTGTATTCTCTGGTGTAGTACGTTGCAATCCCTCTGTAAAGCAGGAAAAGGAAACATGTTTTACTCGAAATCCCTCTCCTTGGCTGACTCTTCAGTTAGAGACTGTTCCACAGTGAGTGCCAGTCTGCTATTCCCCTGTGTGGGGGAATCAGATACAAGTCCTTTCTTTTTCCTCATCTGACTGTCACACACCCTCTGTTTCCAGCAGGGACATTGGATAGTGACCAGGAGCAGACAATGTGGCTACTTTCTTTCCTCCGCCCAGCCCCCCATCTTCTCAGGCACAGTGAGAACAATGGAAAAGACAGTCGGGCAGAGTGTAAAGCAGGCTATCAATTCAATATGGGCTTTAGTTATGCTGGTGAAAACCAGTTTTATCCTTAGAGTTTGTATTTAATGTAAAAAACACTCGCAGGAAATGTTAATTCAATGAAGGTTTTGAAATTTCTCCCCTTGTTTTCCCAAATTATTTGAAGAAAACACACTGGGCAGGAAGTACTAGAAGCTAAGGAAAAGATTGCTTCAGTGTAGCTGATTTAAGGGTTTTGGTTTATACTGGGAAATTAGATACATTGCACTCGCTCAGACTGCACATCCCAAATTCAGCTATCAGTCTCAGCACTGGGCAAAACTATCAAATCCAAGCCCAGGCTTTTGAGAAACACCCAGTCTCTTCACTTCCTAACTCCCTTCCTGTGGATGTACCTACACCACTTGGACTGCCAAAGTTCACCACCACCTTCTCAAGGGCAACTGGGAATGGGCAATAAATGCTGGCCCAGCCAACGAAGCCCACATCCCATGAATACTTTGAAAAAAACCCACAGCATTCCATATACCTGAATGTAGATCAGCGAGCACAGGGGTGATTGGTGAATGGGTCTTGGTGTTAGTTCGGACATGGGCAGCAGAGTTTTGGAGGGGCTCAAGTTTACAGTGCCAGATTTGACAGCAGCCAGGAGAGCATTGGAATAGTTGAGTCAAGAGCCTACAAAGGTATGGATGAGGGTTTCAGCAGCAGATGAGCTAAGGCAGGATGTTACTGCTCTCTCCTGTGAGTGGAGCTTGCAGCTCTCCCTTTGCAAGTGTCCCTATTCCTGACCAACATAGGGAGATGACAGTGAGAGCCAGAGATGGTAACGGAGAACCCTTCATAGAATCATACAGAATCATAGAATGGTACAACACAAAAGGAGTGTGGCAGTGCTGCACAGTCAGAGATGCCGTCCTTCAGATGAGATCTCAAACGAGGCCCCTTCTGCTCTCTCTAAGGTGGATGTAGAAGATCCCATGGCACTATTTTGAAGAACAGGGAAGTTATCCCTGGTGTCCTGACCAACATTTTGTGGGAACTTCTTGTGCGCACATTCGCTGCCACGTTTCTCACATTACAACAGTGACCACACTTCAAAAGTACTTAATTGGCTGTAAAGAGCTTTGGGACATCTGGTGACTGTGAAAGGCTCTATATAAATGAAAGTCTTTCTTTTGTTTCTTTTTTGAGGAGGTTACAGAGATAGGGGGGTTGGGGAGTCCTGGAGGGATTTGAAGAGACAGGAAACATCCAGATCCCAATGCACAGACAGAACTGACCATTCACAGTCCATAGGATAATAACCAGCTCCCAACACACACGCACAACTCAACAATGGGAAATCAGTAAGAATCCTCAGACACTCTGCACCTCCCAGATAATTACACCTCACCTTCTCATATTCAGTAATGACCCATCAACAAAACTCAGCCTGTAAATCAGAAGGGAAATGCTTCCAACAAACACACTCAATATCCAACACACAGCTCCAATCAAACAGTTCAGCACAAAGCACTGAGTAAACAGCTCTCTCAGTTGGATCTTCTCACACAGCATTAGGGGCATTTCCACACCTGATTCCCCGCAGGATAGTCAGACTGCCTGAACATTAGTGTGGATATTATGTGATGCAATTATTATAAATTCTGGTCCTTCACTCACTATCTCCTCACTTGGTTTTCACTCCCTATAGGAAGTGAACCAGCTGAGGAAGAGGAGACAGTGGGCAGAGTGGGTGGGCTCTCTGATTGACGTCTCTCACAGCCAATCCAAATAAATACTGCAGCAACGTGAGTTTCCTGAAGCTTGGGAAACTGACCAGTGAAACGGAGGTGACTTTGAGCAGCAGATCAGGTGGGGATTTAAACTTGTCATTGTCTCATCTGAATAAAACCTCACTTATTGCAGCTGCTGTCTCAGTTCCCCCGGTAAACGTTTGACAGAGATTTCTAGCGTGGGAATAGCATTCTTCATCCTCGGAGGCTTTCAAACTGACATCAGTGTGGGATGTGTTGGACAGATCAGAAGGTGAAGACTCACAGCATTCAAGGCAGTGATGATGTGCAGTGGTGGAATCAGCACATGCACAGCAGATAGGGACATAGGAGGGAGGGACAGTGGGACAGGAGGGAGAAGGAAGATTGACACAGTGCTCAGGGACTGACTGTGGTTCGGCAAATGACGCTGTGCTCCGTGAGTGATCCTGTGTTCGGATCGTCACTGTGTGACTGCGGGAGTGCTTTGGGAATGATTCATTACCACGCACCATACTTCTCTGCCCTCTTTTTGCTGGAAACTAGATAAGCACGTGAGAAAGGAACAGAAGGATATGCTGATAGGGTGAGATGATGAGGGGTAAGAGGGGGCCCATGTGAAGCATAAATAACAGCATGGGCCTTTTGAGCTGAGTGGCCTGTTTCTGCACTGAAATTCTATAAAATCCATGGTGGATTTTAAAGAAACCTCTGTGGTATTCTGAGAAATCTTCCCCTGATGTGAGCATTAGTAAAATGAGCCAGCTCTCAGGGGTGGGTGTGGGGTAGAATTGGACCCTGATTTTGTTGGTGATGTGAATTATAGATAGATCCTCTTCAGGTGGCAGGTGTTTGACTAATAACATGGGTAATGTTTGTACTCTCCTGTCTGGGAGGACTACAATCCTGAGTATGGTGAAGGAGTGGGAATGAATCTCTACAGACCTGAGTTCCCTCAGCCCATTGTACCTCAAAGTAATAATGGTGTGATATGTTCACCTTACACCCTTCCAAGACTCATTTCATATTTTGGCAAAGGTCTTGAGTCTCTTTCAAATGCTTTATTATTTTGGTTGATTCAAGGTTTGGTGTGATCTGAATATTGTATTGTTGTCTGTCTGCTGTTTCATCAATCTTCTGTATAGATTTATAACTCTCAGTAAATACATGTTTTTAAACTTAACCCAAACTACCTGATTTGTCAGCATGGTGTGTTCCTATTCACTGAAACACTTAGAAGCCTACAGTAAGAGTCCTGTACGCAATAGATTGGTTAATGTCACTGTGGGCTGGTATACTTTCTCCATCATAAAAGCAAAAAACTGCAGATGCTGGAAATCCAAAACAAAAATAAAAATACCTGGAAAAACTCAGCAGGTCTGACAGCATATGCGGAGAGGAACACAGTTGACGTTTCGGCTCCATCAGTGGGTTTATAATTTTCAGTTCACAGGAAGCATAATGTTTCCCTAAGAAAGAAAGAATTGCAGTTGTATATCGTCGTTCACAAACTCAAGGCATCCAAAAACACTTTACAGCCAATGAAATACTTTTTGAAGTGTAGTCACTATTGTAATGTAAGAAATGTGGCAGCAATTTGTGCACAGCAAGCTGCCACAAACAGCAATGCGATATTGACCAGTTGATCTGTTTTTGGTGATGTTGATTGAGGGATCCTTATCGACATCATGGATAACTGCCCTGGTCTCCAATGAGGTTGTGTCTTGGGATTTTTTACATTCACCTGAGAGGGCAGATGGAGTCCTAGTTTAACTGATCTGGAAGATGATATGTCTGACAGTGCAGCACTCCCTCAGTACTGCACTGGTGTGTCAGCCTCAGTGTTGAATCCACAACCTTCTGACTCAGAGAAGAGAGTGCTAACTAAGCCACGGCTGACAATAACTTATAATATTTCTGTTGTATTAGATTCAGTCCCAAGGCTGTGTACAGAATGTTTTTTGCTCTGTAAACTGGCAGCCTAAAAGTTTGATTTGAATTAAAGTGGTAACTAGTTAGAGCTGCAGATGTCAGTGTTGTCTTTGTGTCTGGGTTCCTGAAGCTATGAAAGGTGGTAAAGTCCCTGGTGTCAGGAGAAGTGAAACTGATGGAGAAATGTGGGTAGATTCCAGGAGTGAGGAACAACCTACAGACTCGTTACTGATAGAGGATCCCCATATCAAGCAAAAACCCAAACATCCTAAATCCCACTGACTCAAATAGAGCCACACTCCAGAACAACCATCTTCTTCTTGAATTCTTTGCCCAAAGGCAGGTCCAATCCACATTGCCATGAGCTCCACCACAGGAATGGCAAAGAGGCAGTTCCCGAATCCACCCCAGCTGAAACGGAGATCGAACCCTGTGCTGTTGGCACTGATCTGATCCACACCAGCTGTCGAAGTAGCACCCCTGAGAGCAGGAGTAGGCCATTCAGCCCTTCGAGCCTACTGCACCCTTTAACTCAATCATGGCTGATCTAACTCAATACCATCTTCCCGCACTATTCTCATATCCCTTGATGTCATTGGTATTTAAAAATCTATCAACCTCTGCTTTGAACATACTCAATGACTGCATCTCCACGTCCCTCTGGGGCAGAGAATTCCAAAAATTCACCACCCTCTGAGTGAAGAAATTTCTCCTTATCTCAGGCCTAAATGGCCTGCCCCTTACTCTGAGACTGTGTCTTCTGGTTCTAGACCCCCAAAATATCCTTCCTGTATCTACCCTGTTGAGCCCTCTAAGAATTTTGAATGCTTCAATGAGATCATCTGTCATTCTTCTAAACTCTAGAGAATACAGGCCCAGTCTCCTCAGTTTTTCCTCTTGGACAATCCTGCCTCATAGGGATTAGTTTGGTGAACCTTCGTTGCACTCCCTCTATGGCCAGTATATCCTTCTTTGGGTAAGGAGCCCAAAATTACACACAATACTCCAGGTGTGGTCTCCCCAAGGCTTTATACAAATGCAGTGAGATTTCCTTACTCCTGTACTCAAATCCCCTTGAAATAAAGGCCAACATCCCATTTGCCTTCCTAATTGCTTGTTGCACCAGCCTGTTGGCTTCAGTGGCTTATGAACAAGGACATCCAGGTCTCTTTGGAGATCAACATTTCCCAATCTATTCCCATTTAAGAAACACTCTGTTTCTGTCTTTACGACCAAAATAGATAACTTCACATTTTTTCTACATTATATTACAGCTGCCATGTTCTTGTCTATTCACTTAGTCTGTCTAAATCCCCTTGAGACCTGTTTGCATCCTCCTGACAACTCACATTCCCACCAAGTTTTGTACCATCAGCAAACTCAGACATGTTACATTTGGTCCCCACATCCAAGTCATTAATGGGTCTGAATTGCTGTGGCAACATTCACGTTTACATGCATGTTGTAGTCTGGAGCTATGGCTGTGATGGCAAAGGTTCCAATTTCTGTCCATTACATGGCTGACCAGGAATCTCTCCCACCTTTACCACCTGCAATTGCCGTGTGTTGGAAGGATTTACAAGTTCATTTTCAACCTGTTTGGTTGTGTTATGAACACAGCTTCCTTGGCTATGAAGCCTTGGAGTGGAACTTGAACCCAGAGCTTCTGGCTCAGAGGCAGGGTCGCTCCTCACTGTGCCTCAAGACCTCCGTCCAATAACCATCTACTGTCTGACAATCCTTGATATTCCTGTGATATTAGTCTGCAGTGCACCCTTCTACCACTAAATGTGCTGTGTCTGGAGGACTCTCTCCCTATTATAAAGCTGGCTGGGCTATAGTGTACCCCCATCACGAGATGTGCTGTGTCTGGGGGACTGTCCATTATTATCAAAGGGTTAGGCAAAGGGTGAGAGGCAGAGGAAAGGGATGTTGCAACAGGTGAGGGCCGAGAGGCCGGTAGATAGGTCTGGTGAGGAGTGAGGATCACTCTTCAAGTCACTCCCCAGTCCCTGAGTCATTCCCCAAGTCACTCCTGCAGTCACGGCAGGACAACCCATCTCCTGTGTTCCCACTCTTCTGTGTCCCCTCCCTCCTGTGTTGCCTCTCTCTCTCTCGTGTCCCCTCTCTTTCCTGTGCCTGTCCCTCCTGTGCCTCTCTCCTGTGCCCCCCTCTCGTGTGCCCCCTCCCTCCTGTGCTCCCTCTCTCCTGTGCCCCTCTACCCTGTCCATGTGCTGATCCCACCACTGCACATTATCACTGCCTTGGATGTTGTGGGTCTTCCTCTTCTGATCTGCTGTCAAACAGATCCAAGGCTACACGTCCCACACTGATGTTGTCAGTTTGAAAGCCTCTGAGGATGAAGAATGCTATTCTCACACCAAAAATCTCTGTCAAATGCTTGCCAGGGGAAACTAAGACAGCAACTGCAATAACTGAGGTTTTATTCAGATGGGACAATGACAAGTTTAAGTCCCCACCTGATCTGCTGCTCAAAGTCGGCTCTGTTTCACCGGTCAGTTTCCAAAGCTTCAGGAAACTCATGTTGTTCATATCTGGAACCATTTGAATCTTAAACAATGTTCCATCTGGTGGTAAAATGACAAGTGCCCTCAAACCTTGATTTACATTTGATGACATCAGAGATCACATTAATATGGGAAGCGACAGTACACAAAGGGGTTTATCCAGACATCCCCTTTTTGTTTGCAAGTTACTCCACATAAACAGTCCAAAAAAAAACTATCACACACTTGATCAAAAAAACCCTTGTTCTTTGTTCTTAGTTTGTTCCAATTTTGTCTGTCGCTACATACGCATTGCACATATAACCTTTAGAGTTTTCAGGTCTTCACTTCCAAATGATATCTCTGCAAATGAAGTAACATTCTTTGCAAACGCTTTGGAGCAGATGGAAAGGGTTTGAGAAAGATGTTTTGAAATGGCTTATGGTCAGATTCTAATAGCACTTTCTTGCTCCCAAACAGGTACTGGCTGAAATGCTCATAAGGAAAGATATTAGCCAGGCTCTCTTTCTCAATTGTGTTAACGTTCTGGATACAAACACAACTGGTTGTCCTTGCTGCATGAGAGTTGCTCCAAGTCCTGTTTCACTGGCATCTCACTGCAGGGTGACCTCATCATTGACATCATCATACCTCAGCACTGGTGTTGTTGTCACTAGTTGTTTGATGTGAAAGCTGCTTCTTGTTCTGTGCCTCAATACCACTGAACATCCTTTGCAGTGAGTTTGCACAAAGCTTCACACCCTGATGACAGATTGGCTAAAACTTGGCTGGGTAGTTCCTGTGGGTTCGCTGATGTCCCAGGAGGTCTAACAATTGTGTGAAGGATTTCTTACAGAACTCACATTGATATCTCACATAGAAGATGTCCAGAAAGCATTGTCGAAAACCTCACACTTGAATGATTGCACCCTTGTGTGGATCCTCTGATGGAGCAGGAGTTCAGATGACTGTAAGAATGAATTATCTCACACCCCACACTTCAATGGTTTCTCCCCTGTGTGCACTGTCTGATAGACCAGGAGCTTCAAAAACTTTGTGAAGGATTTGTCTGATACCTCACACTTGAACAGTTACTTCCGTGTGAATATGTTGGTGTGCGCAGAGGGTCTGAGACTGTGAGAATGATTTGTCACACACCTCGCATGTGAATGGTTTCTCCCCTGCGTGGAGCCTCTGATGGGCCAGAAGCTTTGATAACCGTGTGAAGGCTTTGCCACACGCCTCACACTTGAATGGCCTCTCCCCAGTGTGAATGCGTTTGTGGCAACGGAAGCTCGATGAATCAGAGAATGATTTGTCACACACCTCGCATGTGAATGGTTTTTCCCCTGTGTGAATCCTCCTATGGATCAGGAGCTTCGACAATCGCGGGAAGGCTTTGCCGCACACCTCACACTTGAATGGTCTCTCTCCTGTGTGAATACGTTGGTGTGTGCGGAGGCTCGATGAAAATGAGAATGATTTTTCGCACACCTCACATGTGAATGGTTTTTCCCCTGTGTGAATGCGTTCATGGCCACGGAGGCTTGATAAATCTGAGAATGATTTGTCACACACCTCGCATGTGAATGGCTTCTCCCCGGTGTGGATCCTCTGATGCTCCAGGAGATGCGATAACCGCGTGAAGGCTTTGTCACAAACCTCACATTTGAACGGTCTCTCCCCCGTGTGAATGCGTTGGTGTGTGCGGAAGTTTGATGAATCCGAGAATGATTTGGCACACACCTCACATGTGAATGGTTTCTCCCCACTGTGAATACGTTGGTGTATACGGAGATATGATGACTGCGAGAATGATTTGTCACACACCTCACACGTGAATGGTTTCTCTCCTGTGTGAATACTCTGGTGTCTCAGGAGCCTTGAAGATGTCACAAAAGCTTTATCGCAAAACTCACACTTGAATCGTTTCTCTCCTGTGTGGATGGTCTGATGTAGCTGGAGGCTCCTTAACTGTGTGAAGACTTTATCACAAACCTCACACTTGAATCGTTCCTTGTTCATGTAGCTGTCCTTGTGTTAACAGTGGTTGTTACAGTTGCACCATGTGTGTTAGGAGGTCTTATGAGGTTGAGGTGCTCTCCTCATACACCTCACACTTGAACAGCTTCTCACCTGTAGGAATGAGTCAGTGGTTCATGAGGTTCAATGAATGACTGAAGCACTCACCACACTTGGAGCCCACTCACACTTCTTCCCAGCCTCACCCTGACCAATCACCCACAGCTGAACCTTCAGAAAGGTTGGTTCTGATGGAAGGCTTCACACCACTGACCAGTTTCAGATCTGATGATATGTCAAAGCCCCCCTGACCCGACCAATTTCCAGATAATGGTTTCACTACCCAACCTTCTCTGTGTTGAGCAATGCTGTGAAGGGGCTGGATGTCTTCCCACAGTTGTGCAGTTGTTCCTTAGGTGATGTTCAGGGTCTATCTGCGGTGTCTATCTTCTCTGCATTCTCTGGTGTAGTACTGTGCAATCCTTCTGTAAAACAGGACAAAGAAACATGATTTCCTCAAACTTCCTCTCTTCCTTTGCTGAAGGTGCTGACTCCTCAGACAGAGACTGTTTCACAGTGAGTGCCAGTGTGCTATTCCCCTGTGTGGGGGATCAGATACAAGTCCTTTCTTTTTCCTCACTTGACTGTCAGACACCCTCTGTTTCCAGCAGGGACACTGGATAGTGACCAGGAGCAGACAATGTGGCTACTTTCTCTCTCTCTCTCTCTCTCTCTCTCTCTCTCTCTCTCTCTCTCCCCCCCCCCCCCCCCCCCCCCCCCACCTTCCCAGGCACCGTGACGGCAATGGAAAAGACAGTCGGGTAGAATGTAAAACAGTCTACCCATTCACTATGAGCTCGAGTTGTGCTGGCTAAGATCAGCTTAACTCTTAGAGTATGTGTTTAACATCAAAAATGTTAATTCAATGGAGATTTTGACATTTCTCTCATTTCCAAAAACACTGTCTCCTGTCAACACAAGATGGCCACCGATACCCATCTGCGCATGCGCAGAAAAGCAATGGCATCATTTGCAGGAGGTATAGTGCCGGTTGGACCTTATTCGGATCCTGAAGCCATTCACCCAGATTTTGAGTCCCGTGGCGGGCGGGCAGTCAAGGCATGGCCTACCAGCATTTTCTGGGGATCGGCATGGGGAGAGAGGGGAAGCTTCTGATCCACCCAGTGAAAGCTGCAATTCCAAATTACAATCTCCATATCCCACGTTTGCAGTTCCGGGGCTTCTTCCCGGTGACAGGCCTGGGTTAAGGGGAACAGACATCGGATCGGGAGATTCAGAAACTACGGGAAGGCTGTACCCCGACTGCCCGCCCACTGCGGGGCTTGGAAACTGGGTGAACAGGTACAGGATCTGAATAATATCCAACCAGAAGAAGCCCCGGAGCTGCAAACACATTTCAATAAACGTGTCTCCAGGAATAGCAGCCAAATTGCTACGGAGATTACAGGGATCGGGAGGGGCAAGGCCATGGAGAGATTTGAAAACAAGGATGAGAAATTTAAAATTGAGGTGTTGCTTGATCAGGAGCCAATGTCGATCAGAGAGCACAGGGGTGATTGGTGAAAGGTCTTGGTGTCAGTTAGGACATGGGCTGCAGAGTTTTGGAGGAGCTCAAGCTTACAGTGCAATATGTGTGAGCAGCCAGGAGAGCACTGGAATAGTTGAGTCTAGAGCCTAGAAAGGTATGGATGAGGGTGTCAGCAGCAGATGAGCTGAGGCAGGGCATCATTGGTCCTTCCTGTGACTGGAGCTTGTAGTTCTTCCTATGCACGGTGTCTCTATTCCTGATCAACATAGGGAAATTATAGTAAGAGCCAGGGACGGGAATGGAGGACCCTTTGTAGAATCATACAGAATCATAGAATAGTACGGCGCAAAAGGACAACAAGCAAACATACGAATTAATAAAGAACAAAGAAAAGTACAGCACAGGAACAGGCCCTTCGGCCCTCCAAGCCTGCGCCGATCATATTGCCCGTCAACTAAAACATTTTGCACTTTCGGGGTCTGTATCCCTCTATTCCCATCCTATTCATGTATTTGTCAAGCTGCCTCTTAAACACCACCTTCCCTGGCAGCGAATTCCAGACACTCACTACCCTCTGCGTAAAACACTTGCCCCGCACATCTCCTCTATAGTTTTCTCCTCCCACCTTAAATCTATGTCCCCTAGTAATTGACTCTTCCACCCTGGGAAAAAGCTTCTGACTATCTATTCTGTCCATGCCACTCATAATTTTGTAAACTTTTATCAAATCGCCCCTCAATCTCCGTCGCTCTAGTGAGAACAATTAGGAGCAGGAGTAGGCCACTCGGTGCCTCAAACCATCTCTGCCATTCAGTAAGATCATGGCTGATCTGATCGTAACCTCAACCCCACATTCCTGCCTACCCCCTGATAACCTTTCACCCCCTCGTTAATCAAGCATCTATCTAGCTCTGCCTTAAACATATTCAAAGACTCTGCTTCCACCGCCTTTTGAGTAAGAGAGTTCCAAAGACTCACGACCCACTGAGAGAAAAAAATTCTCCTCATCTCTGTCTTAAATGAGCGACACCTTATTTTTAAACAGTGACCCCTAGTTCTGGATTCTCCCACAAGAGGAAACATCTTCTCCACATCCACCCTGTCAAGACCCCTCAGGATCTTAAAGGTTTCAATCAAGTCGCCTCCTACTCATCTAAACTCCAATAGATACAAGCCTAACCTGTCCACCCTTTCCTCATAAGACAATCTGCTCATTCCTGGTATTACTCTCGTAAACCTGCTCTGAACTGCTTCTAATGCATTTACATATTTCCTTAACTAAGGAGACCAACACGATACACAGTACTCCAGATGTGGTCTCACCAATGCCCTCTACAACTGAAGCATAAACTCCCTACTTTTGTATTCAATTCCCCTCACAATAAATTATAACATTCGATTAACTTTCCTAATTCCTTGCTGTACCTACATACTAGCTCTTTGTGATACATGCACTGGGACACCCAGATCCCCCTGAATCTCAGAGCTCTGTAATCTCTCACCATTTAGATAATAAGCATTTTTATTCTTCCTGCGAAAATGGATAATTTCGCATTTACCCACATTCTACTCCATTTGCCAAATCTTTGCCCACTCACTTAACCTATATCCTTTTGTAGCCTCCTTATGTCACAGAATCACACAGTGCAGAAGAGGCCCTTCGGCCTATCAAGTCTGCACCAACACGTGAGAAACACCTGACCTACCTACCTAATTCCATTTACCAGCACTTGGCCCATAGCCTTGAATGTTATGAAGTGCCAAGTGCTCATCCAGGTCCTTTTTAAAGGACGTGAGGCAACCCGCCTCCACCACCCTCCCAGGCAGTGCATTCCAGACCGTTACCACCCTCTGGGGAAAACGTTTTTCCTCACATCCCCCCTAAACCTCCTGCCCCTCACCTTGAACTTATGCCCCCTTGAGACTGACCCTTCAACTAAGGGGAACAGCTGCTCCCTATCCATGCCCCTTATAATCTTGTACACCTCGATCAGGTCGCCCCTCAGTCTTCTCTGCTCCAACGAAAACAACCCAAGTCTATCCAACCTCTCTTCATAACTTAAATGTTTCATCCCAGGCAACATCCTGAAGAATCTCCTCTGCACCCCGTCCAGTGCAATCACATCCTTCCTGTAATGTGGAGACCAGAACTGCTCACAGTACTCCAGCTGTGGCCTCACCAAGGTTCTATACAACTCCAACATGACCTCCCTACTTTTATAATCTATGCCTCGATTGATAAAGACGTGTCCTATATGCCTTTTTCACCACCCCACTAACATGCCCCTCTGCCTTCAGAGATCTATGGACACACACGCCAAGGTCCCTTTATTCCTCAGAACTTCCTAGTGTCATGCCGTTCATTGAATTCTTCCTTGTCAAATTACTCCTTCCAAATTGTATCACCTCACACTTTTCAGGGTTAAATTCCATCTGCCACTTATCTGCCCATTTGGCTATCCCATCTATGTCTTCCTGTAGCCCAAGACACTTAACCTCACTGTTAACCACCCGGCCAATGTGTCATCCACAAACTTACTTATCCTACCCCCCACAAAGTCATCTATGTCGTTTATATAAATGACAAATAATAGGGGACCGAGCACAGATCCCTGTGGTACATCACTGGACACTGGCTTCCAGTCACTAAAGCATCTTTCTAACATCACCCTCTGCCTCCTACAACTAAGCCAATTTTGAATTCACCTTATCAAATTACCCTGTATCCCATGTGCCTTTGCCTTCTTTATAAGTCTCCCATGTGAGACCTTGACAAAGGCTTTGCTGAAATCCATATAAACTACATCAACTGCACTACCCTCATCTACACACTTGGCCACCTCCTCAAAAAATTCAATCAAATTTGTTAGGCATGACCTCCCTCTGACAAAGCCATGCTGACTATCGCTGATCAAATTTTACCTCTCCAAGTGGAGATAGATTCTCTCCTTCAGAAATTCCTCCAATAGCTTCCCTACCACTGACATGAGACTCACTGGTCTGTAGTTCCCCGGCTTATCTCTACAACCCTTTTAAATAGCGGAAACACATTAGCTGTTCTCCAGTCTCTGGCACCTCCCCCATGGCCAGAGAGGAATTAAAAATTTGGGCCAGAGCCCTTGCGATCTCCTCCCTTGCCTCCCTCAGCAGTCTGGGACACAAATCATCCTGACCTGGAGATTTGTCCACTTTTAAGCCTGCCAACAGCTCCAATACCTTGTTACTCCCTGTATCAATTTGCTTAAGAACCTCACAGTCTCTCTCCCCGAATTCGATACCTTCATCCTCATTCTCTTATGTGAAGACGGACATGAAGTATTCATTCAACACTCTAGCGATGTCCTCTGGCTTCACCCATAGATGCCCCCTTGGTCCCTAATGGGCCCTACTCCTTCCCTGGTTATCTTCTTCCCACTGATATACTTATAGAATATCTTGGGATTTTCCCTACTTTTACCAGCCAGAGCTTTCTCATATCCCCTCTTTGTTCTCCTAATTGCTTTATTAATTCCACCCTGCACTTTCTGTACTCCACTAATGCCTCCTCTGATTTGCCCCCCTTGTACCTGCTAAAAGCATCTCTTTTCCTTCTCATTGTATCCTGAATATCTCTGGACATCCAGGGTTCTCTGGGCTTGTTCCTCCTTCCTATCACCCTAGAGGGAACATGTTGAGCCTGTACCCTCCCCATTTCCTTTCTGAACGCTCCCCCACTAAAATCCGTTCTCCCCCAATCCAAAATATTTTTTGGTGACTTGTCTATTTCTTTGTCTATAACAAGCTTAAATTGTACCATGTTGTGCTCACTATCACTAAAATGCTCCCTCAGTCACCTGTCCGGCTTCATTCCTCAGAATTAGGTGCAGCACTATGCCATCCCCTGTTAGACCATCTACA
Organism: Carcharodon carcharias; assembly: GCF_017639515.1. Taxonomy (NCBI): domain Eukaryota; kingdom Metazoa; phylum Chordata; class Chondrichthyes; order Lamniformes; family Lamnidae; genus Carcharodon; species Carcharodon carcharias. The sequence goes on from NC_054485.1 coordinate 73,702,373, forward strand.
TATTGACCTAAAAAGTTCTCCTATACACATTTCAAGAAATCCATTCCATCCAAGCCTTTAACACTATGTCTATCCCAATTAATGTTGGGAAAGTTGAAATGACCTAATTACCTTATTGTTATTGTTTTTACACACCTCCGCGAATTGTGCACATATTTGCTCCTCAATTTCCCACTGACTATCTGGGGGTCTATAATAAACACCTAACAATGTGGCTGCCCCTTTTTTATTTCTAAACTCTACCCACAAAGCTTCATTCGATGCCTCATCCAAGATGTCATCTCTCCTTCCTGCAGTAACTGACTCCTTAACTAAGAATGCAATGCCTCCTCCTCTTTTATCCCCTCCCCTGTCTTGCCTGAAGATTCTATATCCCGGAATGTTGAGCTGCCAATCCTGCCCCTCCCTCAACCACGTTTCTGTGATGGCTACTGTATCACAATTCCACATGTCAATCCTCATCCTTAACTCATCCGTTTAACCTATAATACTCCTGGCATTAAAGTAGAGGCCATCCAGCCTTGCCTTACTCCCTTGAAACTTAATGCAACTGTACCCCCTCTTGCTTGATTGTTTTACTGTATTATGATGTGTCCCTATTCTGCTAACATTCTGTGTCCCCTCCCCCTGCTGAATTAGTTTAAATTCTTCCCAACAGCACTAGCAAACCCACCCACAAGGATGTTAGTCCCGCTCTGGTTCAGATGTAGACCATCCCGCTTGTACAAGTCCCACCTTCCCCAGAAATGATCCCAGTGATCCAGGAATCTAAAACCCTCCCTCCTGCACCAACTCTTAAGCCATGTTTTCATCTGCGCTATTCTCCTACTTCTGTGCTCGCTAGCACGTGGCACTGGGAGTAATCCAGAGATTACAACCCGAGAGGTCTTGCTTTTCAGTCCACTGCCTAACTCCCTGAATTCTTGATGCAAGACCTCATCCCGCTTTCTACCTATGTCATTGGTACCAACATGTACCATGACCTCTGCCTTAATACCCTCCGCCTTCAGGATGCCCTGCAGCCGTTTAGTGACATCCCGGACCCTGGCACCAGGGAGGCAACACACCATCCTGGAGTCATGTTGATGGCTACAATGGTGCCTATCTGTTCCCCTGACTATATAAACCCCTATTACTATTGGTCTTCCTCCCCTCCTGTACGGACAGGCTGCTTGTGGTGCCAGAAGCTTGGTTCTGTCTGCACTCCCTGGAGGAACCAGCGCCCTCATCAGCCTCCAAAATGGAATACCAATTTGGGGCCCCAGGGGACTCCTGAACTACCTGCCTGTTTCTCTTGGACTCCCTTCCTTCATCAGGTCCCTTCAGCTGCAGTTTGACCACCTCTCTAAACATGCTATCCATGATGCTCTCAGACTCACTGATGCTCCACAGTGTCCCCAGCCGTCGTTTCTCCTCTGAAACCCGAGCTTCCAGGAACTGCAGCTGGACACACTTCCTGCACACATGCTGGTCCTGGGCATTGGAAATGTTCCCGGCTTCCCACATGGAGCACAAGGAGCACACCACGGCTTTGAGCTCTCTGCCATGACTTATCCTTTTAAATTAAATCTTTTAAATCAATTACTCCAGGGCCCTTCTTTCCTGATCCTCGTTACTACAGAATATACAAACTATAAACCAGAAAAAGACCTTAAACTATAAGTGATAAAAGAAGTAAATACTTACCGACCTTACCCACTCCTCACCAGTCATTTCTCTCCCTTGTAGCCTCTCCTGCTGCACCAGGGCGAGACCACTCTCTGAAGATTTAAGAAGTTGGATAGCCAAGAAAAAATGCAAAGAGCACCTCTTCCCCTCTGTACCGAATTCCTACTGTGCATCAAATTGCCAATACCCACACTCACTCTGGCTGTGTCTCACTCAGGATGAGGTCTTTCCCCTGCTCGTGTGTAAGCTCACTTCTCTTCACAGTTTGCTTTCCTACCTAACTTTGTGTCATCAGCAAATTTAGCAACTGTTCCTCCATTTCCTTCATCCAAGTCATTTATATAAATTGTAAAAAGTTGAGGCCCCAGCACTGATCCCTGTAGCACACCATTCCTGCCAACCAGAAAAAAACCCATTTATGCCAACTCTACTTCAGGTTAACAAGCCAATCCATGCCAATTTGTTACTCCCTATACCATGATCTTTTATTTTCCGCAATAACCTTTGATGTGGCACTTTATCAAATGCCTTCTGGAAATCTAAATACAGCACATTCACCAGTTCCCTTTACACACAGAACATGTGACTCCTTCAAAGAACTCCAAATAAATTGGTTAAGCATGATTTCGCTTTCACAAAACCATGTTGACTCTGCCTGATTACCTTGGATTTTTCTAAGTGCCCTGCTATAACATCTTTAATAATAGCTTCTAATATTTTCCCTATGACAGATGCTGAGCTAACTGGCCTGTAGTTCCCTGCTTTCTGTCTCCCTGCCTTTTTGAACAACGGAGTTACATTTGCTATTTTCCAATATAATGGAACCTTCTCTGAATCTAGGGAATCTTGGAAAATTAAAACCAGTGCTTCAACTATCTCACAAGCTACTTCTTTCAAGACCTTAGGGTGAAGTCCATGCAGACCTGGAGATTTGTCAGTCCGCAGCCCCAACAATTTGCTCAATACCACTTCCTTGGTGATTGAAATTTTCCTGAGTTCCTGCCTCCCTTCCATTTCCTGATTTACAGCTATTTCCAGGATGTTACTTGTGTCCTCTATAGTGTAGACTGAAGCAAAATACCTGTTTAATTCATCCGCCATCTCCCTACTTTCCATTATCAATTCCCCAGACACACTTTCTATAGGACCAACACTCACTTTGTTAACTCTTCTTGTTTAAATATCTTTCGAAACTCTTATTATCCGTCTTTATATTACTAGCTAGCTTTCTCTCATACTCCAATTTTTCCCTCCCGATTAATCTTTTTGTCATTCTTTGCTGTTCTTTATATTCTTTCTAATCTTCTGACCTGCCAAGCACCTTTGCATAATTATATGCTTTTTCTTTAAGTTGGATACTGTCTTTCAACGTTTTTTAGTTAACAATGGATGGTGGGCCGTCCCTTTGGAATTTTTCTTCCTCATTGGAATGTATCTATTCTATGTATTCTGAAATATCCCTTTCAGTTTTTGCCACTGAACCTCTGTTGACCTATCCCTTAACCTCATTTGCCAGTTTACTTTAGATAGCTCTGCTTTCATGTCCTCATAATTGCCCTTATTTAGGTTTAAAATACTAGTCTTGGATGCACTCGTTTCTCGCTCAAAATGAATGTAAACTTCAATCATATTATGATCGCTGCTACCTAGAGGTGCCTTCACTATGTGGTTTTCAATTAACCCTATCTTGTTGCTCAATATCAGGCCTAGTATAGCCTGCTCTGTGGTTTGCTCCAGAACATGTTGTTCTAAGAAACTATCCCGAAAACATTCTACAAACTCCTTATCTACGCTACCTTTTCCCATCTGATTTTTCAGTCTATATGTAGATTAAAATCCCCCATGATTATTGCTGTACCTTTCTGACAAGCTCCCAATATCTCTTCTTTTATCCTCTGTCCTACTGTGTTGTTACAATTAGGGGGCCTGTACACCATTCCCACAAGTGACGTCTTGCCTTTATCATTTCCTGAACTTGGGTTATCCCTCTCTAATTTGCTAATACTACAATTAATTAACAGAGCCACCCCCTACACTTTTTCCGAACTTCCTGTCCTCCCTAAATGTCACCAACCCTTCAATATTCAGGTCCCAATCTATATTATCCTGTAGCCATGTCTCTTCATGGCTATCAGATCATACTTATTCATTTCTATTTGCACTATCAGTTCACCTGTTTTGTTTCAAATGCTACCTGCATTTAGACACAGAGTCTTCAGTTTTGTCTGTTTATAATTTTTGTAGCTTCTAGCCTTATCTGCTGCTGTACCCCTAGATTTGTACTCTCTGTCCCTTTCTGTCTTTTATCATTTCTCGTATTAAAATCTTTCTCTCTTGCCTCGTCTCTACTCTTTGGTTTACCACATCTTACCAAATTTGATCCCTTGCCCCCACTATTCAGTTTAAAACCCTCCCTAGTTATGCAGCTCACGAGGACACCAGCCCCAACACGGTTCAGGTGTAGATCCCACTTTCCCCAACACTGGTGCCAGTGCCCCACAAACCAGAACCCACTTCTCCCGCACCAGTCTTTGAGCCACGCATTCATTTCTCTCATCTTATTTGTATGGCAGTGCTGCACTGTCAGAGGGTCCGTCTTTCAAATCTCAAACGAAGCCCCTTCTGCTTTCTCTAGGGTGGGTATAGAAGATCCCAGGGTACTATTTTGAAGAAGAACAGGGGAGTTATCCCTGGTGTCCTGACCAATATGAACCCCTAAATCAACATCACTAAAAAACAGATTATCTGGTCAATATCACATTGATGTTTGTGGGAGCTTGCTATGTACACACTGGCTGCCACATTTCTCACATTACAGCAGTGACCACACTTCAAAAGAAAATTATTTCTGTAAAGCACTTTGATCTGGTGGTTATGAAAGGCTCTATATAAATGTAAGTCTTTCTTTTTTTCTGAGGAGGTTACAGAGATAGTGGGGGATGGGGGTGGAAGGACTTGAAGGGATCTAAAAAGACAGGAAACATCCAGATCCCAACACACAGACAGAACTGACCATTCACAGTCCACAAGATAATAACCAGCTCCCAACACACACACACACAGAACTCAACAATAGGAAATCAGTAAGAATCCTCAGGCACTCTGTACTTCCCAGATAATTACACCTCACCTTCTCATATTCAGTAATGACCCATCAGCAAAACTCAGCCTGTAAATCAGAAGGGAAATGGTAATGATTGTAAGTTAAACAATTTCTTGCTGTTATGGCAATTGTGTGACTGTATAGACCAATCAGCCCTAAACATGGGGAATCTTAGGGGTGGAATTTTTTAGCCTGAGTTTTGGAAAAAGCATATAGCCTCATCTGAAGTCTGTTCATAAGTTCATAGTTTCTTACAAGAAATCTCTCCTGCACTCTCTAAGTTTATTACAACTGGTGACGAGGATAAAAAGTGCCCACACAGCACCTTGCCTTCTGACAGTGGGTATTCCAATATTTTAAGGGGAGAAAAGAAAAGAAGTATACTCACCAGCAATGTCTCACTTCGGTAGAATTGACCTGTTCAAGTCATCCTTCGAGGACTGGAGTTAATACATTCAGCGATTAGGTTTCTACTTTGTAGCTAACGACAGAGGAGAAACAGAAGGCAATTCTCCTCAGTGTCTGTGGGAGCAAAACCTATAGTTTAATCTGTAGCTTGACGGCTCTGAATGTGCCAAATTCCAGATCCTTCACTTTGCTGGTCAACTTCATGAAAGGACATTTTCAGCCTAAACCCTCAGTGATCATGCAAAGATTCAAGTTTAACTCTCGAGTAAGGGCCCCCGGTGAGTCAATCGCAACGTGCACCGTGAAGTTAAAAGTTAACGGAGCACTGTGACTTTGGTGATACTTTAAACAGCATGTTGCGTGATCAGTTGTTTTGTGGCATAAACAACACCATTCAACGCCGATTTAAAGAGGCAGAAAGCCACATTACTGCCACAAACAGTGCAGAGCTCGATCAAGGCAGTTATTCAGACATCAGGTCAAGTTAAATGAAGTGCACAATATAGAAAAGCCAGAAGTTACTGAGGCTGATGTTATTCCCTGCTGAAGGTGGAAGGAACTCAAACAAAACTGATGAGGAATTTTTCAGGTCAAGACAAATCCTGAGTTGACAAGGGAATATGATGGTGTCTTTTGGAACGAGACAGAAGAACTAAAGGACCTTCACAGGAAGCAAGGATCCCTCAGGTCAGAGTTAGTTCTACAAGAAAATGATGGAAAGAGGCTGAACAAATGCAGGACCACTCTGAACCAACTGAAGAAATAGTAGGAAGGGAAAAACCAACAACGTTCAATGTTCCAAGAGGAAGCTAAAAGATACAAACAAGAGACAGAAGAACTGCAGACTCAGTTGATGGAGACAAAAAAGGCATTATAAGGAAAAATCATGGAACTTTCCAAATTGCAAATGGGTAACTCAAACTCGAACTGAACCAAGTTAATATTTCACCAGAGAGAAAATTGGCCGATGTGAAATCAGAATGAGGATGAGACAAAACCCTGTGGCAAACACAAAAAAAGGCAGAAATCAAAGCTGAAAAGCCAGTTGGATATGTGTCCAGAACCCTTTTCTGCAGCCGAGAAAGGTTACTCGCAAATTGAAAGAGATGGTCTTTAATTTTGTCGGTATACAGGCACAGTTTTATGCTCCGTCCGGGTGTGCATATAGCAAATGCAGATGCCCTCAATCGTCTCTCCCTTTGCCCGACAGTATTATACATGTTCCATACCTCAAGAGGTAATACTTGCATTAAATTTCCTGGACTCCTGACCAGACTGCGCAAGGCAGATAAAGAATTGGACAAATCAGGATCTAATTTTAGCAAGAGTCAGTGAACAAGTGTTACAAGGATGGTCAAATGCACAAGTTGCTGAAGAATTGTAACCATTCTTTGTACCGAGTGATCCGAACTGAGTTGTCAAGATGGTGTCTTATTATGGGGAGCAAGAGTCATCATCCCTGTGCAAGGAAGAGAAATATTATTAGAAGAATTTCATAGTGCACATCCTGGTATTGAGAAAATGAAGATGCTCACGCAAAGTTATATCTGGTGACCAGTTATAGACAGTGACATAGAAAAAATGGTGAAACACTGTCTCCATTGTCAGCAACAGCAGAAGTTTCCCGTTTCAGCTCCACTACATCCGTGAGAGTGGCCTGGTCGACCCTGGGGTAGACTACATATGGACTATGTAAGTCCATTTCTAGATACCATGTTTCTCATGATTATCGACACACATCCAAATGGATGGATGTGTTTGAAGTGAGATCACCGTCTGCAACATTGAAAAATTGCGACAGGGTTTCATTGTTCATGGTTTACCTGAAGTTATTGTGTCAGACAATGGTATAGCTTTCATTAGCACTGAATTCCAAAGATTCGTGAACCTAAATGGGATTAAACACATCAGAACAACACAGTACCATTCCTCATCTAATGGCTTAGCAGAAAGAGTGGTACAAACCTTTAAAACAGGCATGAAGAAACTATCAGAGGGAACATTAGGGACATGAATTTCAAGATTCCTGTTCAGCTATCGCACAACTCCTCATGTGATCACTGATTTAACACCATCAGAATTATTAATGAAGCGCTGACTTGGTATGAGATTGAGTCTAGTATTCCCTAATTTAGAGGGGAAGGTGGAGAGGAACCAAGAGAATCAGAAAGTAAATCATGATGTTCACAGTAAAGGGCGAGAGTTTACTGTGGGAGAGACAGTTTTTGTACAAAATTTTGTAACTGGACCGAGAGGGAGTCCCTGGTACAATCACCTCTGAAACAGGACCATTAACTTATCAAGTAGAAATGGAAAACAGGAATGGTTGGAAACATGTGGATCATCTCCGAAGTGGAAAAACTCTCCAACAACCAGTTAATAAGGAAAAGTGTCCTGCAGTCAGTTCTTACTGAAAATAACAAGAGTGACGTAACAAGGCAGCGTGAGAGAGCAGGGGAGAGATCAGAACCAGCGCGAATGCGGGCAAGCTTCAAAAAGTGACGTCAGCACAAAGTTAAGAGCTGATTGGTGAATACATGTTTTTCTCCAGTTTTTTCCCCCAGTTTTAAATAGATTAAGCTAAGGAAAGGTAAGACTTCTAGTTTTTATTTAAAGTACATACATTATTTAATGTTTTTTTACTGTATTTCACTTAAAGGGTTTTATTTCTCAACTAGAGGCATGGCAGGGCAGTTCAGTCCCACATTATGTACCGCCTGCAACATGAGGGAAGTCCTAGACGCTCCTTGTGCTCTGATCAACGATGTGTGCAGGAAGTGCCACCAGCTGCAACTACTTGAGCTCCGAGTTTTGGAGCTTGAGTGGCAGCTAGAGGCACTGAGGTGCATCTGCGAAGCTGAGAGTTTCGTGGATAGCACGTTTTTGGACATGGTCACCCCACAGCTTACGGTTGCAGACAGAGAGGGAATGGGTGACCATCAGTCAGAAGAAAGGTGTCAGGCAGGTAGTCAGGAAATCCCCAGGGTGCATCTCGCTTGAGAACTGTTTTTCTGAGAGTGACAGTTCCTCTGGGGAGTGCAGCCACTCATGGCACTGTGAGTGGCTCAGCTGCACAGGGGGGTAGGAAAAAGAGGGGAACAGCAATAGTGGTAGGAGACTCGATAGTAAAAGAAACAGACAGGTGCTTCTGTGGCTGTAGACGTGACTCCAGGATGGTCCGTTGCCTCCCTGGTGCCAGGGTCAAGGATGTCACTGAACGGCTGCAGGGCATTCTAAAGGTGGAGGGCAAACAGACAGAGATCATGGTACATATTGGTACCAACGACATAGGTAGAAAGAGGGATGAGGTCCTGCAAACAGAATTTAGGGAGCTAGGAAGCGATTAAAAAACAGGATCTCAAAGGTAGTAATCTCTGGATTACATCCGGTGCCACGCATGAGCGAGTATAGAAATAGGAGGTTAGTCCAGATGAATGCATAACTGGGGAGATGGTGCAGGAGAGAGGGCTTTAGATTTCTGGGACATTGGGACCGTTTCTGGGGGCAGTGGGACCTGTACAAGGCGGATGGGTTGCACCTGAACCGGAGTGGGACCAACATCCTTGTGGGGAGGTTTGCTAGTGCTGTTGGGAGGGTTTAAACTAACTTGGCAGGGGGGATAGGATCCTGAGAGGGTATTCAGCGGGGGGAGGTGAACAGCCAAAATTAGAAGAGGGAGAGCAAGTGAGTCTGGAAGACATAGAAATTATAGGCCAGTTAAGGCACAAGGGAGTTTGGCAAGGTTGGATGGTATTTATTTTAATGCAAGGAGTCTGACGAATAAAGCAGATAATTAACACATAGGGCACAAATTAACACATAGAAGTATGATGTCATTGCTGTCACAGAGACATGGTTGAGAGAGGGGCAGGACTGGCAGCTCAATATTCCAGGATACAGGGCCTTCAGGTGAGACAGGGAAGGAGGTAAAAGAGGAGGGAGTATCGCAATATTGATCAAGGAATCAATTACAGCAGTAAGGAGGGATGACATCTCAGAAGGCTCCTCAAATGAAGCCATATGAGTAGAACTTAAAAACAAAAAGGGAGCAATCTCGTTGCTGGGAGTGTACTACTATAGGCCCCCAAACAGTCAGAGAGAAATAGAAGAGCAGATATGTCGGTAAATTTCAGAGAAGTGTAAAAATAATAGGGTAGTAATAGTGGGGGATTTCAACTTCCTAAACATTAAACCTAACACACTGTGACTAACCCAGTTAGAGGGAGCGGAATTCTTAAAATGCATCCAGGAGAGCTTTTTAAGCCAGTACGTAGAAGGTCCTACAAGAGAGGGGGCAGTCCTGGAATTTTAGGGAATGAAGCCAGGCAAGAGATAGAGGTATCAGTGGGGGAGCATTTTGCAGTTGGTGATCATAACTCCGTTAGATTCAAGGTTGCTATGGAAAAGGACAAGGATGGACCAGAAATCAGAGTTCTAAATTGGGGAAGGCCGATTTTAATAAGATCAGATATGATTTGACCAGAGTGGACCGGGAGCAGCTACTTTTAGGTAAATCTGTGTCAGAGCACTGGGACTCATTCAAGCAGGAAATAGGGAGAGAACAGGGCCAACATATTCCAGTAAAGATAAAAGGTGGGACCAACAAATCCAGGAAACCCTGGATGTCGAAGGATATACAGGATTGGATAAAGAGAAAAAGGGAGGCTTATGGCAGAAAACCAGGGCTCAAAACAGCGGAAGCCCTAGAGGAGTATAGAATGTGTAGGGGGGAATTTAAAAAGGAAATTAGGAGAGCAAAAAGGGGGCATGAAAAAACATTGGCAGGTAAAATAAAGGAAAATCCAAAATTATTTTACAAGTACATTAAGAGTAAGAGGATAACTAGGGAAAAAGTAGGGCTTATTAAGGACCACAGTGGTAATTTGTGTGTGGAGCCAGAAGACGTAGTTAGCGTTCTGAATGAATACTTTATGTCGGTGTTCACAAGTGACAGGGACGACGTGGGTATGGAAATCAGGTAGAAGGACTGTGATATAATTAAAGAAATTAGCATAGAAAGGGAGGAGGTTCTCAGTGGTCTGGCAAGCTTAAAAGTAGATAAATCTCCAGGCCCAGACGAAATGTATCCTAGGCTGTTGAGTGAGGCAAGGGAGGACATAGCAGGGACACTGGCAATAATTTTCAATACCTCCCTGGCCACAGGAGAGGTGCCAGAGGACTGGAGGACAGCCAATGTGGTAACATTATTCAAGAAGGGAGGAAGGAATAAACCAGGGAATTACTGGCCAGTCAGTCTAATCTTAGTGGTGGGAAACTATTGGAAACAATTCTGATGGACAGAATTAATCTACTCTTGGAGAGGCAGGTATTAATCAAGGACAGTCAGCATGGTTTTGTTAAGGGGAGGTCATATCAATCAATTTGATTGATTTTTTCGAAGAGGTGACCAGGTGTGTAGATGAGGGCAATGCATTTGACACAGTCTACTTGGACTTCAGCAAGGCTTTTGATAAGGTCCCACATGGGAGACTGATAATGAAGGTAAGAACCCATGGGATCCAAGGCATTTTGGCAAATTGGATCCAGAATTGGCTGAATGGCAGGTAGCAGAGAGTGATGGTTGAGGGGCGTTTTTGTGACTGGATGCCAGTGTCCAGGCGGATTCCACAGGGATCAGTGTTGGATCCCTTGCTGTTTGTGGTATAAAAAACAATTTAGACTTGAATGTAGGAGGGTTGATCAGTTTGTGGATGAGACAAAAATTGGTGGGGTGGTAAATAGTGCAGAGGATAGCCTTAGATTACAGGCGGACATAGACTTGCTGGCCAGATGGGCTAATCAGTGGCAAATGGAATTAAATCCAGATAAGTGTGCGGTGATGCACTTGGGCAGGACAAACAAGGCATGGGAAGACACGATGAATGGTAAGACCCTGGGAAGTACTGAAGATCAGAGGGACCTTGGTGTGCATGTCCACCAGTCCCTTCAGGTGTGGGGACAGCTGGATAAGGTGGTTAAGAAGGCATATGGGATACTTGCCTTTACTAGCCGAGGCATAGAATCAAAGAGCATGGAGGTTATGCTGGACTGTGTAAGACGCTGGTTAGGCCACAGCTAGAGTATTGCATGCAGTTCTGGAATCCGCATTACAGGAAGGATGTGATTGCACTAGAGTGCAGAGGAGATTTACCAGGATGTTGCCTGGACTGGAGAGTTTTAGTTGTGAAGGGAAATTGGATAGACTGGAGTTATTTTCCTTGGAGCAGAGATTTAAGGGGGACATGATTGAGGTGTATAAAATTATGAGGGGCATAGATAGGGTAGACAGGAAGGAACTTTTCCTCTTGGTGGAGGGATCAATAACCAGGGAGCATAGATTTAAGGTAAGAGGCAGGAGGTTTAGAGGGGATGTGAAGCAGAAGTTTTTCACCCAGTGGGTTGTGGGAATCTGGAACTCACTGCCTGAAAAGGTGGTCGAGGCAGAAACCCTCATTTAAGAAGTATTTGGATGTGCACTTGCGATGCCATGACATAGAAGAGTATGGGCCTAGCGCTGGAAAATGGGATTAGAATAGTTAGGTAATTGTTTGACCGACGCAGACTCGATGGGCTGACGAGCCTTTTTCTGTGCTGTAGACCTCTATGACTCTAAATCAAAATCAAAACTTTGACACCTCAGGTGTCAGATCGACAGAGAATTGACATACCTGATGTCTCTGCTGAAGTAAATAACTCTGAACTACCAGTGTCTGGGGATGCCCCTGAAGCAGCAGTTCCTGGGCAAGTCGATCGAATGAAAGAACCTCCGGTTGTAGAGTTGCGTCCCCTACGTGAATCTGAAAACCTCCTCAAAGACTAAATTTTTAATGTCATGAACTGTATATTATTGTATATAATATGGGTTAAGATGTTTTGTAAATAAGAGGGCAAAACAACAGTAAAGGGGGCGGAATGTAATGATTGTGTTAAACCAATTCTTAATGTTATGGGGATGGTGTGACTGTATAGGACATTCAGCCCTAAGCACGGGGAATCTTAGGGGCAGAGCTTTTTAGCCTGCATTTTGGAACAAGCATGTTGCCTCATCTGACATCTGTTAATAAAGTTTACTGTTTCCTACAAGAAACTAGTCCTGCACTCTCCAAGTTTATTACAGAAATGCTTCCAATAAACACAATCATATCCCACACACAGCTCCAGTCAAACAGTTCAGCACAAAGCACCGAGTAAACAGCTCTTTCAGCTGGATCTTCTCACACAACATAAGGGGCATTTCCACACCTGATTTCCCACAGGATAGTCAGACTGCCTGAACATTAGTGTGGATATTATGTGATGCAATTATTATAAATTCTGTTCCTTCACTCACCATCTCCTCACTTGGTTTTCAGTCCCTACAGGAAGTGAACCAGTTGTGGAAGAGGAAGAGGAGAGAATGGGCAGAGTGGGTGGGCTCTCTGATTGACGTCTCTCACAGCCAATCCAAATATTTCTGGAGCAACATGAGCTCCTGAAGCTTGGGAAACTGACTGGTGAAACGGAGGTGACTTTGAGCAGCAGATCAGGTGGGGATTTAAACTTGTCATTGTCCCATCTGGATAAAACCTCACTTAATGCAGCTGTTGTCTCATTTCCTCCAGTAAACGTTTGACAGAAATTTCTAGCGTGGGGATAGTATTCTTCATCCTCGGAGTCTTTCAAACTGACAACACCAGTGTGGGATGTGTAGCCTCGAATGAGTTTGACAGCAGATCAGAAGAGGAAGTGAACAATGTAGCCTGTTATTCACACTCTCCCTCCCTCTCTCCCTCTTGCCCTTCGCGACCTCCTTCTCCCCCCCAAATCCTCCCTCTCCTTTCTCAGTATCTTGCTCTGTTCCTCCCTCTCTCTCTCTCTCCCCCTTCCCCCTCCATATACCCTCCCCCCACCTCCACCACCCCTCCCCTCTCTCTCTTTCTCTTCCCCCTCCCCCCATATACCCTGCACCACACCCCCACCATCCCCCTCACTCTCTTTCTCTCTCTGAATCTCTTACCTTTCTTTAATAGGAGGTTTGTTGTAACTGGGAGAGGGGTAGGGCTGGGCAGGGGTCTGGTTATTTATCTATAATCTGTGAAAAACCCACCTCAGTGCATCCTCGCCGGTCAATGCCAGAAACAACCCCTCCCCCCCTCAATAAGAACACACAATTCAAAAAGGAGGAGAAGGAGTTGAATCATGTTTCCTTTTCCTTTTTTACATCAGGATTACATTGCACTACACCAGAGAATACAGAGAGGATAGACACCGCAGATAGATCCTGACCATCACCCAAGGAACAACTGCACAACTGTGGGAAGACATCCAGTCCCTTCGCAGCATTGCTAAACACAGAGAAGGTTGGGCAGTGAAACCATCATCTGGAAATCGGTTGGGTCAGGGAAGTTTTGACATATCATCAGATTTGAAACTGGTCAGTGGTGTGGAACCTTCCATCAGAACCAACCTTTCTGAAGGTTCGGCTGTGGGTGATCGGTCAGGATGAGGCTGGGAAGAAGTGTGAGTGGCTCCAAGGGCATCTGTTGTACCATTTGTAACACAAGGGCAGTTTCATGGAAGAGAAACTGTTCAAGTGTGAGGTGTGTGATCAAACTTTCGTCAAGTCATCGAAGCTCATAAAACATCGACACGTTCACACCGGGGAGAGTGAGGTTTGCGATAAAGCTTTTGTGATGTTGACAAGCCTCCTGAGACACCAAAGTATTCACAGAGTAGAGAAGCCTTTCAGGTGTGAGGTTTGTGAGAAGGCTTTCACCTAATCCTCTGATCTCCTGAGGCACCAGAGGATCCACACAGGGGAGAAATCCTTCAAGTGTGAGCAGTGTAACCGAGCCTTCGCATGTTCATCAACGATTGTGAAGCACCAACGTATCCACACAGGGGAGAAGCTGTTCATTTGTGATGTGTGTAATGAAGGGTTTGCGCGATCATCAGGCGTGGTGAATCACCGGCGTGTTGACACAGGGGAGAAACCATGCATGTGCAAGATGTGTGACAAATCATTCTCACAGTCATTGACCCTCCACGAATACCAAGGTATTCACACAGGGAAGATGTGCATGTGAGGTGTGCGACAAATCATTTTCGCACTCATCTCACTTTCAGCTACACCACCGCATTCACACAGGGGAGAAACCATTCACATCGAGGTATGTGACAAATCTTTCTTGTGGTCATCAACCCTCCACACACACTAAAGTGTAAACAGGGAAAACAACATTCAAATGTAAAGTGTATGACAAAGACTATACAAATTCATCGAAGCTCCTGCTGCATCAGAGGATCCAAACGGGGAGTAATCCTTAAAGTGTAAGATTGGGATTCAGTTTTTCTGAACGAGACTCCTGGGATACCAGCAGATTCACACAGGTGAGAAACCATTCAGGTGTGAGGTGTGTGACAAGGCTTTCACACTATCAGTGTATCTCCTGGTCCATCAACGCACTCATACATGGGAGAAACTCTATTGGTGTGAGTCCTGTAGTAAAGCTGTCACTCAGTTTTTGGACTTTCTGGAACATCAGCGAGGTTGAATACCATTGGGTCCGCCGGCTTTGTCATTTTTTTATCTGTTTAATTGCTTGTTGCAGCTCTCCCATCATTGGTGACTCACCCATGGATCCTACCATGGGCAGTGGGGGATAGACTGAAGAGTATCAGCTGCCACTATGGATTCATGGTTGAGGAGTTGTTCAAAATGTTCTTTCCAGCGTAAACAGGTGACATTGTCATCCTTAAGAAGAGGAACACCATCCTGTGGACGACGGGGATTTTGTCCATTTGACCTTGGTCTATAGATGGCCCCATTGAGTTCAAATCATATGTGCATGTCACAATGATCAACATGTCGTTGGGGCTTTCTCTTCCCCTGCATGTCCTTTGTCTTCCGGATTTGTCTTTGAGCATCAGCCTTGAGCAGTTGAAATGCTGCCTTCATGAATTGTGACCTTCGGCTGCTCTGCCAGGCAACGAAGGTTGATCGTTTTTGTTCCAGGAGGTCACATATTTGAGCGTCATGTTCGTCGAGCCAGTCCTGGTGACGACGATGCTGGAACCCAATGGTCTGGACACAGGAGTTTAGTAAAGCTGACTTTATTTGACTCACTGTTCAGGAATTGAGTTGGATGTGTGAATCTCTTCCAGATTGGTCATGAGCTGTACCTGGAATTCTCTCTTCAGTAAGGCTGTTTTAAGGCTGAGACATTGATCTTCTTCCTCTTGCTCTTTTGGGTCTTGTGATGTCTTGGTGCTGGGTGGATGTTCATCACCGATCGAGGAAGTCGATGATCTGTCCAGCAGGCATCAGTCCCCCACATGGATTGAGTGATACAGACATCATGTAGAACTTTGACTTGGCTTTAGACCTTCCAGAGGAACCTCCGACATGGTCTTTGTTACTAGACAAACCCAAGAAAAATGTTGAGAACAACACCAGGAACTCTTCATTACATTCATCAACATGATCAAAGCATTTAACTCAGTAAATCGTGAGGTTCTGTAGATTGTGTTCCAATGATTTAGATGTCCAAGAAACTTCATTACAGTCCTGCAATTGCTTCATGATATGACTGCAACTGTCTTGAGTGGGAGATCTGAAACAGAAGCCTTCAAAATCCAGACTGGTGTCCAGGAAGGCTGTGTGATAGCCCCCATTCTATTTACAATCTACCTGACAGTGACTATTCACCTCATCAAAGATCAACTGCCCTCTGGTGTCAATATTAAATCCTTAAGAAGAGGAACACCATCTTGTGAACGACAGGGATTTTGTCCATTTGACCTTGGTCCATAGATGGCCCCATTGAGTTCAAATCATATTTGCATGTCACGATGATCAACATGTTGTTGGATCTGTTGGACTTTCTCTTCCCCTGCATGTCCTTTGTCTTCCGGATTTGCCTTTCAGCATCAGCCTTGAGCAGTTGAAATGCTGCCTTCATGAATTGTGACCTTCGGCTGCTCTGCCAGGCAACGAAGGTTGATCGTTTTTGTTCCAGGAGGTCACATATTTGAGCGTCATGTTCGTCGAGCCAGTCCTGGTGACGACGATGCTGGAACCCAATGGTCTGGACACAGGAGTTTAGTAAAGCTGACTTTAGACGGGAAACTCATTTACCTCGGTCACCTCCGTGCCAAAACTAAACTGACCACCATAGATACACATGATCTACAGTTTGCAGATGACTGCAGTATCATTGTCCACTCTGCAACAGATTTGCAAACCACTCTTGATCTCTTCAATTCTGCATGTGTTTGTACGATGGAAATGAGCTCCAATCTATGCCACTAGAGTTCGATTTTATTTCTGACCATCGGAATCAGGAGCCAGACTAAAGCACAGGGCTGTTAAAGAACCTTCTGTCTGTAGTCTTCTGAGAGTGTCCCCAGATAAGAGCATGTGTGTGTGTTAGTAAAGTGATCCAACTCTCAGAAGTGGGTATAGGGTAGAATCGGACACTGCTTTAGTTGGTGATGTGAATTATAGACAGATCCTCTTCAGGTGTTTGACTGATACCATGGTTAATGTTTGTACTCTCCTGTCTGGGAGGACTACTATCCTGAGAATGGTGAGGAAGTGGAAGTGAGTTTCTTCAGACCTGAGTTCCCTCAGCCCATCATACCTCAATGTAATAACTGTGTGATTTGTTCACCTTACGCTCTTCCAAGAGTCATTTCATGTCTGGGAAAGATCTTCAGTCATTTTCAATTGCTTTGTTATTTTAGTTGATTCAGAGTTTGGTGTATGCTGAATATGTCATTGTTGTTTGTCTGCTATTTAATGAATCTGCTGTATAGATTTATAATTCAATAAATTATTTTCTGACCTTAACTCTTGCTACCTGATTTGTCAGCGTGGTGTGTTCCATATCACTGAATCATTCAGGAGTCTACAGAGTCCTGGACAGAATTTATTGGTGAATGTCACTGTGGGCTGGTATACTTTCTCCATCAATGGGTTTATAATTTACAGTTCACAGTAGGGAAATGTTTCACTAAGAGAGAAAGGCTTGCATTTATATATCAACTTTCACAAACCCACAATGTCTAAATCCACTTAGACCTAAGTCCTCTGTTCCGATAGACAGATTTTTTGTTAGACAACGGAGTCAAGGGTTATGGGAGTAGACATGAAGGTGGCGCTGAGACCATAACCAGATCAACCATGATCTTTTCGAATGGCAGAGCAAGCTCGAAGGGCTGAATGGCCTTCCCCTGATCCTAAGTCCTATGTTCTGAGAGCATGATGATGATAATCGTAATTATATTATTACCTCAATAATATTGTATGGAGTTCCTGCTTTGTTTTTTTGTTTATGATAGAGTTTAAAATGGTGAACTTTCTCTCTATACCTCTAACCTTTATCTTACTGGATGAGGAGAGAGGAAGAGAAAGAGAAATGGGGGGTGCGGGGTAACAGAATGATAGGAAGAAGTGACAGAGGAGAAGAAGGAAAGAGAAGCAAATGGAGAAGAGGAGAGGAGGAGAATAAATACCTTCGCAGAGTAAATGACTTCATTAAATTTAATACAACACTCAGAGAGCAGCAGCAGAAGTCACTGGAGTTTTATGGAATAGCTGCTTCCCCTAGGTGCTGGGAGTGATTGATAACACTTGCATGGCATTGAAGGTCACCTGAGGAGACTCACAGAGCTACCTGAACAGAAAGCACTACCCCTCCTTCATGTAGTGTGTAATGTCCCTCTGAGAATACTCCAGGTGAACGTCACTCACACTTTCTGACAATGCTTTCATTGTCAGAAACTTGGACATCATATATATTCGGGGAAGGTGAGTCACCTGATGGTTAGCTGATTTGGGACAAGGTCCATCCCTTCCTTCCAAGGTTGATGTCACCATTTCATACACCACACACTGAGGAGGAGGTGTTGTTTATTGACACCTATGTCTCTCTGAGGCAGCTCACAGAGAGAAACTTGTGTGACGCTGAAGAACTGTTTCAGGTACAGGCTACACCTGGGGGGTTGGTTCGCAGTATTCCCCAGAGAGAGAGAGAATATTCACAATCAATCCAGTGTACTGCATGTTGAACAATATCACTCTCAAACAAGGTCTAGACTGGGACAGTCCAGGAGAGGAACTGGGAGAGGTGAATTGACTGGGACATCCTGGGAGTGGTGAATGGACCAGGACATCCCGGGAGAGGTGAATGTATTGGGCTGTTCTGGGAGAGGTGAATTTACTGGGAGGTCCAAGGAGAAGAACTGGACAAGGTGAATTTTGAGCCTCAAACTTGGAGCTGAACCTCCATAAGAGGCAACCCCTGAACAGGGATGAAGTGTCATATATCAACTCATGGGGCATCTACTCATACATTGAGCCCCACTTCAGTCCCTGAGTCATAGTCACTTGCCGAACCACTGAGTCACTCCTTGAGCACTGGGTCAATTTTTTCTCTCATCCCTCTTGTGCACCTCTCTCCTGTTTCCCTTGCCCTGGTGTCCCTTTCTCCTGTGTCCCTCCATCCTGTGTGTCTCTCTCCACTGTCCCTCTCTACTGGGAATGTGCTGATCCCACCACTGCACGTCATCGCTGTCTTGGATGCTGTGGGTCTTCCTCTTCTGATCTCCTGTCAAACACATCCAAGGCTGCACATCCCACACTGATGTTGTCAGTTTGAAAGTCTCCGAGAATGAAGAATGCTATTCCCACATTAGAAATCTGTCAAACGTTTACCAGGGGAACCGAGACAGCAGCTGCAATAAGTGAGGTTTTATTCAGATGGGGCAATGACAAGTTTAAATCCCACCT
Organism: Carcharodon carcharias; assembly: GCF_017639515.1. NCBI lineage: Eukaryota > Metazoa > Chordata > Chondrichthyes > Lamniformes > Lamnidae > Carcharodon > Carcharodon carcharias. Next base: position 73,721,323 of record NC_054485.1, read on the forward strand.
GATCTGCTGCTCAAAGTCGCCTCAGTTCCACTGGTCAGTTTCCCAAGCTTCAGGAAACTCATGTTGTTCCAGAAGTATTAGGATTGGCTGTGAGAGACGTCAATCAGAGAGCCCACCCACTCTGCCCATTCACTCCTCTTCCTCTTCCACAGCTGGTTCACTTCCTGTAGGGACTGAAAACCAAGTGAGGAGATGGTGAGTGAAGGAACAGAATTTATAATAATTACATCACATAATATCCACACTAATGTTCAGGCAGTCTGACTATCCTGTGGGGAATCAGGTGTGGAAATGCCCCTTATGCTGTGTGAGAAGATCCAGCTGAGAGACCTGTTTACTTGGTGCTTTGTGCTGAACTGTGACTGGAGCTGTGTGTTGGATATTGAGTGTGTTTATTGGAAGCATTTCCCTTCTGAGTTTTGTTGATGAGTCATTACTGAATATGAGAAGATGGGGTGTAATTATCTGGGAGATGCAGAGACACATTTATTGAATCATCTCCTGAGTGTTTTTTATATAAAACACATTCTCTAAGGTTAAAACTGGTCTTCACCAGAACAACACGAACTCATAGTGAATTAATAGCCCATTTTACACTCTGCCCGACTGTCTTTTCCATTGTCCTCATGGTGCCTGAGAAGATGGGGGTCTGGGCGGAGGAAAGAAAATAGCCACGTTGTCTGCTTCTGGTCACTATCCAGTGTCCCTGCTGGAAACAGAGGGTGTGTGACAGGCAAGTAAGGGAAAAGAAAGGACTTGCATCTGATCCCCCACACAGCAGAATAGAAGACTGACACTCACTGTGGAACAGTCTCTAACTGGAAGGTGGCAGTGGTGTAGTCACTGGACCAGTAATCCATAGACCCAGGCGAATGCTCTGGGACCTGGGTTAAAACTGCCCATACAGCAGCTGGTGGAATTTAAATTCAATTACTAAAGCTGGGATTAAAAACTAGTCTTAGCAATGGTGAACTTGAAACCATTGTCGATTGTCATAAAAACCCATCTGGTTCATTGATGTCCTTTATGGAAGGAAATCTGCCGTCCTTACCTGGTCTGGCCTACATGGAACTGCAGATCGACAGCAATGTGGTTGATTCTTAAATGCCCTCAGAAATAGCTAAGCAGGTTGTATTAAACCACTACAAAGTCACAAAGCAATGGGCAGAATTTTGCAGCCCCATTGTGGCGGGGGTGGGACTGTAAAATATGGCAAGCTGGTCAAAAGTCCATTGACGTCGGCAGGACCATAAAATCCTGTCTGAGTAAAATTCCACCCAATGAAATTGGGCAGATCATTCGGCATCAACCTAGGCTCCTGAAACGACAATGGCAAACCCAGCCTTGTCAACCCTGAAAATTCCTCTTTACTAACCTTGTGCCAAAATTGGGAGCACTCTCACAGACGAGTCAAGCAAAAGCCTGACATAGTCATCCTCATTGAATCAATCCCTACAACAATGTTCCAGACTCCACCATCCTGGGTATGTCCTGAGCCACCAGCAGGACAGACCCATCAGAGGTTGTGAGCACAGTGGTATATTATCAAGAGGGAGCTGCCCTGGGAGTCCTCAATATTGACTCTGAACCTCAGAAGTCTCATGGCATCAGGTCAAATATGGGCAAGGAATCCTCCTGCTGATTACCACATACCACATCCCCCAATCCTCCCACCACCTCAACTGATGAATCAGTGCTTTCTCCATGTTGAATACCAATTGGAAGATGACAAGGGCACAGAATGTATGTTGGGTGGGGGCCTTTAATGTCCATGAGGGGGCTCGGTAGCATCACTACTGACCAACTGGCTGGGTCCTGAAGGACATAGCTGCTAGACTGGTTCTGCGGCAGGTGGTGAGGGAACCAACAAGAGGGAAAACCCAACTTGACCTTGTCCTCACCAACCTGCCTGCCACAGATGCATCTGTCCATGTCAGTATTGGTAGGACTGACCACTGCACAGTCCTTGTGGAGACTAAGTCCCATCTTCACATTGAGGATACCCTCCATCATGTTGTATGGTATTACCACTGTGCTAGGTATGGGATAGATTTTGCAGAGACCTAGCAACTCAAAATTTGACATTCAAGAAGTGCTGTGAGCCATCAGCTGCAGCAGAATTGTACTCAACCTCAATCTGTAACCTCATGGCCCGGCATATCCCCCACTCTACCATTACCATCAAGCTGGGGGAATCAACCCTGGTTCAATGAGGAGTGCAGGAGGGCATGCCAGGAGCAGCACCTGGCATACCTAAAAATGAGGTGTCAACCTGTTGAAGCTACAACACAGGACTACTTGCATGCCAAACTGCAGAAACAGCAAACTTCCCACAAGGAATGGATCAGATCAGATCTCAGCTCTGCAGTCCTGCAACTCCAGTCATGAATGCTGATGAACAGTTAAACAACTAACTGGAGAAAGAGGCTCCCCAAGTATCCCCATCCTCAAAGATGGAGGAGCCCAGCACATCAGTGCAAAAGACAAGGCTGAAGCATTTCAACCACCTTCAGCCAGAAGTGCCGAGTGGATGATCCATCTCAGCCTCCTCTGGAGGTCCCCAACAACACAGATGCCAATCTTCAGCCAATTAAATTCACTCCATGTGATATCAAAGGAATGATTGAAAGCAGTGGATACGGCAAAGGCTATGGGCCCTGACATCATGCCAGCAAAGGTACTGAAGACTTGTGCTCCAGAACTTGCCACGCACCTAGGCACGCTCTTCCAGTACATCTACAATACTGGCATCTACTCATCACTCTGAGAAATTACCCAGACGACCAGTCCACATAAAAGCAGGACAAATCCAGCCTGGCCAATTATGCCCCATCAGTACACTCTTGATCATCAGCAAAGTGATGGAAGGGGTCATTGCCAGTGCTGTCAGTAACCTGTGCAATAACGCTCAGTTTGGGTTCTGCCAATGGCAATCAGCTCCAGACCTCATTACAGTCTTGGTCTAAACATGGACAAAAGAGTTGAACTCAAGAGGGAAGGTGAGAGTGACTGCCCTTGACATCAAGACAGCATTTGACCTGGTGTAGCATCAAGTAGCCCTAACAAAACTGGAGTCAGTAGGAATCAGGGGAAAGCTGTCCGTTGGTTGGAGTCATTCCTAGCGCAAAGGAAGATGGTTGACGTTGTTTGAGGTCAGTCATCTCACTCCCTGGACATCACTGTAGGAGTTCCTCAAGGTAGTATCCTCGGCCCATCCATCTTCAGCTGCTTCATCAATGGCCTTCCTTCCATAATAAGGTCAGAAGTGGGGATTTTCACTGACAATTGCACAATGTCTCCTCAGATATTGAAGCAGTCCACGTTCATATGCAGGAAGACCTGGACAACATTCAGACTTGGGCTGATAATTGGCAAATAAGATACCCATCACACAAGTGCCAGGCGGTAACCATCTCCAACAAGGGACAATCTAACTATCTGCCCCTGACATGGCATTACCTTTGCTATTTGTTTTAATTCATGGGATGTGGGTGTTGCTAGCTAGGCCACCATTTTTATTGTCCATCCCTAATTGCCTTTGAGAAGGTGGTGGTGAGCTACCTTCTTGAACCACTGTAGTCCATGTGGTGTACATCCACAGTGCTGTTAGGGAGGGAGTTCCAGGATTTTGACCCAGTGACTGTGAAAGAATGGCTACATAGTTCCAAGTACAGGATGTGTTAGGTTTGGAGGGGAAATTCCAGGTGCTGGTGTTCCCATGCATCACTGCCCTTGTCCTTCGAGGTAGTAGAGGTCATGGGTTTGGAAGTTGCTTTTTGAAGGATCCTTGGTGAGCTTCTGCAGGGCATCTTTTAGATAGTACACACTGCTGCTACTGTTCATCGGTGGTGGAGGGAGTGAATGTTTCAGCTGGTGGATGGGGTGCCACTCAAGTGGGCTGTTTTGTCATGGATGGTATCGAGATTTTTGTGTGGTTAGAGCTGCACTCATCCAGGCAAGTGGGGCATATTCCATCACACTCCTGACTTGTGCCTTATAGATGGTGGACAGGCTTTGGAGTGTCAGAAGGCGAACTCACTGCAGGATTCCTAACCTCTGACCTGATCTTGTAGTCACAGTCTTCATATGGCTCTTCCAGCTCATTTTGAGTAACCCCAGGATGTTGATAATGAGGGATTCAGCAATGGTAATGCCACTGAATGTCAAGGGGCAATAGTTAGATCTTCTCTTGCTGGAGATGGTCGTTGCCTGTCACTTGTGTGGTGCGAATGTCCTGGAACTGAGATTATTGACTTCCAATAATCACAGCCATCTTCCTTTATGTAAGATATGACTCCAACCAGCGGAGGGTTTTCCCCTGATTCCCATTGACTCCCGTTTTGCTAGGGCTCCTTGATGCCACACTCCATCAAATGCAGCCTTGATGTTAAGGGCAGTCACTCTCACCTCACCTCTGGAGTTCAGCTCTTTTGTCCATGTTTGGCTTAATGAGGTTGGGAGCTGAGTGGCCCTGGCAGAACCCAAACTGAGCATCAGTGAGCAGCTTGTTTCTGTGTAATTGCTACTTGATAGCATTGACGCCTTCCAGTGCTTTGCTGATGATCGAGAATAGACTGATGGGGCAGTAATTGGTCGGGTTGGATTTGTCCTGCTTTTTGTGTCCAGGACGTGTCTGGGCAATTTTCCACATTGTCGGGTATATGCCAGAGTTGTGCCTATACTGGAACAGCTTGGCTAGGGGTGTGGCAAGTTCTGGAGCACAAGTCTTCAGTACTATTGCCAGAATATTGTTAGGACCCATAGCCTTTGCAGTATCCAGTGCCTTCAACCATTTCTTGATATTACATGGAATGAATTGAATTGCCTGAAGACTAGCATCTGTGATGCTGGGGACCTCTGGAGGAGGCTGAGATGTATCATCCATTCCGCACTTCTGGCTGAAGGTTTTTGCAAATGCTTCAGCTTTGTCTTTTGCACTGATGTGCTGAGATCCTCCATAATTGAGAATGGGGATACTTGTCTAGCCACATCCTCCAGTTAGCTGTTTAATTGTCCACCATCATACACAACAGGATGTGGCAGGATTGCAGAGCTTAGATATGATCCATTAGTTGTGGAATCGCTGTGAATCCCCCACTATCAACATTCTCTGGGTCACCATTGACCAGAAACTGAACTGGACCAACCATATAAATACTAGAGCTACAGGTCAGAGGCTGGGACTTCTGTGGACAGTAACTCACCTCCTGACTCCCCAAAGCTTGTGCACCATGTACAAGGCACAAGTCAAGATTGATGGAATACTCTCCACTTGCCTGGATGAGTGCAGCTCCAACAACACTCAGGAAGCCCAATACCGTCTGTAAGATTTATGGAATTGAGGGCCACAGACACCTCAGTAAGCAGTCAATAAGTAAATTTAAGATGGTTTATTAAGAAACAACAGTTTGAATGTGATTCATTAACTAATTAGGCAGAAAAAGTATATGGCCCGTAACAGTTGGGAGTGGTTTACTGATTCCAGAGGACAGACAAACGGGTGGCACAGTGTGTCTCGATCCCACTTTCCTCCTCCTCCCCCTCGTCCATCTGAAGAAGGCGGCTGCTAACGAGCACTGCCACCTCACCAGGAATTCACCAGTAAACATGCCATAATAGTCTACCACCCCTGTGCCTGAGCACATGTTCATAAACCCTTTTTCTGGGGGCTGGTAGCTCACTCACTGTCAATCATCTATCCTAACTATTCTGACCAATGGATACAGGGCAAGTACCCAAACTGACAGTAGTTACCACCTTCCCTGTTGTAACCCTGCTTGAAGTCAGCTTTTTAGTTTATATCTTGCTGAGGGCCATATCCTGGTCCTTTCTAAACAATTGCATAGATAAAGGGTTACACAGGACACAATCTTACCAGCTTAGGAATGTCAACATGGCAGCCTGAACTGAGTGACCTTGATGTTTCTACAGGCTGTTTAAAAATTGCTACCTTTTGAGCAACCTTTTATAGGGGTTTTTTATTATGCATGAAATACCTTTTTATTAAATAACCCAATTTCTTCCATCCAAGACAAAGCAGCCGGCTTGATTGGCACCCCATCCACCACCTTAAACATTCACTCCTTTCACCATTGAAGCACAGTGGCAGCAGTGTGTACTACTCACATGATACACTGCAGCAACTCACCAATGCTGCTTTGACAGTACCTTCCAAACCAGCAACCTCTACCACCTAGGACGAACACTATCACCTGCAAGTTCCTCTCTAAGACTCACACCACCCTGACTTGGAACTAAATCGCCATTCCTTCACTGTCACTGGGTCACAATCCTGGACAATCCTTAACAACAATGTGGTGCATCTAGAACACATGGACTGCAGCGGTTTAAGAAGGCAGTTCACCATCAGCTTCTCAAAGGAAATTAGGGATGGGCAATAAATGTTGGTCCAGCCAGTGATGCCCAAATCCCATGAAAATATGAACAAAAAGCTGATGATCAGCCCCTTCAACAAGGGAGCAGAAAGAGTTGGAGGAAATCATATTTCCTTTTCCTGTTTTACAGAAGGATTGCACCGTACTACACCAGAGAATACAGAGAGGATAGAGACCACAGATAGATCCTAACCATCACCTAAGGAACTCAACTGCACAACTGTGGGAAGACATTCAGTCCCTTCGCAGCATTGCTCAACACAGAGAAGGTTGGGCAGTGAAACCATCATCTGGAAATCGATGGGGTCAGGGGAACTTTGACATATCATCAGATCTGAAACTAGTCAGTGGTGTGGAGCCTTCCATCAGAACGAACCTTTCCGAAGTTTGGCTGTGGGTGATCAGTCAGGGTGAGGCTGGGAAGTGTGAGTGGGCTCCAAGTGTATTGAGAGCTTCAATCGTTCATTGAGCATCATGAACCACTGACTCATTCCTGCAGTTGAGAGACTGTTCAACTATGAGGTGTTTGAGGAGGGCTCCACAGGCTCATAAGATCTCCTAGCACATAAGGTGCATCTATTGTTTCACCAGTAACACAAGAGCAGCCACATGGATGAGAAACCATTCAAGTGTGAGGAGTGTGATCAAGCTTTCGTACATACATCAAGACTAGAGAATCACCGACGCAGTCACACCGGGGAGAAGCCATTCGAATGTGAGGTGTGTAACAAGGCCTTTGCACAGTCATCAGGCCTGGTAAAACACCACGCACTCACACAGGGGAGAAGCCATTCACCTGTGAGGTGTGTGACAAATCAATTTCGTGGTTATCGACTCTCCGCACACACCAACGCATTCACACTGGGGATAAACTGTTCACCGTGTGAGATGTGTGACAAATCATTCTCATGGTTATCGAACCTCCGCATACACAAAAGCATTCACACAGGCGAGAAACTATTCACATGTGAGGAGTGTGAGAAATCATTCTCACTATCATCAGATCTCCGCAAACATGGATGCATTCACACAGGCGAAAAACCATTTGTATGTGAGGTGTGCAACAAATCATTCCCGTTATCATCGGATCTCCGCAAACACGAACGCATTCACACAGGAGAAAAACCATTCACATGCAAGGTGTGCAACAAATCATTCTTGACATCCTCGTGCCTCCTGGTCCATCAGAGGAGCCACACAGGGGAGAAACCATTCAGATGCGAGGTGTGTGACAAATCATTCTCGCAGTCAACGCACCTCCGCACACACCAACGTATTCACACAGGTGAGAAACCATTCACATGAGGTGTGCGACAAATCATTCTCAACGTCCTCGTGCCTCCTGGTCCATCAGAGGATCCACACAAGGGAGAAACCATCAGGTGCGAGGTGTGTGACAAATCATTCTCGGAGTCTGGGCACCTCCGCACACATGAACGCACCCACACAGGGGAGAAACCGTTCATATGCAAGGTGTGCAACAGATCGTTCCAGAGGTCCTTGAGCCTCTTGTTCCATCAGAGGATCCATACAGGGGAGAAACCATTCAGGTGTGTGATGTGTGACAAATCATTCACGTTGTCATCAAGACTCCTGCTCCACCAGAGGATCCACACAGGGGAGTAACCCTTCAAATGTGAGGATCATGATAAAGCTTTTGTATCATCTTCAACCCTCCTGAGATACCAGTGGATCCACACAGGGGAGACACTCTTCAGCTGCAATGGTTGTGACAAGGCTTTCACCCACTTCTCCAACCTCCTGAAGCACCAGTGAATCCACACTGTGAGAAACTATTCAGCTGTGAGGTGTGCAGCAAGGCTTGCACACAGTCAGCGTATCTCCTCTTCGCACACAGGGGAGGAACCCTGTTGGTGTGAGTTCTGTAATAAATCCATCAGCCAATTGTTGGACCTCCTGGAACATCAGCCACCCCACACGGGGGCCACCTGACCAAGTTCTTGCCCAGTTTCTTGCCATAGTGGAAGTCTCTCTGCAAACTCACCGCAAAGGGTGTTCAGTGGTATTGGGGCACAGAACAAGAAGCAGCTTTCACTCACACCAAACAACTAGTGACTGAGGTACGATAATGTCAATGATGAAGTCACTCTGCAGTGTGATGCCAGTGAAACAGGACTTGGAGCAAAACCTCATGCAGCAAGGATAACCAGTTGTGTTTGCATCCAAAGCATTCACACAAACTGGACAACTTTATGCACAATTTGAAAGACATTGCCTTGCTATTGTCTTTCCTTTTGATCATTTCAACCAATACCTGTTTCAGAGAGAGGAATTGATGATAGAGTCTGACAACAAGCCACTTCAAAGCATCTTTCTCAAATCACTTCTCTCTGCTCCAAAGCAATTGCAAAGGAAGTTACTTTGTTTGCAAAAAATATCACTTGGAAGTGAAGTACAAGCAAGGGAAACAGATGAACATCACCAACATGCTGTCGAGAGCTGCACTCTCTTTGAATGAAGTTGATGATGCTAGTACAGAGTGTGAAATCTTCCAGATTCAACAAGAAGCAACAGCACGACATGCTCTGGAAGTCATCAACCCAGCAGAGACATTGAATCTGACAGACAAGTGACTTGCTCAGATCAAGAAAACTACACAACAAGATACAACTCTTCAAATATTACAGGAAGTTGTGATGAAAGGATGGCCTGAAACCATCAAGAACATATCAGTTGCTGTAAGAGAGTATTGGACTGACAGAGATGAAGTGATCTCCCAAGATGGCATCTTGTACAAAGGGACTCGGGTCATTATCCCTAAAGAGATGAGAAAAGAGATGCTGAAGCGCATCCACACAAACCATCAAGTCTAGTCTGAGGGAGGGAAGAGAAGTGCTTTACTGGCCAAACATGAGCAATGAAATTAAGGACCACATCAGCCAGTGCCATGTTTGTAATGAACATCAAGCTAAGCAAGATAAAGAGCTGCTCATGACTCATGGCATCCCAGACATACCATGGATGAAACTTTTCACTCAGTGGAACTGATTATCTCCTCACAGTCGACTATAATTCAGACTACTGGGAGTTAAACCAGCTGACATCAACAACTACCAGTGAGATTGTAGAAAGCCTGAAAGCACACTTCAGTCGTCATGGCATTCCTGACATTGTGATGAGTGACAATGGCCCTCAATTCACGAGTGAAGAATTCAGACACTTGATGAATGATTGGGAAATTCAACGCCACACGTCATCTCCACACTATCCCCAGTCAAATGGAAAGGCTGAAGCAGCAGTGAAAATTGCCAAAGGGATCATCAAAAAATCGACTAGACCCAGCATAGATGTGTTCAAGGCAATCTTAGAATGGAGAAACACACCTACTGAAGGCATGGAAAGTTATCCAGTCCATTGGCTAATGTCACGCTGCATCCAGACTACTCTTCCAACAGCTAAAAAAACTAGAGGCCAGAAGTAGTAACAGGGGGTGAGTGACAAGATCAAAGTGAAACAACAGACAAATTTCACTTTGATAAAGCTGCCACATCGTTGTCAGAGCTGAGAGTTGGAGAGCCGCAGAGTAAAAACATTCAACACACTCAACAAAAGTCAGCTCACTTGGCAACTTAGGTCCTGTGTAGAGACATTGTTACCTCGATCGTACACAGTGAAAGTGAACAACCAGATCTATCGTCACAACCGCAGACATCTACATGCAACCGGAGAAGCTGCTCCTTCATAGCAGACAGCTGATGAGGCAGATCTGATTTCACCAACTAAGCTAAGGAACTGAATGACCATCAGTCTCAGAGGTCAACTGTTCCCCTATAAATGCAGCGGATCAGCAGCAACAATTACCACAGCAACAACACTCACCACGGCAACAAGATTCCCCAGAGAGACAACGTCACCTCATGAACCAGCAGACACAGGATGACCAGCCAACAACAACTCTCACATGGACCATAAGAAGAGCTGAACACTTTAAAGATTGCATGTGGGGACAGATGACATTGGAACAGACTAGAAAGAAAAAACAGTTTTTTAATTCATGTGTGATAATGTTCTTTATGGACTATATCTGTGGATTAGGTTGTAAATGATAGAGCATGCAATATTTTTCTTTTTATTAACGGGTACATTTGGATAAATCCCTTTTTACATTGTGACTTCCCACATTAATGTGACCTCTGATGTCATAATATGTAATAAACATTTAAGGGCAGTAACCATTTTACACACCACATGGAACATTGTTTAAAATTCAAATGGCTCCAAATATTTCTGGAGTAACATGAATTTCCTGAAGCGTGGGAAACTGACCAGTGAAATGGAGGCGACTTTGAGCAGCAGATCAGATGGGGATTTAAACTTGTCATTGTCCCATCTGAATAAAACATCACTTATTGCAGCTGCTGTCTGTTTCCCTGGCAAATGTTTGACAGGGATTTCTAGGGTGGGAATAGCGTTACTCATCCTTGGAGGCTTTCAAACTGACAACATCAGTGTGGGATGTGTAGCTTCGGATGTGTTTGACAGAGATCAGAAGAGGAAGACCCACAATATCCAAGGCAGTGATGACAGGCAGTGATGGGATCAGCACATGCAAAGGAAAGAGGGCCACAGGAGAGTGGGACACGGGAAATAGGGACATGGGAGAGAGAGGGGCACAAGAGGGAGGGGAACCGGAGAGAGGGATGCCAGAGGGAGGGGAGTAACTTATTCTGAGGGCTCTCCTCCATTTCTCTCTTTCTCTACTCCTCCATCTCTCTGTCTCTCTCTCTTATCTCCCTCCTCCAGCAATCGGCAGAAAGTCACCACCCCTTATTCCCATCTGGGGCTGTGGTCATTTCTGTGGTTGGTACCAGCTTCCTGGGTGATGTTTAATAAAGCAATGTTAAAGATTGTGAAAGTTCAATTTATGCTTTACGTAACTTACATTTAAAATTCCTCATATGGTTAATTTCAGCCGGATTACACTGATAAAACCAACACAAATTAGCAAAAACTCTCGTCCACTATCTGTGCACTTGTGACTGTTGCATATAATTGTATGTGACCAATTAGAGCAATTTTATTTAAGGGTGATACGTTGTGATCTGATTGGCTTCATGATCAGTGCAGTATGTAAACATCTAAAGGATAATTTCTTCACTCATTTTACAACATGTTTGTGTTTCAATAAATGGTGGGTGGGATTTGCACAGGGAGCCCAGAGCCTGAGGAATTATTCGTGGAACCTTGACAACAACTTTAATCCATGTTCATGAAACAGTAATAATTGGAAGTTGGACTTGAACCCACAGCCTTGCTCTCTGAGTCAGAGGGTTGTAGATTCAAGTCCCACTCCAGGACTTAAGCACAAAAAATCATGTCTGACATTCCACTGCAGGACTGAGGGGTGGAAGAGATTACAGAAATAGGGAGGGGAGAGGACATGGAAGGATTTGAAAACAAGCTTAAAAACCTCACTAAAACTAACACTGAGCTTTCCTGGGAAGAGTGGGCTATTACTCGAGTTTTATTCCTGACATACTGTTAGAACTGTGCCTAAACAATAGAACTTTCATGAGTGAATGAAAGCAGAATGGTTAATCAGCAGTACTGATTGAAGACAATCCCATAAGATGTCCATTCCAGCTGACACCAGGGACTTCCTCACCTTTCACAGCTTCAGGAACCAGACACAAAGACAACACTGACACCTGCAGCTCTAACTAGTTACCACTTTAAATCATATCAAACTTTCAGGCTGCCAGTTTACAGGGGGAAAAGCCTTGGGACTTAACCCCTTAGAAACTGAATCTAATACAACAGAAATATTATAAGCGATTGTCAACCGAGGCTTAGTTAGCACTCTTATCTTTGAGTCAGAAGGTTGTGGATTCAAATCTCACTCCAGAGACTTGAGCACTGAGGCTGACACTCCAGTGCAGGACTGAAGGAGAGCTGCACTGTCAGAGGTAGCATCCTTAGATAAGTTAAACCAAGTCTGCCCTCTCAGGCAAATGTAAAATATCCCATGACACTACGTTGTAGAAGTGCAGGGGAGTTATCCCTGATGTCCTGGTCAATATGGATCCCACAATCAATGTCACATAAACAGATTTTCTGCTCATTGTCACACTGCTGTTTGTGCGAGCTTGCTGCACACAAATCGGCTGCTACATTTCTCTTCTTACAACAGTGACTGTACTTCAAAAAGCACTCATTGACTGTAAAGTGTTTTTGGACATCTTGATATCAAACTGGGGTTTATTTTAGGAACATTCTGCTGCCTGTGACTGGAAATTATAAACCCATTGAAGGAGAAAGTAGGCCAGCCCACAGTGGCACTGACTAATATATTGTGTACAGGACTCTTACTGTAAGATCCTGAGTGTTTCAGTGATTAGGAACACACTATGCTGACAAATCAGGTAGTTTGGGTTAAGTTTAATGTATGATTTTATCATGCGTTATAAATCTATACAGAAGACTGATCAAACAGCAGACAAACAACAACACAATATTCAGCTCACATCAAAATTTGAAACAACCGAATTAACAAAGCATTTGAAAATGACTGAAGAACTTTTCCAGAACATGAAATGAATCTTGGAAGAGTGTAAGGTGAATATATCACATCGTTATTACATCGAGGTTTGATGGTCTGTGGGAAACTCAAGTCTGTAGAGACTCACCCCCATTCTCTCACCATATTCAGGATAGTAGTCCTACCAGACCCGGAGAGTACAAACATTACCATGGTATTAGTCAAACACCCGTCACCTGAAGAGGATCTGTTTATAATTCACATCACCAACTAAAGCAGGGTCTGATTCTACTTCATACCCACTCCTGAGAGCTGGTTCACTTTACCAGCACATGCAGCTTAGCCTTAAAATTCGAGCTAGGGTTTTTGGAGAAGATGTCAGGAAGTGACAGAAAGGCATGTAGTGCAGGAGTCCCTGAGTGTATCTCACTCTCCGACCAGTTTTCAGTTCTGAATACCGATGAAAGTGATGGTTGATCTGAGGAGTGCAGCCAGAGCCAAGTCCATGGCACCACAGCTGGATCAGCTGTACAGGGGGCAAAAGATGACTGGAAGAGCAATAGTGATGGGAGATTCAATAGGTAGGATGACGTCTACTCAGGGTTGTGAGTTTCTGCTGTGAGTTTTCATGTGACTGATCAGACTGATTCTTGACCCATAGATGTTTGGATATGTGGGACATCATGTCCTGTGGAATTCAGGGGGCAGAATTTGCTCCTTTTCTTTCCTTCTCTGCCACCATGCTGCCTCATCATTAAGGCATTGGGACTCAAAGCGAGATGCAGCTTGATGGACAAGTTGTCACCATTCTGAATGATTGATCGCAAACTCCTCCCAGTAATTAAGGTCGATGACACTGCTTCAAGGAGAGTGTCTTTGAAGAGTTTTCTTTCTCCTGCCTGGAACGTTGGCCACTTGAGAGAACAGGGCCTGTGGGGAAGATGGTTTTCAGCTATCTGGACATAGTGGCCAGTCAATTGAAGGTGATTTTGCAGGACATTTTCCTGAATGCCAATGGACCTGGCTTTAAGAAGGACACTGGTATTCATTTGATTCTCCTCCTATTGAATCAGGAGGATGCAGCAGAGGTATTGCTGATGGAATTTCTCTCGTTCTTATGTGCTGTTCATACACAGGCTGGGTCTCGCTGCAGTATAGGAGCGTGGTGACAACAGCTGCTCTGTGCACTTGAGGTTCTGTTCACTTGACAAAGAGCCATCATTGCAATTTTTCTATTCCTTCATGGGATGTGAGTATCAGTGACAAGGCCAGCATTTGTTGTTCATCACTAACTGCCCTTGAGAAGATGAGCCACCTTCCTGAACCTCTGCAATCCAAACTGCTGGAGTCAGACACTCGCTGCCTTAGTTTGTCGAAGGCTGAACTGTCTCAGCTGTTCCGGTGTTGGATCTCCTCGTCACTGGTGACCTTTTGAGAGAGGTGGCTGTCGAGGTTTGGGAAATGCTCAACATATTCCAGAGTCTCTACTCCAACATTTATGGGAGGTGGAATATTTGGCTGACCAGGTGTGGGTTGATACATGAGTTTTGCTTTGGCGTTCAAGGATAAGCCAAGTTTCCTGTATTCAGAATTGGAGAGAATGAGAGTGGTCTGTAAATCTCGTACAGAGTGGGCAATGACATTGCAGTCATCCGCAAACTGTAGATCTATGTAACTATGGTGGTCAGTTCAGTTTTGGCGCGGAGGTGTCCAAGGTAAATGAGTTTCCCATCTAGATGGTATTTAATACTGACACCAGAGGGCAGTTGATCTTCAGTGAGGTGAATAGCCACTGTCAGGTTGATTGTAAATAGAATGGGGATTATCACACAGCCTTGCTTGACACCAGTCTGGACTTTGAAGGCTTCTGTTTCAGATCTCCCACTCAAGACAGTTGCAGTCATATCATCATGAAGCAATTGCAGGATTGTGATGAAGTTTCTTGGACATCCAAATCATTGGAGCACAATCCACAGAGCCTCACGATTTACTGAGTTAAATGCTTCGGTCACATCAACGAATGTCATGAAGAGTTCCTGGTGTTGTTCTCGACTTTTTTGTGGATTTGTCTGGCAACAAAGACCATGTCAGAGGTTCCTCTGAAAGGTCTAAAGCCAAGTCAAAGCTCTAAGTGATGTCTGTATCACTCGATCCATGTGGGGGACTGATGCCTGCTGGACAGATCCTCGACTTGTTTGATTGGTGATGACTATCTACCCAGCGCCAAGACATCACAAGGCCCAAAAGTCCAAGAGGAAGAAGATCAATGTCTTAGCCCTAAAACAGCCCGACCAAAGAGAGGAATTCCAGGTGCAGCTCACGACCAATCTGGAAAATCTTCACACATCTAACTCAATTCCTGAACAGTGGGATCAAAATGAAGTCAACTGTACTAAACTCCTGTGCCCAGACCATTGGATTTGAGCATCGTCGTCACCAGAACTGGCTCGACAAACATGACGCTCAAATATGTCACCTCCTGGAATAAAAACAATCAGCCTTCATTACCTGGTGGAGCAACTCAGGAAGGCAGCATTTCAACAGATCAAGTCTGATGCCCAAAGACAAATCTGGAAGATAACGCACCTGTTGGAAGAGAAAGCTCAAGAGATCCAACAATACGCAGATCATCATGACATGTGAATCTTTTTTGAAATCAACAGGGTCATCTATAGACCGAGGTCAAATGGACAAAATACTCGTTGTTCACAAGATGGTGTTTCTCTTCTTAAGGATGACAATGCCATCTGTTAATGCTGGAAAAAACATTTTGAACAACTCCTCAACCATGAATCCACAGTGACAGCTGATACCCTCCAGTCTATCCCCCTGTGTCTCTGGTAGAATCCATGGGTGAGTCACCATCGATGGGAGAGCTGCAACAAGCAATCAAACAGATGAAAAACAACAAAGCCTGTGGCCCACATGGTATTCCAGCTGAGGTCTTCAAAGCTGGTGGGCTTCTGCTCACATCAAGACTCCATGAATTCACCCTACAGATTTGGGAGGATAAACAACTCCCCCCAAATTCAGGAATGTGACAATCTTCAAGAAGGGAGATAAATCACACAATGGAAACTATTGAGATATTTCCCTCCTGTCCAGAGCAGGGAGAATCCTGACACATTCTCCTGGATCAGCTACTTCCTGTGGCTGAGGAAATCCTTCCAGAGATGCAGTAACATCCCCTCCTCATATCTCCTTCTTTGTCTTGGCATTAATTTTTATCTGATTATGTCTGTATGAAACACCTTGGGATGTTTTACTATATTAAAGGCACTGTATAAATGCAAATTGTTGTTGAAGGGTTGATGCCCTCTTTCCCATCTCACATTCCCTCCAGTCCTCAAGGTACTGACCTGGAGTACAGACTGTGGACTTTGATTGGCCTCTAGTGCTCTGTTCGAGTGGCCATTCAGCATGTGTAGATCCAGAGAGTGAATGTTGTGAGACAATGGAGACTGTCACAGCTGAGACAAATCCTGCCCTCCCCGACTTCCCAGTTGGGGTCACTGATGAGGAACGGGATTCCCAGCTGATTCTCCCCCTCCATAGACCAGAGATCCTAAGAAAGGACTTGTATCTGATCTCCACACAGGAGAACAGCAGACTGGCACTCAGCCCTTTCAGGAAAGGAGGAGAGGGAATTGGAAAAATTGAAGTCCCTCCCTTACTACCCCAGGAATGGCTCCTCCCCTGGGTGCTTGGCCTTTTTGTTGAATGGTCTGATGGGTGGAGAGGTTTGAGAGAGATACTGCTGAGGCAGACAGTGATTTGGAACAACAGCTCCCCTGTGCAAGCAATGGAGGGCAAACAACACAGACAACTCTCAGTGTAATGGAAGCAGGTGACCCGGCTCTAAAGCCATGTGGAGACGTTGGTGTATAGCGAGAGAGGAGTAGATGAAACAATCCTGTCACATGTCACACTAGAAGGGTTTGTCTCCCATGTGGGTTCGCTGATGTTCCAAAAGGACCAACAACTGAGTGAAGGCTTTATTACAGAATTCACACTGATAGGGTTTTTCCTTTGTGCGAGAGTGTGTTGATGGACCAGGAGATACACTGTGTGAAAGCCTTGTCACACACCTAACACCTGAATGGTTTCTCACTAGTGTGAATGCTCTGGTGCCCAGCGTGGGTTGGAGGGTCAAAGATGTTACAAAAGCTTCAATCACAAACCTCACAACTGAAGTGTTACTCCCTTGTGTGGCTCCTCTGATGGAGCAGGAGATTCGATGACTTCGAGAATGATGTGTCACACAGCTCACACATGAATGGTTTCTTTCTTGTGTGAACGCGTTGGTGTCTGTGGAGGGACGATGACCATGTGAATGGTTTACCACACACCTTGCACGAGAAGGGTTTCTCACCTGTATGGATCCTTTGGTGTATCAAGAGATCAGAGGAGTGGGTAAAAGCCTTCTCACAAAGCTCACACCTGAATGGTCTGTCCCCTGTGTGAGTGAGTTGGTGTCTGCGGAGCGCTGTTGACGCTGAGAATGATTTGTCACATACCTGGCATCTGAATGGTTTCTCTCCTGTGTGAATCCTTTCGTGGAGTAGAAGTCTCGATGACCTTGAGAAGGATTTGTCACATGCCATACACATAAATGGTTTCTCCCCGGTGTGAACATGTTGGTGTGCACGGAGGTTCGATAACTGCGAGAATGAATTGTCACACACTTCGCAATTGAATGGTTTCTTTGGTGTGTGAATGTATTGGTGTGCGCAGAGGGTCGATGAGTCCGAGAATGATTTGTTGCACAACTCACACGTGAATGGTTTCTTCTCTGTGTGAATGTGTTGATGTGTGCGGAGCTTTGATGGCTGAGAAAATGATTTGTTGCACACCTTGCACGTGAATGGTTTCTCCCTTGAGTGAATGTATTGGTGCCTGCGGAGGGATGATGACCACGTGAATGATTTGTCACACACCTCGCATGAGAAATGTTTCTCCCCTGTGTGAATTCTCTGGTGTATCAGGAGATCATAGGATTGGGTGAAAGCCTGCTCACAAACCTCACACCTGAAGGGTTTCTCCCCAGTGTGAACGTGCTGGTGTCTGCGGAGGGCCGATGACACTGAGAATGATTTGTCACACACCTCGCACGTGAACGGTTTCTCCCCTGTGTGAATGCGTTTGTGTATGCGGAGGTGTGATGAGTCAGAGAATGATTTGTCACACATACTGCATGTGAATGGTTTCTCCCCTGTGTGAATACGTCGGTGTACCCAGAAGTGCGAGGACCGAGAGAATGATTTCTCACACACCTCACACTTCAACAGCTTCTCCCCTGTGTGAACACATTGGTGTTTCATGAGCATCGTTGACTGTGCGAAGGCCTGATCACAGACGTCACATTTGAATGGTTTCTTTTCCATGTAGCCGCCCTTGTGTTACAGGTGGGACAATGGTTGCAACTTGTGTGATAGGAGATCTTATGAGCTTGTGGAGCCCTCTTCACACACCTCACACTTGAACAGCTTCTCACCTATAGGAATGAGTTAGTGGTTCATGAGGCTCGAAGAATGATTGAAGCCCTCACCACACTTGGAGCCCACTCACACTTCTTCACAGCCTCACCCTGACCAATTGCCCACAGCCAAACCTTCAGAAAGGTTGTTCTGAAGGAAGATTCCACAACACTGACCAGTTTCAATCTGATGATATGTCAAAGCTCCCCTGATCTCACTGATTTCCAGATGATGGTTTCACTGCCCAACCTTCTCTGTGATGAGCAATGCTGTGAAGGGACTGGATGTCTTCCCACAGTTGTGCAGTTGTTCCTTGGGTGATGGTCAGGATATATCTGCGTTGTCTATCTTCCCTGTATTCTCTGGTGTAAGAATGGTGCAATCCTTCTGTAAAACAGGAAAAGGAAACATGATTTCCTGAAGAAAAGACTGTTGATGAACACTGGCAGACATTTAAGAAAATAGTTCATGACTCTCAACAAAGATATATCCCAATGAGTAAGAAGGATTCCAACAGAAGGCAGTAGTGAGAAGTGACTGAGAAGCATTCTGGGGGAAGGCAGCACAGTCACTGCAACTCAGAAGGGGATCGAGGAGGAACCACAGTCAAAGAACGGAATAGCCCCAAACATTACATGCTGTATTATTTCCATCCCTCCCTCCCTCCTCAAACCAAAAACAAAGAGAGAGAGAGGGAAGTACCTTCAGGAGTGCACCAAACCGGCGAGGGACACTCTTCTGCAAGTGGATTTTTAAAAAAGCAGCTCATTGGTGAGTAAATCCTGGTGAGTTTTTTTTTCAATCTATTAAAGTAATTTGTTGCTTAATACTGAGGTAGGAGTTAAAAATAAAGTAGAGTAGTACTATGCAAGTATAATTAGTCAAGGAACAAGGTTCCTAGCTAACATAAATAAGGCCCCAAGCTAGTGTATTTTTTAAGGGAGTAACTAGCTTAATCCAGAAGGACGTCATGGTAGGACAACTCAGACCTCCTGCAGGATGTGGGAAATGAGGGACGCTTCCAGCATCCCTGATGAACAAGTATGCGGAAGGTGTGTCCGAATGCAGCTTCTAGCTAACCGGATTTCGGAGCTGGACCTGCGGGTGGACTCATTGTGGAGCATCCGCGATGCTGAGCAAGTCGTGGATAGTACGTTTAGCGAGGCGGTCACACCGCAGATGAAGATTACACAGGCAGAAAGGGAATGGGTGACCATCAGGAACAGTAAAAGACTCAGGAAGAGAGTGCAGGAGTCCCTGTGGTCATCCCCCTCTCTAACAGATATAATACTTTGGATACTGTTGGGGGGATGGCCTCTCAGGGGAAAGCAGCAACAGCCAAGTTCATGGCACCGTGGGTGGCTCTGCTGCTCAGAGGGGCGGGAGGAAAACAAGTGGCAGGGCTATAGTGATAGGGGATTCAATAGTTAGGGGCACAGACAGACACTTCTGTGGCCGCAAATGTGACTCAAGGATGGTATGTTGCCTCCATGGTGCCAGGGTCCAGGATGTCATGGAGCGGCTGCAGGACATTCTGGGGAGGGAAGGTAAACAGCCAGTGGTCGTGGTACACATTGGTACCAACAACATAGGTAAACTAAGGGATGAGGACCTGCAAGCTCAGTACAGGAAGTTAGGAGATAAATTAAAATGCAGGACCTCAAATGTAGTGATTTCAGGATTACTCCCAGTTCCACATGTTAGCGTGAGTAGGAATAATGGGATAGACCAAACACGTGGCTGGAGAGATGGTGTAGCTGGGAAGGATTCAGATTCTTGAGGCACTGGGACCGGTTCTGGGGAAGGTGGGACCTATACAAACCGGACGGGCTGCACGCAGGCAGAGCTGGGACCAGTGTCCTTGCGGGGGCTTTTGCTAGTTCTGTTGGGGAGTATTTAAACTAATGTGGCAAGGGGATGGGATCCCAGGAGTAGGATCGGACAGGTCAGATTCAGATCAGAAAAGTTGAGATACAATATTAGCTGGGGACGTTGCGATAGACATGGAGTTACAGGAGAAGCAAAGTTTACAAAGTGTCCAGCAAAGGAAATTGACAGGGTTAAACTGTTTATACTTCAATGCAAGGAGTATTACAAACAAGGTAGATGAGTTAAGGGCACAGGTAGACACATGGCAGCAGGATGTCAATGCTATAATGGAGACCTGGCTAAAGGATGGACAAAATTGGCAGCTTAATATCCCTGGTTATAGAGTCTTCAGACACGTTAAGAGTAGGAGATGAAAAAGGAGAGTGGGGTAGCACTAATGGTTAAAGAATCAATTCCAGTTGTGAGAAGGGATGATATACTAAATGGGTCAACAAACGAGGCTTTATGGATTAAGCTTAGAAATAAAAAAAGGGGCAATCACACTACTGGGAGTATATTACAGACCCCCAAATAGTGAAAGGGAGATAGAAGAACAAACATGGAGGCAAATTTATGCTTGTAAGAACAATAGGGAAACAATAGAAGGAGACTTCAACTATCCTAATATCAACTGGGATTCAAACAATATTAGGGGCACTGATGGAGAAAAATTCAAGCAGTGTGTCCAGGAAAATCTTTTCAACCAATTAGTGACAAACCAAATGAGAGGAGATGCAATTCTAGACCCAGTCTTGGGGAATGAAGAAGGGCAAGTGGGTGAAGTGACAGTTGGTGACCATATCAGGGACAGTGATCACAATTCAGTTAGATTTAGCATTACCATGGAAAAGGACAGAGATAACGCAGGAGTAAAAGTCTTGAACTGGGGAAGGCAAATAGAAATGAGAAGAGACTTGGCTGAGGTGGACTGGTCGGCACTGCTGGAGGATAAAACAGTGGAAAACCAGTGGGAAGCACTAAAAAGCGAGATCTTAATTGTACAAAGTAGACATATCCCCTACAAAAATAAGAGTGGGACTGCCAAATCTAGACCCCCCTGGTTGTCTAGAGGAATACAGGGGAAGATCAAACAGAAAAAGAAAGCGTACGATAGGCACAAAGGACTAAGCACTGCAGATAGCTTAGACGAATATCGAATGTGCAGGGACGAAGTAAAAAAGGAAATCAAAGAGAGGGTATGAGAAAAAGATTAGCAAGTAAAGTTAAAGATAACCCAAAGATGTTTTACCAATACATTAATGCTAAAACGTTAGTTAAGGAAAAAGCCAAACTTATCAAAGATGAAGATGGAAACTTGTGTGTAGATACAGAAGCTGCGGGAAGGGTTTTGAATGAATATTTTGTTTCCGTGTATACAAAGGAAAGGGAGGATGTAGATATAGTAGTCCAGGAGGAACATTGTGAGATATTGGACAGGATAGTCATAAAGAGAGAGGAAGTACTCGAAGGGTTGAAATCCTTGAAAGTTGATATGTCACCAGGGCCAGATGGATTGTTTCCGAGGCTGCTGAAGGAAGTCAGGGAGGAGATAGCAGATGCTCTGAGGATGATTTTCCAATCTTTACTAGATACAGGGGAGGTAACGGAGGACTGGAGAAATGCAAACGTAGTTCCATTGTTTAAAAAGGGATCAAAGGAAATGCCAAACAATTATAGGCCAGTTAGTCTTACATCGGTGGTGAGAAAACTATTAGAAACAATCCTGAGAGTTAGAATTAACTGTCATGTGGAAAGGCATGGACTAGTCAGAGATGGTCAGCATAGATTTGTTAAAGGAAGGTCTTGCTTCACAAATTTGATTGAATTCTTTGAGGAAGTGACAAGAAGGGTTGATGAAAGTAGTGCAGTGGATGTTGTGCACATGGATTTTGGCAAGGCATTTGACAAGGTCCCACATGGCAAATTGGTCAGGAAAGTAAAAGCCCATTGGATTCAGGGTAATGTGGCAAACTGGATAAAAGGTTGGCTTTGTAACAGGAAACAAACGGTAATGGTCGATGGATGCTCTTGCGAATGGCAAGTTGTCTCAAGTGATGTTCCACAGGGCTCGGTGTTGGGACCCTCGCTGTTTGTGTTATATATTAATGATTTGGACGTGAACGTTGGGGGCGGTGGGGGATAGCCATAATCTCCAAAACGATATAGATGGGTTGGTGGAGTGGGCAGTAAAGTGGCAGATAGATTTTAACATAGAGAAGTGTGAGGTCATACATTTAGGGAGGTCAAACAGTTACAGGGATTACACAATAAATGGGAATATACTAAGAGGGGTAGATGAAGTGAGAGATCTTGGCGTACAAGTACACAGGTCCCTGAAGGCAGCAGTTCAAGTAGACAAGGTTGTAAAGAAGGCATATGGAATGCTCTCCTTCATTGGCGGAGGTATAGAATATAAAAGGAAATAATGTTGGAATTGTATAAAACACTGAGGCCATAACTGGAGTATTGTGTGCAGTTCTGGTCACCACACTTCAGGAAGGACGTAGTAGCTCTGGAGAGAGCGCAAAGGTTTACAAGAATGTTGCCAGGGTTAGAAAAGTGTAGCTATGAGGAGAGATTGGATAGGTTGGGGTTATTTTCCTTAGAGCAAAGAAAGCTGAGAGGTGACTTGATTGAGGTGTACAAAATTATGAGGGGAATACACAGAGTGGGCAGGATAAAATTGTTTCCCTTGGTGGAGAATTCGAGAACCAGGGGACATAGATTCAAGATAAGTGGCAGAAGGTGTAGTGGGGTCATGAGGAAGAACTTTTTTATGCAGAGGGTAGTGGGTGTCTGGAATTCGCTGCCCAAGTTGATGATAGAGGCAGAAACTCTAAACTCTTTTAAAAAGTACCTGGATCTGCACCTTAAGCGCTGTAAGCTGCAGGGCTATGGGCCGGGTTCAGGAAGGTGGGATTAGAACGGGCACCTGGGTATCCTTGGGCTTGCATGGACAAGATGGGCCGAATGGCCTCCTCTGTGCTGCAGCTTTTCTATGGTTCTATAGTTCTGTGGATTCAAGAAAGGAGATAAACCAACCATAGTTAACCAAGGAAGTTAAGGATAGTATCAAAGTGAAAGAAAAAAACATACAACATAGCAAAGATTAGTGGTAAGCCAGATGATTGGGAAAGTTTTAAAAACCAACCAAAGATGACCAAAAAAACAATAAAGAGGGAGAAAATAAACTTTTGAGGGTAAACCAGTAAATAATATAAAAACAGACAGTAAGAGCTTCTTTAAATATATAAAAAGGAAGACAGTGGCCAAAGTGAACATAGGCCCCTCAGAGAATGAGGCTGGGGAAATAATAATGGGGAACCAGGAAATGGCAGAGGAGTTGAATAAATACTTTGCTTCAGTCTTCACAGTTGAAGATACTAATAGTATTCCAAAAATACTAACTAATCAAGGAGCAAAAGGCGAGGAGGAAATAAATAAAATAACTATCACTAGAGAAAAAGTACTAGGGAAACTAAGTCCCCTGGACCTGATGGGTTGCATCCTAGGATATTAAAGGAAGTAGCTACAGAGATAGTGGATACACTGGTAGTAATCTTCCAAGAATCCTTAGATTCTGGAAAAGTCCCAGAGAACAGCCAATGTTTAAACAGCCCTTATTCAAAAAGGAAGGGAGACAAAAAACAGGTAACTATAGGCCGGTTAGCTTAACATCTGTCATTGGGAAAATGTTGGAGTCTGTTATAAAGGATGTAATAGCAGAGCATTTAGAAATACATAACCTAATCAAGTAGAGTCAGCATGGCTTCATGAAGGGGAAATCATGCCTAACAAATTTATTAGAATTCTTTGGAGAGGTAACAAGCAGTACAGATAAAGGGGAACCAGTAGATGTAATGTATTTGGATTTCCAAGAGGTGTTCAATAAGGTACCGCACATAAGGCTACTTGAAAAGAGTCCATGGTGTTGGGGGTAGTACATTCGCATGGATAGAGGATTGGCTAACTAATAGAAGACAGAGAGTTGGGATAAGGGGACCATTTTCTGGATGGCAACCTGTAACTAGTGGAGTGCCACAGGGATCAGTGCTGGGGCCTCAATTATTTATAATATATATTAATGACTTAGATGAGGGAAGCGAATGTACTATAGACAATTTTGTAGAAGACACAAAAATAGGTGGGAAGGCAAGTGGTGAGGCTGACACGAGTAGCCTACAGAGGGATATAGACAGGTTAAGTGAGTGGGCAAAAACTTGGCAGATGGAATATCGTGTGGGAAAATGCGAGGTTATGCACTTTGGCAGGAACAGTAAAGGAGCTGAATATTATTTAAATGGAGAAAAGCTGCAGCACAGAGGGATTTGGGAGTACTTGTGCATGAATACCAAAAGGCTAACATACAAGTTCAACAGGTAATAGGGAAGGCAAATGGAATGTTGGCCTTTATTTCAAAGGGAGTGAAGTATAAAAATAGGGAAGTCTTGCTAAAACGATACAGGCACTAGCTAGATCACACCTAGAATACAGTGAACAATTTTTGTCCCTTTATCTAAGGAAACATGTACTGGCATTAGAGGCAGTCCTGAGAAGGTTCACTAGGTTGATTCTGGGTATGGAGGGATTTTCATATGAGGAGAGGTTGAGTAGGTTGGGCCTGTAATCATTGTAGTTTAGAAGAATGAGAAGCAACCTTGTTGAAACATATAAGATTCTTAGGGAGCTTGACAGGGTAAATGCTGAGAGGTTGTTTCCCCTTGTGGGAGAGTCTAGGACCAGAGGGCATAATCTCAGAGTAAGGGGGTGCCCATTTAAAACAGGGATGAGGAGGAATTTCTTCTTTCAGAAGGTAGTCAATCTGTGGAATTGTTTTTCACAGAGGGCTGTAGAGGCTGGGTCATTAAGTATATTCAAGGCTGAGATAAACAGATTTATACTCAGTAAAGAAATCAAGGGGTATGGGGACAAGGTAGGAAAGTGGAGTTGAGGATAATCAGATCAGCCATGATCTCATTGAATGGCAGAGCAGACTCGATGGGCCAATGGCCGACTTCTGCTCCTATGTTTTATGGTTTTATGGTTTCCAACTCTCTCTCCTCCTTTGCTGAAGGGAATGACTCCTCAGTTAGAGACTGTTCCACAGTGGTGCCAGTCTGCTATTCCCTGTGTGGGGAATCAGATACAAGTCCTTCTTTGTACTCAGTTGACTGGCACACACCCTCTGTTTCCAGCAGGGACAACTGGATAGTGGCCAGGATAAGACAACATGGCTACTTTCCTTCCTTCGCCCAGCCCCCATCTACCCAGGCACCATGAGGGCAATGGAAAAGGCAGTCAGGCGTAGTGTAAAATGGGCTATCAATTCACTATGAGCTTGAGCCGTGCTGGCGACTTAAGAGTATGTGCTTAATATAAAAAAACACTCAGAAGAAATGTAAACTCAATTGAGATTATGAAAATTCACCCTTTGTTTTCAAAAATTATTGCTTCATTGTAGCTGATTGAAGGGTTCTGGTTTATCCTGGGAAATTAGATACACTGCACTCGCTCAGACTGCACATCCCAAATTCAGCTATCAGCCACAGCCCGGGGCAAAACTATCAAATCCCAGCCCAGGGTTTTGGGAAAGGCTGACGCCTTCAGGTAAAATCTTTAAAGGGGCATTAAAAGACATTTCAATAAATGTGTCTCCAGGTATGGCAGCCAAATTGCTCTGGTTCTGGATTAACAATCCAGAGATTGAGAGTTTAGATCCAACCATGGAATGTTACATACATAGAATTTCAGTGGAGAAACAGGCCATTCGGCCCAATTGGTCCATGCTGGTGTTTATGCTTCACACGAGCTTCCTCTCATCCCTCTTCATCTCACCCTATCAGCATCTCCTTCTGTTCCTTTCTCCCTCATGTGCTTACCTAGTTTCCCCTTAAAGGCATTGATGCTAGTCACCTCAACCACTCCATGTTGTGAAGGTGAATTTCATAGAGTATAGAATTTGTGAAATAAAATATAAAATAAACATGAAAACTTTCAGGTTGTCCTTCAAAACCCAAATATTGTCCTTCAGGGAAGGGAACCTGCTATAATTGCCTGGTGTGGGCTACATATGACTCCAGTCCCACACAACATGGTTGACTCTGAACTGCCCTCTGAGGTGGCTGAGCAAACAATGATAAACAATCACTACGAATCCAATAATGAGGAAAATCAGATCCATCTGGACAATCCTGGCATTCTGTCAAAATAAGATTAAGGTGATCTCAGCCCAGTGAAATCTGTAAAGTCTCTCTTACCAAGGCCTGAGGACAAGTACCCTAGTGAGGAGAGCCGCCCCACAGACTGGTCAAATAGCAGTGATACTCACTGAATCGTATCAATCTGGAAACATCCAGATTCCTCCGTCACCATCCCTGGGTATGTCCCATCCCAGTGGCAGGTGGGGAAGTCTCAATATTGACTCCAGTCTCATGGTTTCAGGTCAAAGAAGTTCAAGGAAAACTACCACTCCCCTCCCAATTGATGAATGGGTGCTTCACCATGTTAATCATCACCAGGGATGTAGACTAAGGACAGATCTCAAAACTGGATATTCATGAGGTGCAGTGAGCCATCAGCAGCAGGATTGCATTCCACCACAATCTCACAGCCCAGCACAGCCCTCATTCCGTGGTTATTATCAAACCAGTAGATCGACATGTCAGGAGCAGCATTGTGTATACCTTCGTGTTCAGGTTTGGACCTAGTGAAGGTTATTATTGAATCTTCATCCACCGCCCTATCAGATGGTGCATTCCAAATCCCAACCACACGTTGTGTAAAAAAAATTTTCCCCAAGGTACCTCTGATTCTTTTGCCAAACATCTTTTATTTGCAATACTAGTTATCAACCTTCTGCCAATGGAAACAGTTTCTTTTTGTTTACTCCCCCTAAACCCTTCATGATTTTAAACATCTCTAACAAATCTCATCTTAGCCTTCTCTGCTCTAAGGGAATCAATCCCAGCTTCTCCGGTCTATCCAAGTAACTGTAATCCCTCAATCCTGGAACATTCTAGGAAATCTCTACTGTCCTGTCTCCAAAATTCAGAGATGGGGGGTTGGGAGGTATTGGAGGGATTTGAATACACAGGAAACATCCAGATCCTAACACACAGACAGAACTGACCATTCACAGTCCACAGGATAATAACCAGCTCCCAACACACACACAGAACTCAACAATAGGAAATCAGTAAGAATCCTCAGACACTCTGCACCTCCCTTCTCATACTCATCAACAAAACTCAGCCAGTAAATCAGAAGGGAAATGCTTCCAATAAACACACTCAATATCCAACACACAGCTCCAGTCAAACAGTTCAGCACAAAGCACCCAGTAAACAGGTCTCTCAGCTGGATCTTCTCACACAGCATAAGGGGCATTTCCACACCTGATTCCCCACAGGATAGTCAGACTGCCTGAACATTAGTGTGGATATTACATAATGTAATTATTATAATTCTGTTCCTTCACTCACCGTCTCCTCACTTGGTTTTTAGTCCCTACAGGAAATGAACCAGCTGTGCAAGAGGAAGAAGAGAGAATAGATAAAGTAGGTGGGCTCTCTGATTGACATCTCTCACAACCAATCCGAATATTTCTGGAGTAACATGAGTTTCCTGAAGCTTGGAAAACTGACCAGTGAAACGGAGGCGACTTTGAGCAGCAGATCAGGTGGGGAATTAAACTTGTCATTATCCCATCTGAATAAAACCTCATTTATTGCAGCAGCTGTCTCAGTTTCCCTGGCAAACATTTGATAGAGGTTTCTACTGTGAGAATAGCATTCTTCATCCTCGGAGACTTTCAAGCTGACAATATCAGTGTGGGATGTGTAGCCTTGGATGTGTTTGACAGCGATCAGAAGAGGAAGACCCACAGCATCCAAGGCAACAATGACGTGCTGTGATTGTGCACAGGAGGGAGAGGGATAGGCAGGAGGGACATAGGAAAGAGGGACACAATAGGAAGGTGTAGAACAGAGGAACACAGGAGAGGCACAGGAAAGAACGGGCACAGGAGGGATGGGGCACAGGAGAGAGGGCATAGGAAAGAGGAACAGAGAAGAGAGTGGACTGTCACTCCACGCCAGACCACTCTGCTGGTGTCTTGCCCCTCTCCTGTTATCACCACTTTGTGCCTGATCCCTCACCCTGCTGTTCATCCTTCACCTCTTGCCTGGCCTCCCATTCCGAGATTTGGGAGGTGGCAACACAATCCAGGACATTGGAGAGGAAAGGGAGGTTGGAGATGGGACAGTAGTTTGCAACGATGGAGGTATCAAATGTTGGTTTTTGAGGAGCGGGCTAATAACAGCAGATTTAAAGGACAGAGGAACAACATCTAAAGAGAGAGAATGGTGAACAATATCGACTAACCCGGGTCACTCGTGTAACCAGATCAGGATCAGCTGCCTTACTCACTCAGACGCCCCTGTATCACTTAATGTCATCGGATGCCGTGTTTGGGAACAGGACGAAGACAAATAGGGGGAGATAGTTCTCCAGACGCAGCACATCTAGTGGTGGGAGGATGCACTGCAGCCTTGCCAGCTTTAGCATGAGATAGTGCTCTAGATATAGCATATCTAGTGGTGGGAGGATGCACTGCAGCCTTGCCAGCTTTAGCATGAGATAGTGCTCTAGATATAGCATATCTAGTGGCGGGAGGATGCACTGCAGACCAGTCGCACTCAGGAAACCCGGGATTTTCAGACAATCGATGGTTGTTCTGGAGTGTGGCTCTATTTGAGTCAGTGGGATTTCGGATGTTTGGTTTTTTTGCTTGATGTGGGGATCCTCTGTCAGTACCAAGTCTGTAGGTTGTTCCTCAGTTCTGGAGTCTACCCACTTTTCTCAATCAGTTTCACTTCTCTAAACTAGCGGCTTTACCACCTTTCACAGCTTCAGGAACCCGGACACAAAGACAACACTGACACCTGCAGCTCTGACTAGTTACCACTTTAAATCAAATCAAACTTTCAGGCTGCCAGTTTACAGGCGGAATAGTATTCTTTATAGGAGCAGGGAAAATGCTGGAGTCTATTGTAAAGGATGTGATGACAGGATATTTGGAAAACATCAATGGAATTAGACAAAGTCTACATGGATATCTGAAAGGGAAACATGCCTGACAAAGATACTGGAGTTTCTTTGAGGACGTAACTAATAGAATAGATAAGGGAGAACCATTGGATGTGGTGTTTTGGATTTTCAGAAAACTTTTGATAAAGTCTCACATAAAAGGTTAGTGTGCAAAATTAAAGCCCATGGGATTGGGGGTAATATATTAGCATGGATTGAGAATTGGTTAGCAGACAGGAAACAGAGTAGAAATAAATGGGTCTTCTTTGGAGTGACAGGCAGTGACTAGTGGGGAACCACAGGGATCAGTGCTTGGGTACCAGTTTTTCACAATATATACCAATGATTTGGATGAGGGAGTCAAGTGTAATATTTCCAAGCTTGCTGACGACAAGTGAGTGGTGAGAAGGGTGTTAAGAGACTTCAGGGTGATTTTGAGAATTTGAGTGGGCAAGTATATGGCAGATGCAGTATAACATGGATAAGTATGAAGCTATGCACTTCGGTCGGAAAAACAGAATGGCAGAGTATTATTTAAATGGTGATAGATTGGCAAATGTCGATGTACAAAGGGACCTGGGTGTTCTTGTACACCAGTCACTGAAAGCAGGTGCAGCAAGCAGTTAAGAAGGCAAATGGTATGTTGGCCTCGCTGTGGTATGCAGGTGGAATTTGCCAGATGAACCAAATCCACAAGGGAAAATTGGCCACACTATTGTAACAGTTTTGCAATTTGTATTTATTATGAGAAGGTTTGTGCACTGAATTCAGAAGTAATGAGTCCACTAACAACTTTTTACACTTAATTTTTTAAATCTCTACATTTATTAACAAAATAAAGGAATAAAACACATACAGAAGATTTCAGTTACACAGTTACTTAGTCTTAACAGTTCCCAAAATTCCTAATTAATCTGACTCCCACTTTAAGGCAACAGTCCAAAATAGATTTTAAAGTTATAGC
The DNA here is from genome assembly GCF_017639515.1 of Carcharodon carcharias. NCBI lineage: Eukaryota > Metazoa > Chordata > Chondrichthyes > Lamniformes > Lamnidae > Carcharodon > Carcharodon carcharias. Next base: position 73,751,614 of record NC_054485.1, read on the forward strand.
GACAATCCAGCAAGGTTAACACAAGCACCCACTTGACAGTGGAATTCTAAAGGCTTTTAACACAGCTTTGGTTGCTGGAACAGCAGACTTCTGAGAATTGGCGAGAGGGTTTTCCCCAAGGCTGTTTCACATGCTGTACCTTTCGATCTCACACGTCCACATCTTCACAGCCTTCTATTCTTCTTTCAATATATTTCTCGATCTTTGATTTGTAAATCCCATTGTTCCCTTATGTCTTTCAAAATTACTTTTCTCATACTATAAAAAGTTCCCATGCTGTCAATATGGCCTTTTCGTTTTGGGGAAAAATAAATGTAATAACCTTGCCTTATTTATCTTGTCAGTTGTAAAACTTTATCATGTTTCTTTTAAAATCTAACAACTTTTCCCCTTAACTAAAAATGCTAAATTTCATTCATACCCTATCTACTGACTTTACCCTAGCTCACTCATTAACATTTCAAATGCCTTTTTACACCTAACTTTTTTTATAAGTTAAACCTTCCAGTCTAATTGTCTCTAATTAAATCAGCCACACACACACTTCCATAAGCCTACTTTACAATATCCCACAATAATATTATGAAAAATATGTCAGTTTCGTGACAGCCTTCATTATGACAGGAGTTGAGTACAGGAGCAAGGATGTCTTACTGCAGTTATAGGGCCTTGGTGAGACCACACCTGGAGTATTGTGTACAGTTTTGATCTCCTTACCTAAGAAAGGATATACTTGCCATAAAGGGAATGCAGTGAAGGTTCACCAGACTGATTCCTGGGATGGCAGAATTGTCGTATGAGGAGAGATTGGGTTGACTAGGCCTATATTCACGGGAGTTTAGAAGAATGAGAGGAGACCACTGAATCATATAAAATTCTGACAGGGCTGGACAGACTGGAAGCAAAGATGATGTTTCCTCTGGCTGAGGGGTCCAGAACAAAGGGTCACAATCTCAGGATATGGGGTCGGCCATTTAGAACTGAGATGAGGAGAAACTTCTTCACTCATAGGGTGGTGAACCTGTGGAATTCTCCACCATAGAGGGCTGTGGAGACCAAGTCACTGAATATATTTAAGAAGGAAATGGATAGATTCCAAACAAGTCAAGGGGTATGGGGAGAGAGCAGGAGTATGGTGTTGAGATAGAGGATCAGCCGTGATCATATTGAATGGCGGAGCAGGCTCAGAGGGCTGAATGTCCTACTCCTGCTCCTATTTTCTATGTTTCTCTGTACACAGCCTTGAGACATAACCCCTGAGTAAATGAATCTAATACAACAGAAATATATGTTATTGTCAGCTGTGACTTAGTTAGCAATGTCATCTCTTGAGTCAGAAGGTTGTGGGTTCAAGTCTCACTCCAGAGATAGTACTGAGGGAATGCTGCACTGTCAGAGGTACCAAGGCCTTGTTAAGCCAAGGTCCCATCCGCCCTCTCAGGTGAATGTAAAAGATTCCATGACACGAGGCAGCAGAAGAGCAGGGGAGTTATCCCCAATGTCCTGGGCAATATGGATCTTGCAATCAGTGTCACAAAACCAAATTGTCTGGTGAATATCACATTGCTTCACAGCTTCAGGAACCCAGACACAAAGACAACACTGACACCTGCAGCTCTAACTAGTTACCACTTTAAATCAAATCAAACTTTCAGGCTGCCAGTTTACAGGGGGAAAAGCATTCTGTACACAGCCTTGGGAAGTAACCCCTCAGAAACTGAATCTAATATAACAAATATTATGTTATTGTCAGCCATAGCTTAGTTAGCATTCTCTTCTCTGAGTCAGAAGGTTGTCGGTTCAAATCTCACTCCAGAGACTGAGCACTGAGGCTGTCACTCCTGTGCAGTACTGAGAGAGTGCTGCATTGTCAGATGTATTATCTTTCAGATCAGTTAAACCAAGGCCTCATCTGCCCTCTCAGGTGAATGTAAAACATCTCATGACATTACATTGTAGAAAAGCAGGGGAATTGTCCCTGATGTCCTGGTCAACATGGATTCCACAATCAATATCATAAAAACAAATTGTCCGGTGAATATCACATGGCTGTTTGTGGGATCTTGCTGTGTACACATTGGCTGCCACGTTTCCATCATTACAAGTGACTACATTTCAAAAAGCAATTCATTAGCTGTAAAGTCCTTTTGGACACTGTGTGTTCATGAACGTTGATATATAAAAGCGAGTCTTTCTTTCTGAGGGAAACATTATGCTTCTGGTGAACTGAAAACTATAAACCCATTGATGGAGAAAGTATACCAGCCCACAGTGACATTGACCAATCTATTGTGCACAGGACTCTTACTGTAGGCTCCTGGGTGTTTCAGTGAATAGGAACACACCATGCTGATAAATCAGGTCGTTTGAGTGAAAGCAAAAAGAATGAATTTATTGTGAGTTATGAATCTATACAGAAGATTGATAACACAGCAGAAAAACAATACAATATTCAACTTACACCAAACTTTGAATCAACCAAAATTACAAAACATTTGAAAATGACTCATGATCTTTTCCAGAACATGAAATGAATCTTGGAAGAGTGTAAGGTGAACATTGAGTACAATGGGCTGAGAGAACTCGGGTCTGTGGAGACTCACTCCCACTCCCTCACAATACTCAGGATGGTAGTCCTCCCAGACAGGAAAGTACAAACATTCCCCATGGTATTAGTCAAAACACCCGTCACCTGAAGAGGATCTGTCTGTAATTCACATCACCAACTAAAGCAGGGTCTGATTCCACCCCATACCCACTCCTGAGAGCTGGCTCACTTCACTAACACACACACACACTCACATCAGGGGAAGCTCTCAGAATATGACAGACAGAAGTTTCTTTAAAATCCCTGTGCTTTAGTCTGGCTCCCAATTCCAATGGTCAGAAATGACACCGAACTTTAGTGGCACAGGATGTAGCTTGTTTCCATCATACAAACCCATCAAATGGTTACAGAGATCCAGTGGTCACATGGGTCCATGCACCAATCAGTTTCCGTTCCTGGAAGACACTTTTCCACCACGTGAGTTGGACAGGGCTTTCTAATTCCCAACTCTCTGCCCTTTGGCCCTTCATTCACCACAATGCATCTGTAGCCGTCAATCTGGTTTAACCACGCCCTCATATCCACCTTCTACACCATTGTTCCCAAAATTACCTTTACTTTCTTTCTTCCCGATTGATGTCCCTGTTGCTTAAATCCAAGGGGTAAAGATTTGAGCGTATCTGGTACACAACTGGTTTAGCCATCCAACACCAGATCTGACTGGACCACATCAAACACTAGTGATCCTGCTTTCCTCTGCCAAAACTGCTCATTACTCCAGGAACATCCTGAAGAGAAAAGGTAATCCACAACTTCTCCTTCCCAGAACCAACTGTGTCCTTGTGGAAGTTATGTTCCAGCTGTACAGAGCTCTGTTTAGACCCTATCTGGAGAACTGTGTTCAGTTCTGGGCACTGCACCTCAGGAAGGATATCCTGGCCTTGGAGGGAGTGCAGTGTAGATTCACCAGAATGTTCCTGAGGCTAAAAGGGTTAAATTATGACAGGTTGCACAGACTGAACTTGTATTCTCTTGAATATGGAAAATTAAGAGGTAATCTAATTGAGGTGTTTAAGATGATTAAACAGGTTGACCAAGTAGTTAGAGAGAAAATATTCCTCTGATGGGAGAGTCCAGAATAAGGGGGCATAGCATTAAATTTCGAGCCAGGCTGTTCAGAGGTGATGTCAGCAAACACTTCTTCACAAAAAGGGGACTGGAAATCTGGAACTGTCTCCCCACAAAAATCTGTTCAGGCTGTGGGGTCAACTGAAAATTTCAAAACTGAGATTGATAGGTTTATTGTTAGACAATGGGATTAAGGGTTACAGAGCCAAGGCAGACAGACAGAGTTAAGATATGGATCAGCAATGATCTAACTGAATGGTGTAACAGGCTCAAAGGATTACTCCAGCTTCTACATTCCGTAAATTCCTCTCTGTTGTTCCTCTTTATTACATCATTCAGACTGATGAGGCTTCTCCCCAGTGAGTTCAGTGATCATGAACCGGGAGACAAAGTGACTGAAAACTTTGTCACACATCTCACACCTAGAGGATCTCTCTCCTGTCTGGAACCGTTGTGTCTCAGGAGGGTCGAAGACTTCAGGAGAACTTGATTGTAAATCTCATAATTGAAGGGTTTCTCCCCTGTGTGCATTCCCTGATGGAGCAGCAACATTGGTCGGTTTGGAAGCCTTTGTCACACACTCACCCCTAGATGGTTTCTCTCCAGTGTGAATGTCTCACAGATTCACCAGGCCCATTGATTCTGGAAAGCCCTCATTACACACCTCACACCTGAACAGCTTCTCCCCACTGTGAACGTGTCATGTTTCATGAGTCTCACTGGCTGTGCAAAGCCTCAGTCACAATTGAATGGTTTCTTCTCCATGTGAATCGTCTGGTGTATCAGGAAGGACATTTACCTTGTGAAAACTTTGACATACACCTCAGACTTCTGATCAGTGTGAATGTGTCAGTGCTTCATGAGCAGTGATGGCTCGATTGCACACCTCAGGCTTGAATGGTTTCTCCCCTGGTGATTCACCAGGCCCGATAATTGTGCAAAGCCTTTATTACACACCTCACACTTGAATGGTTTCTCCCCAGTGTGAATGCGTTGGTGTGCACGGAGATTTGACGACTGAATGAATGATTTGTCGCACACTTCACATGTGAATGGTTTCTCCCCAGTGTGAATGCGTTGGTGTTGCATGAGTGTTGATGACTGTCTGAAGGCTCGGTTGCAAACATTACACTTGAAGGGTTTCTGCCCCGTGTGAATCCGCTGGTGTGCCAGGAGGTCAGAGGAGTGGGTGAAAGCTTTCCCACAAACCTCACACCTGAATGGTTTCTCCCCTGTATGAATCCGCTGGTGTGTCAACAGATCAGAAGATTGGGTGAAAGCCTTCTCACAGACATCACACCTGAACGGTTTCTCTCCCGTGTGAATCATCTGATGTCTCAGGAAACTTGTAGACGTCACAAAAGCTTTATCACAAACCTCACACTTGAAGGGTTTCTCCCCTGTGTGAATTGTCTGGTGGTCCAGGAGGTTCGAAATCCGGGTAAAGGTTTTATCACACACCTCACACTTGAGTGCTTTCTCTCCAGTGTGAATGTGTCGGTGATTCGCAAGTGTCGATGAGTGTGTGAAGGCTTGGCCACACACCACGCACTTGAATGGCTTCTCTCCGGTGTGAATGCGTCTGTGATTCACTAGTGTCGATGAGTGTGTGAAGGCTCGGCCACACACCACACACTTAAATGGTTTCTCTTCCATGTTGTTGTCCCTGTGTTAACAGTTTTACAACAGATGCACCTTGTGTGTTAGAAGATCTTACGAGCCTGTGGGTCGCTCCTCTCACACCTCACACTTGAACAGCCTCTCACCTTAGGAATGAGTCAGTGGTTCATGAGACTCGAAGAATGATTGAAGCTCTCACCACACTTGGAGCCACTCACACTTCATCCCAGCCTCACCCTGACCGATTACCCACAGCCGAGCCTTCGGAAAGGTTGGTTCTGATGGAAGGTTCCACACCACTGACCAGTTTTAGATCTGATGATATGTCAAAGCTCCCCTGACCCAAACGATTTCCAGATGATGGTTTCACTGCCCAACCTTCTGTGTTGAGCAATGCTGCGAAGGGACTGAATGTTTTCCCACAGTTGTGCAGTTGTTCCTTGGGTGATGGGTCAGGATCTATTTGCGGTGTCTATCCTCTCTGTATTCTCTGGTGTAGTACGGTGCGGTCCTTCTGTAAAACAGGAAAAGGAAACATGATTTCCTCCAACTCCCTCTCCTCCTTTGCTGAAGGGGCTGACTCCTCAGTTAGAGACTGTTCCACAGTGAGTGTCAGTCTGCTATTCCCCTGTGTGGGGGATCAGATGTGAGTCCCTTTTTTTTTCCTCACTTGACTGTCACACACCCTCTGTTTCCAGCAGGGACACTGGATAGTGACCAGGAGCAGACAACATGGCTACTTTCTTTTCTCCGCCCAGACCCCATCTTCCCAGGCACCATGAGGACAATGGAAAAGACAGTCGGGCAGAGTGTAAATCAATTCACTATCAATTCGCTATGAGCTCAAGTTGTGTTGGCGAAGACCAGTTTTACCCACAGAGCCTGCTTTTTATATTAAACACACTCAGGAGAAATATTTATTCAATGGAGATTTTGAAATTTCTCTCCTTGTTTTCCAATAGTATTTGAAGAAAACACACTGGGCAGGAAGGGATTAGACAGAGTAAATAAAGAGAAACTGTTTCCATTGACAGAAAGGTCAGAGGACAAATACCCGTGAGGAGAGCTGCCCCACAGAATGGTCAAGTGGCAGTGATACTCACTGAATCATATCAATCTGGAAACATCCCAGACTCCTCCGTCTTTCATCCCTGGGTATGTCCCATCCCACTAGCAGGTGGGGGAAGTCTCAATATTGACTCCATGGAGTCTCATGGCTTCAGGTCAAACAAGTTCAAAGAAAACTACCACTTCCCTCCCAACTGATGAATGAGTACTTCACCATATTAATCATTACTAGGGAAGTAGGCTAAGGACAGATCCCAAAACTGGTTATCCATGAGGTGCAGTGAGCCATCAGCAGCAGCAGGATTGTTTTCCACCACAATCTCACAGCCCGGCACAGCCCTCATTCCATGATTATCATCAAACCAGTAGATAGACATGTCAGGAGCAGCACTGGGTATAGTTTAGAGTCCAGGTTTGAACCTAGTGACGGTTATTATTGAATCTGCATCCACAATCCTATCAGACGGTGCATCCCAAATCCTAACCACACGTTGTGCAAAAATGTTTTTCCTCCAGTCACCTGTGATTCTTTTGCCAATCACCTTTTATCAGTAACCTCTAGTTATTGACCTTTCTGCCAATGGAAACATTTTCTCTTTATTTACTCTGTCTAACCCTTAATAATTTTAAACATCTCTAACAAATCTCCTCTTAGCCTTCTCTGCTCTAAGGGAAACAATCCCAGCTTCTCCGGTCTATCCACGTAACTCAAATCCCTCAGTCCTGGAACATTCTCGTAAATCCCTTCTGTACCCTTCCAAAATTCTTCCTTGGACCTCCCCCAGGCCACCTCAGCCTCTCTCTAACAGACAGGCTGAATGGACAGTCTTAATGAGCAAGACGCAGTCTGCAAACCAACCAGCTGTTTTCAGTTATGCAAGACAACTGAATGATCAGAAAACAGTACAAGGCAGTGCATCATACATTTCTCTACATCAAATCAGATTCCACTCACCTCCTCCCTACACATCAATTTCAAAGCATAACCTCACCTCTGAGTGTTAAGTTCCAATACGTGTTTAGAAATGAAGACCGAAACCAAGACAGAATCCTTCAGGCAGAGTTTTATTGCTCATCATAAAACTCTCCACAGACCGCATTAGTCTCAGTTGTTATCCCTTTTACTCTTTTGAATAACCAATAAACTAAATTAAAGAAAACGAGGACAAAGTAAGAAGCAGCCACTTAAAGGGGTACTTCAAAAAAAAACTAATCTTAAAGGAAACTTACAACATCAAATTAAAATATGATTCAAGGGGCTGTTATTCCCTTTTATATAAGCAAATGGGTGCTTCGTTAAACAACATAACAATTAGCAATTGAACTTCTTTAACTGTTTCCTTTCTTCACAGATTCCCCATTCTTAAAAAGAAAGTAACCCTTAAGTTTATATAATCACACAAAAAAACTATGGTAATAACAAACATCAATATATATTTTTCCATTCAATAAATTGACCATATTCCCCTCCTAGGGAAAAAAAACGTGTAGATATGTCCACACAAAAAAAGTATTTTTTTCTAAAAGAAAAAGATGTCCCTCTTTGAGGATCTCTGGTAACTTCTTGGAGCTTGCTCCCCTTTTGCTGAAGCAGTCAGATAATTGGTAGCTGCTATCAATCCATTTGATCTTGGCAATCTCCTTATTCTTGAGCATCTGTTTTAAGCTTGCAATGTCAATCCGCAATCTCTTCTCATTAACGCACTTCTTAGCATGAACATTTTCCCAAAGTGACCTATTATCTATAAGATATTCCATAGGTACCATTCCCAAATACCTTTTCTGTTTAAAACTTCTGCCAGTATCTTTTATATAAAGAATGCCACATCCACCACCTCAACAAAGGCGAGAGTCTCACTGCTAACGTTCTTTTTACAACTCTTCGTATCTTTTTAGATTCCCATGCCAAAGGGTAGCATTTGCCTTTTTCCCCCATGAGAAATGTTATAAATCCTCCCGCACTCGAAAATCCATCACATAGATTTGCATAAGACACATCACTGAACTTGTTTGATTGCCTAGCCAATTCAGTTGCCCAGTTAGACTCCTGAATTCCTCTTTTTCTGTTTCAGGAGCCGCTGTATCTTTCTGGGAGGCCCTATTACAACTGATTGCAATGGAATTGACATTCTCTAAATAGATACCTGAATTGTCTAGTTACAATGTTGTGAAATGACTGTTTCACCATCTTTACCTATAATCTTTCCTGGGCCTTTCCACTCATTAAGTCCTTCTCTTTTATCGTATACTATGTCTTCAATGATTGAAAATTGTTTCCGATAGATGTACATTGTGTCTTAGAGCTCGCCGAATTCTTTGTGAAACCTCGGCCTTAAGAAATGCTCTTCTACTACGTGTAGTGCGTTTAAATGCTCAGAAAAGGTAGAGCTAATCATAGTTCCCTCCCAAGCTGGGGGATGATCACTCAGGATGATAGAATTTTTGGATTTCTACCAAAAACCAATTGATATAGACTACAGCCCCCAACCATTTGCAGTGAATTCTTGGTATGGACAGCTCGTGCTACAGCTGATGTTAATTTACAGCTTAGTCTATCCACCAATATTTTATGAAGCATCGCATCTATAACCACGTGATTCCTTTCACACAGTCCATAACTAAAGGGGCTTTCAGCTGTGGTAGTCATAACTATTATATTCATGTTTTTGCACATATCCCAAAACTCCCCCCCATTAGGTGAGGAATTTCGCTGGTGGTCGCAAACCGGTCCCTATCCACTTCTCTATTACCTGGTCCACAATTATTTTCTTTTCTTTACTGTGTATGGTTGTCGACTTGCTAAACCTTGTTGCCAAATCCATGAAATGTGAAATAAAAATGTTCTTTTCTTTATCCCACACCTTTAAATCCATCACTACAACTTCATTGAAATCCCTCGCTAAGGGTAGACTCACTATCGGCCGGGACAGTGTCCTTCTGTATTTCTTACATATATGACATCTATCACTTATCTCCTCTAAGTTAATGTACTCTCCATCCCTTTATTCCTGCATCCCTTAGCAATTTTTAAAATCTTTGCAAAGGTGGGCAAGCTGCCCATGCAACTTTAACACCATTTGCTTTTTGTCTTTCAAATTCCTGTCTCCTAAGCTAATAACACTTCTTTAATCTCCTTCCTGGAAAAGTTAGTTTTCATTAAAGGAATACAGTAGTGTCCAGATTGCGTAACTTGTAAATCCACAAGTTTTCCAAATACAATGGCCTTGTCATTTTCCACGTCCAGCTTCATTTGTACTTACTTCATCGATGGTCTGCTCAACAGTAATGGTATTTTGCTAGATGCTGATGAAATGATTGACTCCAGCTATCTTACAGGGAATCAATTACATTTTTAAAGATTTCAGGGTATTATCATCTCCAGATCTAAAACTGGTGGAACTCTCAAATTCTTTAACCTTCTTCCGATCTTTATCATTTAAGGAATCCCGGTAGCACTTTAACCAGGGTATTCCACAGACTGTAGACGTGCAATTGCTATCTAGCACCACACAGTTGAAGGACTCTGCCACCAATACATTCATCACTGGGTTGAAACTTCTTGTAACTAATACAATGCCCTCTCTTTGGTCAATATCTCTATCATCTTCTTCTGACTCATGTTTAATTTCAAACACCTTATTATATCGTTTAGGACAGTTCATTGCATAATGGTATTTTAAATCGCATCTTAAACACCGATTGACCACACCCTGGGCATTCCTGGGGTTCATTCTTTTGCCGTAAATCCCTAATACTTTTTTCTTGCCATAATTGTCTAAGGTGTTTCTGTCCCCATTGTTTCTAGTTACAAATCTCGTTTTGCACTGATGCCTTGGTCCTGTTTCTCAGCGATCTCGCCATCCCGTTAACATTGTATCCTCCATTTTCTGTCTTACCACTGAATGGCTCATTTGCACCATGAACGCTACAGAAAGGAATGTTTTCTGAGGAATTTTTTTTAGAGCTTCTGACATCTGTTCTAGCAGTGTGTGTCTGTCATGAAGCTTTTAATGTATATTATTGGAAATTATTTTTCTTTTAAAATAGTGGTTTAGTCTGTGGGTGTGTCTTCATTGGATTAAAGCCAACTTGTCTGGGTGCTTTGATGTATACTAGTTTTGAGATGTAAGATAGGTAGAATGCATTTGCATTTTGTTGAATAGAGCATTCAAGAAGGGGAGTGAAATCTGACACCTAGCTGGCAGAGATCAAGCAATGTTTACATTACTAATAAAATCGGTATTATGAAAAGGGTTTTATTGTTAGAAGAGGTGGAGTTCAAAGGGGCTGGTGATACAATGAGAATTTACATTCAATGAGATGTGCTAGGTATAACAGAGGGCAGTTTTGTGTGTGCAGGGCAGAGGCATGAAACATCAAAGCCTGTAAGCTTACCACTGTGTCTGCAAAGGAACCAAAGTGAAAGGAACCTCATTTTGAATTTGTGAGGTGAAAATGCTTTGCCTGGTGTCTGCTTAAAATCTATGGGTTGCTGTTGCCTTCGTGGAGATTAGTTTGGGAATTTGTTAAAAGTTATGATAGTAGTAATTTGTTGCCATTTGTAGCTATGTGTATATGTTTAACTTGTGTAAATTAATAAATGTCTCATGTAGTTTGATATAAAAACCTCTCAAGAACTGGTGGTCTGATTCCTGAATTTAGAGCAGCATCTCAAACATAACACTTAAAAATATAGGTTATGACAGTTGTTTAAAGCTTCCCTCTGGGATTTTTAAATAACTCAGTTTTACCAACTGCTGTGTCATAACAGTGTCTTTCTGCAAACTTAACCCCCATTAGAACTAGAAGCCTGTCCATATTTGATACTTTGGCACAGTCTCGTAACTTGAAAGCCAGCACCAATTGGGGAATTTCTAGACGGAACTTTTGCAATCTTGCATATAGTCTGAATTCCATTATGTAATTTTCTATGGAATTTTCTTCCAACTTTCTAACTTTGTCAAAATCGGACCATGCTTCGTAAGCACTTAACAAATCATCTTTTTGATAGATCTTATTCTTAAAATCTAATAATGTGTCCAAACCTTCATCCATGCATTTAGCATTTAGCTCAGGTTGCAACTCTGAAAATGCATTGCTTTGTATTTTGCTTTTGTATGGTAACGAATGTGTCAAGGCTGTTCCCTCTTTTTTATTCTGCAAGAACATAAGCAGCGTCCATGTAGTTACGTCATTCTTCCATTGCTCATAGAGTTCACTCTCAGAAAACATCGGTGGGTAATCATACCCCAAAAGACGACATTTTGATTCAGCCATTCTCCTTCTTTTGTTTGAGTGACTCCAAACCACTCTGCTCTTAAAGTTAACTCCAAATACAGTCTTTTGTCCAAAGAAAGCTTAGTTTCCAATCTTTTACTAACAAACAGCAACCCTCCTCTGCTACCACTGTTAAATTCCAATCATTGTTTAGAACTGAAGACTGAAACCAAGGCAGGCTCCTTCGGCAGAACTTTACTGCTCGTCATAAAACTCTGCGCAGACCACACTAGTCTCAGCTGTTATCCCTTTTACTCTTTTGAGTAACCAAATAAACTACACTAAAGTAAACAAGTGACAAAGTAAGACGCAGCCCCTTAAAGGGGTACTTCAAAAGGAAAAACTAATCTCAAAAGAAGCATACAACATCAAATTAAAATATGACTCAAGGGGCTGTTACTCCCTTTTATATAAGCAAATGGGTGCTTCGTTAAACAACCTAACAATTAGCAATTGATCTTCTTTAACTAATTCCTTCCCTAATGCTGAGCACTGACCCAGCTCTTCAGCTGGTCACAATGAACTCCAGTATTAACCTCTGGAACAGCTGGCTGTAAAACCTGAAGTAAGGACGGTCGAGTTAAACACACGAAGTTCAATATAATCCTGAATCAGGAAGCTGGCCACCGTGCTGTCAAGCAACAACAACGTCCTGGATTTCTACAGCACCTTTAACATTGTAAAAGTCCAAAACACTTCAACATGCTTTATCAGACAACATTTGACAGTGTGTCACATAAGGAGATATTCAGAGAGATGAGCAAACACTTGATCAAAGAGGTAGGTTTTAAAAAGTGTTTTAAAGAAGGGGAGAGAGGTAGAGTGATGGAAAGGATTAGGGAGGGAATTCCAGAGCTTAGGGCCCAGACAGCAGAAGGCACACCCACCAATGGTGGAATGGTTAAAATAGCAGATGCTCAAGAGACCAAAATTGGAGGAGTGCAGAGGTCTTAGAGGGTTGTAGGGCTGAGGTGATTGTCAACCTTGGCACAGGAGCTGGCATTCTCACCTCTGAGTCAGAAGGTTGTGGGTTCAAGTCTCACTCCAGGACATGAGCACTGAGGCTGACACTCCAGGGCAGTAGTGAGGGAGTGTTGCACTGTCAGAGGAACCAGCTTTCAGATGGGATATTAAACAAGGATCCTTCTGATCTCTCTAAGGTGGGTGTAAAAGATCCCAAGGCACTATCTTGAAGAAGAACAGGGAAGTTATCCCTGGTGTCCTCTCCAACATTAAACCCTCAATCATCACCATTAAAAAACAGATTATCTGATCATTATCACATTGCTATTTTTGGGAACTTGCTGTGCACAAATTGGCTGCCACGTTTCCTACATTACAACAGTGACCAACTTGAAAAGTTCTTCACTGGCTGTAAAGCGCTTTGGGACATCTCTTGGTCATGAAAGTCTCTATATAAATGCAAGTCTTTCTTTTTTTCCTGAGGCTGTTGCAGAGTTAGGGTGGTGGGAGATCTTGGAGGGATTTGACGAGGCAGGAAATTTCCAGATCCCAACACATAGACAGAGCTGAACATTCACAGACCGCAGGATAATAACCAGCTCCCACCACACACACACACACACACACACATACAGAACTCAACAATAGGAAATCAGTAAGAATCCTCAGACACTCTGCACCTCCCAGATAATTACACCTCATCTTCTCATATTCAGTAATGACCCATCAGCAAAACTCAGCCTGTAAATCAGAAGGGAAATGCTTCCAATAAACACACTCAATATCCAACACACAGCTCCAGTCAAACAGTTCAGCACAAAGCACCCAGTAAACAGCTCTCTCATCTGGATCTTCTCACACAGCATAAGGGGCATTTCCACACCTGATTCCCCACAGAATAGTCAGACTGCCTGAACATTAGTGTGGATATCATGTGATGTAATTATTATAAATTCTGTTCCTTCACTCACCATCTCCCCACTTGGTTTTCAATCCCTACAGGAAGTGAACCAGCTGTGGAAGAGGAAGAGGAGAGAATGGGCAGAGTGGGTGGGTTCTCTGATTGACGTCTCTCACAGCCAATCCAAATATTTCTGGAGCAACATGAGTTCCTAAAGTTTGGGAAACTGACCGATGAAATGGAGGTGATTTTGAGCAGCAGATCAGGTGGGGATTTAAACTTGTCATTGTCCCATCTGAATAAAACCTCACTTATTACAGCTCCTGTCTCAGTTCCCTGGTAAACGTTTGACAGAGATTTCTAGTGTGAGAATAGCATTCTTCATCCTCGGAGGCTTTCAAACTGACATCATCAGTGTGGGATGTGTAGCCTCGGATGTATTTGACAGCAGAGCAGAAGAGGAAGGCCCACAGCATCCAAGACAGCGATGACGTACATTGGTGGGATCAGCACATGCACAGGAGAGAGGGGGGCAGGAGAGAGGGACACAGATTGGGGAGAGAGCTATAGAGAGATTGACCGGGTGCTCTGTGAAATGTGAAGTGACTCTGTGACTTGAGGACTGAGTTGGGGCTTATTGTGTGAGTAAATGCCTCATGAGTTGATATCTGACAGCCCTGCCCCATCTAGGGGTCACCTCCTGTAGATTTCAGCTCCCCTCAGCTCCAGTTTCTGAGACTCAACATCCACCTCATCATGTTCCCCTCCTGGAATATCCCAGTACATTTACTCTCCCGGGATGTGCTGGTTCATTCATCTTTCCTAGGATGTCCTCATCCATGTTACTCTCCTGGGATGTCCCAGTCCTCCTCCCTGATTGGACATGGCGGGGTTGAGGGTTGTTCCTGTTGCAGTCTGAATGAGTGCAATGTATCTAATTCCCCAGAAACCAGAACTTTTCAATCAGTGACACTGGAGCAATATTTTACATAGCTGGTTTTCGCCAGCATGACTGAGCTCAAAGTGTAACACAATCTATCAATCCACTCCATCTGGTTGTCTTTTCAATTTCACTCAGAGAAACTGAGAAGATGTTTGGTTGGCCAGGGGAGGTGGCGGGTTGGGTGCTGGGCAGAGGAAAGAAAGTAGCCACGTTGTCTGCTCCTGGTCACTATCCAGTGTCCCTGCTGGAAACAGAGGGTCTGTAACAGTCAAGTGAGGAAAAAGAAAGGACGTGGATCTGAGAGTTGTCTGTGTTGTTTACCCTCCAGTGCTCGCACAGGGGAGCTGTCTTTCCAAAGCACTATCTGTCTCAGCAGTGCCTGTCTCGAACCTCTCCCACCATCAGTCCAATTGTTTCAAGAAGGCAAATTTAACCTTTGACCACATCAACAAGCATCACCAAAAGAAGACATCAATATTAAGGAAAGAATTAATGAGCACAGAGCCTGGATGGTTGCGGGTTAAGTCTTCTCTTCAGGATGGTCCTGGAGTAATGAGCAGTTTTGGCAGAGGAAAGCAGGACCACCAGTGCTTGATGTGGTCCAGTCAGATGGTGATGGATGGCTGCACCAGTTGTGCACCAGATATACTTAAATCTTCACCTCTTGGAGTTTAGAAGCAGGGAGATCAACCAGGAAGGAAGAGAATAAAGGTAATTTTGGGAATAAGAGTGTAGAAGGTGGATATGAGGGAACGATTAAACCAGGTTGACGGCTGCAGAAGTACTGTGAATGGGGGGTCTTAGGGCAGAGAGTTGGGAATTAGAAATGCTGTCCAACTCACCTGGGGAAAAGTGTGTTCCAGGATTGGAAACTGATTGGTCCATGGACCCATGTGACCACTAGATCTCTGTAACTATTGGGTGGGTTTGTATGATGGAAACAAGTTATATCCTATGCCACTAAAGTTCGGTGTCTTTTCTGACCATCGGAATTGGGAGCCAGACTAAAGCACAGGGATTTTAAAGAAACTTCTGTCTGTAGTATTCTGAGAGAGTTTCCCCTGATGTGAGTGCGTGCGTGTTAGTAAAGTGAGCCAGCTCTCAGGAGTGTATGGGGTAGAATCAGACTCTGCTTTAGTTGGTGATGTGAATTATAATTAGATCCTTTAGGTGTTTGACTAATACCATGGATAATGCTTGTACTCTTCTGTCTGGAAGGCCTACTATCCTGAGTATGGTGAGGGAGTGGGGGTGAATCTCTACAGACCTGAGTTCCCTCAGCCCATCGTACCTCGATGTAATAACGGTGTGACATGTTCACCTTACACTCTTACAAGGTTCACTTCCTGCTCTGGGTGCGATCTTGAGTCATTTTGAAATGCTTTGTTATTTCGATTGATTCAATGTTTGACGCAAGCTGAATATTGTGTTGTTTGTCTGCTGTTTTATCAATCTTCTGTATAGATTTATAACTTAAAATAAATTCAGTTTTTTAACTTAATCCAAACTACCTAATTTGTCAGCATGGTGTGTTCCTATTCACTGAAATGCTCAGGAGCCTACAGTAAGAGTTCTGTGCACAATATATTGGTCAATGTCACTGTGGGCTGGTATACTTTCCCCATCAATAGGTTTATAATTTCCAGTTCACAAGAAGCAGAATGTTTTTCTGAGAAAGAAAGACTTGCATTTATATATCACTTTTCATGAACACAGGGTGTCCAAAAGGGCTTTACAGGCAATGAAGTGCATTTTGAAGTGCAATCACTTGTAATGAAAGAAACGTGGCAGCCAACGTATATACAGCAAGATCCCACAAACAGCCATGTGATGCTCACCAGATCATCTGTTGCTGTGACATAGATTGCAGGATCCATATTGGCCAGGACATCAGGGATAACTCCCCTGCTCTTCTACAAGATAGTGTCATGCGATCTTTTACATTCACCTGAGAGGACAGATGGGGGCATTGGTTTAAGATGGTACCTCTGACCGTACAGCACTCCCTCAGTACTGCACTGGACTGCCAGCCTCAGTGCTCAAGTCTCTGGAGTGAAACTTGAACCTACAAACCCCTGACTTAGAGATGAGAGTGCTAACTAAGCCATGGCTGACAATAACTTATAATAGTTCTCTAAAATTAGATTCAGTTTTTAAGGCGTTAGGTCCTAAGGCTGTGTACAGCTTGCTTTCCCCCTGTAAAGTGGCAGCCTGAAAGTTTGATTTGATTTGAAGTGGTAGTTAGAGCTGCAGGTGTCAGAGTTGTCTTTGTGTCTGGGTTCCTGAAGCTGTGAAAAGTGGTAAAGTCCCTGGTGTCTGGAGAAGTGAAACTGATGGAGAAAAGTGGATAGACTCCAGGAGTGAGGAACAACCTACAGACTCGGAATTGACAGAGGATTCCCACATCAAGCAAAAACCCAAACATCCTAAATCCCACTGACTCAAATAGAGCCACATTCCAGAACAACCATCTTCTTCTTGTGTTCTCTGCCCAAAGGCAGGTCTGACCCACAATGCCACAAGCTCCATCAAGGAAATGGCAAAGAGGCAGATCCTGAATCCACTCCAGCCGGAACAGGAATCGAACTCCGTGCTGTTGGCAATGATCTGATCCACACCAGCCCCCAACCCAACTGAGCCCACAGCCCTCCCAAGGAGTCTGAGTTTTGGTAGCAACATCCATGTTTAAATGCATGTTGTAGTCTGGAGCTATGGATAGTGATGGTCGAGGCTCCAATTTCTTTCCATCACATGACTGACCAGGAATCACCATTCCCCTTACCACCTGCCATTGCTATGTGTTGGAAGGATTTACAAGTTCATTTTCAACCTGTTTAGCCGTGTTATGAACACACCTTCCTTGGCCATGAAGTCTTGGAATGGGACTTGAACCCAATCAATAACCATTGACAGTCTGACAACCCTTGGTATTCCTGTGTGATATTGGTCTGCAGTGCATCCTCCCACCACTAGATGCAGTATAACTGGAGGACTGATCCCCCATCATAAAGCTGGGAAGGCACATTAGGCCAGGTGAGGGGTCAGGCCATGGATGTAGCATCAGGTGAGAGGTAAAAGACCAGCAGAGAGGTCTAGTGAGGAGTGAGAATCACTTTACAAATCACTTCCCCAGTTACAAAGTCAATCTCCAAGTCACATTCACTTCCCAAGTCACTTCTACAATCACAGAATGACAGCCCATGTCCTGCGCCCCCTCTCTTCTGTGCCGCCCTCTCCCACTTTCCTGGCCTCCCCATCTCTCCTTCATCCACTCTCTCCTGTGTCCCTCCATCAGGCAGCTGTAGCAGGTCCCCTTTTGTGAAGGACAATATCTGGGCTTTGAGGAGAATCTGAAAGTTTTCATGTTTTTATTTTGATGCTATTTAGCCAATTTCATTTATTTTTAATTGACTTCATTACGTGGAGTGGTTGAGGTAAATGTCATAGATGCCTTAAATAGGAAACTACACATGAGGGAGAAAGGAGCAGAAGGATATGCTGATACGATGAGCTGAAGAGAGGTGAGCGGAGGCTTGTGTGAAGCATAAACACCAGCATGGACCATTTGGGCCAAATGGCCTGTTTCTGCACTGTAATTCTATGTATGTAACTTTCTGTGGTTGGATTTGAACTCACAATCTTTAGATTGTTCATCCAGCACCATAGCAATTCTGCTGCCAAACCTGGAGACACAATTATCAAAATGTCTTTCAATACCTTCTTAAGGCCCCAGCCCTTTTCTTCAAACCCTTCCAACTCTGCAAGACTTTATATTTCCATTCTTTTCTGATTCTCACCCCAGTGACTGTCAGGCCACGACTGGCCAGGCCATTGGTCATGACTGTCACTGAGCTGTTTTAATTGGTTTTTAATTACATCTTCCAGTTGATGACACCCAACTGTATCACCCATAAAGAACAATGGCTCCTTTACTCTACCAGGTTTAATCTGATTTAGAACAAAGTCCTTTTCATTCGGACTAGATACCTCAGTGTCTCGGTATTCCCATCTCAAGAGGTTTTCTTTCAATGTCCTCATACTTCAACTGAAAACATTTTCAAAATTGAGAGTTTATAACTTACATTCCTCAAAATCAATGAATCATTCCTATTGTTTATTATGTGGATAAATCAAAATACATCAGTCAAAAATCATCAATTACATAGGTTGTTAACATAACTTATTATTTACATAACTCAATCAGGGCTTATTCAAAGCTTTGAATTGATCTTAATACTGTGACACAACAATGCAGGATACAAAATGACTGAAGAAGCCACGATTCTTCATCTCAAAATGGCCTCCCTGACCTTGTATCTTTAACTCAATCAAAACAATTGGCTTTAATGGATTTACTTTAATAAAAATTGAACCCTTTAGTGAAAATCTAATTCCAACCTCCCCAAAACTACCTACAGACGGAGAGAGAGGAAGGAGAGAATTACTCCCTCTCTCCCTCCTGTGCATGTGCTGATCCTACCACTGCACGTCATCGCTGCCTTGGACCCTGTGGGTCTTCCTCTACTGATCTGCTGTCAGAAACATCTGAGACCATACACCTCACACTGATATTGTCAGTTTGAAATCGTCTGAGGATGAAGAATGCTATTCCCACACTAGAAATCTCTGTTAAATCTTTACTGGGGGAACTGAGACGGCAGCTACAATAAGTGAGGTTTTATTCAGATGGGACAATGACAAGTTTAAATCCCCACCTGATCTGTTGCTCAAAGTCGCCTCCGTTTCACAGGTCAGTTTCCCAAGCTTCAGGAAACTCATGTTACTCCAGAAATATTTGGAGCAATTTGAATTTTAAACAATGTTCCATGTGGTGTGTAGAATGTTTACTGCCCTCAAACCTTTATTTATATATGATGACTTCAGGTCATATTAATATGGGAAGCCACAGTGTAAAAAGGGATTTATCCAAACATCTCCCTTTTTGTTTGCAAGATACTCCACATAATTAGTTCATTAAGAAAATTATCACACTTGAACAAGCAAATGCTTTGCTCTTTCTAGTCTGTTCCAAATTTCTTCTGTCCCTACACACACATTGCACATATAATCTTTAAAATTTTCAGGTCTTCACTTCCAAATGATATCCCTGCAAATGAAGTAACATCATTTGTAAACACTTTGGACCAGATGGAAGATGTTTGAGAAAGATGCTTTGAAGTGGCTTGTGGTCAGATTCTAATATCACTTTCTCTCTCCCAAACAGGTACTGTTTGAAATGCTCAGAAGCAAAGACAATAGCCAGGCTCTCTTTCTCAGTCTGTGAATAGCGTCATTCAGTTTGTGTTAATGCTCTGGATACAAACACAAATGGTTGTCCTTGCTGCATGAGGGTTGCTCCAAGTCCTGTTTCACTGGCATCTCACTGCAGGGTGACTTCATCATTGACATCATCGTACCTCAGCACTGGCATTGTTGTCACTAGTTGTTTGATGTGAGTGAAAGCTGCTCCTTGTTCTGTGCCCCAATATCACTGAACACCCTTTGCAGTGAGTTTGTGTAGATATTCACACTCTGATGACAGACTGACAAGATCTTGTTCCCATGAAAACTTCGTGAATGTTTGTCAGACACCTCACACTTGAACAATTACTTCTGTGTGAATGCGTTGGTGTACATGAAGAGTTCGAGGCTGTGAGAATGATTTGTTACACACCTCACACGTGAATGATTTCTCCCCTGTGTGAATGCGTTGGTGTGTGCGGAGACTCGATGACCGCGAGAATGATTTATCACAAACCTCACACGTGAATGGCTTCTCCCCAGTGTGAATGCGTTCGTGTGTGCGGAGGTACGATGAATTAGAGAACCATTTGCAGCACACTTCGCACATGAATGGTTTCTCCCCTGTGTGAATGCGCTGGTGCACACGGAGCTCCGTTGACTGGGAGAATGATTTCTCACACACCTCACATGTAAATGGTTTCTCCCCTGTGTGTATGCGTTGGTGTACATGGAGGTTCGATGACAGCGAGAATGATTTGTCACAAACCTCACATGTGAATGGTTTCTCCCCAGTGTGAATGCGTTGGTGTCCCTGGAGGGCCGATGAATCCGAAAACGATTTGTCACACATCTTACAAGTGAATGGCTTCTCGCCCGTGTGAATGCGTTGGTGTACATGGAGGTTTGATGCCTGTGAGAATGATTTGTCACAAACCTCACATGTGAATGGTTTCTCCCCTGTGTGAATACGTTGGTGACCTCGGAGGGCCGATGAATCTGAGAACGATTTGTCACACATCTTGCACGTGAATGGTTTCTCCCCTGTGTGAATGCGTTGGTGTGTGCGGAGACTCGATGACCGCGAGAATGATTTATCACAAACCCCACACGTGAATGGCTTCTCCCCAGTGTGAATGCGTTCGTGTGTGCGGAGGTACGATGAATTTGAGAATGATTTATTGCACACTCCGCATTTGAATGGTTTCTCCCCTGTGTGAATGCGTTGGTGCACACGGAGTTCCGTTGACTGGGAGAATGATTTATCACACATCTCACATGTGAATGGTTTCTCCCCTGTGTGGATGCGTTGGTGTACATGGAGGTTCGATGACAACGAGAATGATTTGTCACAAACCTCACATGTGAATGGTTTCTCCCCTGTGTGAATGCGTTGGTGTCCCCGGAGCGCTGATGAATCCGAAAATGATTTGTCACACATCTTACACATGAATGGCTTCTCGCCCGTGTGAATACGTTGGTGTACATGGAGGTTTGATGCCTGTGAGAATGATTTGTCACAAACCTCACATGTGAACGGTTTCTCCCCAGTGTGAATGCGTTGGTGACCTCGGAGGGCCGATGAATCCGAGAACGATTTGTCACACATCTTGCATGTGAATGGTTTCTCACCTGTGTGAATGCGTTGATGTACACGGAGATTTGATGCCTGTGAGAACGATTTGTCACAAACCTCACATGTGAATGGTTTCTCCCCAGTGTGAATGCGTTGGTGTCCCTGAAGAGCTGATGAATCCGAGAACGATTTGTCGCACACTTCACACATGAATGGTTTCTCCCCAGTGTGAATACGTTGGTGTACACGGAGGGTCTGGGACCGCGAAAATGATTTGTTGCACATCAAACACATGAATGGTTTCTCCCCAGTGTGGACTGTCTGATGGAACAGGAGTTTCAATGACTGAGAGAATGATTTGTTACACACATCACACTTGAACGGTTTCTCCCCTGTATGAATGCGTTGGTGTATGCGGAGGTTCGATGAGTCAGAAAATGATTTGTCACAGACATCACACGTGAATGGTTTCTCCCCTGTGTGAACACGTTGGTGTACACGGAGATTTGATGACTGTGCAAATGATTTGTCGCACACTTTGCATATGAACGGTTTCTCTCCTGTGTGAATCCTCTGGTGTCTCAGAAGCTTGGAGGAATTGGTAAAAGTCGCCTCACACACCTCACACCTGAGGAGTTGCTTCCCCATGTGAATCCCCTGGTGTATCAGGAGACTCGAAGATGTCACAAAAGCTTCATCACACATCTCACACTTAAACCGTTTCTCTTCCATCTGGCTGCCCTTGACGTAACAGTGGTTGTAAGAGATGCACTTTGTGTGCTACGAGATCTTATGAGCCCATGGAGTCCTCCTCACACACCTCACACTTGAACAGCCTCTCACCAGTAAGAATGAGTCAGTGGTTCATGTGGCTCGATGAATGATTGAAACTCTCACCACACTTGGAGCCACTTACACTTCTTCCCAGCCTCACCCTCACGATCACCCACAGCTGAACCTTTGGAAAGGTTGGTTCTGATGGAAGGTTCCACACCACTGACCAGTTTCAGATCTGATGATATGTCAAAGTTCCCCTGACCCGACCGATTTCCAGATGATGGTTTCACTGCCCAACTTTCTCTGTGTTGAGCAATGCTGTGAAGGGACTGGATGTCTTCCCACAGTTGTGCAGTTGTACCTTGGGTGATGGTCAGGATCTATCTGTGGTGTCTATCCTCTCTGTATTCTCTGGTGTAGTACGGTGCAATCCTTCTGTAAAACAGGAAAAGGAAACATGATTTCCTCCAACTCCCCCTCCTCCTTTGTTGAAGGGACTGACTCCTCAGTTAGAGACTGTTCCACAGTCTGCTATTCCCCTGTGTGGGGGATCAGATACAAGTCCTTTCTTTTTCCTCACTTGACTGTCACACACCCTCTGTTTCCAGCAGGGACACTGAATAATGACCAGGAGCAGACCACGTGGCTACTTTCTTTCTCCCACCCAGTCCCCCATCTTCCCAGACAACGTGAGGACAATGGAAAAGACAGTCGGGTGGAGTGTAAAACGGGCTATCAATTCACTATGAGCTTGAGTAGTGCTGGTGAAGACCAGTTTTACCATTAGAGTATGTGCTTAATATAAAAAACACTCAGGAGTAATGTTAATTCAACAGAGATTTTGAAATTTCTCATCTTGTTTTCAAAAATTATTTGAAGAAAACACACTGGGCAGGAACTGCAAGAAGCTAAGGAAAATATTGCTTCAGTGTAGCTGATTGAAGGGTTCTGGTTTATCCTGGGAAATTAGATACACTGCACTCACTCAGACTGCACATCCCAAATTCAGCTATCAGCCACAGCACTGGGCAAAACTATCAAATCCAAGCCCAGCCTTTTGGGAAAGGCTGAGACCTTCAGGTAAAATCTTTAGAGAAGGCAATAAGAGGCGTTACAATAAATATGTCAACAGGCACAGCAGCCGAATTGCTCTGGTGCTGGATTAACAATCCAGAGATTGAGAGTTCAAATCCAACCACAGAAAGTTACAAACATAGAATTACAGTGCAGAAACAGGCCATTCTGGTTTTTCTGCTCCTCTCACCCTTCATTTCACCCTATCAGCATATCCTTCAGTTCCTTTCTCCCTCATCTGCTTATTTAGTATTCCCTTAAAGGCATCTGTGCTATTCAGAGCCCAAAACTGGCTATCCTTGAGGTGCAGTGAGCCATCAGCAGCAGCAGGATTGTATCCCACCAAAATCTCACAGCCCGGCACAGCCCTCATTCCATGATTATCATCTAACCAGTAGATCAGCATGTCAGTAGCAGCATTGGCTCCATCTCTGCCACTTCCTCTCTGTTCACTGCCTTCTCTCTACCTGGGCTGAGATCAGGAACTACCCTCAACTTCACCTCCGAACCCATCCATGCAGGGAAGGGACTGCAGCCTGAAGGTGCATTCTTCAGTGCTCCTTGACACACTGAGTTTGAACAAGTGTGCAGCCATTCCTACCCTACTCTACTGCCAGTTATAGGTTATAAGCCGATCTCCCTTTACAGTGAGTCTGCCCCCTCATTGGGAGACTGCCTCACAGTGAGGGTCAGTAGGATAGTGAACCATGAGAGGAATCACGCTCATTCAATTGAATGCCTGGTCACTTTCTGACTTATTACACAACAATAATAAACAACAATAACTTGCAATTATATAGCACCTTCAACATTGTTCAACGTCCCAAGGTGCTTTGCAAGAGCGTGAACAATATTTGGGAGCTTGTTGTGCACATACTGGCCACCAGGCTTCCTAGGTTGCAACAGTGACTGCACTCTTAACATGTAAAGTTTTAAAGTTGTAAAGAGCTTTGGGGCATCTGGTGGTTGTGAAAGGCTCTATATAAATGCAAGTCTTTTTTTCTTTTCTGAGCAGGTTACAGAGATCGGGTTGTGCGAGGTCTTGGAGGGATTTGAAAAGACAGGAAACATCCAGATCCCAACACACAGACAGAACTGACCATTCAGTCTACAGGATAATAACCAGCTCCCAACACACACACACAGAACTCAACAATAGGAAATCAGTAAGAATCCTCAGACACTCTGCACCTCCCAGATAATTACACCTCATCTTCTCATATTCAGTAATGACCCATCAACAAAACTCAGCCTGTAAATCAGAAGGGAAATGTTTCCAATAAACACACTCAATATCCAACACACAGCTCCAGTCAAACAGTTCAGCACAAAGCACCGAGTAAACAGCTCTCTCAGCTGGATCTTCTCACACAGCATAAGGGGCATTTACACACCTGATTCCCCACAGGATAGTCAGACTGCCTGAACATTAGTGTGGATATTATGTGATGTAATTATTATAAATTCTCTTCCTTCACTCACCATCTCCTCACTTGGTTTTCAGTCCCTACAGGAAGTGAACCAGCTGTGGAAGAGGAAGAGGAGTGAATGAGCAGAGTGGGTGGGCTCTCTGATCGACGTCTCTCACAGCCAATCCAAATATTTCTGGAGTAACATGAGTTTCCTGAAGTTTGGGAAACTGACCAGTGAAATATAGGCGACTTTGAGCAGCAGATCAGGTGGGAATTAAACTTGTCATTGTCCCATCTGAATAAAACCTCACTTATTGCAGCTGCTGTCTCTGTTCCCCTGGTAAATGTTTGACAGAGATTTCTAGTGTGGAAATAGCATTCTTCATCCTTGGAGGTTTTCAAAATGACAACATCAGTGTGGGATGTGTAGCCTCGGATGTGGTTGACAGCAGATCAGAAGAGGAAGACACACAGCATCCAAGGCAGCGATGACATGCAGTGGTGGGATCAGCAGATCTACAGGAGAGAGGGACACAGGAGACAAGGGGCCCAGGAGAGAGGGGGCACAGGAGAGAGGGGGTACATGGGAGAGAGGAGGACACGGCAGGGGGGCACATGAGAGAGGGGGCATGTCAGAGAGGGGGCAGGAGAGGGAGAAGGGGACATGGGAGAGAGGGTCAGGGGAGAGGGAGGGGGACATGGGAGAGAGGGGTGACGGGAGAGAGGGGTAACCAGGAGAGGGGGTAAGCAGGAGAGAGGGGTCACGGGAGAGAGGTGTACACGGGAGAGAGGGGGACATGGGACAGAGGAACAGAGAGTGGCAAGGAGATTTAGCTAGTGCTGGGGGAGTGATTCTGTTTCTTGAGGAGTGAATCTGGGACTTGTGCAGTTACTCTGACTAGGGGAGTGATTCTGTGCTCTGGAACTGACTCTCTGCTCAGAGAGTAACACTGCGACCTGGGGAGTTACTGTGACTCTGAGATAGAAACATAGAAACTAGGAGCAGGAGTAGGCCATTTGGCCCTTTGAGCCTGCTCCGCCATTCATTATGATCATGGCTGATCATCCGACTCAATAGTCTGTTCCCGCTGTCTCTCCATACGCTTTGATCCCCCTTTCACCCCAAGAGCTATATCTAACTCCTTCTTGAAAACATACAATGTTTTGGTCTCAACTACTTTCTGTGAAAATGAACTTCACAGGCTCACCACTCTCTGGGTGAAGAAATTTCTCCTCATCTCAGTCCTAAATGATCTACCTCATACCCTCAGACTGTGATCCCTGCTTCTGGACTCCCCCACCATCGGGAACATCCTTCCTGCATCTACCCTGTCCAGTCCTGTTAGAATTTTATAGACTTCTATGAGATCCCCCCTCATTCTTCTGAACTCCAGCGAATATAATCATAATCGACTCAATCTCTCTTCATATGTCAGTCCCGCCATCCCAGGAATCAGTCGGGTAAACCTTCGCTGCACTCCCTCTGTAGCAATACATCCTTCCTCAGATAAGGAGGCCAAAACTGCAAATAATATTCCAGGTATGGGCTCACCAAGGCCCTGTACAATTGCAGCAAGACATCCCTGTTCCTGTACTCTAATCCTGTCGCTCTGAAGGCCAACATACCATTTGCCTTCTTTACTACCTGCTGCACCTGCATGTTTACCTTCAGCGACTGGTGTACAAGGACACCCAGGTCTCGTTGCACATTCCCCTCTCTCAATTTATAGCCATTCAGATAGTAACCTGCCTTCCTGTTTTTGCTACCAAAATGGATAATCTCACATTTATCCACATTATACCGCATTTGCCATGCATTTGCCCAGTCACTCAGCTTGTCCAAATCACACTGAAGAATCTCTGCATCCTCCTCACAGTTCACCCTCCCACCCAGCTTTGTGTCATCTGCAAATCTGTAGATATTACATTTAATTCCCTCATCTAAATCATTAATATATATTGTGAATAACTGGGGTCCCAGCACCGATCCCTGTGGTACCCCACTAATCACTGCCTGCCATTTGGAAAAAGACCCGTTTATTCCTACTCTTTGTTGTCTGCCAACCAGTTTTCTATCCATCTCAATACACCACCCCGAATCCCATGCGCTTCAATTTTACATGCCAATCTCTTATGTGGGACTTTGTTGAAAGCCTTTTGAAAGTCCAAATAAACCACATCCACTGGCTCCCTCTCATCAACTCTACTAGTTACATCCTCAAAAAATTCCAGTAGATTTGTCAAGCATGATTTCCCTTTCATAAATCCATGCTGCCTCTGTCCGATTCTGCCACTGTTCTCCACATGCTCAGCTATTAAATCTTTTATAATGGACTCTAGAATTTTCCCCACTACTGACGTCAGGCTGACTGGTCTATAACTTTCTCTCTGCCTCCCTTTTTAAATAGTGGGGTTACATTAGCTACCCTCCAATCTGTAGGAACTGTTCCAGAGTCTGTAGAATCTCGGAAGATGACCACCAATGCATCCACTATTTCTAGGACTACTTCCTTAAGTACTCTGGGATGTAGATTATCAGGCCCCAGGGATCTATCAGCCTTCAATCCCATCAATTTCCCCAATACCATTTCCCTACTAATACTGATTTCTTTCAGTTCCTCTGTTTCACTAAACCCTGTGTTCCCCAACATTTCTGGTCTGTTATTAGTGCCTCCTTTGTGAAGACAGAACCGAAGTATGTATTTAGTTGGTCATTTCTTTGTTCCCCATTATAAATTCCCCTGTTTTTGACTGTAAGAGACCTACATTTGTCTTCACCAATCTTTTTCTCTTCACACGCCTACAGAAACTTTTATAGTCAGTTTTTATGTTCCCTGCAAGCTTACTCTCATACTCAATTTTCCCCTTCTTAATCAATCCCATGTCCCTCTTTTGCTGAATTCTAAACTGCTCCCAATCATCAGGTTTGTTGTTTTTTTCTGGCCAAGTTGTAAGCCTCTACCTTACATTATTATTATCTCTAATTTCCCTTGTAAGCCATGGTTTGGCCACCTTCCCTGTTTTACTTTTGCACCAGACAGGAATAAACAATTGTTGCAGTTCACCCATGTGCTCTTTGAATGTTTGCCATTGCCTATCCACTGTCATCCCTTTACGTAATGTTTCCCAATCCACCATAACCAACTCGCACCTCATACCATTGTAGCTTCCTTTGTTAAGATTCAGGACCCAAGTCTCAGAATCAACTACGTCACTCACCATCTTGATGAAGAATTCTATCATATTATGATCGCTCAACCCAAGGGGCCTCGCACAACTAGATTGCCAATTATTCCGTTCTCATTACACAATACCCAGTCTGGGATGGCTTGTTCTCTTGTTGGTTCCTCAATGTATTGGTCCAGAAAAACATCCTGTATGCACACCTCTTCTATGGTATTGTTACTAATTTGATTTGCCCAATCTATATGCATTAAAGTCACCCATAATTACAGATGTTCCTTTATTGCATGCGTCTCTAATTTCCTGTTTAATGCCATTCCCAACATCACCACTACAGTTTGGGGGTCTATATACAACCTCCACTAATGTTTTTTTTGCCCCTTAGTGTTTCTCAGCTCTACCCATACAGATTCCACATCGTCGGAGCTAATATTTTTCCTCACTATTGCGTTAATTTCCCCTTTAACCAGAGATGGAGTCCAGAGTGACCAACTCTCAGGAAATAAATTCAAGGACACTTCGACCGTGGAGCAAGAGGGACAGTCCTGCTGGGATGAGCAGGATGCCGGGAGGGGGGAGGCGAAATGGGGGCTGGGCAGTGCTGGTCAGAACGGGGTGTGTGGGTGCTGGTGAGAGCAGGGGTTGCTCTCCGACAAGAGCCGCCCAAAAACTAGTTTCTGATGAAAGGTCATCTCGAGCTGAAATGTGAACTCTGTTTCTCTGCACAGATGCTGCCTGACCAGCTGAGAATTTCCAGCATTTTTTGTTTTGATTCTAGTTTTTAAAGCACAGAAACAGACCATTCGGCCCATCTACTTTCTACCAGTGCTTATGCTCCGCATGAGCTTTCTCCCTCCCTATTTTATCTCCCCCTATCAGCAGATCTTTCTATTCCTTTCTCCCTCATGTACTTACCTGGCTTCCCATCAAATTCATCAAAACTATTTGCCTCAACCTTTTCAGAGGATTTCTCAGATTTGAACTCCCGAACGCTGGGCTCCAACCACCATTGCGCGCGTCAGAACTACAACTCCCATCAGACACCACAAGTTGGGGCTCTCTTTTTCAGATTCACAGAATTTTAACCGCACAGAATTCGGCCCATCATATCTGCACTGGCTTGCCAAATGAGCATTATGACCCAGTGCCATTGCCCTGCCTTTTCCCCATTCCCCTGATATTGCATCTATTCAAATAATCATCTAATGTCCTCTTGAAAGCCTCGATTGAACCTGCCCCCACCACACTTCCAAGCAGTGCATTCCAGACCCAAGCCACTCGTTGTGTGAAAAAGTTTTTTCTCAAATCACATTTGTATTGTGTGATTGCACGACAGAGGGTAGAGAGGAGATTTACAGAGGATATTAGGTGGAATGGCGAATTTCAGCGATGAGGAAAGATTGGGCTGGGTACTTTCTTTGGGACAGAGGAGGCTGAGGTGAGATTTAATTGAGGTGGATAAATTAATGAGGGGGCATAACTGGTGGTGGGTGGGGCGGGGGGAGGGCTGAAATTGAAATTGGTAAAAGTATTAGCAGGGACTTGAGGAGAACTCATTGCCCGAAAGGTGGAAGAGACCGAAAGCCTCATCAGCAGGTTCACATGCAAAATGGAGGTTCAGTTCTTCATATTTGTTCATGGGATATGGGTAATGGATAATGGGCAGAAAAGAAAGGGTCGGAATAAACAGGACATTTTCAGGTTGGCAGATTGTAAGGAGAGGGATAACACAGGGATTAGTGCTGGGTGCTTCCACAATTTTCAATCAACATCAGTGACTTCAATGAGGGAACTGCATATAACGTATCCAGGTTTACTGACGATACAGAGATAGGTGGGAAAATAAACAGTGAGAGAGATGCAAAGACACGGGAGGGGGGTAGAGACAAGGTTGGGTGAGAAGGTGGCAGGTGGAATGCAGTGGAGTGAAGCTCGAAGTTATTCACTTTGATCTGATAAATGAAAAAAAAGCTGAATAATGTTTCACAACGGAGAGCGATTGGGAAATGATTGTGTTCAGAGGGATCTGGGTGTCCTTGTATATCAATCCCAGAAAGTTAACATATAGGTATGGTCAGCAGTTAGGAAGATAACTCGTACATGAGCTTATCAGGGACTGCAGGGAAAAGGTTAAAAGAGAAGTTGTACTATAACTCCACAGTGCAGCAAAGTAAGTTGCATTTACAATTCACAACCGCCCGACATCTCTCAGCACCTTTGCTGCCAATGAAAGGCTTTGGAAATGTAGTCATTGCTGTAATGTAGGAAATGTGGCAGCCAACTTGTGCACAGGGAAATTCCAACACAGAAATAACCAGTTCATCTGTGTTTGTGATGCTGACTGAAGGATAAATATTGGCCCTCTTCTTTTAATCTTTGTTCCCTCTTTTTTATCTCTTTCTCCAGCTCCCATTCCATCCTGCTGCTCCTCACTGCACAAGCGCATGGGTAATGTTTTTTTGCCCCTTAGTGTTTCTCAGCTCTACCCATACAGATTCCACATCGTCGGAGCTAATATTTTTCCTCACTATTGCGTTAATTTCCCCTTTAACCAGAGATGGAGTCCAGAGTGACCAACTCTCATGGGTAATGTAGTTCCTGCCGGGTGAGGCTGTCTCCACAGCGCCTGTGCAGGACCAGCAGGTGCAGCTCATCAGAAAAAGTAAAAACAAAAAACTGCGGATGCTGGAAATCCAAAACAAAAACAGAATTAGCTGGAAAAACTCAGCACATCTGGCCGCATCAGCGGAGAAGAAAAGAGTTGATGTTTCGAGTCCTCATGACACTTCATCAGAAAAGGTCTGCCCGCTCCTCTCTGATTGGTTCATCCACCTGTAGGTGGGGTTTCAACAAATTTCTAGTCCCTGGATTGACTGTGAGAGGCGTCAACATGTGAGTCCTGGACAAAACAGAATTACCTGGAAAAACTCAGCAGGTCTGGCAGCATTGGCGGAGAAGAAAAGAGTTGACGTTTCGAGTCCTCATGACCCTTCAACAGAACTAGGATGTGAGTCCCAGCCCCGCCTTCCTCCTCCTCAGTGAATCCCTGTTGGGACTGAAAATTAAATGAGAAGACAGTGAGTGAAGGAGCAAAACTTATATAGGCTTTATCCCTTAATATCCACACTAATATTCAGGACTGAATATCCAGTGAGTGAAGGAGCAGAGTTTATACAGATTGTATCCCATAATATCCACACTAATGTTCAGGACTGAATATCCAGTGAGTGAAGGAGCAGAGTTTATACAGATTTTATCCCATAATATCAACAATGTTCAGGACTGAATATCCAGTGAGTGAAGGAGCAGAGTTTATACAGATTGTATCTCATAATATCCACACTGATATTCAGGACTGAATATCCAGTGAGTGAAGGAGCAGAGTTTATACAGATTGTATCTCATAATATCCACACTGATATTCAGGACTGAATATCCAGTGAGTGAAGGAGCAGAGTTTATACAGATTGTATCCCATAATATCCACACTAATGTTCAGGACTGAATATCCAGTGAGTGAAGGAGCAGAGTTTATACAGATTGTATCCCATAATATCCACACCAATGTTCAGGGTTGAATATCCAGGGTGAAGGAAGATTTTTGTGATGTATCGTCTCTGGATAGTTTCCTGGTGGTGGAGAGGATTGGTATTGAGTCTCATGGTAGCAGCTCTGATGACGGGAACGGCTGTGTTCTTGATCCTGTCGAGACTCTTCAGTGTTGTTGCAGATCTTTCCACCCAGGTAATTGGTGCCAGGGTTTTCCTGATGTATCTGATTTTCCTCTTATTATTGGACTTCATAGTGATTGTTTATCATTGTTTGCTAGGTCACTTCAGAGGGCAGTTCAGAGTCAACCATGTTATGTGGGACTGGATTTACATGCAGACCAGGCCAGGCAGCTCTCTGAGGATCCCTTCCTTGATGGGCAATATTTGGGTTTTGAGGAGAACCTGAAAGTTTTCATGTTTTTATTTTGATTCTATTCCACAAATATCAAAGTGTATTAAATTTAGTTTCACAATATGACGTGGTTGAGGAGAATAGCATAGATACCTTTAAGGGGAAACTAGATAGGAACATGAGGGAGAAAGGAACAGAAGGATATGCTGATAGGGTGAGATGAAGAGGGGTGAGAGGAAGCTCGTGTTTAGCATAAACACCAGCATCGACCAACTGGGCTGAATTGCCTGTTTCTGCACTGCAATTCTATGTGTGTAACTTTCAGTGGTTAGATTTGAACTCTCAATCTCTGGATTGTTAATCCAGCACCATAGCAATTTGGCTGTCATACCTGGAGACACATTGATTGAAATGTCTTCTAATGCCTTCTTTAAAGATATTAACTGAAGGCCTCAGCGTTTCACAAAAGCCTGGGCTTCGATTTGATCGTTTTACCCAATGCTATGGCTAATAGCTGAATTTGGGATGTGCAGTCTGAGCAAGTGCAGTGTATCTAATTTGCCAGGATAAACCAGAACCCTTCAATCAGCTACACTGAAGCAATATTTTCCTTAGCTTCTAGCACTTCTTGCCCAATGTGTTTTCTTCAAATAATTTTGGAAAACGGGGAGAAATTTGAAAATCTCCATTGAATTAACATTTCTCCTGAGTGTTTTTCATATCATACACATTTTCGAAGGGTAAAACAGGTCTTCATCAGCACAACTCAAGCTCAAAGCAAAATTATATGAAGTTTGTACTTCATCAAAAATATTTTTTTGCTGCTAAGAAGATGAGGGGCTGGGCAGAGGAAAGAAAGTAGCCATACTGTCTGCTCCTGGTCACTATCCAGTGCCCCTGCTGGAAACAGAGGGTGTGTGACAGTCAAGTGAGGAAAGAGAAAGGATTTGTATCTGATCCCCCAAAAAGGGGAATAGCAGACTGGCACTCACTGTAGAACAGTCTCTAACTGAGGAATCAGCCCCCTCAGCAAAGGAGGAGAGGGAGTTGGAGGAAATCATGTTTCCTTTTCCTGTTTTACAGAAGGATTGCACCGTACTACACCAGAGAATACAGAGAGGATAGATACTATCTGACGGTCAGATCGATCCTGACTTTCATCCAAGGAACAACTGCACACAACTGTGGGAAGACATCCAGTCCCTTCACAGCATTGCTCAACATAGAGAAGATTCGACAGTGAAACCATCATCTGGAAATCGGTTGGGTCAGGAGAACTTTGACATATCATCAGATCTGAAACTGGTCAGTGGTGTGGAACCTTCCATCAGAACCAACCTTTCTGAAGATTTGGCTGTGGGTGATTGGTCAGGTTGAGGCTGGGAAGAAATGTGAGTGGGCTCCATGTGTGATGAAAGCTTCAATCATTTATCGAGCCTCATGAACCACTGACTCATTCCTACAGCTGGGAATCTGTGGAAATGTAAGCTGCCTGACGAGGGCGCCTCAGGCTCATAACATCGCCGAACGTTCAAGGTGCAACTGTTGTACCAGCTGGAATGCAAGGGCAGCCAAATGACAGAGAAACCATTCAAGTGTGAGATGAGTGACCGTGCTTTTGCACAGTTATCAGGGCTTGTGAATCACCCAATGCATTCACACTGAGGAGAAGCCATTCATGTGCGAGGTGTGTGACAAATGCTTCTCAAATTCTTGGATGCAAGCATGGATGCTTTCACACAAGGGAGAAACCCTTCATGTGTGGTTTGTGTTAAATAATTCTCGCAATCAGCGACCCTTCGTATGCGCTCACACAGGAGAAACCTTTCATGTTTCAGGTGTATGACAAAGCTTTCACACAGTCATCAAGCCTCCTGGTCCACCAGACAGTCCATACAGGGGAGAAACCCTTCAAATGTGAGGTTTGTGTCAAAGCTTTCACAACATCTGCGAGGCTCCTCATACATCAAAGCATTCACACTGGGGATAAACCATTCACATGCAAAGTTTGTGACAAGCCCTTCTTGAACTCATCAACCCTCTGCACACACCAACACCTTCACACTGGGGAGAAACCATTCAAGTGTGAGGTTTGTAATAAGAGCTTTGCACCATTACCAGACCTGGTGAGTCGCCAGTGCATCCACAGGGGAGAAAAAAAGCAGTAAAATATAAGCAAAATACTGCAGATGCTGGAGATCTGAAATAAAATCAGCAAGTGCTGGAAAATCTGAGCTGGTCTGGCTGTGGGGAGAGAAACAGATTTAAAATCTCGAGTCCAATATGACACTACTTCAAAACTGCAACTGAGAAGAAAACATTCACATGTGAGATGTGTAATAAGGGCTTTGGTCAGTTATGAGGCCTGTTGGATCACTGTCGCATTCACACAGTGGGAAATCCAAGTGAGATGAGTGACTGAATCTTCACACAGTCAGCAACGCTCATGAAACACTGATATATCCACACTGATGAAGAGATGTTTCAGTCAGAGGTGTGTGACAATGGTGCATTGAATAGCATAGGAGGCCATTCTGCCTGTCATGTGTATGCTGGCCCTCTGAAGGATCAATTCACCTATTGCCACTCCCCTACCTTTTCCCCATAGCCCTGTACATTTTTCCTTTTCAGATAATGATCCAATTCCCTCTTGAAAGCCTCGATTGAACCAGCCTCCTCCACATTCTTTCAGGCAGTGCATTCCAGATCCTAAAAAATCACTGCATAAAAAGGTTTTTCCTCATGTCTCCTTTGCTTCTTTTGCAAATCTGTGACCTCTAGTTCTCAATCTTTCCAGCAATTGGAACAGTTTTCACCTATCTATCCTGTCCAGACCCCTTTTGAATTCCTCAACATCCTCTTCTCCAAGGAGAACAGTCCAAATTCCAATCTATCTAAGTAACTGAAGTTTCATCCTTGGAACCATTCTCATGAATCTTTTCTGCATTCTCTCTAATGCCATCACTTCCTTCCTAAAGTACTGTGCCCAGAACTGGACACAATATTCCAGCTGAGTCTGAATCAGTGTTTGATACAGGTTTAACATAACTTCCTTGCTTTTGTACTCTATGCCCCTATTGATAAAGCCCATGATGCTGTTTGTTTATTAACCCCGTTCTCAACCTATCCTGCTAACTTCGATTATTTATGCACATATTCACCCAGGTCCCTCTGCTCCTGCACTCCTTTTAGAATTGTGCCCTTTATTTTATATTGTTTCTCTGCATTCTTGCTATCAAACTGAATCACTTCATACTTTCTGCATTAAATTCCGTCTGCTACTTGTCCGCCCATTCCACCAACCTATGTCCTTTTGAAATTCTACATTTTCTTCCTTACATTTCACAATGCTTCCAAGTTGCGTATTGTCTGCAAATTTTGAAATTATGCCCTGTACACCAAGGTCTCTGCCATTAATACCGAACGCTGACTTTCAGATACAGTGACAATGGAGGCACTTGGGCCCTTTCTCAGGTTATGATCTCCATGGAGACCGATAACTTTTAAAGAGAAATTTGGATTTCCAGTCAATAGCTGAAAGGATGACACTTCAAAATTTCATGTTTCAAAACTTTTACTGTATCAAATGACCAAACAAAAACACTATTGACTCAACACTATTTTCTTTTGTAGACAACTTATACTCTCAACTCTGGAAATGTTTTACTTATCACACGTCACATTCTACATGGAGTTAAAGTTCTTGTAACAAACAGTTCACGGTTCCTCCAGCTTCCAAAGGGGTTGCTTCCTTTATACTTTCTCAGCCAGGTAACTTCTAATCCGAGAACTACCTTTCACTATGAGGATTACATTGTTTATTCCTTACTCTAGCTCTAAGCTAGGCAAATCTTCCAGTCTCTTTTAACTCCTCACGAACATGCGTTCTGCATTGTGAGGTTTTAGAGTCAGCATTTTCTTTGCTTAAGATGAGGCGTAGATCTGCTGATGTCTTCAGAGATCAAAAGTTTAGGTGAAGGACTTGTCACAAACATTACACCTGAAGCGTTTTTCCCCTGTGTGGATCCACTGGTGTCCCAGTAGGATCCCAAAGACACCAAGAAAGCTTTATCAGAAACTTCACACCTGAAGGATTACTCCCCTGTGTGGATCCTCTGATGCAGCAAGAGATTGGATGACCACGAGAAAGATTTGTCACACACCTCACACTTGAATGGTTTCTCCCCGTGTGAATGTGTTGATGTACGCGGTGGGTCAATGAGGTCAACAATAATTTGTTACACATCTTGTAGGTGAACAGCTTCTCCCCAGTGTGAATTTGTTGATGTGCATGGAGGTTCGATGACTGTGTACGCTAAGTCGCACACCTCACACTTGAAGGGTTTCTCCCCAGTGTGAATCCTCTGGTGTATCAGGAGGCTTGAAGATGTCACAAAAGCTTTGTCACAAAACCTTTATCACAAACCTCACACTTGAAGGGTTTCTCCCCTGTGTAGATCTTCCGATGGACCAGGAGGTTCCCTAACTGTGTGAAGGTTTTGTTACACACCTCACACTTGACTGGTTTCTCCCTGGTGTGAATGCGTTGGTGCGCACGGAGAGTCGATGACTATGCAAATGATTTGTCACACACCTTGCATGTGAATGTGTCGGTATTTGTGGAGGCACCATGATTTCACAAAGGATTTGTCGCACACCTCACACGTGAACAGCTTCTCCCCGGTGTGAATGCGTTGGTGTACACAGGTCGATGACTGTGAGAATGATTTGCCGCACACCTCACATATGAATGGTTTCTCCCCTGTGTGAATGTGCTGGTGAATCACCAGGCCTGATGACTGTGCAAAGCCCCTGTTACAAACCTCACACTTCTCCACAGTGTGGATGCGTTGGTGATTCACGACGGTTCATGACTTAGTGAACTCGGTCACACACCTCACACTTGAATGGTTTCTTTTCCGTGTGGTTGTCCTTGTGTAAACAGTTAGACAACAGATGCACCTTGTGAGTTAGGAGATTGTATGAGACTGTGGAGCCCTCCTCACACACCTCACATTTGAACAGCCTCTTACCTGTAGGAAGGAGTCAGTGGTTCATGAGGTTCGATGAATGATTGAAGTTCTCACCACACTTGGAGCCCACTTACCCTGACTGATCGCCCATAGTCAAACCTTCAGAAAGGTTGGTTCTGATGGAAGGCTCCACACCACTGACCAGTTTCAGATCTGATGATATGTCAAAGCTCCCCTGACCCAACTGATTTCTAGATGATGATTTCACTGTTCAACCTTCTCTGTGTTGAGTAATGCTTTGAAGGGACTGGATGTCTTCCCACAGTTGTGCAGTTGTTTTTTGGGTGATGGTCAGGATCTATCTGCGGTGTCCATCCCCTCTCTATTCTTTTGTGTAGTACGGTGCAATCCTTCTGTAAAACAGGAAAAGGAAACATGATTTCCTCCAACTCCCTCTCCTCCTTTGCTGAAGAGGCTGACTCCTTAGTTAGAGACTGTTCCACAGTGAGTGCCAGTCTGCTATTCCCCTGTGTGGGGGATCAGATGAAAGTCCTCCACACACCTCATGAGGAGCCCGGGTTTGATCACCCACTTACTATTTTTGGTTGAAGACACTTTTGTGTCTTGCTCTCATGTGCTGGGCTCCAACATGATTGAGAATGGAGGTGTTCAATGAGCCACCTTCTCCTGTTACTTGACTGCTTGTCCACAATTCTCGACAAGATTTGGTAGGACTACAGAGCTTTGTTTTGACCTGCTGGATTTCGGGCTGTTTGATTTGTTTATTAGCTGCTACTCTTTGTGTTTAGCTGCATGTACTCCTCTGTATTACTAGGAGATAGAGAGGGGGAAGAGGAAGATGTAAAATAGGAGGTGATAAGAAGAGGTAGATCATAAAAAATAGGAGCAGGAGTAGGTCATTCAGCCCATCAAGCCTGCTCCTCCATTAAAGAAGATCATGGCTGATCTGACTGTGGCCTTATCTCCACTTTCCTGCCTGTCCCCCATAACCCTTGACTCCCTTGTAGATCAAAAATCTGTCTTACTCAGCCTTGAATCTATTTAATGACCCAGCCTACGCTGCTCTCTGGGGAAGAGAATTCCGGAGACCAACAACCCTCGAGAGGAGAAATTCCTCCTCATCTCAGCCTGAAATGGGAGACCCCTTATTTTTAAACTGTGTCCCCTCATTCTAGATTCGCTCAACAAGGAGCGATAGACAGGTGGAGAGTGAGAGATTTGGAGAGACAATGAGATTGAATGTGGAGCGACCGGAGGAAAGCAACACGATGAGAAATAGGGGCAGGAAAGAGATAAGGAGAGGTAGGTAAGGGAGAAAGGATGAAAGAGGAGGGAGAGGAGGAGGAGATGATATGAGGAGAGGAGGAGAGTTAATGACTCCGCAAAGTAATTGACTTCATTAAATTTAATACAACACTCAGAGAGCAGCAGCAGAGGTCACTGGAGTTTTATGGAATAGCTGCTTCCCCAAGGTGCTGGGAGTGATTGATAACACTCATTTGACATTGAAGGTCACCTGAGGAGACTCACAGAGCTACCTGAACAGAAAATGATTCCCCTCCTTCATGTAGTGTGTAATGTCCATCTGAGAATACTCCATGTGAACATCACTCACACTGGATCATCCCACAATGCTTTCATTGTCAGGAACTCAAACATCAGACCCATATTTGGGGAAGGGGAGTGTCCTGATGGTCAGATGATTAGGGACAAGGTCCATCCCTTCTGGGGCTGATGCCACCATTGCATACACCACACACTGAGGAGGAGGTGTTGTTTATTGACGCATGTCTTTCTGGGAGACACTCTCCAAACATTTGGACAATCTTTTTCTCCCTCCCAGGTGTCCCTATTCCCTATACCATGTGCCGATCTCCCCTTTGCCCCTTTCTGCTGTATCCCTCCCTCCCATGCCCTGACCCTCCTGGGCCCCTGGCCCTGCTGTCATCCTTTCCCTCCCGTGTCTCTCTCCTGTGCCCCTCTCTGCTTTGCCTGTGCTGATCCCACCACTGCACGTCATCACTGCCTTGGATGCTGTGGGTCTTCCTCTTCTGATTTGCTTTCAAACACATCCGAGGCTACACATCCCACACTGATGTCAGTTTGAAAGCCTCCGAGGCTGAAGAATGTTATTCCCACACTAGAAATCTCTGTCAAACGTTTACCGGGGGAACTGGGACAGCAGCTGCAATAAGTGAGGTTTTATTCAGATGGGACAATGACAAGTTTAAATCCCCACCTGATCTGCTGCTTAAAGTCGCCTCCGTTTCACTGGTCAGTTTCCCAAGCTTCAGGAAACTCATGTTACTCCAGAAATATTTGGATTGGCTGTGGGGGATGTCAATCAGAGAGCCCACCCACTCTGCCCATTCTCTCCTCTTCCTCTTCCACAGCTGGTTCACTTCCTGTAGGGACTGTAAACCAAGTGAGGAGATGGTGAGTGAAGGAAGAGAATTTATAATAATTACATCACATAATATCCACACTAATGTTCAGGCAGTCTGACTATCCTGTGGGGAATCAGGTGTGGAAATGCCCCTTATGCTGTGTGAGAAGATCCAGCTGAGAGAGCTGTTTACTGGGTGCTTTGTGCTGAACTGTTTGACTGGAGCTGTGTGTTGGATATTGAGTGTGTTTATTGGAAGCATTTCCCTTCTGATTTACAGGCTGAGTTTTGTTGCTGGGTCATTACTGAATATGAGAAGATGAGGTGTAATTATCTGGGAGATGCAGAGTGTCTGAGGATTCTTACTGATTTCCTGTTGAGTTGTGTGTGAGCGTTTTGGGAGCAGGTTATTACCCTGTGGGCTGTGAATGGCCAGTTGTCTGTGTTTTGGGTTCTGGATGTTTCCTGTCTTTTCAAATCCCTCCAAGGTCTCCCAAGAATTTCTCTGCGTGAATTTGTCACAAGACCAATGCGCTGTGATTTTTACATCGTCTGCTGCTTCTGATAACACTCCTTTGTGTGATGTGAGGCTAAACACTCAGCAACAACAATTCTGAGTGGAAATTGAGGTTTGAAGTGAATGCTTGCTTTTCTCTGTTTGTATGAAGGTCTGTAAACTGACCTCCCATCTGGTCAAGATTATTTAACTGACAACTCAAAACAATCTTTGCAAGATCCTGACTGTGGGGATTTGATCTGTAGCTTTACTAGTTAACACCTCAGGGAGTAAACTTCTGGGAAAATAATGAGCGGTACAATGAGCAGTAATCACGGTACAACGTGATTTGATCAAGAAGAAAGTTCTGGTGAAAAAACCAAGCCTCAACACAAATGAACATCATAGCTAAGGGAGTTGCTCCTGTCTCCTGGGATCACTCAATCTGGACTTCAATATAATGTGAGGTGAACTCCATCAAGCTCCAGTGATCTTATTATAATCATCTACGATTCAGTTATCAAACAAACAATCAGCCCTGAGTCACAAAAGGAGATATTAAGACAGATTATCAAAAACTTGGTCAATAAGATAAGTTTTAAGGAGTGTCTTAAAGGAGAAGGGTGATGCGGAGAGGTTGAGGGAGGGAATTCCAGAGGTTGGGGTCGAGGCAGCTGAAGGCACGGCCACCAATGGTGGAGCGATTAAAATGGGAGATGCTCAAGAGGCTGGATTTAGAGGAGTGCAGACATGTCGGAGGGTTGTCGGGATGGAGGAGATTACAGAGATCAGGAGGAGAGCCAAGGAGGGATTTGTAAACAAGGATGAAAATTTTAAAAGTGAACTGTTGCCAGACTTGGAGCAACTACAGTGAGCACAAGGATGCTGAGTGAATGGGACTTGGTGTGAGTTAGGATACAGGCAGCAGTGTTTTGGACAAATTCAGAAGGTGTCAGACTCTGTGAAAGATGAGGCTGTGGTTGTTACACATGCAGCAATCTTCCTGGTGAAGGTCTGATTTTCTAATTGCAGGCTCCTGGGGTGGAGGCTCACCCAGTGGGAGTGGATACAGACATTCCCATGCTGGGTGAGGGCAATGTGCTCTCCATTCATTTTAAGAGGATAATTGGCACCGAGATTTAACCCCCAGATTCCTTCCATTTCCCTATAATCTTACCTTGGTTTCCTTCCATTTCCCTATGGTATTGAAGTGTTACAGTTCACTCAGGGAGTCCACAAAGCTGTGGCAACATCCACATTTACATGCATGTTGTAGTCTGGAGCTATGGATAGTGATGTTCGAGTCTCCAATTCCTTTCCATCACGTGGCTGACCAGGAATTTCCCCCACTCTTACCACCTGTCATTGGTGTGTGTTGGAAGGATTTACAGGTTGATCTCAAACCTGTTTGGCAGCATGAAGAATGCACCTTCCTTGGCCATCTAGTCCTGGAGTAGGATTTGAACCCAGAGCTCCTGGCTCACAGGCAGGGATTCTACCCACTGCGCCACAAGACCTCCCACATGTTCCCTATAACCTGAAATTCCTTTCGCCTTCTGGTGGTTCAGGCCTGGATTTATACAGTTCATCTGAGGGAATGTTACCCTGTTGGAGCGGCAGTGCTGAGGGAGAGCTGCGTCCTTGGAGGGACAGTACTGAGGTAGAACTGCCTCCTTGGAGGCGCAGTACTGAGGGAGAACTGTCTGCTTGGAGGGATAGTACTGAGGGAGAGCTGCCTCCAAGGAGGGACAGAACTGAGGGAGAGCTGCCTCCTTGGAGCGACAGTACTGAGGGAGAACTGCCTCCTTGGAGGCGCAGTACTGAGGGAGAACTGTCTGCTTGGAGGGATAGTACTGAGGGAGAGCTGCCTCCTTGAAGGGACAGAACTGAGGGAGAGCTGCCTCCTTGGAGCGACAGTACTGAGGGAGAGCTGTGGAGAGAGAAAAAAAGAGTTAACATTTTGAGTCCATATGACTCTTCTTCAGAGCTGAAGAGGTGGAAATATGATGAATTTTAAACTGTTTAAGGGGTGGAGAGGTGGAGCAAAAGAAAAGGTCAAGGATAGGTGAGAGCTCAGGAGAGATTTGTCAAAGATGTCATGGACACAAGTCAAAGGGAGTGTTAGTGATCATGTTAAAGAGTAAAGAAGGTGCTAATAGTGGCATAAAGTTAAGATAGCAGAGTATGTCAATAGCTGAGTTTTTCCATTTTGTTTTTATTTCAGAGTTCCAGCATCTGCAGCATTTTGCTTTTATTTTAGTACAAATTTTATTAAATTCAGCTTCACAACATGAAATGGTGAGGTAAATAGCATTATTAATCCAGTGTCAAATCATTTTTGCTGCAATACCTGGAGACACATTTATTGAAATGTCTTTTAATGCCTTCTCTAAAGATTTTACCTGAAGGCCTCGGCCTTTCCTAAAAACCTGGGTTTCGATTTGATAGTTTTGCCCAGTGCTGTGGCTGATAGCTGAATTGGGGATGTGCAGTCTGAGCGAGTGTGGTGTATCTAATTTCCCAGGATAAACCAGAACCCTTCAATCAGCTACACTGAAGCAATATTTTCCTCAGCTTCAAGCACTTCCTGCTCAGTGTGTTTTCCTCAAATAATTTGGGAAAACAAGAGGAGAAATTTCAAAATCCCAATTGAATTAACATTTCTGCTGAGTGTTTTTTATATTAAACACAAACTCTAAGGGTAAAACTGGTCTTCGCCTCACGACTCGAGCTCATAGTGAATTGATAGCCCGTTTTACACTCCGCCCGACTGTCTTTTCCATTGTCCTCACGGTGCCTGGGAAGATCAGGGGGCTGGGCAGAGGAAAGAAAGTAGCCACATTGTCTGCTCCTGGTCACTATCCAGTGTCCCTGCTGGAAACAGAGGGTGTGTGACAGTCAAGTGAGGAAAAAGAAAGGACTTGTATCTGATCCCCACACAGGGGAATAGCAGACTGACACTCACTGTGGGATAGTCTCTAACTGAGGAGTCAGCCCCTTCAGCAAAGGAGGAGAGGGAGTTGGAGGAAATCATGTTTCCTTTTCCTGTTTTACAGAAGGATTGCACCCTACTACACCAGAGAATACGGAGAGGATAGACACTGCAGATAGATCCTGACCATCACCCAAGGAACAACTACATAACTGTGGGAAGACATCCAGTTCCTTCACAGCATTGCTCAACACAGAGAAGGTTGGGCAGTGAAACCATCATCTGGAAATCGGTCGGGTTAGGGGAGCTTTGACATATCATCAGATCTGAAACTGGTCAGTGGTGTGGAGCCTTCCATCAGAACCAATCTTTCCGAAGTTTCAGCTGTGGGCAATCAGTCAGGGTGAGGCTGGGAAGAAGTGTGAGTGGCTCCAAGTATGGTGAGAGCTTCAGTCATTCATCGAGTCTCATGAACCACTGACTCATTCCTACAGGTGAGAGGCCATTCAAGTGTGAGGTGTCTGAGGAGCAATCCACAGGCTCTCAGGTTCTCCTAACACATAAGGTGCATCTATTGTATCAGAAGAGCAGTTA
This sequence comes from Carcharodon carcharias, assembly GCF_017639515.1. Classification (NCBI taxonomy): domain Eukaryota; kingdom Metazoa; phylum Chordata; class Chondrichthyes; order Lamniformes; family Lamnidae; genus Carcharodon; species Carcharodon carcharias. Next base: position 73,794,630 of record NC_054485.1, read on the forward strand.
CATGGAAGAGAAACCATTCAAGTGTGAAGTGTGTGACCGAGCTTTCGCACATTCATCAACACTCGTTCAACATCGACACATTCACGCTGGGGAGAAACCGTTCACGTGCGAGGTTTGCAAAAAATCATTCTCGCGCTCATCTCACTTTCACGTACACCGACGTATCCACACTGGAGAGAAACCATTTACATGCAATGTGTGTGACAAATCATTCTCGGACCCATCTACACTCCGCATACATCAACGCATTCACACAGGGGAGAAACCATTCACATGTGAGGTGTGTGACAAATCATTTTCACGGTCATCAATCCTCCGTGCACATCAACGCATTCACACAGGGGAGAAGTTGTTCACATGTGAACTGTGTGACAAAGCTTTCACATTGTTATCAAACCTCATGCGCCATCAGACAGTCCACACAGGGGAGAAACCTTTCAAGTGTGAGGTTTGTGATAAAGCTTTTGCAATATCTACAAGGCTCCTGAGACACCAGAGCATTCACAGAGGGGAGAAACCCTTCAGGTGTGAGGTTTGTGAGCTGGCTTTCACCCAATACTCCCATCTCCTGACACATCAGAGGATTCACACAGGGGAGAAACCTTTCAAGTGTGACATGTGTGACCGAGCCTTCACACAGTCATCGACGCTCAATCAACACCGACGCATTCACACTGGGGAGAAACCGTTCATGTGTGAGGTGTGCAACAAATCATTCTCACAGTTAACAAACCTCCATGCACACCAGCGCATTCACACAGGGGAGAAACCATTCACGTGTGAAGTGTGCAATAAATCATTCTCGCGGTCTTCAACACTCCGCGTACACTATCGCATTCACACAGGGGAGAAACCATTCACGTGCGAGCTGTGTGATAAAGCTTTCACAACCTCATCAACACTCCTGGTACATCAGAGGATCCACAGTAGAGTAACTCTTCAAGTGTAAGATTTAAGATGAAGTTCTCCTGAAGTTTTCGAACCTCCTGAATACCACCTGAAAATAGTAAACATCCCATAGCGTTTCATTGAGATGCAATCAGAGAAAAATTAACATAAAGGTGTAATCAGAGAAAAATTAACACTGAGACAAAGTAGGAAATATTAGGAGGGGATGACCAAAAATAATGTCAAATAGGTAGGATTTAAGGAAGTCCTAAAGGAGGGCAGAGAGATAAAGATGCAGAGAGGTTTAAGGAGGGAATTCTAAAGATCTCATAACACCCTAGGTCCATTTGTTACCAGCTCTGTTAACACAAGGGCAGCGACATGGAAGTGTGAGATTTGTGTTAAAGCTTTTGTGGCATCTTTAAGATTCCTGAGATATCAGAGGAATCACACAGGGGAGGAACCTTGCAGCAGTGTGGTGTGTGACTGAGTCTTCATACCTCGTGCCACTTCCCAGCATTCTCCACATTCTTCCTTTTCAGATGATTGTAAAAAACATATATTTTTATTTCTGTTGGACTGTGGATCAAAATTACAATGGCTGCAGTTTGAAGGACATATCTGCAGGGACAATGTGAGGGGTATATACAATGCTGCTGTCCTGGAACAGAATGTGCCCTGAAAGACAGGATGGTACTGAGGAGGAGTGTGGTCTAATGGGAAACTGCCTGGCAACAACATTTTAATTGGCTCCTGACCAGGTGACTAGGGTTTGTGTGAGAGCAATGCATAAGAATAGCTCCTAACCTGAAAGGAAAAAGACCTAAAACGTCTCTCTCCTGTGTGTATAAGATTCCAGTAATTCTACAATAATAGCAAGCTGGCTTTGTCTCCTTATATCTCTATAACCTGCTCTCTCTCTCTGAAAACCCCTGACAAGAGGCAAAGGGGAAAATCTCTGTTAGAGACATTGAAAGGCAAGTGCTCAACCAGTGGCTAAAGACTGAAAGTGCTGGAAGACTACTTTGTGTTATCAACAAAGAACTGAAAGGAATTTGGAAGACAGCGATCAAAATCAACCCATCAAATTCTGTACTCAGGCATTGGCGCTTTGCACTGCTTTATCCCACCTTAAAAATCCATGTTTTTGTGTGTCTTATGTGTCTTATATATATGGGAGATTTAAGAAGGGGTAAAGTTTAGGTTGTCGAGTTAGAAATTAGCAGTTCATATTTCTTTCTTTTGCTACTGGTTAAAGACAATCTGTTCAATAAACAGTTAGTTACTTATTAAGCTTACAAACCTGGTGCTCGTATTCTGCTAACCTAAATTAAACAGTTAGGTGAGTTGATCAAACCTTCTCACATTTGTTGCGGCTCAGGAAGTAGTGGGGCTTGATATTGCCGTGCACTATCCCCAGTGACCAAGTTTGGGGGCTCGGGTCTGTGATATTTTGGAACAAAATACAACGATGATTTGTGTGCTGATTTCGTAAGTAGTAAAAGCTAAAAGGAAACACCAGGTTTGTACTATCAAAAATAAGATGGTACTTGAAATTGCTAAAGCTTTCTTGTAGGTGAAAGAGATGTGCCTGATGATTTTACAAGGGATCTGAAAAGCCAGGTTATTCGAATTGGCAAGTAAATTAAGAGTAGAATTGCCTGTCAAAGCTAGGAAGGCAGAGAGAGTTGAAGGGATTGCACAGCATTTGAAATTGTAAAGAATACCCAAGAGACAGAGTTCTCCAAGGGGTGGTTCATTGGAATGGTTGTAAATAAAAATATTAGAACAAGAGGCAGAAGAAAAGAGAAAGGGCATTCCAAAGGAAACAGCAGAAAAAGAAAAAGGAAAGAGAAAGGGCAGTTCAAAAGGAGGTAGAAATGGCAAAGTTAGAAAATGAGGCAAGAGAGAATTGCAGCTTAAAATGCTAGCAGTTAAAAAAGAGACACCAGTAGGTGAGGCAGGACCCATCTCCAGATCAGAATCCAGTGGGTAGATGTTTAAATTTGTACAAATTTCCAAAGTTTGAGGAAAGGGATGTTGAAACATTCTTTAGTTCATATGAGAAGATAGCTAAACAGATGAACTGCCCAAAGGAAAACTGGACATTGCCCATGCAGAGCAAATTGACAGGTACAGCACAGGAAATTTAGTCAGAGAAGGTTGCTGGGGAATATGATGTGGTGAAAAAGGCCATTTTGAGTGCATCTAGTTGGTCCCTGAAACATACAGACATAAGTTTTGAAATTTAAGGAAAGAGACTGGGCAAACTTGCTTTGAATTTAAAAAGATTAAGCAAAGTAGTTTTGACAGGTGGATATAGGCATCAGGAGTTGAAACTACCTATGAAGTTCTCAGAGAGACCGTTCTCTTGGAAAAATTTAAAAACTCCTGACCTTCTGTAATGAGAACCCATGTGGAAGACCAAAGGATTGTAACTGCCAGACAGCAGTAATGGCTGACGATTATGAGCTGATACATAAAACTTAACCTTTTTTCCATCACCTCCATAAATTTGAAAAGGATAGAAAGTGGGAGAGTGAAAGGAAGGCAAGTAGCCAGGGTAAAGAATGGATAGCTGGGAATACCTTGAGACCTCCTCCCCAGATCCAAGAAGGAAGGTACTGAGGGTGGAGGTGAAACTCTAAGTGTTTCCATTGTAATAAAGTGGGACACATTCGCTGGAAGTTGCGAGGGAAGCCCATGGGACTTATTGAAGTTCACAAGAGTGAGTCCAAAAAGGGAACTCAAAAAGAAAATGCGATGGATCAAAGTGTAGGTTTAACTACAAATAAGGGACTGGAGGTAACCACTGTTGTGATTGCAGGTGAAGTGAATAAGGTAGATGAGAGATGTAAAGGGTTTTTGTCGAAAAGAAAGATAATCCCTTTTTCATCAAATGATGCAGCTAAACCCATAATTATATCGAGGGACACAGGAACTACTCAAACTCTTTTGCTGGAGAAGGACTTAGTTTTCCCTCCAGAGAGTTCAATGGAAGCTAAAGTATAGGTAAATGGGATAAGTAGAGAGTATATCCCAGTTCCATTGTACAAAATGCAATTGGAGTGTGATCTGTTGTCTGGATCGGTAGTTGTAGGAGTGGTTAAGAAATTACCAGTGGATGGAGTTGATTTACTCCTGGGGAGTGATCTGGCAGGAGTGAAGGTTATAGCTTCGCCCATGATTACGGAAAGTCAGAGAGAGGTTAAAGAGACGGAGCAGTTGCACGACAAGTTCCTGGTATTTTTCCATTGTGTGTGGTGACCAGAGCAATAGTTAAACAAAGTCCATCACCAGAGGTCAATGTAATACCACGAGCAGATGTTAAAGTAGCCGAAACCTTCTTTAATAATGAGGATAATTCAAAGGAAGTGTTTGGCATGTCTTCAGTAATTGAGGCTCAGAAAGCATATCCAGAGTTAAACAAGTTAGCACAGTCTGCTCACAGTGAAGCTGAGGCTGAAGGAGTTCTAGAGTGCGATTACATTAAAAGCAGAGTTCTGATGAGGAAATGGAGACACCCTCACAATTTTGCCGATGAGGAATGGATGGTTGTTCATCAGATAGTGGTACAGCCCAAATATCATAAGGAGATACTGCGAGTAGCACATGAAATTCCTATGACAGGACATGTAGAAATATGGAAAACTCAAGCATCGATAAACAGGCATTTTACCTGGCCAAGACTTCATAAGGATGTAGTGCAATTTTGTATAACGTGTTATATATGTCAGGTAGTAGGTAAACCTCAACATGTAATCAAACCAACACCTTTAATACCCATAGCACTTTTTGAAGAACCATTCAGTCAGGTATTTGTAGATTGTGTAGGACCATTACCCAAAACAAAAGCAGGACATCAGTATACCCTTACAATCATGGATATGACGACTCGATTTCCAGAAGCTATTCCTTTAAGGACAGTTACAGCTAAGGTGGTAGTGGAAAAGTTAACTCAGTTTTTCATTCGTTATGGCCTACTGATTGAAATACAATCTGACCAAGGTTCTAGCTTCATGTCTAAAATTTTCCAGGGCATTATCAGCATTTTGAGTATTAAACAATTAAAGTCTACCGCCTATCATCCACAGACACAGAGAGCTTTAGACTCTCAAAACCATGATTAATACCTATTGCCATGAATACCCAAAGGATTGGGACAAAGGATTACATTTCTTACTATTTGCTACCAGAGGTTCTCATTTAAATTGATCTATCGTCATGAAATAAGAGGTCCATTAAAAGTGATTAAGGAAAAGTTCCTAAAGCGGAAAGACAAATCCTCCATGTTGGATTACGTGTCCATGTTTCTAGAAAGACTCACAGGAGCATGTAAAATAGTGCTAGAGCATTTAAAATTTCCTAAGCAAAAATGAAAGAATGGGCAGACAAACGTGCTACAACTAGAACATTCCAAGCAGGAGACGAAGTGTTGGTTTTATTACCTTTTTTAAGGTAAACCCCTGAAAGCAAAATTTGGTGGCCCCTACAAGGTAGTTGGGAGAGTTAGTAAAGTAACTTAGCTGATAGATACTCCTGAGTGTAGGACTATGAAACGGTTATGTCACACAAACATGCTGAAGCAATATCATCGCAGGGAAGATGATCAGAAAGAGCAAGTGTGCCAGGTGGTAGGTGTAATGGAGGATGACAGAGACAGTAAAAGTAAGGTAGAGGGAGAAGTAAACAGTGCACAGAGCGAAGCTCCTACAATTTGACCAGCCAATACGAAAATACTAGGACAGTTAGATACTGTGTTCTCATATTTAGAGGAAGGACCACGGGAAGATTTAAAAAGGTTACTGAGGAAGTGTAAGGGAATTTGTAGGGATACACCTGGATGTACTACGTTGGCTGGACATGATGTGAAAGTAGGAGACTCAGTGCCAATAAAATAACATCCTTATTGGCTGAGCCCCAAGAAACAAGCTTAGGTAGAAACAGAGATCCAATATATGCTGGAAAATCAATTGATTGAGTCCAGCCGAAGCAGCTGGAGTTCACTGGTATTGTTGGTCCATAAGCCGGATGGATCCACTAGATTTTGTATAGACTACAGGAAAGTGAATGCAGTAACAAGGACAGATTCGTACCTAATTCCTTGTTAGAAGATTGCATTGATAGGACTGGCAGTGCCCCATTACTTTCTAAAATTGATCTATTGAAGGGTTACTGGCAAGTGCCATTAACATCAAGGGCTAAAGAAATATCCGCCTTTGTTACACCAAGTCCATTGTATCAATGTCGAGTTATACCATTTGGGTTTAAAAACACCCCAGCTATATTCCAGAGACTTATGAATCAGGTCATAGCTGAAGTACATAACTGTGTGGTTTATTTAGACGATATCGTAATATATAGTAACACATGGGAAGAACATGTAATGCAATTAGAGGACCTGTTTAAGCAATTGCAGTTGGCTGGCTTAATCATAAATCTGACCAAAAGCAAAGTTGCAAAAGCAAGGGTAACTTACCTAGATCACAACTTAGGACAAGGGCAGGTGTTGCCAAGAACAGCAAAAGTGAATGCTCTAATAAAATTCCCTAATCCTAAAACTAAATGAGAAATCATGAGGTTTTTGGGAATGTGTGGGTTTTATAGGAAATTTGTGCCTAACTTCAGCACAATAGCTGTACCTCTCACCAATAAGAGAACAGGTAAAAGTGGAATAGTCAGCAGAGTGCTAAGCAGCCTTTGAAAAGCTGAAGGCAATCTTAATAAATGAACCTGTGTTGGCCGCCCCTGATTTTTCCAACCTTTTAAAACAGCGGTTGATGCCAGTGACTTGGGTGCAGGTGCAGTCCTCCTACAAGATGATAAATTAAGGATAGAGAAGCCGGTGGGGTACTTTTCCAAGAAACTAAATCAATATCAGAGGAGGTAGTCTACAGTAGAAAAAGATACACTAGCATTGTTGTTGTTTCTTCAACACTTTGAAGTTTATGTCTAATGCGATAACAAAGAAACACTAATCTACATTGACCATAATCCACTGGCATTCACTGAAAAGTTTAAAACTCAAAATGCGAGACTGTTTAGATGGAGTCTGTTGTTTCAATCATTCACTGTAAAGATTGTTCAAATTGCCGGCAAAGATGCATTGTCACGGGTGTAAATACTAAAATAAATTAAAGGGGTAAGAAATGCTGAAGATTGTATAAGATTATATAAGGGGAAGGAAGGTTGAATGGAAGTAAGTCTCATGTTTTATTGTCCATGTGTCACATACCTTGTGATGAAACACATTTTTGAAATGGCGTTTCATCTCTTTTAAGGGTAGAGGCATGTGAAAAACATATCGTTTTATTTCTGTTGGACTGTGGATCAAAATTACAATGGCTGCAGGTTGAAGGACATGTCTGCTGGGACAGTGTGAGGGATGTATACAATGCTGCTGTCCTGGAACAGAATGTGCTGTGAAAGACAAGATGGTGCCGAGGAGGAGTCTGGTGTAATGGGGAACTGCCTGGCAACAACATTTTAATTGGCTCCTTACCAGGTGACCAGGGTTTGTATGAAAGCAGTGCAGCAGAATAGCTCCTAGCCTGAAAGGAAAAATACCTACAACTCTCTCTCCTGTGTGTATAAGATTCTAGTAATTCCACAATAATAGCAAGCTGGCTTTTTCTCCTCATAAATCTATAATCTGCTCTTTCCCTGAAAACCCCTGTCGAGAGGCAAAGGGGAAAATTACTGTTAAAGACATTGAAAGGCAAGTGCTGAACCAGTGACTAAAGACTGAAAGTGCTGAAAGACCACCTTGTGCCATCAACAAAGAACTGAAAGGAATTTGGAAGATGTCGATCAAAATCAAACCATCAAATCCTGTGCTCCAGATTTGGTGCCATTCTTAAAAATCCATGTTTTTGTGCGTCTTATGGTCTTGTATAGGTGTGTATAGGGATTTAAGAAGGGGTAGACTTTATGTTATCGAGATAGAAATTAGCAGTTCATATTTCTTTCTTTTGCCAATGGTTAAAAACAATTTGTTCAATGAACAGTTATGTACTTATTTAGTTTACAAACCTGGTGCTCGTATTCTGTTAACCTAAAACCTAAATTAAACAATTAGGTGGGTTGATTGAACTTTTTCACATTTATCGTGCCTCGGGGAGTAGGGGGACTTGATATTGCGGCACACTATTCCCAGTGAGTTGTGACACATATAACTCACTCTTGAAAGCCTCGATTGAATCTGCCTCTACCACACTCTTGGGCAGTTTATTGGAGATCCTAACCACTCGCTGTGTGAAAAGTTTATCCTCATGTCTCCATTACTTTGTCAATTACTTTAAATTTGTGCCCACTGGCTCTCAATCCTTCCACGCATGGGAACAGTTTTCACCTATCTGTTCTGTCCAGACCCCTCATGGTTTTGAATACTTATTTCAAATCCCCTCTCAATCTTCTTATCTCCAAGGAGAACAGTCCCAAATTCTCTAATCTTTTTATGTAACTGAATTTCCTCATCGATGGAATCATTCTTGTGAATCTTTTCTGCACTCTGTCTAATGCCTTCATATCCTTCCTAAAGTGTGGTGCCCAGAACTGGACACAATACTCCAGTTGAGCCTGAATCAGTGTTTCATACAGTTTTAACATAACTTCCTTGCTTTTGTACTTTATGCCCCTATTGATAATGCCCAGGATATCATATGCTTCATTAACGTGCTCTCAACCTGTCCTGCCACCTTCAATGATTTATGCACATGTACCCCCAGGTCCCTCTGCTCCTGCATCCCCTTTTAGAATTGAACCCTTTTTTTTATATTGTCTCTTTCTGTTCTTACCAAAATAAATCACGTCATACTTGTCAGCATTAAATTCATCTCCCATTTGTCCGCCTATTCTACCAACCTGTCTATGTCCTTCTGAAGTTCAACACCATCCTCCTCACAGTTCACAATACTTTCAAGTCCTGTCTCATCTGTAAATTTTGATTTTGTGCCCTGTAAACCAAGGTCTTTGTCATTAATATTTATCAGGAAGAGCTGGGGTCCTAACACTGACCCCTGGGGAACTCAACTACAAACCTTCCTCCAGTCTGAAAAACATCCATTAACCATTACTCTGTTCCCTGTCACTCAGCCAGTTTTGCATCCATGTTGCTTTTATTGCATTGTCCCTTTTATTCCATGAGCTGTAATTTGCTCACAAGTCTGTTGTGCAGCACTTTATCAAATGCCTTTTGGAAGTCCATGTACATGATATCAACAGCATTATCCTCATCAACACTCTGTTACTTCATCAAAAACTCAAGCAACTTAGTTAAACATATTTTTCCTGATCAAAAACTCAGGTTAGTTAGTTAAATGTGATTTTCCCTTAATATATTCTTTATATTTGTTCGTGGGATGTGGGCATCGCTGGCAAGCCAGTATTTATTGCCCATCCCTAAATAGCCTTGAGAAGATGGTGGTGAGCTGCCTTCATGAACCGCTGTGGTCTATGTGTTGTAGAAATACCCACAGTGCTGTTAGGGAGAGAGTTCCAGGATTTTGACCCAGCGAAGGTGAAGGAATGGCAATATAGTTCCAAAAGTCAGGATGGTGAGTGGCTTGGAACGGAACTTGCAGGTGGTAGTGTTCCCGTGTGTCTGCTGCCTTTGTCCTTCTGTTGGTAGAGATCGCAGGTTTATTTGCCCTGCCTTTCCTTAATCAACCCGCATTTGCCCAGGAGATCATTAACTTTGCCTTGAATTATCGTTTCTAGAGGTTTCCCCGCCACTGAGGTTAAACTGACAGGCCTATTGCTGGCCTTTACACCTTTTTGAACAAGGGTGTAACATTTGCATTTCCCCAGTCGTCTGGCTCCACCCTGAGTCTAAGGAAGATTGGAAAATTATGGCCAGTGCCTCTGCAATTTCCACTCTCACTTCCCTTAGTATCCTTGGATGCATCTCATCCGATCCTGTGTCTTATCGACTTCAGTACAGCCATCCTATCCAAAACCTCCTCCTTATCAATTTTCAATCCTTCAAGTGTCTCAACTACCTTCTCTTTCTCCATGACCTGGGCAGCAGCTTCTTCCTTGGTAAAGACAGATGCAAAGTATTTATTTAATACCTCAGCCATGCCTCCTGCAGAAATCCCCTTTTGCTCCCGAATTGATCACACTCCTCCTTTTACCACCATTTTACTATTTATAGCTGTGGAAATTTGAGGTCCAGTTTGTTGATTTCCTATCAAGCTCCGTAGATTCTAACTGCAGGTCCAAATCCCTCTTTCTACCTGTGTCATTGGTACCAGTATGGACCATGACCCCTGGCTGTTCACCTTCCCGCCTCAGGGTGCTCTGCAGCTGTTCAGTGACATCCTTGACCCCGGCATCAGGGATGAAACATACCATCATGGATTCTCATCTGCAGCTGCAGAAATGTTTGTCTATTCCTCTAACGATCAAATCTCCTCTCATTATTGCACTTCCTGTCTTCTTTGTGCCCCATGTACAGCAGAGCCAGACATTAAAATTCGAGCTAGGGTTTTCAGGGAAGATGTCAGGAAGGCAGGTAGTGCAGGAGTCCCTGAGTGTATCTCACTCTGCAACCAGTATTCAGTCCTGAATACTGATGAAAGTGATGGTTGATCTGGGAAGTGCAGTCAGAGCCAAGTTCATGTGCAAGGGTATGAGGAAAAACAGGACAAAGGCACAAAGTCATGATACTCATTTGGAAAGCAGGTGCAGACATGATGGGCTGAATGGCCTCCATCTCCAACAGAAGGAGTTCACAGAATCTCGGAATTGTTATGGTGCAAAAGTTGGCCATTCAGCCCATCGTGTCTGCACCTGCTCTCCAAATGAGCATCATCACTTTGTGCCTTTCCCCTGCCTTTTCCTCATACTCTCGCACCTTGGTTTCTATTCAAATAATCATCTAATGCCTCAATTGAACCTGCCTCCACCATACTTCTGGGCAGTGCATTCCAGACTCAAACCACTCGCTGTGTGAAAAAGTATTTTCTCACGTCACATTTGCTTCTTTTGCAGATCATTTAAAATCTGTGCCCTCATTCTCAATCCTTTGAGAAGCGGGAACAGTTTCTACCTATCTACTCTATCCAGTCCCCTCATGATTTTGGACACCTTTATAAAATCTCCTCTTAGTCTTCTCCTCTCCAATGAGAACAGTCCCAACCTCTCCAATATATCTCCATAACTGAAGTTTCTCATCCTTGGAATCATTCTTGTAAACCTCTTCTCATTCCCTCCAATGTGTTCACATCCTTCTTATGATGTGGTGCTCAGAACTGTACACAATACTCCAGCTGAGGTCTAACTGGTATCTTATACAAGCTCAGCATAGTCTCCCCGCTCTTGTAGTCTATGCCCCTATTAATAAAGCCCAGGATACTGTATACATTATTAACTGCTCTTTCCACCTGTCCTGCCACCTTCAATGATCTATGCATGCATACTTCCAGGTCTATCTGCTCCTGCATACCCTTAAGAATTGTACCCCTTAATATACACTGTCTCTCCATGTTCTTCCAACCAAAATGAATCACCTCGCACTTCACCGCATTGAACTTCATCTGTCAGCTACCTGCCCATTCCATCAACTTGTCTACGCCCTTTTAAAGTTCTATACTGTCTTCCTCAGAGTTTGTGAGTTCCCTCAGCGATGTGATGTGTTCACCTTATACTCTTCCAAGATTCATTTCATGTTCTGGGAAAGATCTTGAGTCATTTTCAAATGCTTTGTTACTTTGGCTGATTCAAAGTTTGGTGCAAGCTGAATATTGTGTGCCTGTAATTTTATCAATCTTCTGTATTGATTTATAACTCTCAAATTCACTTTTAGTTGAACTCAAACAATCTGATTTGTCAGGGTAGTGTGTTCCTATTCACTGAAACACTCAGGAGCCTACAATAAGAGTCATGTACACAATATATTGGTCAATGTCACTATGGGCTGCTATACTTTCTCCATCAATGGGTTTATAATTTCCAGTTCACAGGAAGTGTAACATTTCTCTGAGAGAAAGAACTGCTTTTATATATCAACTTTCACAATCTCAGGGCATCCAAAAGTACTTTACAGCCAATAGAGTGCTTTTAGAAGTGTAGTGTTTTAAATTTGTGATCTCATAATTCATCTGCTCTCACAAACAGCAATGTGTCAGCCTCAGCGCTCAAGTCTCTGGAGTGAGACTTGAACCCACAACCTTCTGACTCAGAGTTGAGAGTGCTAAATTGTATTAGATTCAGTTTCTAAGGGGCTAAGTCTCAAGGCTGTGTACAGAATGCTTTTCCCCCTGTAAACTGGCAGCCTGAAAGTTTGATTTGATTTAGAGTGGTAACTAGTTAGAGCTTCAGCTGTCAGTGTTGTCTTTGTGAAGAGTTTCTGCCTCTTTCAGACAGTGAGTTCCAGACCCTCACCGCCCTCTGGATGAAAAAATTATTCCTCAACACCTCTCCAATCCTTCCAGCAATTACTTTAAATTTTTGCTCCCTGTTTATTGACCTCACTGCTCAGGGAAATAAGATTGAAACAATCCCATCAGCTGCCTCTGCCACTTCCCTCCCTTCCATTAGCCTGCCTGGACAAACTTCCATTAATGCTCCCCCTGCCCTAGCCCTGAACTCACATCTTTCTCTAGTTTCTCTCCTATCTCCCCTCATGCCCCCTCTGAGCTCATCTTGTCCATGAGACCCACCTCCTGTTCCCTCGACCCTATTCTCATTAAACTGCTGATCACCCAACTTCCCTTCCTGGTCCCCATGTTAGCCGATATTGTTCTTGGTTCTCCCTCCTGATGTTGTTCCTTTCTCCTTTAAATCTGCTGTTTTCACCCCTCTCCTCAAAAAACCTGAACTCTAAACTCCTCACCAACTATCACCCAATCTACGACCTAACTTTCCACTCCAAAGTCCTCTCCTGTTGTCACCTCCCAGATCCCAGAAAGGGGGACATGGGGTCAGACGTGAGGTGAGGGTCAGAGCGAGGGGTCAGGCAAGCGGTATGGCACCAGGAAGAGGCCGGCAGGGACATCTGGTGTGGAGTAAGGGATCACTTCCCAAGTCACTACCCCAATCAGAGAGTCAGTATCTGACTCAGTCACTTCCCCCGTCACAGAGACAATCTCCAAGCCACAGAGTCAGTCGTTTCTTCCTTTTGTTCGCTCTCCTGTGCTCCTCCCTCCTGTGTCTCACTCCCCTGTGCAGCTCTCCCCTGTGCATGTGCTGATCCCACCATTGCACATCATCACTGCCTTGTATGCTGTGGGTGTTCCTCTTCTGGTCTTCTGTCAAACACATCCAAGGCTACACATCCCACACTGATGTTGTCAGTTTGAAAGCCTCCGAGGATGAAGAATGCTATTCCCACACTAGAAATCTCTGTCAATTGTTTACCGTGGGAACTGAGACAGCAGCTGAAATAAGTGAGGTTTTATTCAGATGGGACAATGACAAGTTTAAATCCCCACCTGATCTGCAGCTCAAAGTCACCTCCATTTCACCGGTCACTTTCCCAAGCTTCAGGAAACTCATAGATAAAAGCAAATATAGATTTTTCTTTTCCCACCTATTTCCATTATTTTTAAATGTATTTCCATCCATTGTTTTATCTCTACCTTTTAGCCTTTTTCAATTCCTTCACCCCACCCCCATTAAAGCTATCTGTACCTTGCCTATCCAGATTTCTACCCTTAATTAGCACATTCCTTAGATAATATCACCATCTTCAACACCTCTTTGTCCTTTTGTCTATGACATCTTTTGGCTATCTCCACCTATCACTGGCCCTCTATCCAGCTTTACCTGTCCCACCCCCCCTTAAACCAGCTTATATTTCACCTCTCTTCTATTTTTACTTAGTTCAGTTGAAGAATCATGAGGACTTGAAACATTAACTGTGTTCCTCTCTGCAGATGCTGCCATACCTGCTGAGTTTTTCCAGGTATTTTTATTTTTGTTCAGGAAACTCATGTTGCTCCAGAAATATTTGGATTGGCTGTGAGAGACGTCAATCAGAGAGCCCACCCACTCTGCCCATTCGCTCCTCTTCCTCTTCCACAGCTGGTTCACTTCCTGTAGGGACTGAAAACCAAGTGAGGAGATGGTGAGTGAAGGAAGAGAATTTATAATAATTACATCCCATAATATCTACACTAATGTTCACGCAGTCTGACTATCACATGGGGAATCAGGTGTGGAAATGCCCCTTATGCTGTGTGAGAAGATCCAGCTGAGAGAGCTGTTTACTGGGTGCTTTGTGCTGAACTGTTTGACTGGAGCTGTGTGTTGGATATTGAGTGTGTTTATTGGAAGCATTTCCCTTCTGATTTACAGGCTGAGTTTTGTTGATGGGTCATTACTGAATATGAGAAGGTGAGGTGTAATTATCTGGGAGGTGCAGAGTGTCTGAGGATTCTTACTGATTTCCTATTGTTGAGGTCTGTGTGTGTGTTGGGAGCTGATTATTATCCTGTGGACAGTGAATGGTCAGTTCTGTCTGTGTGTTGGGATCTGGATGTTTCCCGTCTTTTCAAATCCCTCCAAGACCTCCCACCACCCCATCTCTAAAACCTCATCAGTAAAGAAAAAAGAAAGACTTGCATTTATATAGAGCCTAGAAAAAAGAAAGACTTGCATTTATATAGAGCCTTTCACAACCACCAAATGTCCCAAAGCACTTTACAGCCAATGAAGTGCTTTTGAAGTGTGGTCATTGTTGTTATGTATGAAACGTGGCAGCCAATAGGCACACAGCAAGCTTGAAAATTTTGTCCAGTCTTGCAAAGCAGCTTGGGACATTGAACTGTTTTAAAGGTGCTAAATAAATGCAAGTTGTTGTTGTTTATTGTTGTGTAAAAGGTCAGAAAGTGACCAGGCGTTCAGTTGGAGCAGTGTGATTCCCCTCATAGTTCACTATCCTGCTGATTCTCGCTGTGAAGCAGTCTCCCAGTGAGGGGCAGACTTATTGTAAGTGGAGATAGGTTATAACCTATAACTGGCAGCAGAGCAGGGTAGGAATAGCTGCACATTAGTTCAAACTTGAGGAGCACTGAAGGATGCACCTTCAGGCTGCAGTCCCCCTCCCTGCATGGACGGGGTGGGGGGTGGGTGTGGGGCTGAGGGTAGTTTCTGATCTCAGCCCAGATTGAGAGGAGGCAGTGAGCAGAGAGGCAAGTGGCAGAGAGGGAGTCAGTGCTGCTCCTGACATGTCTACTGGTTTGATGATAATCATGGAATGAGGGCTGTGCTGGACTATGAGATTGTGGTGGAATACAATCCTGCTGCTGCTGATGGCTCACTGCACCACATGGATACCCAGTTTTGGGATCTGCCCTTAGTCTGCTTCCCTAATGATGATTAACATGGTGAAGTACTCATTCATCAGTTGGGAGGGGAGTAGTAGTTTTCCTTGAACTTCTTTGACCTGAAGCCATGAGACTCCATGGAGTTAATATTGAGACTTCCCCACCTGCCAGTGGGATGGGACATACCCAGGGATGGTGACGGAGGAGTCTGGGATGTTTCCAGATAGATACAATTCAGTCAGTATCACTGCTACTTGACCAGTCTGTGGGGCAGCTCTCCTCACTTGGGTACTTGTCCTTAGACCTTGGTAAGAGAGACTTTACAGATTTCACTGGGCTGAGAAGACCTTAATCTTATTCTGACACAATGCCAGGATTGTCCAGATCTATCTGATTTTCCTCTTATTATTGGACTTTGTAGTGATGGTTTATCATTGTTTGCTTGGCCACTTCAGAGGGCAGTTCAGAGTCAACCATGTTGTGTGGGACTGGAGTTACATGTAGGCCAGACCAGGCAGTTGTAGCAGGTTCCCTTCCCTGAAGGACAATATTTGGGTTTTTAGGACAACCTGAAAGTTTTCATGTTTTTACTTTGATTCTATTCCACAAATTCCAAAATTTATTAAATTCTGTTTCACAACATGGAGCGGTTGAGGTGAACAGCATAGATGCCTTTAAGGGGAAACTAGATAAGCACATGAGGGAGAAAAGAATAGAAGGATATACTGAGAGGGTGAGGTGAAGAGGGGTGAGAGGAGGCTTGTGTGAAGCATAAACACCAGCCTGGACCGATTGGGCCGAATGATCTGTTTCTGCACTGTAATTCTCAATCACTGGATTGTTAATCCAGGACTAGAGCAATTTGACTGCCATACCTGGAGACACTTTTATTGAAATGTCTTTTAATGCCTTCTTTAAAGATTTTACCTGAAGGCCTCGGCCTTTCCCAAAAGCTTGGGCTTGAATTTGATAGTTTTACCCAGTGCTGTGGCTGATAGCTGAATTGGGGATGTGCAGTCTGAGCGAGTGCAGTGTATCTAATTTCCCAGGATAAACCAGAACCCTTCAATCAGCTACACTGAAGCAATATTTTCCTTAGCTTCTAGCACTTTCTGCCCAGTGTGTTTTCTCCAAATAATTTTGGAAAACAAGGTGCGGAATTTCAAAATCTCCATTGAATTAGCATTTGTCCTGAGTGTTTTTTATATTAAACATATATTGTCAGGGTAAAACAGGTCTACACCAGCATGACTCGAGCTCACAGTAAATTGATAGCCCATTTTACACTACGCTCGACTGTCTTTTCCATTGTCCTCACGGTACCTGGCAAGATGGGGGTCTGGACGGAGGAAAGAAAGTAGCCACGTTGTCTGCTCCTGGTCACTATCCAGTGTCTCTGCTGGAAACAGAGAGAGTGTGACAGTCAAGTGAGGAAAAAGAAAGGACTTGTATCTGATCCCCCACACAGGGGAATAGCAGACTGGCACTCACTGTGGAACAGTCTCTAACTGAGGAGTCAGCCCCTTCAGCAAAGGAGGAGAGGGAGTTGGAGGAAATCATGTTTCCTTTTCCTGTTTTACAGAAGGATTGCATCGTACTACACCAGAGAATACAGAGAGATACACACCACAGATAGATCCTGACCATCACCCAAGGAACAACTACACAACTGTGGGAAGACATCCAGTCCCTTCACAGCATTGCTCAACACAGAAAAGGTTGGGCAGTAAAACCATCATCTGGAAATCAGTCGGGTCAGGGGAGCTTTGACAAATCATCAGATCTGAAACTGGTCAGTGGTGTGGAACCTTCCATCATAAGCAACCTTTCCAAAGGTTCAGCTGTGGGCGATCGGTCAGGGTGAGGCTGGGAAGAAGTGTGAGCAGCCCCAAGTGTGATGAGAGCTTCAATCATTTATCGAGCCTTATGAATCACTGACTCATTCCTACAGGCGAGAGGCTGTTCAAGTGTGAGGTATGTGAGGGGGATCCACAGACTCACATGCACTGCCAAAAGAGGGTTCATCTATTGTAGAACTGTTAAAACAAGGACAGCAACATGGATGGGAAGTGATCCACGTGCGAGTTTTGTGTCAAAGCTTTTGTGATGTCTTCGAGCCTCCTGACACACCAGAGGATTCACACAGGAGGGAAACTATTCAGATGTGAGGTGTGTGACAAATCGTTCTCCAAGTCATGGAGCCTTCTCGTGCACCAACGCAGTCACACAGGGGAGAAACCATTCACGTGTGAGGTGTGCAACAAATCATTCTCACAGTCATCGGCCCTCCATGTGCACCAACGCAGTCACACAGGGGAGAAGCCATTCAGGTGCGAAGTGTGTGACAAATCATTCTCTAACTCATCACACCTCCGGGTACACCAATATATTCACACTGGCAAAAAACCGTTCATGTGCAAGGTATGCAACAAATCGTTCTCAATGTCATGGGCACTGCTCAACCACCAACGTACTCACACAGGGGAGAAACCATTCACGTGCGGGATTTGCAAGAAATCATTTTCGCGTAAAACAACCCTCCTTGAACACCAATACATTCACACCGGGGAGAAGCCTTACACGTGTGAAGTGTGCAACAAATCATTCTCATACCCATCGATTCTCCGTGTACACCGGCGCATTCACACAGGGGAGAAACCGTACAAGTGCGAAATGTGTGACAAATCATTCTCACAGTCAGGAAAGCTCAGGACACACCAGCGGATTCACACAGGGGAGAAACCATTCAGGTGTGAGGTTTGTGAGAAGGCTTTCACCTGCTCCTCTGATCTCCTGATGCACCAGAGGATTCACACAGGCGAGAAACCCTTCAAATGTGAGGTGTGTAACAGATCATTCTCAAAGTCATCAAACCTCCTCCAACACCAACACATTCACACAGGGGAGAAGCCATTCACGTGCGGGTTATGCAACAAATCATTCTCGTGGTCAACGACTCTCCTCGAACACCAATACATTCACACCGGGGAGAAACCATACACCTGTGAAGTGTGCAACAAATCATTCTCCATCTCATCGACTCTCCTCGTACACCGACGCATTCACACAGGGGAGAAACCATTCACGTGTGAGGTGTGTCACAAATCATTCTCAAAGTCTTCAAACCTCAGGAAACACAAACGCATTCACACAGGGGAGAAACCATTCAGGTGTGAGGTTTGTGAGAAAGCTTTCACCCAATCATCTGATCTTCTTATACACCAGAGAGTACACACAGGGGAGAAACCCTTCAGGTGTGAGGTGTGCAACAAATCCTTCTCAAAGTCATCAATCCTCATTGAACACCAACGCAGTCACACAGGGGAGAAACCATTCACATGCGAGCAGTGTGACAGATCATTCTCACAGTTATCGAACCTCCGCAGGCACCAACGCATTCACCAATGAGGTGCACAACAAACCATTCTCGAGGTCAACAAAACTCCTGCTCCACCAGAGAATCCCATATGTGAGAAACCCTTCCAAGTGTGAGGTTTGTTGTCAGGATTTTGTGATGTGTTTGACATCAAAGGATTTACACAGGAGAAAAAGTTTTCAAATAAAATGTTTGTAACAAAGTTTTAACTAAAGGTTTTCAATGTCCTAAAGCACCAGTGGATTCACACAGGCGAGAAACCATTCAGGTGTGAGGTGGATGACAAGGCTTTCAGCATATTTCCTGGTCCATCAACGCATTCACACAGGGGAGAAACCCTATTGGTATGAGTTCTGTAATAAAGCCTTCACATGTTGTCGGACCTCCTGGAACATCAGCAAACCCACATAGGAGACAAACCCTACCAGTGTGATGTGTGATAGGATTGTTTCACCTACTCCTCCTCTCTTACCATACACTGATGGCTCCACACGGACTTGGAGCCGGGTCACCTGCATTCCACTGAGAGATGTCTGTGTTGTTTACCCTCCAGTGTTCACACAGGGGAGCTGTCATTCCAAATCATTGTCTGTCTCAGCAGTGTCTGCTCGAAGCTCTCCCACCATCAGTCCAATCGTTTCAAGAAGGCCAATTTGACCAGATCACCAAACATCACCAAAAGAAGACAACAATATAGAACAACAATATAAACAACAGTATAGAAGCTCCTGTATAAACTCAGCATCCTCTCAGTGCAGCATCAGGTACAAGTCACTCACTGACTCTCACTCTGACCAAGAAGGCAATCAGATACTCAGTGGTTAGAAAGGCTTCAGCTTCTGATCTACCAGCACAAGCACCTGGGAGAGGAGCCTGGGGTAGTAATGGAGGGACTTCAATTAGCCTCAGCATCTCTGGTCTATGGAGGGGGAGAATCAGCCAGGAATCCCGTTCCTCATCGGTGACCCCAGCTGGGAAGTCAGGAGGAGGGCAGGATGTGTCTTGGCTGTGACAATCTCCATTGTCTCACAACATTCACTGTCTGGGTCTACACATGCTGAATGGCCACTCAAACAGAGCACTAGAGGCCAATCAATGTCCACAGTCTGTACTCCAGGTCAGTACCTTGAGGACCGGAGGGAAAGTGAGATGGAAAGAGGGCATCAACCCTTCAACAACAATTTATTGCTTTTATCCAGAACCTTTAATATAGTCAAACATCCCAATGTGTTTCATAGAGAAATAATCAGATAAAAATTAATATTGAATCTAAGAAGGAGATATTAGGAGGGGATGACCAAAAATATGGTCAAAGAGGTGGGATTTAAGGAGGATCCTAAAAGAGGGGAGAGGGACTAAGATGTTTAAGGAGGGAATTCATGAGCATGGAGCTTGGATGGCTGAAGACACAATCGTCAATGGTGAAGTGAAAGAAGGCAGATGTACTCAAGACCAGAATTGGAGGAGTGCGGAGACCTTGGAGGGAGATGGGGCTAGAGGTGACAGGGATAGGGATGGGGTGAGGCCCTGGAGCAATTTGTACTGGAGCATGAGAATTTTAAATTGGAGGCACTGGGGATCTGGGAACCAGTGCAGGTCAGCGAGCACTGGGGTGATAGGTATGTGAGGATAGAGAGCGCAGAGCTTTAGCTGACCTGAAGTTTATGGAGGGTGGAAGATGGGAAGCTGGACAGGAGAGCATTGGAATGGTCTAGTCTAGTCTAGAAGCAACAACAGCATGGATGAGAATTTCAACAGCAGATGGACAAATGTTGAGTTGGGGTTGTTGTTAATGGGTGAGGTTATAGAGAAGAGAGGAGGTGATCTTTGCGATGGAGAGGGTTGTGGGGTCAGAAGCTCAGCTGGAGGTTGAAGAGGATGATACTGACTAATTGTTAACAAAAACAGAATTACCTGGAAAAACTCAGCAGGTCTGGCAGCATCGGCGGAGAAGAAAAGAGTTGACGTTTTGAGTCCTCATGACCCAACTAATTGTTGTTGGAGATGAGAGTGGAAAGGGCAATGGAGAGGAATTTAAGGAATGTAGGAACCGGAGTAATCCCTTGAGCCTGTTACGCCATTAAATTAGACCATGGCTGATCCGTATCTGAACTCTATCTACCTGCCTTGGCTCTGTAACACTTAATCCCTTATCTAACAATAAACCTATCAATCTCAGTTTTGAAATTTTAAATTGACTCCCAGATTTTTGTGGGGAGAGAGTTCGAGATTTCCAGTCCCCTTTTTGTGAAGAAGTGTTTGTTGACATCGCCCCTGAACAGCCCAGCTCGAATTTTAATGCTATGCCACCTTGTTCTGGACTTTCCCACCAGAGGAATCATTTCTCTCTAACTACTCTATCAACTCGTTTAATCATCTTAAACACCTCAATAAGATTACCCCATAATTTTCCACATTTAAGTGAATGCAAGCTCAGTTTGCGTAACCTGTCTTCATAATTTAACCCTTTGAGCCCAGGAACATTTTAATGAATCTACGCTGCACTCCCTCCAAGGCCAATATATCCTTCCTGACGCGCGGTACCCAGAACTGAACTCAGTTCTCCAGATAGGGTCTAAACAGAGCTCTGTACAGCTGGAACATAATTTCCATAAGGACACAGTTGGTTTTGGGGAGGAGAAGTTGTGGGTTATCTTTTCTCTTCAGATGGTCCTGGAGTAATGAGCAGTTTTGGCAGAGGAAAGCAGGACCACTAGTGCTTGATGTGGCACTGTCAGATCTGGTGATGGATGGCTAAACCAGTTGTGTACCAGATACACTCAAATCTTCACCCCATGGACTTGAGAAGTAGGGACATCGACCAGGAAGGAAGAAAGTGATGGTAATTTTGGGAACAAGGATGTAGAAGGTGGAGGTGAGGGAGTGATTGAACCAGATTGACAGCTACAGAAGCATTGTGGTGAATGGAGGATCAAAGGGCAGAATGTGGGAATTAGATGTGTGTGTGTGTGTTAGTAAAGCGAGCCAGCTCTCAGGAGTGGGTATGGGGTAGAATCGGGCCCTGCTTTAGTTGGTGATGTGAATTATAGACAGATCCTCTTCAGGTGACAAGTGTTTGACTAATACCATGGGGAATGTTTGTACACTCCTATCTGGGAGGACTACTATCCTGAGTATGGTGAGTGAGTGGGTGTGAGTCTCTACAGACCTGAGTTCCCACATCCCATCATACCTCAATGTAATAACGGTGTGATATGTTCACCTTACACTCTTCCAAGATTTATTTCATGTTCTGGGAAAGATCTTGAGTTGTTTTCAAATGCTTTGTTATTTTGGTTGTTTCAAAGTTTGGTGTAAGTTAAAAGTGTTATTGCTTTATTAATCTTCTGCATAACTCTCAATAAATTCACATTTTTTTAGCTAAACCCAAATTACCTGATTTATCAGCATGGTGTGTTACTATTCACTGAAACACTCAGCCTACAGTAAGAGTCCTGTACACAATACAATGTCAATGTCACTGTGGGCTGGTATACTTTCTCCATTACTGGGTTTATAATTTCCAGTTCCAGCAATATGATAATGACCAGATCATGTGTTTATGTGATGATGATCACAGGATCCAGACAGGTGAGGACATTAGGGATAATTCCCCTGCTCTTCTACAACCTATTGTCATGGGGTATTTTACATTCAGCTGAGAGGGCAGACGGCGCCTTGGTTTAACTCATCTGAAAGATGGTACCTCTGACAGTGCAGAACTGAAGGAGTGCTGCATTGAGTACTCATACCTCTGGAGTGAGACTTGAACCCACAACCTTCTGACTCAGAGATGAGAGTGCCAACTAATGGCTGACAATAGCTTATAATATTTCTGTTGTTTTCGATTCAGCTTCTAAGGGGTTATGTCCCAAGACTGTGTATAGAATGCTTTTCCCCTTGTAAATTGGCAGCCTGAAAGTTTGATTTGATTTAAAGTGGTAACTAGTTAAAGCTGCAGGTGTCAGTGTTGTCTTTGTGTCTCGGTTCCTGAAGCTGTGAAAGGTGGTAAAGTCCCTGGTGTCAGCTGAAATGGACATCTTATGGGATTGTCTTCAATCAGTAATGCTGATTAACCATTCTGCTTTCATTTACTCTGAAAGTTCTATTGTTTATGCACAGTTCTAACTGTCTGTCAGGAATAAAACTGGAGGAATAACCCACTCCTCCCAAGAAAGCTCAGTGTTAGTTTTAGTTAGGTTTTTGAGCTTGTTTTCAAATCCCACCAAGGCCTAGCCCCTCCCTATCTCTGTTAGGGTGAGCAAAAGAGCGAGGAGAGTGCAAGAGAATGAAAGTGCAGAAGGGGGAGGAAGAGAACGCAGAGGTAGGAAAGTGGAAGGAGAGATAGCGAGGGACAAGGAGGATACCAACGGGAGTAAATTACCCAGTCCCTCTGTCCTGTCTCTCTCTCTCCTGTGAAGGTGCTGATCCCACCACTGCACGTCATCGCTGTCTTGGATGCTGTGGGTCTTCCTCTTCTGATCTGTCAAACATCGGAGGCTACACATCCCACACAGATGTTGTCAGTTTGAAGGCCTCAGAGGATGAAGAAATGCTATTCTCACACTAGAAATCTCTGTCAAACATTTACCGGGGGAACTGAGACAGCAGCTGCAATAAGTGAGGTTTTATTCTGATGGGACAATGACAAGTTTAAATCCCCACCTGATCTGCTGCTCAAAGTCACCTCCATTTCACTGGTCAGTTCCCCAAGCTTCAGGAAACTCATGTTCTTCCAGAAATATTTGGATTGGCTGTGAGAGATGTCAATCAGAGAGCCCACCCATTCTGTCCATTCCCTCCTCTTCCTCTTCCACAACTGGTTCACTTCCTGTAGGGACTGAAAACCAAGTGAGGAGATGGTGAGTGAAGGAACAGAATTTATAATAATTACATCCCATAATATCCACACTAATGTTCAGGCAGTCTGACTATCCTGTGGGGAATCAGGTGTGGAAATGCCCCTTATGCTGTGTGAGAAGATCCAGCTGAGAGAGCTGTTTACTGGGTGCTTTGTGCTGAACTGTTTGACTGGAGCTGTGTGTTGGATATTGAGTGTTTATTGGAAGCATTTCCCTTCTGATTTACAGGCTGAGTTTTGTTGATGGGTCATTACTGAATATGAGAAGGTGATGTGTAATTATCTGGGAGGTGCAGAGTGTCTGAGGATTCTTACTGATTCCCTATTGTTGAGTTCTGTGTGTGTGTGTTGGGAGCTGGTTATTATCCTGTGGACTGTGAATGGCCAGTTCTGTCTGTGTGTTGGGATCTGGATGTTTCCTGTCTTTTCAAATCCCTCCAAGACCTCCTACCCCCCCCAATCTCTGTAACCGCCTCGGAAAAGAAAAATAGCAAGACTTGCATTTATGAAGAGCCTTTCATGACCACCAGATCTCCCAAAGCATTTTACAGAAATGAATTTCTGTTGAAGTGTGGTCACTGTTATAATGTAGTAAACGTAGCAGCCAATGTGCACACAGCAAGCTCGCACAAACAGCAATGTGACAATGACCAGATAACCTGTTTTTCAGTGGTGGTGACTGAGGTATATTTACGAGCCCCATAGAGACTAATAACTTTTAAAATAGACAGTTTAAAGGCATTGCCTAATACAATTTCAAATGTTAAGACTTTTACTCTAAGAAACCAGCCAAAAGCAACTGACTAAACAATACCATGTCGGCATCTACCACACTAAACTACAGAAAAGATATCCCACTGTTAGCACAACTGAACACCCCACGCCACAGTTATACTTTGACTCTGCAGTTATCAGAACGTAGAGTTTTTACAGAAACCCATCCATATGACCCTCAGCTTCCAATGGGTTCGCTTTTTCCCATCTTGCTGAATCGTAACTTTGAGTGACTGTCAAAGGGCATTTTACTGAGTTTCCAGAGAAGTTCCAAACCGACTGTCAACGCTGAGGCCCCTTCCAGTGCTTCCAGCCCTACCCATGCCATGATGAATCTTCCGGATTCTAGATTGCCTTGGGATGAGTCTCTTTGACCAGAGGCTCCCCCCTCCACCTCAGGAACACACCAAGACGCCTTAGGCAGCACCTTCCAAACTCATGACCACTACAGTCTAAAAGGTCAAGGGCAGCAGCCACATGGGAACACCACCATCTGGAAGTTCCCCTCTAAGCCACTCACCATCCTGACTTGGAAATATATCACCGTACCTTCACTGTCGCTGGGTCAAAATCCTGGAACTCCCTCCCTAACAGCACAGTGGGTGTACCTACACCACATGGACTGCAGCGGTTCAAGAAGGCAGCTCACCACCACCTTCTCAAGGGCAGTTAGGGATGGGCAATAAATGCTGGCCCAGCCAGCGATGCCCACATGCCATGAATGAATAAAAAGAACCATTCTGCCTGACAGCCCACGGAAAGGACACCTTCTCCTCTCTGCTGACCGCACTGGCTGCAGTCCTTGGTATCTCTGTGAGACCTGTCTCTCTCGCTCTCTCTTTCTTTCCTTCTGTCCCAATTCTCGGAGACAGAACATCTGTCCAGTCAGCTCCAGCTGCTCTTGCCTTTGTTTTCAGGTGTGATAACTGTGTATCTTCCTCAGCAAATCCCAACCTGTTCCCACGGTAACCAAGCCACCTGGCTTGTTGCTGGGCAGAGTCATACAATATCCTACCAAACCCACCCAACCCAACCCCCCCCCCCGTCCTTTTCCAGGTTGTTCTGTTTTAACTTAAAACATGAGGATGGCATAAAACATAACAATCCGACAAACTTTGCATTCATAACACACTCCTGACTTGAGTCTTCTCAGCAGATGCTGAAATAGTAGATGCATTGGTTCTAATTTTCCAAAATTCCCTCGATTCTGGAAAAATGCCATCAGATTGGAAAATACTCTATTCAAGTAGGAGGAAGACAGTAAGCTGGAATTTACAGGCCAGTTAACTTAACATCAGTCATGGGGAAAGTTCTGGAATCTATTATTAGGGAGCTTATAGCGGGACATTTAGAAAATCTCAACGCAATCAGGCCGAATCAACATAGTTTTGTCAATGGGAAATCATGTTTAACTAATTTATTAGACGACTTTGAGGAAGGAACTAGCAATGTGGATAAAGGGGAACCTGTGAATGTGCTGTACTTAGATTTCCAGAAGACATTTGACAAGGTGCCACATCAAAGGTTACAACACAAAGTAAGGGCTCATGGTATAGGGGGTAACGTCAGCATGGTTAGCATTTTGGTTAGCGAATAGGAGCAGAGATTGGGAATAAATGGATCATTTTCAGGTTGGCAAGATCTAAAAAGTGGAGTGCCACAGGGATCAGTGCTGGGGCCTCAACTGTTTACAATCTATAGTAATGATTTGGATAATGGGAACGAATGTATGGTTGCTAAATTTGTGGATGACTCTAAGGTAGGTAGGAAAGTAACTTGTAAAGAGGACATAAGGAGTCTTCAAAGGGAAATAGGTTAATTCAATGAGCAAAAATCTCGAAGATGGAGTATAATGTAGGAAAATGTGAACTTGTCCGCTATGGCAAGAAGAATAAAAAAGCAGCATATTATTTAAATTGAGAGAAATTGCAGAACTCTGAGGCACAGAGAGATCTGGGTGTCCTGGTACATGAATCACAAAAAGTTAGTATGCAGATACAGCAAGTGATTAGGAAACCATATTGAATGTTGTTGTTTATTGAAAGGAGAATGGAATATACAGTTAGGCTATTTTGCTACAGTTGTACAGGTTTTGGAGAGACCACATCTGGTGTACTGTGTACAGTTTTGGTCTCTTTATTTATGAAAGGACATAATTGAATTAGATTAGATGCATTTCAGAGAATGTTCATTCGACTGATTTCTGGGATGAGGGGCTTATCCTATGAGGAAAGGTTGGACAAGTTGGGGCTGTATCCATTGGCGTTTAGAAGAATGAGAGGTAATCTTATTGAAATCTATAAGATCCTGAGGGCACTTGACAGGTGGATGTGGAAAAGCTGATTCCCCTTGTGGGAGAGACTAGAATTAGGGGATACAATTTAAAAATTGGGGGTCTCCCATTTAAAACTGAGATAAGGAGAATTTTTTTCTCTCAGAGGGTTGTAACACTCAGTAGGTCGTAACTCTGTGGATCTCTCTTCCCCAGAGATCTGTGAATGAATATTTTTAAGACTGAGTTAGATTGATTTTTAACTGACAAGGGAGTCAAAGGGTAGAGCAGCTAAGGAGAGTGCAATTGAGGCCACAATTATATCAGCCATGATCTTATTGAATGACAGAGGAGGCTCAAGGGGCCGAGTGGCCTACTCATGCTCCTAATTTGTATGTTTATACGTTTTATCTAACAGTAGAAAGGATTTGAGTAGTCTGGAGGGGAATTCTCCCACCACCTCAGGAGGAGCCCGAGTTTGATATTTTTGCCTGAAGACACTTTAGCATTGTGCCTTGCAATCGTGTGCCGGGCTCCAAGGTGAGTGAGAATGGAGGCGTTCATGGAGCTGCCTTCTCCTGTTACTTGACTAGTTGTCCACAATTCTTCACAAGATGCAAGAGGACTACAGAGCTTTTTTCTGATCTGTTGGTCACAGCGCTCTTTAGCTCTGTTTATTACCTGCTACTCTTGGTGTATAGCCTGCATGTACACAGTACTCCAGATGTGCTCTCTACCATATCCTGTACAACTGTAGCAAAACATCCCTTTTATGTTCCATTCCCCTCACTAGTATGCTCACTAGGTTCAAACCTGGACTCTATAGTATACCCAATGCTGCTACTGACATATATCTGTTGGTTTGATGATAATCATGGAATGAGGGCTGTGCCAGGCTATGAGATTGTGTTGGAATACAATCCTGCTGCTGCTGATGGCTCACTGCACCTCATGGATACCTAGTTTTGGGATCTGCCCTTAGTCTACTTCCCCAATGATGATTAATATGGTGAAGTACTCATTCATCAGTTGGGAGGGGAGAGGTAGTTTTCCTTCAGCTTGTTTGACCTGAAGCCATGAGACTCCATGGAGTCAATATTGAGACTTCCCCACCTGCCAGTGAGATGCGACATACCCAGGGATGGTGACGGAACAGTCTGGGATGTTTCCAGATTGATATAATTCAGTGAGTATCACTGCTACTTGACCAGTCTGTGGAGCAGCTCTCCTCACTTGGGTACTTGTCCTTAGACCTTGGTAAGAGAGCCTTTATAGATTTCACTGGGCTGAGGTCACCTTAATCTTATTCTGACACAATGTCAGGATTGTCCAGATCTATCTGATTTTCCCCTTATTATTGGACTTTGTAGTGATTGTTTATCATTGTTTGCTGGACCACTTCAGAGGGTAATTCAGAGTCAACCATGTTGTGTGGGGCTGGAGTCACATGTAGACCAGACCAGGCAGTTGTAGCAGGTTCCCTTCCCTGAAGGACAATATTTGGGTTTTTAGGACAATCTCAAGTTTTCATCTTTTATTTTGCTTCTCTTCAACAAATTTCAATTTTGTTATACATTAAATTTGCAACTTGGAGCGATTGAGATGGACAGCATAGGTGCCTTGTAGGGCAATCGAGATAAGCACATGAGGGAGAAAGGAACAGAAGGATATGCTGACAAGGTGAAAGAGGGGTGAGAGGAGACTTGTGTGAAGCATAAACACCAGAATGGGCCAATTGGGCTGAATGGCCTGTTTCTGCACTGTAATTCTATGTATATAACTTTCTGTGGTTGGATTTGAATTCTCAATCTCTGGATTTTTAATCCAGCACCAGAGCAAATTGGCTTCCATGCCTGGAGACACATTTATTGAAATGGCTTTTAATGTCTTCTTTAAAGATTTTACCTGACGGTCTTGGCCTTTCCCAAAAGCCTGGGCTTGGATTTGATAGTTTTGCCCAGTGCTGTGGCTGATAGCTGAATTTGGGATGTGCAGTCTGAGCGAGTGCAGTGTTTCTAATTTCCCAGGATAAACCAGAACCTTTCAATCAGCTACACTGAAGCAATATTTTCCTTAGTTTCTAGCACTTCCTGCCCAGTGTGTTTTCTTCAAATAAGTTTTGAAAACAAGGGGAGACGGTTCAAGATTTTCATTGAATTAACAATTCTCCAGAATGCTTTTTCTACTAAACACATACTCTCAGGGTAGAAGTACCTGGGAAGATGGGGGTCTGGGCAGAGGAAAAAAAGTAGCCAAGTTGTCTGCTCCTGGTCACTATACAGTGTCCCTGCTGGAAACAGAGGGTGTGTGACAGTCAAGTGAGAAAAAGAAAGGACTTGTATCTGATCCCCCACACAGGGGAATAGCAGACAGGCACTCACTGTGGAACAGTCTCTAACTGAGGAGTCAGCCCCTTCAGCAAAGGAAGAGAGCAAGTTGGAGGAAATCATGATTCCTTTTCCTGTTTTACAGAAGGATTGCACCGTACTACACCAGAGAATACAGAGAGGATAGACACCACAGATAGATCCTGACCATCACCCATGGAAGAACTGCACAACTGTGGGAAGACATCCAGTCCCTTCACAGCATTGCTCAACACAGAGAAGGTTGGGCAGTGAAACCATCACCTGGAAATCGGTCGGGTCAGGGGAGCCTTGACATATCATCAGATCTGAAACTGGTCAGTGGTGTGGAACCTTCCATCAGAATCAACCTTTCCGAAGGTTCAGCTGTGGGTGATCGGTCAGGGTAAGGCTGGGAAGAAGTGTGAGTGGCTCCAAGTGTGGTGAGAGCTTCATTCATTCATCGAGCCTCATGAACCACTGACTCATTCCTGCAGGTGAAAGGCTGTTCAAAGGTGAAGTGTGTTAGGAGGGCTCCATAGGCTCATAAGATCTCCTAACAGACAAGGTGGATCTGTTGTCCCACCAGGAGCACAAGGACAGCCACATGGATGAGAAACAATTCAAATTTGAAGTTTGCGGACAAGTCTTCGCACAGTCATCGACGTTCAAGAATCAACAACACATTCACACTGGGGAGAAACTGTTCAAGTGTGGGGTGTGTGACAAATCATTCTCAAACTCATCGTCCCTCCGAACACACCAACGCATTCACAAACAAGAGAAACCGTTCGCGTGCGAGGTGTGTGACAAATCATTTTCGGGGTCATCAAGCTTCCGCAGACATAAACGCATTCACACCAGCCTGAAGCCATTTAAGTGTGAGGTGTGTGACAAATCATTCTTATGTTTATCTGCCCTCAGCGCACACCAACGCATTCACACAGGGGAGAAACCATTCAGGTGTGATGTTTGTGAGGTGGCTTTCATCCACTCCTCCGATCTCCTGATCCACAAGAGGATTCACACAGGGGAGAAACCATTCACATGCGAGGTTTGCAGCAAGTCTTTCTCACGGTCATCGAGCCTCCATGCACACGAACGTATTCACATTGGAGAGAAACCATTCATGTGCCAAATGTGCAACAAATCGTTCTCAGCCTCATCAACCCTTCGAGTACACCAACGCATTCACACAGGGGAGAAACCCTTCATGTGTGAGGTATGCAACAAATCATTCTCACGGTCAACCACACTCCGCAAACACCAGTACATTCACACAGGGAAGAAACCATTCATGTGCAAGTTGTGCAACAAATCATTCTCGGCCTCATCAGCCCTCCGTATACACCAACGTAATCACACTGGAGAGAAACCATTTGTGTGCGAGGTGTGCAACAAATCATTCTCAGACTTAGCAATCCTCCGCGCACACAAACGCATTCACACCGGGGAGAAACCATTTACATGCAAGATATGTAATAAATTATTTTCACGGTCATCAAACCTCATTGCACACAAACGCATTCACACCGGGGAAAAACCATTCACGTGTGAGCTGTGTGATAAATCATACTCCTGGTCATCAGCCCTCCGTGCACACCAGCGTATTCATACAGGTGAGAAACCGTTCACATGTGAGCTGTGTAATAAATCCTTCTCGGACTCATCGGCCCTCTGTGCACATCAACGCATTCACACAGGGGAGAAACCATTCACTTGTGAGGTATGCAACAAATCATTCTCGTGGTCGTCAGCACTCCATGCACACCAACGCATTCACACAGGAGAGAAACCCTTCAGGTGTGAAGTTTGTGAGACTGCATTCACCTATTTCTCCGATCTCCTAACACACCAGAGGATTCACACAGGCGAGAAACCATTCACGTGCGAGGTGTGTGACAAGTCATTCTCACGGTCATCGAACCTGCGTGTACACCAACGCATTCACACAGGGGAGAAACCATTCACATGTGAGGTGTGTGACAAATCATTCTCACAGTCATCAAAACTCCTGCTCCATCAGAGAATTCACACAGGGGATAAACCACTCACATGCAAGGTTTGTGCCAAACCATTCTCGGAGCCATCAAACCTCCGCAGACACCAACACATTCACACAGGGGAAAAACCATTCAGGTGTGAGGTGTGTGACAAATCGTTCCTGCAGTCATCGAAACTCCTGCTCCATCAGAGGATCCATATAGTGGAGTAACACTTGATGTGTGAGGTTTGTGAGAAATCTTTTGTGACACTTTCAATCCAACTGGAACACTAGCAGCTCTACACTGATGGGAAACCATTCAGGTGTGAGGTGTGTAACAAGGCTTTCACACAGTCAGCGTATCTCCTGGTCCATCTACACACACACAGGGGAGAAATCCTATCGGTGTAAGTTCTGTAATAAAGCCATCACACAGTTGTCAGACCTCCTGGAACATCAGGTGAACCCTCACAGAAGACAAACCTTTTCAGTGTGACATGTGACAGGATTGTTTCACCTACTCCTCTCTCGCCATATAACGACGTCTCCACACGGACTTGGAGCCGGGTCACCTGCTTCCGTTACACTGAGAGTTGTCTGTTGTTTACCCTCCAGTGCTCGCACAGGGGAACTTTCGTTCTAAAGCATTGTCTGTCTCAGCAGTGTCTGTCCCAAACCTCTCCCACCATCAGTCCAATTGGTTCAACAAGGCCATTTTAACCTTTGACCAGATCATCAAACATCACTGATGAAGGCATCAATATGCATAGAAGCTCCTGTCCCATAGAAACTCAGCATCCTTTCAGTGCAGCATCAGGTACAAGTCACTCATTGACTCTCACTTTGACCAAGAAGGCAATCAGGTGGTTAGAAAGGTTTCAGCTTCTCATCTACCACATATATATTTCTATCATCTCTGCTTTGTGCTCCAACGATTGGATATCCAAGAAACTTCATCACAATCCTGCAATTGCTTCATGATGATGTGACTGCAACTGTTTTGAGTAGGAGATCTGAAACAGAAGCCTTCAAAATCCAGACTGGTGTCAAGCAAGGCTGTGTGATAGCCCCCATTCTATTTACAATCCACCTAACAGTGGCTATTCACCTCATCAAAGATCAACTGTCCTCTGGTGTCAGTATTAAATACCATCTAGATGGGAACTCATTTACCTCGGTCACCTCTGTGCCAAAACTAAACTGACCACCAAAGATACACATGATCTACAATTTGCAACTGACTGCAGTGTCGTTGTCCACTCTGTAACCGGTCTGCAAACAACTCCCGATCTCTTCAATTCTGCATGTGTTTGTATGATGGAAACGAGCTCCATCCTGTGCCAGTAAAGCTCAGTGTCATTTTTGACCATCAGAATTCGGAGCCAGACTAAAGCACAGGGATTTTAAAGAAACTTCTGTCTGTAGTATTCTGAGAGAGTGTCCCCTGATGTGAGTGTGTGTGTTAGTAAAGTGAGCCAGCTCTCAGGAGTGGGTATGGGGTAGAATCAGATCCTGCTTTAGTTGGTGATGTGAATTATAGACAGATCCTCTTCAGGTGATAGGTGTTTGACTAATTCCATGGGGAATGTTTGTACTCCCCTGTCTGGGAGGACTACTATCCTGAATATGGTGAGGGAGTGCGGTGAGTCTCTACAGAACTGCGTTCCCTTATCCCATCAAACCTCGATGTAATAACAGTGTGATATAATCACCTTACACTCTTCCAAGATTCATTTCATATTCTGGGAAAGATCTTGAGTCATTTTCAAATGCTTTGTTATTTTGATTGACTCAAAGTTTGGTGTGAGCTGAATATTGTGTTTGTCTTCTGTATTGTTTTTATAACTCAATAAATTATTTTCTTAGCTTAACTCTAGCTGCCTGATTTGCCAACACGGTGTGTTCCTATTCATTGAGACACTCAGGAGCCTACCGTAAGAGTCCTGTACACAATATATTGGTCAGTGTCACTGTGGACTGATATACTTTCTCCATCAATGAGTTTATAATTTACAGTTCACAGGAAGGATAATGTTTCCCAAAGAAAGAAAGACTTGCATTTATATATCAACTTTCACAAACCTGGATCATCTAAAAGCATTTAGTTCTCTGTTGTTATGGACAAATTTTTTGGTAGAAAAGAGAGTCAAGAGTTATGGAGGTAGACATAAAAG
This sequence comes from Carcharodon carcharias, assembly GCF_017639515.1. NCBI lineage: Eukaryota > Metazoa > Chordata > Chondrichthyes > Lamniformes > Lamnidae > Carcharodon > Carcharodon carcharias. Next base: position 73,827,574 of record NC_054485.1, read on the forward strand.
TGATGTTGACACCATAACCGGATCTGTCATAATCTTATCAAATGGCAGAGCAGGCTCAAGGGGCTGAATGGCCTTCCCCTGATCCTAAAGCAGATGTTCTTAGAGAATGATGACGGCAATCATAGTTACATTATTATCTCAATAATATTGTATGGAGTTTCTGATTTGTTTTTTCATTTATGGTAGAGTTTAAAATGATGAATTTCTCTCTATCCCTCTCACCTTTATCATACTGGATGAGCAGAGAGAAAGGTGGAGGAGAGAGGAAGAGAAAGAGAGAAATAAGGGAGTTGGGTAGAAGAATGAAAGTGGAAAGATTTGAAAAGGAGGTGGAGAAGGAGAATAAATGACTTCGAAGAGTAAATGACTTCATTAAATTTAATACAACACTCAGAGGGCAGCAGCAGAGGTCACTGGAGTTTTGTGGAATAGCTGCTTTCCCAAGGTGCTGGGAGTGATTGATAACACTCACATGGCATTGAAGGTCACCAGAGGAAACTCACAGAGCTACCTGAACAGAAAGCAATTCCCCTCCTTCATGTAGTGTGTAATGTCCATCTGAGAATACTCCATGTGAACATCACTCACACTGGATCATCCCACAATGCTTTCATTGTCAGGAACTCGGACATCAGACCCATATTCGGGGAAGGAGAGTGATCAACTCATGGGCCATATACTCACACATTGAGCCGCATTTCAATTCCTAAGTCACACAGTCACTCCCCGAACTATTGAGTTACTCCCGAGCACTGGGTCAATTTCTTCTCTCCTCTCCTGTATTCCTCTCTCTGGGTATCCCTCTCTCCTGTGATTGTGCTGATCCCAGCACTACCCGTCATCGCTGCCTTGGATCTTGGATGCTGTCGGTCATCCTCTTCTGATCTGGTGTTAAACACATCCGAGGCTACACATCCCACACTGATGTTGTCAGTTTCAAAGCTTCTGAGAATGAAGAATGCTATTCTCACACGAGAAATCTCTGTCAAATGTTTACCAGGGGAACTGAGACAGCAACTGCAATAAGTGAGGTCTTATTCAGATGGGACAATGACAAGTTTAAATCCCCACCTGATCTGCTGCTCAAAGTCGCCTCCATTTCACTGGTCAGTTTCCCAAGCTTCCGGAAACTCACGTTGTTCCAGAAATATTTGGATTGGCTGTGAGAGACGTCAATCAGAGAGCCCACCCACTCTGGCCATTCTCTCCTCTTCCTCTTCCACAACTGGTTCACTTCCTGTAGGGACTGAACACCAAGTGAGGAGATGGTGAGTGAAGGGGCAGAATTTATAATAATTACATCACATAATATCCACACTAACGTTCAGGCAGTCTGACTATCCTGTGGGGAATCAGGTGTGGAAATGCCCCTTAGGCTGTGTGAGAAGAGCCAGCTGAAATAGCTGTTTACTCGGTGCTTTGTGCTGAACTGTTTGACTGGAACTGTGTGTTGGATATTGAGTGTGTTTATTGGAAGCATTTCCCTTCTGATTTACAGGCTGAGTTTTGTTGATGGGTCATTACTGAATATGAGAAGGTGAGGTGTAATTATCTGGGAGGTGCAGAGCATCTGAGGACTCTTACTGATTTCCTATTGTTCAGTTGTGTGTGTGTTGGGAGCTGGTTATTATCCTGTGGACTGTGAATGGTAGTTCTGTCTGTGTGTTCGGATCTGGATGTTTCCTTTTGTCTTTTCAAATCCTTCCGAAACCTCCCACCACCTCCTGTAACCTCTTCAGAATAGAAAAAGAAGCAAGGACTTGCATTTATATCGAGCCTTTCATGACCACCAGATGTGCCAAAGCACTTTACAGAACTAAATTTCTTTTGAAGGGTTATTACTGTTGTAATGCAGGAAATGTGACAGCCAATGTACACAGAGCAAGCTCCCACAATCAGCAATGTGATAATGACCATATAATCTATTTTGCTTTTATCTTAATGTTGTTTAGTTGTGTTGACTGAGGGATTAATGTTGATGAGGACACCAGGGATAACTTCCCCATTCTTCAAAATAGTGCCATGGGATCCTTTCGACCCACCTTCGAGAGAGCAGAAAGGGCTTTGGTTTAACATTAGATCTGAAAGACAGCACCTCTGACAGTGCAGTATTCCCTCACTATTGCACTGGAGTGTCAGCCTCATTGCTCAAGTCCTGGAATAGGACTTGGTTCCCCCACAACCTTCTGACTCAGAGGTGAGAGTGCTATCCTTTTTTTCCAGGTAATTTTGTTTTTGTTTTGGATTTCCAGCATCTGCAGTTTTTTGTTTTTATCTTTGATGCTCCTGACATATCTATTTACTGGTCTGATGATGATCATGGAATGAGGGCTGTGCCAGGCTGTGAGATTGTGGGGGAATACAATTCTGCTGCTGCTGATGGCTCACTGCACCTCATGGATACCCAGTTTTGGGATGTGTCCTTAGTCTACTTCCCTAGTGATGACTAACATGGCGAAATAGTAATTCATCAGTTGTGTTAGGAACTAGAGATAGTATAAGTTAGTTATATTTATATTCTGTGTGTTAAGAATGAAGTAGTAGAATGCAGTAGTTTAATCTCTCTAGCTGACATACTGGCAGACTGCTGTGGAAAGTAACTCTAAGAATCTTAGATGAATTGCTCTAGAGATAAAGTAACAGTGAATGTCAAGTGAGTTCTAGATCTCGAGGGAGATACCAAGTTGTTGGCTGTCTACTGGGAGAGGTAACTGCAGGAAGCAGGTCCGAAAGGAAAAAGAGAGTGGCCCAAGAAGACCTTTCAGTTAAGTCAAAGTACAAGGACAGGAATCTCCTGTTAAGAGGAACTTAAAGCAAGGAGCAGACAGGAAGGCTCTGAGCTGAAAGGGAGAAAGCTCCAAGTTGAAGCAAAATAGACTTGTGAGAAGCCAGAAGATCCAAGGAGACAGCTGAGGGTCTGTAACTCTTTGAGCAAAAAAAGAAGTGGTGTTCTGTCAGCACAGCTAAGTCTGAGAGCGCATGGAAGGAAGCTTGAATGCATGTGGTGATCCAGGAGAGAGGGATATCAGAAGGAGAGTTCAAAACCCTGGGGGTAGACCCTTGTGGAAGGCATTTGAGAAAAGGTATTGTTTTGAAGAAGATTCCAAAGCAAGTTCTTCGACAGTGGAGATTGGAAACCCTCGTGTGAAAGACAGAGTTCAGTGAAGCTGGTTGGCTTATGGTGTGACAAGCGTCTGGGGGGAGTTGATGAGAGATCTGTAGTGCCGGTTTGAGGTGGCATCTGTCACTTTGTTTCAGACTGTGGTGTCTGACCATAGGTCGCCTATTGGTTTACATGGACTATTATGATATGGCAGGTGATACATGCCAGGTGGACCAAATCCAAAAGGGAAACTTGGCCACCCTGTCACAACAGTTTTGCAATTTTTAATTATTACCAGAGGCTTATGCACTGAATTCAGAAGTAACAAGTCCGCTAACACCTTTAGAGATTTTAAAGGTAAATTAAAACATTTATTAACAAAAGAAAAAAAACAAAATAAACACACACAAGATTACAGTTATTTAGTCTTAACAGTTCCCAAAATTCTTAATTAATTAAACTACACACCCCCTTTAAGGCAACAGCTCAAAACAGATTTGAAATTTAAATAAGCAATCCAGCAAAGTTACCACAGCACCCACTCGACAATGGAATCCCAAAGGCTTTCAACACAACTTTAGTTACTGGACACAGCAGACTTCTGCAAAAGAAGCTAGAGGCTGTTTCCCACGTCTGTTTCACACGGCATACCTTTTGGTCTTACATGGCCACACACACATAGCCTTCCATCCCTCTTTACATGTTTTCTCCATCTTTAATCTGTAAATTCCATTGTTCTACAGGTGTTTGGAAATGTACTTTCTCCATAATATAAAAATCTTTCATGTTGTCAATATGGTCAGTACTGTTGGGAAAACTCAATGTAATAACCTTGCCCTATTCATCTTGCCAATCATAAAATCGTATCATATCTTCTTCGAAAGTCCAACAGCCTTTCCCCTTGTCTAAAAATACAAATTTTATTCACACCTTATATGCTGCCCTCATCCATGTTTACTCATTAGCATTTCAAATACCCTTCTTACACCTAACTCCTTTTGATAAGAAACAGAAATACCTGGAAAAAGTCAGCAGGTCTGACAGCATCGGCGGAGGAGAGCACAGTTGATGTTTCGAGAAACGTCAACTGTGCTCTCCTCCGCCAATGCTGCCAGACCTGCTGACTTTTTCCAGGTATTTCTGTTTCTATTTTTGTTTTGGATTTCCAGCATCCGCAGTTTTTTGCTTTTATCCTTTTGATAAGTTCAAGTTTGCAGTCTATCTGACTCTAATTCAATTAAATCATCTACGCACATAGAACCATCCACATTCACAACCATAAACCTACTTTACAATAATCCACAATAATATAATGAAAAATATGATAGCTTCATAACAGGACAATGTACTCACTGTGATCATGACAGCATAAGATAGCTTTTGTAGCTTGTGCTACCCTTACAATCTGAATATAAGGTATAGGTATGGGTAAAAGAGTATTGTAATATGGTTCATCTTTTCTTGTTGAATAAATGTTTTATTCTTTTGTTAAAAGTTCATCAGCTGACTCCCGTGACTCTGTTCAGTAGCCGCCCTCCACGTTTCTAAATAAAAAATAAAAGTTAGGATCTATCAAGCCGGTTTCCACCCTGGAATCTGGCTGAGCCAGTAGTAATATCAACTGTGATCATAACAGTTAGGAGTGGTAAATTTCCTTGCACTTGTTTGAGCTTGTGAGAAGAGATGTTATTTTAAAAAATATTTTTGGGGAATATTGTGTTATTCTGGAAAGAAGGTTGTGTGTGTGTGTGAGAGAGAGAGATTTAATTAAGCTGGGCAAGAGATAGATAGGAGTCAGGTTGTCTGGGGGTTTGAAACATGAAAAGGATAGAGGTGTTAAGTTTGAGGTACAAGTAAATAGGTTAGATCTAAGATTTGCATTTTTAGATAAGTTGAGAGTTTGTTTTGTTATGACATGGCAGGTGATATCCAGCTAATTGGATATCAGCATCTTTCCTCTGCCTTTTACATTTTTCCTCTTCCGGTTACAACATGTGAGTTTATGATCTCATTACTACACAATCTGGAAACAATCCAGGCTGTTCTTCCTGCAACACATCTGTTGAAAACTCCTCCACAGGCTGCTTGACTACAGTAGGTACCACCAACATCTGTGACCCAGCTATATCATTACCTAAAATAAATTGAAGCCCTGCAATGGGCATTTTTTCCACTACTCCAACAATCAGTTCACCTGTTTTTCACTTACTCTTTAAATTAACCTCCCCATGAGTTTAGATCCATCATAATCATCAGCGATCTCTGCTGCTTGTCTTATCATTTTAACACTCCACATGAGTTCTCTCTACCGAAGGAATTGAATCTTTAAATTCTTCCAAAAGAATTACTTCTCCAAGAGCTGCATATGTTGTCTCTACCTTTAATGCCCACGTACAACTGTCAAAATTACTTTGTTTTACTCTCTCAAACTCAATATAAGTCTGACCAGGCTGTTTCCTTATATCTGTAAATTTCTGCCTGTATGCCTCAGGAACCAATTCATATGCACTCAAAATAACCTTTTTTATCGTTTCATAATCCGGTGACATCTCTTCTGACAGTGATGCTTATACCTCACGAGCTCTACCTACCGACCTACCTGTAACCGGATTTCTTGTGGACATTTCATCTGTTTAGTTATCTTCTCAAATGAAATAAAGAACGCCAATATATCCCTTTCCTCAAACTTCAGAAGTACCTGCACAAATTTAAACATCCCCATTGGGTTTTAGATTGGAAGTGGTCATTTCATCCTCAGAACCTCCCTCCGCCTCTGAGATCTCTTTTTTAACTTCCAGTTTTTTAAGCTGATATCCCCTTTCTCTTTCCTTCATCGCTAATTTCTCCCTCTGAGGATCAAGTTTTCTCATTTTCGTTTCCCTTTGAAACGCTCTCTCTTTTTCCTGTTTCTTTTCTTTGCCCTCCAACTCAAATTTTTTCAGTTCCTTTTCATGTTCAAGCTGCTTCATTTACAATTGGATCTTAACTAATTCAACTGACTCTCCCCCTAAAGAACCTGGTCTCTCTAGTATCCCTTCCAATTTCAAATGCTGTGCCAATACTTCAATTATGTCTGCTTTCTTTGTGTCTACAGTTAACCTCAACTGCAACTTATCTGCCAATTCTGTTAATTTAACCTTAGTTAATTTTTGTAAACCAATCAGAAATATATTCCACTCCCAGAAAAGTCTTAGCTATTGATAAAGCCATATTTGCAATCTTAACACTTTAAATTCTCTCACACTAACTCCTGAGTTCAATGTGCTTCTCATACTCATTGCCTTAAGATTCATCAACTCCAAGCCAATCAAGGAATTTTCAAAAATCCTGCAAAGAGCCCCCAGTTTTGTTATGACATGGCAGGTGATATGTGCCAGACAGATCAAGTCTACAAGGGAAACTAGGCCATGCTGTCACAATGGTTTTGTAATTTGTATTTATTATGAGAAGGCTTATGCACTGAATTCAGGAGTAACAAGCCCTCTAACACCTTCAGAGACTTTTTAAAAGTAAATTAAAACATTTATTAACAAAAGAAAACAAAACAAAACAATAAACACACAAGATTACAGTTACACGGTTATTTAGTCTTAACAGTTCCCAAAATTAAAAATTAAACAGGCTCCCAACTACACGCCCCGTTTAAGGCAACTGCCCAAAAATAGATTTTAAATTTAAATAAGCAACCCAGCAAGGTAACCACAGCACCCACTCAACAGTGGAATTCCAAAGGCTTTTCATACATGTTTAATTACAGGACACAGCAGACATCTGCAAAAAGTGGCTAGAGGCTTTTCTCCAAGGCTGCTTTACAAGGTGTACCTTTCAAGATGTTACACGGCCACCCCCTACATAGCCTTCCATCCTTCTTTAAATGCATTTCTTCATCTTTAATCTGTAAAATACATTGTTCTACATGTCTTTGGAAATTTACTTTTTCCCATAATATAAAAATCTTTCATGTTGTCAATATGGCCAGTACTTCTGGGAAAAATCAATGTAATAACCTTGCCATCTTTCATTGTGCCAGTCGTAAAACCTTATCATGTCACCTTTGAAATTCCAACAACTCTCCCCCTTATCTAAAAATGCAAATTTCATACACACCCTACATGCTGCCCTCATCCATTAGCATTTCAATTGCCTTTTACACCCAACTAATTTTGATAAGTTCAACCCTGCAGTCTGTCTAATCAGTCACACAGACAACATAAGCCCACAATAGTATAATGAAAAATATGATAGCTTCATGGCAGTTTGAATATCAAAGGGGAGTCAGAGAAGCAAAGAAGCATGTTTGCATCTTACAGGAGTTCCATAGGTAATAGTAGTGGCAAAATTATATTTTATTGGCTCAAAAACAAAGACAAGTTAGAGACATAAAATATTGTATATTTGGAAGGATTTGAGTTTCAAAGAGGTGTGAGAACAATGGAACTGGAGATGAAAGGGGAAGAAAAGTATCTTAGAGTAATTGAGGAGAGTTTAGCTAGAGATAGCTGGAGCTGAACTGGGAGCAGTCATCTCTGGGTTGGGAGGAGTTGCAGTTTGAATCAAACACCAAGTCAAGCCAGAAAAATCTTGGGCTGCAACAAGCAGTTTTATTCTGAAGTGGATTCCACCGCAGAGTGGATGAGGGTAGAGGTCATGTGGTATGCTTTTATTGAAGCTACAGCATTTCGCCTTGTGTAGTATTGCTGAATTTCTTTTATAGTTAATACCTCTCATGGTGTGTTGCCTGGAGGTATTTACTTGTGGTCTGACCAAGTAGAGAGTCTTTTTGGGGAATCTTTTGTAAGACTAATCTTAATTGTGTAACAGTAATCTTGTGTGCTTAAGTTTTCTTTTATTTTTGTTAATAAAACTTTTACTTTCAATTTTTAAAATCCCAAAAGTATTACTGGAAATCCTACTGCTGAGATCAGTACACCTTATTCTCATTTGTGGAATATTAAAAATAAAGCTACGGCTCATAAGCCAAGTTTCCCTCTGGAATTTGGTTTGCACAACAATTAACACCGGCTGTGGTCATAAAAGAGCTGAAGCCATGATACTCCATGAAGTTAATATTGAGGACTTTCCCACCTTCCAATGAGATGGGTCATACTCAGGGATGTGATGAAGGAGTCTGGGATGTTTCTAGATTGATATGATTCAGTGAGTATCACTGCAGTTGACCAGAAGGAATTGAAGGAAATCATGTTTCCTTTTCCTGTTTTACAGAAGGACACCATACTACACCAGAGAATACAGAGAGGATAGACACTGCAGACAGATCCTGACCGTCATCCAAGGAACAACTGCACAACTGTGGGAAGATATCCAGTCCCTTCACAGCATTGCTCAACACAGAGCAGATTGGGCAGTGAAACCATCATTTGGAAATCGGTCAGGTCAGGGGAGCTTTGACATATCATCAAATCTGAAACTGGTCAGTGGTGTGGAACCTTCCATCAGAACCAACCTTTCTGAAGGTTCGGCTGTGGGCAATCAGTCAGGGTGAGGCTGGGAAGAAGTGTGAGTGGCTCCAAGTGTGGTGAGAGTTTCAATCATTCATCGAGCCTCATGAACCACTGACTATTTCCTACAGGTGAGAGGCTGTTCAAGTGTGAGGTGTGTGAGAAGGACTTCACAGGTTCAAAAAAGGGAAGATGCAACTGTTGGACCACCTGTAACACTAGGAAAGCTACATGGAAGTGAAACCATTCAAGTGTGAGGTGTGTGACCGAGCCTTCACACGGCCATCGACACTCGTGCAACATCGACGTATTCACACTGGGGAGAGGCCGTTCAAGTGTGAGGTTTGTAACAAGTGCTTTGCACAATCTTCTGGCCTGGTGATTCACAGGCGCATTCACACAGGGGAGAAACCATACACATGTGAAGTGTGCGGAAAATCATTCACACAGTCATCGATCCTTCGTGTACACCAACACATTCACACAGGGGAGAAACCGTTCCCATGCAAGTTTTGCCACAAATCTTTCTCAAAGTCATCGCAACTCCTCATGCACCAACACATTCACACAGGGGAGAAACCATTCATCTGTGAAGTGTGTGACAAATCATTCTCACGGTATTCGTCGCTCCGCATGCACAAACGCATACATACTGGAGAGAATCCATTTACGTGTGAGGTGTGTGTCAAATCATTCTCAAACGCATCGTCCCTCCGTGTACACCAACGCATTCACACTGGCAAGAATCTGTTCATATGCGAGGTGTGTGAGAAATCATTGTCAACCTCATCATCCCTCCGTAGACACCAGTGCACTCACACAGGTAAGAAGCTGTTCACATGCAAGGTGTGTGACAAATCATTCTCACGGTCATCGACACTCTGCGAACACCAACGTATTCACACAGGGGAGAAACCATTCACATGCGAGGTGTGTGGCAAAGCCTTTACACAGTTATCGCACCTCCTGGTCCATCAGACAATCCACACAGGGGAGAAACCTTTCAGTTGTGAGGTTTGTGATAAAGCTTTTGCAACATCTACGAGGCTCCTGATGCACCAGGGCATCCATACAGGGGAGAAACCCTTCAGGTGTGAGGTTTGTGAGATGGCTTTCACCCAATCCTCTGATCTCCTCAGGCACCAGAGGATTCACACAGGGGAGAAATGCTTCATGTGTGAGGTGTGCGACAAATCATTCTCACGGTCATGGAACCTCCTGCTCCATCAGAGGATCCATACAGGGGACTAAACCTACAAGTGTGAGGTTTGCAATAAATCTTTCATGACATCTTTATCCTGGGACAGCAGATGATTTGCACAGGGGAGAAATCCGTCTGTGAAGTGTGTGACAAATCATTCTCACGGTATTCGTCGCTCGGCATGCACCAACGCATACACACTGGAGAGAATCCATTTACGTGTGAGGTGTGTGTCAAATCATTCTCAAACGCATCATCTGTGAGACAGACTTCATCCAATCTTTCGATCTCCTAAATCACCAGCAGATCCACAGCGGATGGCTGAAGATTTTCCAGATTGGTCATGAGCTGCACCTGGAATTCCTCTCTTTGGTCAGGCTGTTTTAGGGTTGAGATATTGATCTTCTTCCCCTTGGACTTTTGGGGCTTGTGATGTCTTGGTGCTGGGTGGATGTTCATCACCAATCGAACAAGTCGACAATCTATCCAGCAGGCATCAGGCCCCCACATGGATCGAGTGATAAAGACATCACTCAGAACTTTGACTTGGCTTTAGACCTTCCAGAGGAACCTCTGACATGGTCTTTGTTTCCACAGAAATTTGAGAAAAATATGAAGAACACCAGGGACTCTTCATTACATTTGTCGACATGGTCAAAGCATTTGACTCAGTAAATCGCGAGGCTCTGGATTGTTCTCCAATGATTTGGATGTCCAAGAAACTTCATCACAATCCTGCAATTGCTTCATGATGATATGACTGCAACTGTCTTGAGTGGGAGATCTGAAACAGAAGCCTTGGAAATCCAGACTGGTGTCAAGCAAGGCTGTATGATATCGCCCATTCTATTTACAATCTATCTTATAGTGATTATTCACCTTATCAAAGATCAACTGCCCTCTGGTGTCAGTATTAAATACCATCTAGATGGGAAACTCATTTACCTCGGTTGCCTCCATGCCAAAGCTAAACTGACCACCATAGATACACATGGTCTACAATTTACAGATGACTGCAGTGTCGTTGCCCACTCTGCAACAGATTTACAAACCACTCTCGATCTCTTCAATTCTGAACAGAAAGAACTCAAATAAAAACATTAATTGCTGGAAAAATCAGCAGAATCTGTGGAGAGAGAAAAACACAGTTAACGTTTCAAGTCCAATATGACAATTATTCAGAACTTCTTCAGAAACTTCTGAGATGAGAGCGCTAACACAGCTGACAATAACTTATAACAAAAACAGAATTACCTGGAAAAACTCAGCAGGTCTGGCAGCATCGGCGGAGAAGAAAAGAGTTGACGTTTCGAGTCCTCATGACCCTTCGACAGAACTAGGTGAATCCCAGGAAGGGTTGAAATATAAGCTGGTTTAAGGTGGTGGTGGTGGTTGGGGGGGGTTTGGGGGGGGGGTGTTTGATGGGGGGAGAGAAGTGGAGGGGGATGGTGTGGTTGTAGGCAAAAGCAGTGATAGAAGCAGATCATCAAAAGATGTGTGAACAAGGCAAAAGAGAGATACGGAAATCTTGTCGCAGAGACGAACAGAACTTCTTCAAGGAAGTAGGCATTTCTTGAAGAGCAGTGGCAGTTCTTCTCCACCGATGCTGCCAGACCTGCTGGGTTTTTCCAGGTAATTCTGTTTTTGTTTTGGATTTCCAGCATCCGCAGTTTTTTGTTTTTATCTCTGACAATAACTTACAATACTTCTGTTGTACTAAATTCAGTTTGTAAAGGGTTAAGTCCCAAGGCTGTGGACAGAATGCTTTTCCCCTTGTAAACTGGCAGCCTGAAAGTTTGATTCGATTTAAAGTGGTAACTAGTTAGAGCTGCAGGTGTCAATGTTGTCTTTGTGTCTGGGTTCCTGAAGCTGTGAAAGGTGGTAAAGTCCCTGGTGTCAGCTGGAATGGACATCTTAAGGGATTGTCTTCAATCAGTACTGCTGATTAACCACTCTGCTTTCATTCACTCATGAAAGTTCTATTGTTTAGGCACAGTTCTAATAGTCTGTCAGGAATAAAACTTAAGGAATAACCCACTCTTCCCAGGAACGCTCAGTGTTAGTGTTAGTGAGGCCTCTCCCCTCCCTATCTCTGTAATCTCTTCCGCCCCTCAGTCCTGCACTGGAGTGTCAGCCATGACTTTTTGTGCTCAAGTCCTGGGGTAGGACTTGAAGCCACAACCCTCTGACTCAGAGAACAAGATTGTGGGTTCAAGTCCAACTCCAGATGGATCATTCCATGAACATGGATTAAAGTTGTTGTCAGGGCCACACGAATAATTCCTCAGACTCAGGGCTCCCTGTACAAACCCCATCCAACGTTTATTAAAACACAAACATGTTGTAAAACGAGTGAAGAAATTATCCTGCAGATGTTTACCCACTGCATTTATCATGAAGCCAATCAGATCACAATGTACCAACCTTAAATAAAACTGTTTCAATTGGTCACACACAATTCTTTCAAATGTTTGCTTTTGTAAAACCCTTTGGCAAATATGTAACAGCCACAAGGACACAGATTGTGGCCAAGAGTTTATACTAGTTTGAGATGGTTTTATCTGCTTCCTTTTTTCCTTTTAGATAGAGTTTACAATTTTGAACTTTCTCTGTATCCCTCTCATCTTTATAAAACTGGATGAGGAGAGAGAGGAAGAGGAGGAAAGATGGGAGGAGAGAGAATGAGAATGAAAGTGGAGAATTAGGAAGAGGACAGCGTCAAAAAGGAGGAGTGAAGAGGAAGAGGAGAAGGAGGAGAGTAAATTACTCCATAGAGTAAATGCCTTCATTAAATTTAATACAACACTCAGAGCACAGCAGCAGAGGTCACTGGAGTTTTATGGAATAGCTGTTTCCCCAAGGTGCTGGGAGTGATTGATAACACTCACATGGCATTGAAGGTCACACGAGGAGACTCATAGAGCTACCTGAACAGAAAGCAATTTCCCTCCTTCGTGTAGTGTGTAATGTCCATCTGAGAATACTCCATGTGAATGTCACTCAGACTGGATCATCCCACAATGCTTTCATTGTCAGGAACCCGGACATCAGACCTATATTCGGGGAAGTGGAGTGACCTGATGGCTGATTAGGGACAAGGTCCATCCCTTTCTTTTGTGGCTGACGCCACCATTTCATGCACCACACACTGAGGAGGAGGTGTTGTTTATTGACACCCATGTCTCTCTGAGGCAGTTCACAGAGAGAAGCTAGTGGGATGTTGAAGAACTGTTTCAGGTACTGGCTACACCAGGGGGTGGATTGCAGTATTCCCCAGAGAGAGAGAATGGTCACAATCATCCTCGCGTACTGCACACTGAACAATATCACTCAAACAAGGTCTAGACTGGGACAGCTCAGGAGATGAACCAGGAGAGGTGAATGGACTGGGACGTCCCAGGAGAGGTGAACGGACTGGGATCTCCCGGGAGAGCAACTGACAAGGTGAATATTATGACTCCAAAACTGGAGCTGAGGGGAGCTGAACCTTCACTGGAGGCAATCCCTGGACGGGTCAGGCCTGTCAGATATCACCTCAAGGGGCATCTACTCACACAATGAGCCCCATCTACTTTGCGAATCACTGAGTCACCCACAGAGTATTGGGGTAATTACCACTATCCCTCTCTCCTGTGCCCCTCCCTCCTGTGCTCCTCTCCCATATGCCTGCACTGACTCTCTCTCTCTCTCACCTGTATCCCTCCCTCCTGTGCCCTTTTCACGTGTGTCCCTCTCTCCTGTACATGTGCTGATCCCACCACTGCACGTCATCACTGCCTTGGATGCTGTGGGTCTTCCTCTTCCGATCTGCTGTCAAACACATCCGAGGCTACACATCCCACACTGATGTTGTCTGTTTGAAAGCCTCCCAGGATGAAGAATGTTATTCCCACACTAGAAATCTCTGTCAAACATTTACCAGGGGGATGGAACTGAGACAGCAGCTGCAATAGTGAGGTTTTATTCAGATGAGACAATGACAAGTTTAAATCCTCACCTGATCTGCTGCTTAAAGTTGCCTCCGTTTCACCGGTCAGTTTCCCAAGCTTCGGGAAACTCATGTTACTCCAGAAATATTTGGATTGGCTGTGAGAGGTGTCAATCAGAGAGCCCACCCACTCTGCCCATTCTCCTCCCTTCCTCTTCCACAGTTGGTTCACTTCCTGTAGGGACTGAAAACCAAGTGAGGAGATGGTGAGTGAAGGAAGAGAATTTATAATAATTACATCACATAATATCCACACTAATGTTCAGGCAGTCTGACTATCCTGTGGGGAATCAGGTGTGGAAATGCCCCTTATGCTGCGAGTAGTAATTATAGCTTTGAGAAATGTAGGACTGTAGCCTTAAGAATATTCCTGTGTTGTAAGATCACATGATCTGTGTAAGCCAATGAGTTAGCAGTGCTGGGAACCTCAGGAGAGAGTTCTTATTTCGTTATGGAGTTTGATGTACATGTATAGTTGCTGCTGCCGTCTTGTAAATAAAGTTAAATGTTTCCACCAAGAAAAGCTGTCTGAAGATCAACTCTATAGCAAACTGGCAATGAGGATAAATCAGATCCGTTGAAGTACCTTGCCCAGTGATTGTGAATATATAAGTTCATTAAAAAGAAAGGAAGTTATACTCACCCGAGATGCCACAGTTTGGCAGAATTGATCCCTTTGAATCAGCCACAGATGACTATTCTTAATATATAGAATGTCTTGTGTTCTTCTTTCAAGCCAACAAAATCACAGGTTAAAAAAAAGAGGAGAGCGATTCTCACGAGTATTTGTGGGAGCACTAGTTTAATCTGAAAATTGACAGCCCTGGTGCCCCAGATTTGAAGACTTTCAGTGAATTAGTGGACCTCGTTAAGGGATATTTTCAACCCAAGCCCTCAGTCACAATGTAGAGGTTCAAATTCAATTCATGGAATAGAGTCCCGGGGAGACCATCGATACCTGAGTAGCGAAATTAAAACAACTAACAGAATATTGTTATTTTGGTGAAACCCTGAATGAAATGCTCAGGGATCGTTTGGTATGTGACGTGCAGGAAGATGCTATTCAGCGAAGATTACTGACTGAAGTGAATCTTGAATTTAAGAAAGCTTTCGAAATAGTGCTTGTGACGGAAAGCACTGTAAGGGATTCAGAGGCAATTCAAGGGGCACAAAATGGTGCTATTCTCCTAGTTGGGTGGGAACAGTCGGTCAAAAGTGACACGAAAAGCCAGGACTCCACCACAAAGCTAACCAGAAATTGAGAAGAAAGAGCTTAGCAGCAAAGTCGAAAACTAATTTTTAGCGACGTAGAAACTATCATATTCCTAACGGTTGGCAATTTTAAAAAAGTGTTATTTTTGTCACAGAAGTGGAAACATATTTAAACATTGCAAAGCAATGTTTAAACAGGCTTCCAGACAACAATTGGAGTCCGATGAAGTATATGGTATAGAAGAGCCAGAAAAAACCAATTTTGACATTTATTCATTGTTCAACATGAAAGGTGGGAAGACAGAGCCAATTATTGTCACAGTGCCAGTGAATGGTAAACCTTTAAAAATGGAAGTAGACGCAGGTGCTTCTACCACTGTAATAGGAGAACATGCTTTCAGATATTTTAATAAAGGTAAGCAACAATTAAAGTTGGAACAAATATCTGCCAAGTTGAAAATGTACACAGGCAAAGAAATCCAGGTAAAATGTATCATCAAGGTAACTGTTCATTATAGACACCAATCGGCACAACTACCCATGATGGTATTAGAAGGTAGAGGACCAAGTCTTCTCAGTCAAGATGGTTGAGGGGAATTAACCTTGATTGGCCAGTGAGATTTCAAAAGGAAGCTGGAAGGGTTCGTGAGTTGAAAAAGGTACAAGGCAAGGTACTTCAGAAAGAGCCTGGAGAGTCCGAGGACCATGACTGGATGAAAAAAGGAGTGCGTAAGCATTCAGCAACCTGAAGAAATGAAGACTGTCTTAACAACATGAAAGAATAGCAGAAGAAACCCAAGGAGTCTTCTGAATGACAGAATTTAAGATGAAGTGAGTGAGCTTCGCAAAGAAAAGGAAAACCTGTTGAAAGACCTTCACACACGACAAGGATCCCTCACGTCAATGTTTGTACCTCTGGAACGTTACGAAGAGAGACAGGAAGAATGTTAACATCTCTGAACAAACTGAAGAACCAGTTGTCAGAAAAGATGCAGCAATGTTCAATGTTCCAGGAGGAAGTCAACAGATACAAGAAGGAAACAGAAGAGTTGAAAAGTCAGCTGAATGAAGCTAAAGAGGCTTTGAAAGTAAAAGTCGTAGAACTTTCCAAGATGCGAGCAGATAATGACGTCATGGGTAACTCAACTACTGAACTAAGACAGGTTGAGATTGCATCTGAGAGAAGTCTGGCCGACAGTGAAGTCAAAGAGAAGGCCGTGACTAAATTCTGTGGTAGAAAGAAGGAGACACATAGAAAGAGGATGCAGAATTACTGATGAGGCGCCATCTTCGGACAATACCAAGGCTGATACTTGCCAATTTGGAGGGCAAGGTGGAGAAATGTCAAGGCAACCAAAAAGCTACTCATGATTGCATGGTCATGAACGACAGTTTATTGTTGGAGAAGCAGTGTATGTAAGGAATTTTGGTGGGGGATCTAAGTGGTTACCCGGTAAAGTAAGCACTGTGACCGGACCATTGTCATACCACCTGGAAGTGGAGGGCTGGATCACCTGTAAGCATGTGGATCATTTAAGAAAAGTAGAGATACCCCAACAAAATGAAGTCCCACCTGTAACCATTGCTGAACCAGTGGTTCCTATTGAAGATGCTCAACCAAGGACAGACATGCCCGATGTCTCTTCAGAATGGAAGACACTGAACTGCGTATGCCTACTGAGGTACCTGATGTTAATGCGATTTCAGAGAATGTGTTTCCTACAGAAGAATCTGAAGTCGTGGAGCTGCGACATTCCACATGGATCAGGAAGCCACCTGAAAGACTGAACTTGTAATTTCATGATCTGTGTAAACATTGTAATGCCATGAGATAAATATCCTCATAAATACAAAATATACAGAAAAGTTAAACAGGAGGAATGTAGTAGTTATAGTTCTGAGAAATGTAGGACTATAGCTTTAAGAATAATCCTGTGTTGTAAGATCACATGATCTGTGTGTAAACCAATGTGTTAGCAGCTCTCTACAAGAGAGTTCTTTAGTTCTGGAGTTTGATGCACGTGTGTAGTTGCTGCTGCTGTCTTGTAAATATAGTTAAATGTTTCCACCTACAGAAGTCTGAAAATTAACTCTACAACACTGTTTGAGAAAATCCAACTGAGAGAGCTGTTTACTCAGTGCTTTGTGCTGAACTGTTTGCCTGGAGCTGTGTGTTGGATATTGAGTGTGTTTATTGGAAGCATTTCCCTTCTGATTTACAGGCTGAGTTTTGTTGATGGGTCATTACTGAATATGAGAAGGTGAGGTGTAATTATCTGGGGGTTGCAGTGTCTGGGGATTCTTACTGATTTCCTATTGTTGAGTTCTGTGTGTGTTGAGAGTTATTTTTTGTACTGTGTGGATTGAAATTTATACAGTCCCTCTGACGGGATATTGCCCAGTCGGACCGGCAGTGCTGAGGAGGAGTTGCCTCTTTGGAAGCATTTTTAAAGATTTTTTGAAGGCCTCGGCCTTTCCCAAAAACCTGGGCTTGGATTTGATAGTTGTGCCCAGTGCTGTGGCTGATAGCTGAATTTGAGATGTGCAGTCTGAGCGAGTGCAGTGTATCTAATTTCCCAGGATAAACCAGAACCCTTCAATCAGCTACACTGAAGCAATATTTTCCTTAGCATCTAGCACTTCCTGCCCAATGAAGATTCAAAATCTTCATTGAATTACCATAGCAGACTGGTGCTCTCTGTGGAACAGTCTCTAACTGAGGAATCAGCCCCTTCAATAAAGGAGGAGAGGGAGTTGGAGGAAATCATGTTTCCTTTTCCTGTTTTACAGAAGGATTGCACCGTACTACACCAGAGAATACAGAGAGGAGAGACACCGCAGATAGATCCTGACCATCATCCAAGGAACAACTGCACAACTGTGGGAATCACAGTCCCTTCACAGCATTGCTCAACACAGAGAAGGTTGGGCATTGAAACCTTCATCTGGAAATCAGCCAGGTCAGGGGAGCTTTGACATATCATCAGATCTGAAACTGGTCAATGGTGTGGAACCTTCCATCAGAACCAACCTTTCTGAAGGTTCGGCTGTGGGTGATCAGTCAGGGTGAGGCTGGGAAGAATTGTGAGTGGCTCCAAGTGTGGTGAGAGCTTCAAACATTCATCGAGCCTCATGAACCACTGACTCCTTCCTACCAGTGAATAGTCATTCAAGTGTGTGGAAGGCTCCACGCAGATAAGATCTCCTAACAGATAAGGTGCATCTGTTGTCCGGTCTGTAATACTAAAGAAGCTACATGGAAGAGTAACTATTCAAGTGTGAGGTGTGTGACAAATCATTCTCACACACATCTTACTTCCATGTACACCAACACATTCACACAGGGAAGAAACCGTTCACATGTGAGGTCATAGAGTCATTGAGTTTTACAGCACAGAAACAGGCCCTTTAGCCTATCATATCCATGCTGGCCCTCAAGCACCTGTCTATTCTAATTCCGTTTTCCAGCACTTGGTCCGTAGCCCTGTATGCTATGGCGTTTCAAGTGCTCATCTAAATACTTCTTAAATGTTGTGAGGGTTCTTGTCTCTGCCACCCCCTCAGGCAGTGTATTCCAGATTCTAACCACCCTCTGGGTGAAAAAAATTTTCCTCAAATCCCCTCCAAATCTCCTGCCCCTTACTTTAAATCTATCCCCCCTGGTTAGTGACACCACTGCTAAGGGGAAAAGTTTCTTTCTATCTATCCTATCTATGCCCTCTATAATTTTGTGTACCTCTATCAGGTTACCCCCCTCAGCCTTCTCTGCTCTAAGGAAAATAATCCTAGCCTATACAGTCTCTCTTCATAGCTGAAATGCTCCAGTCCAGGCAACATCCCGGTGAATCTCCTCTGCACCCTCTCCAGTTCAATCACATCCTTCCTATAGTGTGCAATCAGAACTGCACACAGTACTCCAGATGTGGCCGAACACAGCTCCTTCATAACCTCCCTGCTTTTGTATTCAATGCCTCAACTAATAAAGGCAAGTATCCGATATGCCTCCTTAACCACCTTATCCTCCTGTTGCCTTCAAGGATCTTTGCACACCAAGGCCCCTCTGATCCTCTGTACTTTCTAGGGTCCTATCATTCATTGTGTATTCCTGTGCCTTGTTTGTCCTCCCAAAATGCATCACCTCACACTTCTCAGGATTAAATTTCATTTTCCACTGTCCTACCCATCTGACCAGCCTGTCTATTTCGTCCTGCAGTCTAAAGCTTTCTATCTTACTATTTACCACACCACCAATTTTTGTGTCATCTGGGAACTTACCGATCATGCCTCCCACTTTCTTGTCTAGATCATTAATGTACACTACAAACAGCAAGGGTCCCAGCACCAAACCCTGCGGTATGCCACTGGACACAGTCTTCGAGTCACAAAAATAACCTTCGACCATCACCCTCTTCTTCCTGCCACTAAGCTAATTTTGGATCCAATTTGCCAAATTGCCCTGGATCTCATGGGCTCTTACCTTCTCAATTAGTCTCCCATGAAAGACCTTGTCAAAAATCTTACTGAAGTCTTACCTCAACTGCACTACCCTCATCTACACAACTAGTCACCTCCTCGAAAAATTCAATCAAATTTGTAAGACATGATCTGCCCCTGACAAAGCCACGCTGACTATCCTTGATTAATCCTTGCCTCTCCAAGTGGAGATTAATTGCGTCCCTGAGAATTTTTTAAAAAATTTTCCTACCACTGATATTAGAGGTGTGTGACAAATCATTTGCACAGTCATTGTACCTTCGCAGACATCAACGCATTCACATTGGGGAGAAGCAATTCAAATGTGAGGTGTGTAACAAGGGCTTTGCAGAATTCAATTCACATGTGAGGTGTGCAACAAATCATTCTCAGTGTAATCAAACCTCTGTGCACACCAACGCATTCACACAGGGGAGAAACCATTCCATTGTGAGGTGTGTAACAGAGGCTTTTCAGAATTACCGAGCCTCGTGAATCACTGGCACATTCGCATGGGAGAAACTGTTCACACGTGAGGTGTATAACAGCGGCTTTGCACAATCATTGGCTCTGCTGGGTCACTCACATTCACACTGGTGACCAGCCATTCGTCTGTGAGATGTGAAACAGATCATTTGCAAGGTCATCAACTCTCCGCGCACACCAACGCATTCACACAGGAGAAACCATTCACGTGCGATGTGTGTGACAAATGCTTCTCCAGGTCATCACAACTTCTCCATCAGAAGATTCACACAGGAGAAAACCCATTCAAGCATGAGGTGTGTGACAAGGCTTTCACACTCTCATTGACACTTGGAAATCACCGATGCATTAACAGTGGGAGAAGCCGTTCAAGTGTGAGGTGTGTGACAAATTCTTCTTGAAGTCAACATCTCCATGTACACGATTGCATACACTTGGGGGAGAAACCTTTCAGGTGTGATATTTGTGACAAGGCTTTCACCCACTCTGATCTTCCAAAACACCAGCAGATCCACATTGGTAAGAAGCCATTCAGATGCGAGGTGTGTTATACATCATTCATTCACTCATCGACCCTCTGCGCACACCGATGCATTCATACAGGTGAATAGATGTTCACGTCCAAGGAGTGCTACAAATCCTTCTCAAGATGATCAAAACTGCTTCATCAGAGGATACACACATGGATATTAACCCTTCCAATGTGATGCTTACATTGAAGCTTTTGTGACATTTTTGTTCCTCCTGGGACATCAGTGGATCCACACAGGAGAAACTCTTCATGTGCAATGTTTGTGACAAGTTTTCACACAGCGTACCTTCTGGTCTATCGATGCACTCACACAGGGGAGAAACCCTATTGGTGTGAATTCTCTAATAAAACATTCACAGATGTTGGACCTCCTGGAACATCAACGAATCCACATGAGGAAGGCAAACCCTTACAGTGTGACGTGTGTCAGGATTATTTCACCTACTCCTCCTCTCTCACCCTACACCGATATCTCCCCACAGACTTGGAGCCGGGTCACCTGCTTCCGTTACACAGAATTGTCTGTGTTGTTTACCCCCCGAGTCCAATTGTTTCAAGAAGACCAATTTAATCTTTGACCACATAACTAAAAGAAAACCAATGTATCCACACCGAGGAGAAGCCATTCAATTATGAAGTTTGTAACGAGGGCTTTGCACAGTTATCAGGCCTGGTGAGTGACTGATGTTTCCACACTGGGGAGCAGACGTTCAATTGTGTAGTTTATAACGAGGGATTTGCACAATTATCGGGTGGTGAGACACCCATACATTCACACTGGGGAGAAACCATTCATGTGCGAGGTGTGTGACAAACCATTCTTGGAGTCATCGATCCTGTGAATAACCTCTACCAGCCTGAATACAAACAAAACCAGACATCCTCTTCAAACCTCAATGTCCACTTATCGAGCAGGGATGGAACCAGACTGGTTGCCATGGTGATTTGAAGTATTAATCAGACACCCAGCGGGAGTTCCCTCTGATTCAGAACAACATCAATTCTGATTGGCCATTCCCACTGTTTAATCAATCACCCACAAGATTTCAGTCAAAGATTGTGTTTCCTCAATATTAATCACTCACCTTTTTTGGGTGAATTTCCTGTAATTTTAAAGGAGGTTCCAATCTAGCAAGACCTTGTGATTGACAGCTGAGTGGGCCAATGGCCCTCTTCTCCCAAACACAGACAAAGAGTGAGTGAGAAACTCCAGTAACCAGGAACTAAAGTCAGGAGTGACACACTACCTCAGCTCAGCTGCTGATAAAATCCTCATCCTTACCTTTGTAGGCGCCAGATTCAACTATTCCAATGCTCTCCTAGCTGATCTCACATCTTGCATTGTAAACTTGAGCTCCCCCAAAACTCTGCTGCCTTACTTATACCAAGACCCATTGCCCAATCACTCCTGTGCTCGCTGATTGACATTGGCTTCTGGTCAAGCAACACCTCGATTTTAAAATTCTCATCTTTGTTTTCAAACCTCTCCATGGCCTTGCCTCTCCCTATCCGTGAGGTCAACAGAGGGCAGTAGAGAGAAGTGACTGAAGCATTCTGGGAGAAGTCACCGCAGACACCGCGACTCAGAAAGGGATCAAAGAGAAGGACTCTTGCACTCAACAGGAGGAAGAGCATCCAGTAGAAGCCGGTAGAAAGAAGTGACTGAAGCATTCTGGAAGAAGTCATCGCTTCTCGGCTTTTTGGCTAAGATCAAGTGTAGTTGTGAAGCGATGGCTATAACCAGTCAAGCCCCACACCATGGGGTAAGTAATACCGTTCGGGTAGCGGTGAAGGACAGTGAAGGACGAGCCCCCATGGATCGGGCCTTCTTCATCAAGTGGATCTTGTTGAAGTTATGTGGATTTGAAACTGCGGAGATCTACTCCCTGCAAGACTTCCCCAGCACTGGATTTTTCGACGTGACCTTCAGGAGTGTGGCAGCTTGTATCAAGTTCCTGAAGGTGTTTGTGAGAAGAAAAACCAGCCAGAGATGAAAATCCCGACGGCAGAGTCACTCTTTGGTCTGCCATTGCAACGGGACTGAGTGGTGACGGTGCATCTCTGCAACCCCTACGTCCCTGTCACCGATGTGCTCACCTTCCTCGCCAGGAACGTCGACAAGGTTGGAAGCTGCACCAAGGTTAAAGACGTCTTCCAGATTTGGACATGCAACCGCCAGATCAAGGTCACACTGAAGGCGGATGGTAAGAGAGCCACCTTCCACCCTCCTTCCAGCTTCACTGTCGGGGGAAGCTGGGGCTACCTTGTCTACGCTGGGCAGCTCATGCGGCAAGTCTGGTCATGTGACAGCCAACTGCAGCGCTGTCCTCTGCAAGAACTGCAAACAGGAAG
Source organism: Carcharodon carcharias (assembly GCF_017639515.1). Taxonomy (NCBI): domain Eukaryota; kingdom Metazoa; phylum Chordata; class Chondrichthyes; order Lamniformes; family Lamnidae; genus Carcharodon; species Carcharodon carcharias. The sequence continues at coordinate 73,850,380 of NC_054485.1, forward strand.
GGCACCAGACAAAGAACTGCAAACAGACTAAGTGCTGCAACCTGTGTGGTGAGGCAGGCCACCTCTACAGGACCTGACCCAAACGCTGCCTCACTTATGCACAGGCAGCCAAAGCCAACGAGGGGGAAGCAGAAGAAACGCTTTGTGTCACCACTACCAAGGATACTTGCAACCCCCCAACAACCAAGGCCCCCAGTGAGAACAATGGGGCAAAGGAGGACAGAGAGAGAGACAAGGTGGAGGAAAAGATTGAGGCAGCAGACAGCCAATCAACTGCACTGCTTTCTGAACCTCCCACTCCTCAGGAGAGCGAATCAATGGAGGAGGAAGTAGCAGAAAATCAGCGGGGGGAGCGGCAGCTGGTGAAGAGAGCCAAAAGGAAGAATGTGCTAAGAAGGGACCAAGCCACTGCCCAGACAAGTGGCAAGAGGTGTCTCCCATCTGACATGGATGACAAGGGCAGTTGCTCTTTGGATGAAGAAGTGCAATGGCGGCACCTACAGAAGAAGTGACAAAGCTCTAGGGAATTGGAGGACAAGACACCTGAGCTCCAGAACATTAGAGACAATGAAGAGACCAGCACACCCCAACTTTGCCCACAACACGAAGAGGCCAGCGTACCCCAGCCCCAGGAATCTGGGAGCAGTGAAGTGCTCAGCGTACCCCAGCTCCGGGAAGCCGGGAGCAGCAATGCCCCAGAGGGGGAGAGGATTGGAGAAGCTTCTCCAACAGAGGACATTTCAAATCTCATTCCTTGAACAAACCCCCAGATGCCATCTGAGCGGAATATCTCCAATGGGGCGGTTCAGGACAGTTTCCTCAGCCCATCTAAAGTGAGGCAATTTGTGAACACTATGGGTATGCAGGATCAGACCAAAGGTCTGGAACTCTCAAAGACAACAGGTTTGGTAAGCGACTAACTGCTTTAAAATGGGTGTAAAAATTGTATCTATAAATGTGCGTAGCATTAAATCTACTACGCGATGTGTGACCTTGGACTACTTTGCCAAGGTCAAAGCTGACCTGTTGTTTCTGCAGGAGTGTGCGATACCGCACCTCAGCTCCCACAGGCAATGGTCACGATGGTGGTCCCATGGGCCATCGATCTGGTCGGGAGGAAACGACTCTCGTTCCTCTGGCCTGGGTATTCTGCTGCGGGGAGGCAGCTTCACCGTCTCCCAGGTTAAGGAGGTGGTGGGCGGGTGCCTTCTCATAGCAGACGTAATGTACAAGAATGCTCCACTCCGGTTAATTAACGTGTAAGCCCCGGCACAAAGGGCTGAGCGGCTGGAGGTTTTTCAGCAGCTCCCACTGCTGCTGGCGACCTCCAGGCTGGTCATTCTGGGCGGTGACTTCAAACTGCATCATCGATGCGGCTGGACGCTCTGGCATGGTCGACAGCAGATTGGACGCTACATCCAGATCCCTGATGGAAACAGTAAAGGATGCCAAGCTGCACGACGTCTTCAGCAACCCTGCAAACAGAGCGCAGCGTCAATACACCTGGTCGTGGCCAGACGAGTCCGTCCATTCCAGGATAGATTTCCTGTTTGTGTCCTGTGCATTCACAGTCAGATCCACTGACGTCAAGCCGGTGTTCTTCTCTGACCACTGCCTCCTACTGGCTGACTGTCACTTAGAGAAGGACCAGAGGGTTGGCAGGGGGTCATGGAAGCTAAACGTGAAACTGCTGACCCCAGAGAACATTGAGGAGCTCAAGAGGGATTACAAAGGTTGGAGAACCGTGAAACCCTTCTTTGAATCCCTGACACACTGGTGGGAAGCAATCAAGGGAAATATCATGAGATTTTTCATCCTCAACGGCATCCAGAAAGCTAGAAAGGAACAGAGGGATATGTCCCGACTCCAGAAAAACATGCAGAATCTGCTCCGACTGCAGTTAATGGGGTCAATGTCAAGGAGGACCTCCAAGAGGTGAAGAGCCATCAAGCCTTGCTCTTTGCCTCGGAGCCCTCCAAGATCATCTTCCGTTCCAGAGTCCGCTCCGTGGAGCAGGATGAGACGTGCTCACGTTTCTTCTTCCAAAAGGTACACAGAGAGAGCTCTGTGATCAGCAGCCTGAAGGAAGAAGTCAGCTCAGTAAAGTCATCGCAGTCTGACATTTTGAGGATCAGCAAATCCTTTTATGCTGGATTGTATGACGTGAAGCCCATAGATAGCCCAGTCCTTCCTGTCCTCTATCATGGAGATCTTAGACGACAGTACACAGAAGAGCCTGGACAAACTGCTAACTCCTGATGAACTGACTAAGGCCCTTGAGCCCTTCGAGAAGACTAAAACTCCCGGAAGCGACGGGAGTTGTAGGCGGAGTTGTATTCGGCTCTGTGGGACTGGATCGGCCCAGACCTGCTAGAAGTGTACAAGAGTATGCTCCTGGCCGGCAGTATGTCAGAATCCATGAGGAAAGGCATTATCACCGTCTTCTACAAGCACAAGGGGAAAGGGAGGAAATTAGAAATTGGCAACCCATTTCACTGTTGAATGTGAACTGTAAGATTCTGTCCAAGGTCTTCGCCAATCGGGTCAAGTCCACTCTGGAATTGGTGACTCACCCTGACCAGACCTGCACTGTGCCAGGCAGGAAGATCTCTGACAGCCTCACGCTACTCAGGGATACGATTGCCTATATGCAGGACAGGAGTGTGGATACCTGCCTCATCAGCCTGGATCAGGAGAAGGCCTTTGACAGAATATCGCACACCTACATGGTGGATGTGCTCTCCAAAATGGGGTTTGGGGAGGGAATTTGCAAGTGGAGCCAGCTGCTCTAAACCGACATCAGTAGCGCAGAATCAATGGGTGGGAATCAGATAGCTTTCCTATTAAATCTGGAATCAGGCAGGGCTGCCCTCTCTCCGCTGTCCTGTCTGTGTGTTGCACAGAACCCTTTGCTGAGTCCATCAGGAAGGATCTGGGCATAAGAGGAGTGATGATCCCAGGCAGTGGAGGTACTCAGGTCAAAGGCTCCCTGTACATGGATGATGTCGCCGTCTTCTGCCCGGATCCGCAGTCGGTGCGCAGACTGATCCACATCTACGACCAGTTTGAACTGGCCTCGGGAGCCAAGGTAAATCATTGGAAGAGTGAGGCCATGTTCCTTTGTCCCCTTTACTGTCAGGGCTGATGGCCTGAAGGTGCTGGGGATATGGTTCGGAGGGATCGGGCATGCGTTAGAAACTGGAAGGAGCAAGTGTCTATGGTGCAAAGAAAACTGGGCATGTTGGAGCGACGCTCCCTCTCCATTGCGGGTAAGAACCTGGTCATCAGGTGCGAGGCACTCTCACTGTTGCTGTACGTGGCGCAGGTCTGGCCCATTCCACACTCCTGTGCGATGGCAATCACCCGAGCCATCTTTCATTTTATCTGGGGGTCGAAAATGGATCGTGTCCGCAAGGACGTGATGTACAAGCCTCTAGATAAGGGGGGAAAAAACATGCCCCACATCGCCCTCAAACTGATGGCCACCTATGTGTGCGGCTGCATCAAGCTGTGCGTAGACCCTCGGTACACAAACACCAAGTGTCACTGTGTGCTGAGGTTCTACCTGTCCCGGTGTTGTGAAGGATGGGTCTGGCCATGCTGCCGCGGAACGCTCCAAGTAGTTGGACCGTGCCATACCACCTGTCCCTCGTGGGAAAATTTATGCAGAGAAACACCTTTGACCTCAAGTCCATCAGGCAGTGGTTGGCACGTAACGTCTTAGAGGCCCTGAGGGAAAAGGAGAGGGTGGATCCTGTGGGATGGTTCCCTGAGCAGACTGACAAAATCATTTGGCAGAATGCCTCATCGCCAGAACTTTCCAACAAACACCAAGATGTAGCTTGGCTGGGGATGAGAAAGGCCCTCCCCATCAGATCCTTCCAATGCACCAGGAGTCTCACCCCCTCTCCACGTTGCCCTCGAGGTGGCTGTGGTGGGGAAGAGACCGTTGTTCACCTCCTTGTGGATTGTGCCTTTGCAAAGAAGGTCTGGAGAGAGATGCAGTGATTTCTGTCGAGGTTCATCCCGAGCAGTTCAGTGACACAGGATTCTGTGCTCTACGGGCTGTTCCCAGGGACACACACCGAGACAAACATCAACTGCAGCTGGAGGATCATCAACTCGGTGAAAGACGTCTGGTCTTTGGTCTGCCCCCAACTTGTTGGTCTTCCAGCGCAAAGAGTTGACCCCGACTGAGTGTTGCAGACTGGCACATTCCAAGGTCCAGGATTACATGCTAAGGGATGCACTACAGCTTGGGGCAGCTGCCGCAAAGACGAAATTGGGAAAGGTCGCTGTCTAAGACCTTTCTGCCATAGTGCACCGAAGGGCTGGGAACTGTTGAGAACCCCTTGGTCTGTACAGCTCACAATGAATATATGCATTGAATACTAATTGTATTATAAATGTATTGAAGCACCTCAGAGTGCAACATGATGTATGTTAATAACTCCAATACCTTTGTCTGATTGTCTGCAATGACCATATTGAAATGATTGTAATATTCATTGATTGTATTGATGCACCTCGGGACCCATGTGTAAAAGTTGAATCTGATTGTCCTTTTTGTGATGGTGATGTTGAAATGTTTTGTAATGTTCTTCCAGATATTTTATGAACAAAGTATATTTTTCAAAAAAAAAAATTCTGGGAGAAGTCACCACAGACACCGCAACTCAGAAAGGGATCGAAGAGAAGGACTCTTGCACTCTACAGGAGGAAGAGCATCCAATAGCGGGCGGTAGAGAGAAGTGACTGAAGTATTCTGGGAGAAGTCACCACAGACACTGTGACTCAGAAAGGGATCGAAGAGAAGGACTCTTGCACTCAACAGGAGGAAAAGCATCCAATATCAGGCGGTAGAGAGAAGTGACTGAAGCGTGCTGGGAGAAGTCACTGCAGACACCGCGACTCAGAAAGGGATCAAGGAGGACCCACTGTCAAAGAGAAGAATTACTCCCAGTTCCACATGCTAGCATGAGTAGGAATAAGGGGATAGACCAAACACGTGGCTGGAGAGATGGTGTAGCTGGGAAGGATTCAGATTCTTGAGGCACTGGGACCGGTTCTGGGGAAGGTGGGACCTATACAAACCGGACGGGCTGCACCCAGGCAGAGCTGGGACCAGTGTCCTTGCAGGGGCTTTTGCTAGTTCTGTTGGGGAGTATTTAATCTAATGTGGCAGGCTGATGGGATCCCAGGAGTAGGATCAGATAGGTCAGATTCAGGTCAGAAAAATGGAGATAAAACATTAGCTATGGATGTTGTGATAGACATGGAGTTACAGGAGAAGCAAAATTTAAAAAGTGTCCAGCAAGGGAAATTGATGAGGTTAAACTGTCTATACATCAATGCAAGAAGTATTACAAACAAGGTAGATGAGTTAAGGGCACAGGTTGACAGATGGCAGCAGGATGTCATTGCTATAACGGAGACCTGGCTTAAGGAGAGACAAAACTGACAACTAAATATCCCTGGTTATAGAGTCTTCAGACACGATAGAGTAGGAGATAAAAAAGGAGGGTGGGGTAGCACTAATGGTTAAAGAATCAATTCCAGTTGTGAGAAGGGATGATATACTAAATGGGTCAGCAAACGAGGCTTTATGGATTGAGCTTAGAAATAAAAAAGGGGCAGTCACACTACTGGGAGTATACTACAGACCCCCAAATAGTGAAAGGGAGATAGAAGAATAAATATGTAGGCAAATTTATGCTTGTAAGAACAAGAGGGCAATAATAGTAGGAGACTTCAACTATCTTAAGATCAATTGAGATTCAAACAATATTAGGGGCACTGAGGGAGAAAAATTCAAGCAGTGTGTCCAGGAAATTTTTTTCAACCAATTAGTGACAAACAAGAGGAGATGCAATTCTAGACCTAGTCTTGGGAAATGAAGTAGGGCAAGTGGGTAAAGTGACAGTTGGCGACCATATCGGGGATAGTGATCACAATTCAGTTATATTTAACATTACCATGGAAAAGGACAGAGATAAGGCAAGAGTAAAAGTCTTGAACTAGGGGAAGGCAAATTTTGCAGAAATGAGAAGGGACTTGGCTGAGGTGGACTGGTCGGCACTGCTGGAGGATAAAACAGTGGAAAACCAGTGGGAAGCACTAAAAAGCGAGATCCTAATTGTACAAATTAGACATATCCCCTACAAAAATAAGACTGGTACTGCCAAATCTAGACCCCCCTGGTCGTCTAGAGGAATACAGGGGAAGATCAAACAGAAAAAGAAAGCGTACGATAGGCACAAAGAACTAAGCACTGCAGATAGCTTAGACGAATATCGGAAGTGCAGGGGCGAAGTAAAAAAGGAAATAAATTCAAAGAGAGGGCATGAAAAAAGATTAGCAAGTAAAGTTAAAGATAACCCAAAGATGTTTTACCAATACATTAATGCTAAAAGGTTAGTTAAGGAAAAAGCCGGACCTATCAGAGATGAAGATAGAAACTTGTGTGTAGATGTAGAGGCTGTGAGAAGTGTTTTGAATGAATATTTTATCACCATATTTACAAAGGAAAGGGAGGATGTAGATATAGTAGTCCAGGAGGAACACTGTGAGATATTGGACAGGATAGTCACAAAGAGAGAGGAAGTACTCAAAGGGTTGAAATCCTTGAAAGTTGATAAGTCACCAGGGCCAGATGGATTGTTTCTGGAGCTACTGAAGGAAGTCAGGGAGGAGATAGCAGATGCTCTGAGGTTGATTTTCCAATCTTCACTAGATACAGGGGAGGTACTGGAGAACTGGAGAAATGCAAACGTAGTTCCATTGTTTAAAAAGGGATCAAAGGAAATGCCAAACAATTATAGGCCAGTTAGTCTTACATTGGTGGTGAGAAAACTAGTAGAATCAATCCTGAGAGATAGGATTAACTGTCATGTAGAAAAGCATGGACTAGTAAGGGATGGTTAGCATGGATTTGTTAAAGGAAGGTCTTGCCTCACAAATTTGATTGAATTCTTTGAGGAAGTGACGAAAAGGGTTGATGAAGCTATTGCAGTGGATGTTGTGTACATGGATTTTAGCAAGGCATTTGACAAGGTCCCACATGGCAAATTGGTCAGGAAAGTAAAAGCCCATGGGATTCAGGGTAATGTGGCAAACTGGACAAAAGGTTGGCTTTGTAACAGGAAACAAAGGGTAATGGTCGATGGAAGCCCTTGCGAATGGAAATTTGTCTCAAGTGGTGTTACACAGGGCTCGGTGTTGGGACCCTCGCTGTTTGTGTTATATATTAATGATTTGGATGTGAACGTGGGGGGCACGATTGGGAAATTTGCAGATGACACAAAGATTGGCCAAGTAGTGGATAGTGTAGAGGATAGCCATAATCTCCAAAACGATATAGATGGGTTGGTGGAGTGGGCAGTAAAGTGGCAGATAGATTTTAACATAGAGAAGTGTGAGGTCATACATTTAGGGAGGTCAAACAGTTACAGGGATTACAAAATAAATGGGAATATACTAAGAGGGGTAGATGAAGTGAGAGATATTGGCGTACAAGTACACAGGTCCCTAAAGGCAGCAGTTCAAGTAGACAAGGTTGTAAAGAAGGCATATGGAATGCTCTCCTTCATTGGTAGAGGTATAGAATATAAAAGTAAGGATATAATGTTGGAATTGTATAAAACACTGGTGAGGCCACAACTGGAGTATTGTGTGCAGTTCTGGTCACCACATTACAGGAAGGACGTAATAGCTCTAGAGAGAGTGCAGAGGAGGTTTACAAGAATGTTGCCATGGTTAGAAAAGAGTAGCTACGAGGAGAGATTGGATAGGTTGGGGTTATTTTCCTTAGAACAAAGAAGGCTGAAAGGTGACTTGATTGAGGTGTGTAAAATCATGAGGGGAATAGATAGAGTGGACAGGATAAAATTGTTTCCCTTGATGGAGAATTCTAGAACCAGGGGACATAGATTCAAGATAAGTGGCAGAAGGTGTTCGGGGGACATGAGGAAGAACTTTTTTTATGCAGAGGGTAGTGGGTGTCTGAAATTCGCAGCCCAAGTTGGTGGTAGAGGCAGAAACTTTAAAGTCTTTTAAAAAGTACCTGGATCTGCACCTAAGGTGCTGTTAGCTGCAGGGCTATGGGCCGGGTGCAGGAAGGTGGGATTAGAAAGGGCACCTGGGTATCCTCAGGCTGGCATGGACAAGATGATCCGAATGGCCTCTTTCTG